>NC_067403.1:152274420-152946920 GCF_016432865.1 Antechinus flavipes
ATGAAGAACACTGCAAGGAACTGGAAAAGATAACAAACTTTAAGTAGGCATCATCTAATGCTTGCAATCAAACAAAGGTGTGACAACACAATTAACTCCTATATAGAATACAGTAACATTTATGCAAATTCAACAAATTACTATATACAATATAATACATTATTACTCAAAATCTAGTAATATAAAGTCGATGACTTCTATACAAATCTTTTCTATAAAAAGTCATCTTTTTGGATCAACACTCATTCCTACCACCCCTTATCACATAATTAACACCCTCAGCAGTTAGCTCAATTAATGGACCATTCTTTTAATGACCCACTACTAGGCATTTAAGTCACTATTAAGTAGTTCTCCACAGAGGATTAATTGATTCAAATACCTTTGGAAAACAGCCACCTCATTAAGATAAAAGGTAATCTCTCAAGATGAAGAATTCACTACATGTGCTGAATGCCAGTTTTACTAATATAGATATGTAAGCTGTTCTTATATTTATTATTTTGTATCCTTATACTGCACTCCCAGTTTTCTTAAACACAAGGAGAATTACTAAGTAGCCAGTTTTATAAATAGTATCAACAATCAAAGTCTCACAGAAATCTCAAGTTAGAATTTATAAACAGCAAGTGACTTTGAGCTAATAAAAACTAGATCGGAACACATCTATTTATAGCACAATCAAATCAAATTCAAAATTTGATTAAAATTATCTCCTTTTGCCACCTCTTGGAGCATTATCTTTTTCTATAAGAGAAAATTTTCATATAATATCTTTGGTAGTAAATGTTAGAGGATGGATTTGAAATCAGGTCGCCCTGTATACAGGGCCGTTGTTTTATCTGTTGTACCACATTGCTGTCTTGGTACTTAATTTTTTAATAGCCAGCATCTTATGAGATTTGTAGTTTGGCTCATCTGATTCAACCTTCAGAATGTCATATATGATCTGGACCTTTAAATTTTTTAATGGAAAGTAATGCAATATATGTTATGCATGTTAAAATATATGTTAAATTCAATATTACAATGCCATCCTGGTTTTCAGGAGGTCCAATAATCCTTATATTGTCTCTCCTAGATTTACTTTCTAGGCCAGTTGTTTTTCATAAGGGATATTTCATATTTTCTTGTTTTTTTCATTTTTTAAAAATTTTGTTTAATTCTTGAAGTCTTATTGAGTCATTCACTTCCATTTGTTTAATTCAAATTTTTAGCGTTTTTTTTAGTTCCTTTTGTATTTATGCAATTGAATTGTTTTATTAATTGCATGTTTTTCAATGAATTGATATCTTTTTCATGTCTATTTTGTAAGGAGTTATATGCTTTTTCCTTTTCATCAAGTGTATTTTTAAGGAGTTTTCTTCAGATAATTTTTGTTTTTCCTTTTCCATACCTTCTTGTAAAGGTATTTTCTTTCCCCATTTTTCTTTTCTCTTTCAAGATCCTTTTTGAAATCTTCCAAGAAAGCCTTGTGAAATGGGGACCAGTTCATATCTCCTTTTGGGACTCCATCTGGAGTTGATTGGCTTTTAGAAACCTCAGGGTTTGAGGTCTATTCTCTCTCTCCATAAGTTGTCTAGGGTAAGAGTTTTTGCCTTTTTGCTCATTTTTTAATGGTTGAGATCTGCTCTTAAGGCAAAGGAGTGAAAGTTGCTTTAGTTTTCCTTGGGGCCTGTGTTTCTGACTTATTTCCTATGCTTGCCAATATTACAGTAAATTTGCTAATCACCCACTTGCAACCAGTACAGAGTAGCCTAAAAACCTCACAGAAGATTACCCTCTATGTGGAAGGTGTGATGCTCTGTCTCTCCCCTCTTCTTCCTCCTCCCCCCCCCCCCCCCCAGATCCTTGCCTTGTGCTCCCTGTGCTGTGGTTTGGGCTTGGCAGACTGTCCTCTTGCCTATTTGAAACAGAACTGTTCTGAAGTTCTTCCATAGAATCTTCTTTTGGAAATGGGTTGTACTCCAAATATTTGTGGGTTCTGCTACTCCAAAACCAGTCTGGAGGCTTAATCTACTGTTGGTTTGAAAGAAGGTTAGAGGAGGTCACAGAAAGTTTTGTCTGCTCTCCGCCATCTTGGGTCTACCCTCAATTCCTTTTTTAATTATCTTGCATTCATATGTGGGATATCCACTTCTTCTCCTTCTTTCCCTTCTTCCCCAGAGAAATATAATGTTCTTAAAGATATGGGTTATTTTTCATTTTTATTTTTATATCCTCAATACCCAGGACAGTATTTCATTTAGAGTATTTGATAAATATTTGTTGAGTTGAATTAAATTTTAAAGTAGCCTTTTATTTCTATTTTAAATGTATGTACATGTTGATATAAAATACATATTTCTTTTTAAGAAATTTTTGGCAGTGAGATGGTATGATGGATAGAGTAATATGTTTGAAGTCAGAAAGACTTGAGTTCAAATCTAGCTCCAGAGACTTACTAGCCATGTGATGCTAGGCAAGTCTTTGTTTACCACAGTTTTCTCAACTATAAAATGGTGAGGATAGCACCTCTTTTCAAGGTTTCTGTGAGGAACAAATAGATAATTGTAAGCACTTAGCATAGTTCCTGGCACATAGTATGTGTGATTAATAAATGTTTCTTTTCTCCCACCTTCCCTTAAACACCGAACAAAAGGAACACAATAGGATACAAAAAGAGTTCTTGATATGAAACCATGGGTCTCTATTTCAACTTCTTCTGCATTTGATGTGTTTCTGCACTATCTGCTTGTTTATATTTTCAATATTCCTTTGCCAATTTCAGTTAAGAGTGAATGAAGTTCATCTGATATCCACTGCCCTCATGCTCTCCTGTATGTTTACATTTTCTTTTTCTCATGTACCTTGCTACCCTTCTTCTGTTTTATAGTAGTATTTCATTCTTTTCCTTCCTGTGACTTTTCTACTTTTGAACTTTCAGAACGGTACCATTCTACTCCCAGGATCTTTTTTTTTTTTCTTATTTAATTTCCTCATCATTTTTTGAAGATATTTAGAAATGAAGGAGCTCTTATTTTCTGACCTCCTGCACTTTGAATTTGTGCTTTCAGTTTTGTTTTGATTTGCTCAGCGACCCTTGGATTCTTGTGCTGATTTCTACTTGTACTTTGTGTCCTTATTTTAAAATCGTTGAGGTTCTGAATGCTAGATCTTTAATGCCCTTCCTTTCTCCCTCTCTCCCTCTCTCCCTCCCTCTCTCCCTTCCTATCTCTCTCTATAACTCTGATCTGAGATCAAAGCATTAACTATCTTAGAGCTTGTGGGCCTGGGCAGTTATTATAAGAACAATAAATCTCCACACTTGTTGTTACTATGCTGGTTACTAGGAGTTACCTATTAATACTCTTTGAGTTTCCTGACTGTCTGACATGTTTGAAATACTCTGTCTCATCCATTCTGACAATTGTCCTCCCTGGCTTCCTTCTACAGGAAGCCTTCCCCAACCTCTCTAAATACCAATGTGTTTTGTTGTTGTTGTTGTTAATTATTTCCTATTTAGCCTGTTTATCTCCCTCTACCTTTGGGATAGATGGAACTTAGAGTTACAGGGTCTATACTCTAGGGTTTTCCGATGATCCTAGAGCATTCTCTAAGAATCATTAGGTTTTTCATCCCATATACACAGAACCTTTCAGATTTCACATACCCTGTCTCTAGTCAAGCTCATTTTGCTGGAGAGATTCTTTTTCTTATACCTTGTGACAGTCTAACTCTGTGTGTGTGTGTGTGTGTGTATGTCTGTGTGTCTGCAATTCTAGAATTGAATATGTTACTTCTTAAACTTTTTATTGGATCTCTTTTATATTAGTCTACTGTGAACTTCAGGTCCATGAGGGCAAAGACTTTTAGACTTTATCTTGATTGGAAAAAAATAATATATCTCAAAAGTTCTCTGACCTGAATCCAAACGCAAATCAAATCTATGGGGCCTTTTTATGCTAAACTGAAATCTAAATTCATAGTTCAGGGTACAGAAAGGGAGAAATTACTCAAAGACAGTATATCTGATGTTGGGACAAATTGATATTATATATAGGTTTTAATGTGACATGTGATCCAAGATCCCTCACAGACCATAGTTTGCATTTTGTATTGCATTAAGATTTACAAAGCACTTTATCATTTCATTTTATACTTCCAACAACTCTAGTAGGCAGGTGTTATTATTATTTTATAGATGAAGAAACTGAGGCTATCTGAAGTTAGATTTGAACTCAAGTCATCCTGACTCCAGGTCCAATGCTTTATTTATTTTTACCACTTGGTGATCAGGAAAGTCATAGATTAAGATGAATGACAGAGAGAAAGGTATGATTCTAATCTTTTAAGTTTATGCCAATGTGATAGAAAATAATGTAGTATTTAATGCCTTTTTCATGAGACTGGCAAAGTGGCTGTGATAAACTTCCTATTTACTACATGGTTAGACCATGTCTATCAGTCAGCACATTTACACATGATCCACCATCTCTCCAAATTACTTCTCTTAGACATAATTACCACTTTCCCAGAAACAAACTCCTTAATCTACTTTATATAGACAGGAACATCATTCAAGACCCTCTGTGTCTGCTTTATATTCTTTACACTCCCGTTGCATATATAATATCAGAAAATGTACTACTATGACTAGTATCAGAAAGTTAGAGGATAAGGTAGGGCTCTATTAGACCATCTGGAATTGACTTGGGAGAGCTGATTGTTAAATTTTCAGTGGTAACATTTAAACCTCAGAAGTTGGCAATGTTACAAATGTTACAACAACAAATGGTTATTGTTTTGCTGATTGCCTAGACTTAAGAAAGTGATGAAGAAATTGTAGAGAGTGATTTTAAAAAAATGTATCATGACTGTATTTTTCCACCCTGAAGAATGAGTTAGTAAAAATTTACCAATACACTTTTAATTATATACAGTCTCAGAGGTCCAACTTGGTCAACCTATTGAATTATTATTGGATATTGAGTTGGAATTGAATATTAGGAATATCTCTATAATACACCAACAATTGGCCATCTAGACTCTGCCTGAAGGTTTCTAGTGATGGAAATGTAAATATCTTTAATCCTTAGAAAAGTACCTGATTCTTAGTAGGCTCCAAATCCTTACCCCCAAAATCCACACACAAAAATCAAAACCAAAGCAAAATGAACAACTCTCCCACCAAAACTCCAACAAAAGAACAAACAAAAACACCCCATTAACAATAAAAGCAACAGATTTATAAACTTGACTTCTGAAGCAGCCCATTCCATTTTGGTACAGTTCTAATTTTTAGAAAATGTTCCTTTTATCACCAATGCTTGTTGCTACTTTATAATATACAGAACTGCAGACCATCAATTACTGATGACATTTCTACTGAACAGTTATAAACATGTTTTTGTTTCTATAATCTTATATCTCTAAAGGCAGCCCACCTTTCCATTAGTGTAGGTCCACTATACAGTCCAGGGTGCATTAGGGTGGGACTTTAGAACCTTGGAAGCAATATTCAGTGATCAGCTTTATTAATGTTATCAAGCTAACAAGGATTTATTAAGCACCTATTGCTAGGCACTGAGCAAAAAAGACAATTTTTAATTTCTACTTTCAAGGAATTTATAATCTAGCCAGGGAAGACAAACCATGCATGCTTAGGCATAGGCAACATGCAAGATTATTTTTTGGAAACCTTTATAATTTAGAAAGATTAAAGAAAGCCTTCACAAAAAGATGAACTTTGAAGTAAATCTGGGAAGAAGTAAAGGACTTTTTTTCATGGGGCAACATATACCAGTTTTTAAGATGAAGGCTGGGCATGATTATAATATATAATTTCATTGTTGTAGGGAACTCACAGTGAAGCAACTTTCTCTACCAATGCAAATTGACAACTTCGGGTCCTGTACTGGAGGAAAGAGAAGACTTGAAGCAGTTGCTTTCAGTCTCTGAAGTCTTTTCTCTATCAATTATTCCTCCCTTTCATTCAAGGTTTGCCAAGTGATAAAAATGTCCTTTAAAGGTACACTTAGGGTGTCACACCAGAAAATGGATTATTTTGCCACCAAGAATTTCAGGGAAGAATTTCTGAAAAGGAAAGCCTCTGATCTAAATTCATATATACAATTGTGAATATGGATCACCTTTCTTAAGTGAAAGTAGTCTCAAAATTCAGCAAATAACAACCTTTACACTTTTAATTATCAATCCATTACAAAATTTCTTATTATAACTTAATAAACTTTCTTTTACCTCTCTATGTTTGTTTTCATATCAGGTGCTTGTCACTTACCAGTGAGAGTGGGATTTATTAAGCTTGACAGTGATGATCCTACTGATGTTGTTAATGTAGTCACTGTGGTGTCCTGTTTTTCCTGAGTATTTACTGAAGTTTGAATAGTTTCATTGTTCCCTAGAAGAGGGAAATTGTGTTAGAGGGGTTCAGTTTGAACTATGGCTAATTTAAAATCAAATTTATAAGACCATTGAGAGGTTCACCTAATGTGGTTTCTTTTAATGATATGATGATATCATACTATATGATGCTAATGTCAATGATCCACAATAAATAGAACATGAATCCAAGACTTTTTTCTCTTTAGTTGTCAGAATGAGTTTTAATGATTCACTGATTTTTCTCAGTCACCATTCCTTGTTAACCACTGATAATCATTTTCGAGCTCAAAAGGTTCATTAAGGTAATTTGTATCAATGGATTAGTGTTGTTCCTTGCTTCTATTCTTTTCTCCCTTCTCTCTCCCTTCCTTTTCCCCTCTTCCTTCTATTAGTCATGTTTCATCCTGAATTCTTTGGAATTGTGGTTATTCATTATGTTGATCAGAACTCTTAAGCTCTTTAAAGTTCTATGTCTTTATAATATTGACCTCTGTAAATATATAAATAGCAGATAATGAACTCATCTGCTGTGTGTGTATGTGTGTGTGTGTGTGTGTGTGTGTGTGTGTGTGTGTAGATACATACATCTATCCATCTTCCTGTCTATCTACACATATATATTTAGCCATCGCTAGTGGCAGGAATTTGTTTTGTTTGATTGTACATATTTGCAATAGAGGTTTTGTTTTTCCTGCCTTATTTATTGGGGGTGGGAAGGAAAGAATGTAGTTCTGAAAATAAAATAAAAATTTAATAATGATAAAAAAAGACATTACCAATTGATGGAGATGGAGATGTAAGTATTGTAGGTGAGGATAGTGTAGTCACTGTCGCAATGCTTGTAGGACCTGCAAAATAAAAGCTGGATTTAGAAAGCAGATATTTTAGGGGAAGGACCAAGTTTAAGAATCTGTTTTAGGACCCCAAACTTGAGATATTTTTAGTATCTAAAATTCCTTAGGAGGACATCTCATTATCACAGATTTAATTGTTCAGCATTTTTTATTGTCTTAGAGAGTTGTTTGGGGAACTAAGTGGTAGGTGACACACATACACATATAATTTGTTGTTCAGTTATTCAGTTCTGTATGACTCTTTGTGACCCTGTGGGGAATAGATAAGGTGAAGAACTTACAGGAATGTATGAATTCTTTTTTTTTTAATATTTTATTATTTCTGTGTCTCCCCTATGACCTGTATAATATGTATAGGCTCATATCTACTTGAGCCTTGGCCAGCTAGAAACATATTTACTTAACCTGAGCTGATGACATTTATTGGTATTTGACGTTTATCGATATTTAGTCTCTTAGCTGGACCACTATCTGCTTGATTAAGCCTGAAGGCCTGACTTTCTGTTTCCTAGAAACCAGGAGATTTCAGGGAAACAGAAACCTTCCATTCCAATCTCCCCAAATAGCAACAACCAATTAGATGCCTTCCCCTCCCCTTCTCAATGCTCTCTTACTTGTGATGTAATTTCTTGTATAAAAGCTATGTATCTTAACTACTTCTTTAGCCCTCCTACCGTGAGCTCTCTCTTTCTTATCTTGAGATGGGACAGCTCATCCTCTGGAGGTTTTCAATAAACAACTTTACTGCCTTCTACTGAGTGATCTCTGAGTAGTCATTTTGGGTAAGGGTCTTCTACATCCTTCACAACCCCATGGACCATAGTATACTAGGTCCTTTTATTCTTTACTACCTCCTGAAGTCTGTCTAGACTCATGACCATTGCTTCCATGATACTATCTATCTCATCCTCTGCTGCTCCTTTTTTCTTTCACCTTCAAAATTCCTCAGCATTAGGATCTGTTTGTATAGCACACTACAATTTTCAGAGTGCTTTTCTCAAAATCATTTTATAAGAGATATAGTTTTCATATTATTTTATTATTTTTCAAGTGGAAAATAAGTGGTAGATAGAAAGCCAGGTCTGTAGTCAGTAAAGCCTGAGAGCAAATCTTACCTCAAATATCTACTGACTGTGTGACCCTGGGCAAGTACTTAAGCTTCCATTTGCCTGAGTTTCCTCATCTGTAAAATAACAATAATAACAGTACTCACCTCCTAGGGCTGATGTGAGGATAAAATGAGTTTGTATTTTTAAAGTACTTTGTAAACTTTAAAGCCTATATAAATGCTAGTTATTGTAATTATTAAACTATTTGCCCAGAGCTACAAGGCCAGCAAGTGTCAGAGCAAGGATGCAGACTTAGGTCTTCCTGTGCTCTGTTTATTCCCCAGTATGGATATTTCACATAGAAGTAAAAATTAGGAGCTTTTCTAGACGTCTGTCCTAAATTCAACCTCTTGGTCTCTCTGTCTCCTCTCCAACTCATCACTCAGTTATTCATAACTAGGAAAACAACAACAAAAACAACAGTAATAGTTGACATTTATATATTCTTATATTTGCAAAGTGATTTGTAAATATTTTTATTTGATCCTGAGAGTTAGATAACATAGGTATTAATATTTCCATTTTACAAATGAGGAAACTGAGACTTAGTGTTCAATTCCATTGCCAGTGGTTAAGCAGCAAGTAAGGATTAAAAGGTCTAAACTTTACTTTTCCTGACTCCAAATCCAGCATCCTAGCCACTGGACAAGATAGTTATACCTTAAGAAACAAACAAACAAATAAAAAACAAACAAACATTCTCCAAACATTGGTAGAAATCTGAGACTAGGAAATTTAGAATCAGAAAAATAGAGTTTGAGTTTCAGCCACACTACTCCCAAGTTGTATTTTCCTAGGAAATTAATCTAACAGTTCTAAGACTAGTCCTATGTTCAGTTGGATTCTCCACCATCATCATTCTGCATACTGCCTCTTCTCACACTTTCCACTTTGGTTAAAATCTTCTTAATTTTCATATAACCTCATCCCAGGTGTTTTCCTCCCCCCACCCCCCATGATATCTTTTCTGATCTGTCTAGGGAACAGTGATCCTTTGTTTCTCAGGATGCCCCTTTTTGTTTTTTGTATAGCTTTTTGTTTCAAAATACATACACAGTCAATTTTTTTTAAACATTTATCCTTGAAAAACCTACTGTTCCAAATTTTTCTTCCTCTCTTCCCTCCACTCCTTTTCCTAGACAGCAAGTAATGCAATATATGTTAAATATGTGCAGTTCTATACATATTTCCAAATTTATACTCTACAAGAAAAATCAGATCAAAAAGGAAAAATAATAGGAAAGAAAAAAGGTAGCAAACAATTACAAAAAGGTGAAAATATTAAGTTGTGAATCACATTCAGTCCCTGCAGTCCTCTTTCTGGATGCAGATGCTCTCTTCATCACAAATCTTTTGGAATTGACCTGAATCACCTCATTGCTGAAAAGAATCATGTCTATCACAGTTGATCATCACAGAATTTTATTGTTGCTTTGTACAATGTTCTCACTTCACTTAGCATCAGTTCATGTAGGTCTCTCCAGGCCTTTCTAAAATCATCCTCTCAGGATATTTCTTTTGACCTATCTTGAACTTTTAATCATGTTAGAAAATCTTTTATGTTAGGCTATGCTTATCTATTATATTATGTGTCTATTTAAAAATATACATCTCATCGCCCTTATTAATCAAGACTTTGGGAGTGATTGCCAGATGTTTGGGCTTAGCTCATATCTTCAGAGCATCCTGGATCTTCCCAAGCCTGACTGTACCTACTCTGGCTGGATACCATTGGGCCAGCCTCAATCAGCTGTTTTTGTTTTTCTGGATAAGGCAGATGTGATTTTAGGAGACAGATGGTGAAACATATCTCCCACCTCTCAGCAGAGAGGTGGTTTGTCACAGGTGCAAAATAAGGCATATATTTGTAAACCTGTCCAATGAGTTAATTTGTTTTGCTTGTCTATACTTGTTATAAAGGAGGAATAAATGTCAGGGAAGAGGATCATTGGGAAGTGCCAATGATGTGAAAACAAGCAAATTATTACATAATGGAGGAAACTATAATGTGGCTCAGTCCTTGGACCATGATTGGATATACCCTTCATGGTGGATCATAAGGAACATGGACAATATTCTTCACTTACTAGCAAAGCAACATGGAAATTTATGCTAGTTTCAGTCATTATGACTCAGAGTTAGTAGTATATAGATGAAAGTTCTTTAGTTAGGCTAAAAACTTGGAAGGACTAATGAATCAGTAGAAGATAAACTGAACCTGTCTGTGCATATGAAAGATTTGACTGGATGATCACTTCCATAGTGGCCATGGGTGAGGAGGAACTAAGAACCATGAGTGGAGAGAGGGGAAGGGGTAGTTAACTTATCTTTCCATGCAATTACCATTTATCTGTAAATGCATGTTACATCTATTTTCTAGGTTTCTTTTGTAGTTTTTTTTTTTTTCTGATCATAGATAAATGGTTATTTGGAAATGGAATTCATTAATGACACTATATCAGATGCCTCCTGGAATTCTCTGCCTGACACCAGAAACATCTTTATCCTGAAAGATCACTGCCCTGGAATTCACATGCCTGAAGTACATTCTACCCTCTAGCCCCTATCTCTGGATGGCTCCACTCAAAACCTTCATTTAAGGAGGCTACTCAGACCAGCAATCTCGTTAGTTTTCACTAAGCTGTACTCTATACTTCCCCTTCATGATCTGCATCACTCAGTACCTCTTTTCAGCTTCCACTTATGTGTTATTCCCCCACCTCTTACCCAGTCTTTCTTTTTGCTTGTAGTTGTGTTTGCTTAGCACACTACTTGGCATATAACATGTACTTAACAACTGCTAATTGATTGTTGTCATTTTTGTTAAAGAAAATATTCCCTTAATGGGAACATTCAAATCCATCCCCCTTTCCAATTGCAATTGTTCATTGCTTTTTTGAATAATGTGCAAATGATAGAGAGGTCAAACTACAGTTCAAATCCTGCATCTAAATCTTGACTTATTACTTACCTCTTAGCACTCTTTGGTAACTTTCGTAAAATCTAAAATACAGATGAATGGTCAATCTGCATCAACAAAGGGAATTCCCTTAAGAATGGGGTCCCTACACTTATGAAATATTCCCTACACAGAGTTATAAAACTGAAAGAGCTTTAAGGGGCCGTTTAGTCCCATTCTCTCCTAGTAGTGATAAGAAAATTGAGGCCTAAAAATGGGAAATGTCTTGCCCAATGTCACAGATATGGCAAGGAGCAAGCCTGGCATTCAAAGTAAAGTTTTCTAACTTCAACTTCAATCCTCTACAAGTCTGAACCAAAACAAATTACATCTGAGAAGAAAGAATAACTGACATTTACATAAAAGTAAGGTTTGCAAAGTTCTTTACATATCTGAGTCTCATAAATATCAGGAATTTATTACCCATTTTATAGATGAGGCAACTGAAGCTTCTGAAGCAATTCAGAGGCTTTGTCAGTGTTGCAGTTAACAAGTATCTCAGAGTAGGATTCAAATGTAAGTTTTCCTGACTCAGGGCCTACTTCTCTAGATACTTACTGCACAGTACAATTGATAAAAGCAATTGGGCAGCAGATACTTACTTAGTACATATGTCCAATATCTACAATGTAATATTAGACACCAAAAATTTTGATGTCTAGAATTTGAAATAATCAATAGAATCATCAAAAAGAGATTTGATATTCAGTTCGCCTACTAAGACCAAAACTGTGGTACTAGATTATAGAACTAGATTATAATATTGGTTGAATAAGAGAAAAATGTATGGGTTGAATAAGCCTTCTGAGAGCTGCCACCTATGTATGAGTAGGATGAGTCAACTGTAAAAAAAAAAATAGCTAAAACATGAGCAGCCAGAAATAACTCCAGCAAAATGGGCATTTCATAACATGTGATATCATGGCAATAGTAAACAGACTATGACAAACAAATGCAGGAAAAAATCACTTTAGAGTACTGGGACTCACAATAGCAGTATGCTAGGATTTTACTTTTTTGTGATGTGATTTTTGGAGGGCAAGACTGAAACCATTGAGAAGGAAACTAAAGTGCTATCTTTAACTATTTCCTGAGTTCAAATTAGGTCTCAAATACTTACTAGCTCTATGATCCTGGGCAAGTCACCCAACCCTGTTTGCCTCAGTATCCTTATCTGTAAAAGGAGATAGAGAAGGAAATGGCAAATTACTCCACTTTCTTTGCCAAGAAAACTTCTAAAGGGTCATGAAGAGTTGGACATAACTAAAAATAACTGCAGAACAAAAGGGGAGAAGTAAAATGACCCATATAATTATGGTTTCTTTTCTCTGCATTTAACATATTTTTGGTATTTCCCATATCAATTAAATACAGGATCTCAATTTGGCATCAGTGTTGTTGCTGATGTTGTTTTTAATAAACATGCTATTTGGAGATGTTGGCTAATATTAAATTTGTTTATTGATAGGATGTACAGAAATGGCATTTACAGTATAAATAAAAGCTACAAGAGTGAATTTTTGCAGATTTTCCTATAATCAAATAAAAAACTTTTTTCACCTTTAAAACTCAACTTCACACACTTGATCTCATATTTTACACTTCAGTATAGGACAGATCAGATCACAAAGAACTCAGAAGTATATGAGGTCAAACTTCCTGTTTGCTGTTTCAATTGTCTGTTTAACTTTAAAGTGAAAGGAACAAAACTCAACTTAATGTGAGGTTGAAGAAGTTAAGCACGTAAAGGAAACCTTACAACAATAAGTTTATAAAAAGAATAGAAAATGAAATAAACTAATGAATCATTTCTGGTATTTTATAATAACATTCTTTTAAGCTATCTTTTATTAATATTTTGTTTTTCTATTATGTCAATTTCTCTGTGTATCACTTCTTTCTCCCTTGTCCTCCCAGAAATTCATTCCATATAGCAAATAATTTGTTTAAAAGAAAAAAAAGAAAAATTATAAAAATTATCAATACATTGAAGAATCTGAAAATATTTGCAAAGTTTCACACCCATGGTCTTACCTCCCCCATTGTACAGGAATATGCATATTGGGGTATGTGTGTATGTGTTGTTTTCTCATCTCTCTTCTTTGAGCTAGGCTTATTTTGGGGTGATTTTGTAACAATTATTTTGTAGTTTTTCTTTCCAGTTATGTTGTGGTAATCGTTTTGAATATTGTTTGCTTTGTTCTACTTTTTTTTCCCACTCTGCTGCAGAGTGATTTTTTATATTCATTATATTTGTCATTGCTTATAGCACAGTATTATTCTGTTATATTCATAAACCATAATGTATCAAAAACAGCATGGTCCTGTAAAATTAGCCGAGTACTCAGAACAGTTAAAATAACTGTAAAAGTAGTTAGAAAATGGAAAGAGAAAACAGATGAAGTTCTTGTGAAAAATCTGATGGAGAAAATGGTACTTGAACTGAACTTTGAAGGTCATAGAATCTGTTATGTGTGGACCTTAATCAGATCTAGCTGTGATATCCATGAAGACTCAGTTGTCTTCTAGAACTAAGCACTAGAACAAGAACATTCTCCTAGAAAGGTAAACATACTAAGAGATTAACTAATTGGGATGAGGAAAGGAAGACTGAAAAGGGAAAAGTCTAGAAAAATAGTATTTTAATTTAGGTGAGGAAGAGTCCTACATGCAACTCTAAATCATATGGACTTTGTTGTCCCCTTGAACTATTGTCAAAACACCTCCAAGCATTCAGCTTTTGAGAATTAAACTAGGAAACCTGGTGAGACCCTCATCAGGGATTTATATTATGGGGCACCAGAGAGATGCAAGAGATTCTACAGAGTCTGCTTTTTCATTATGTATCCATGATTCTTGTGTCCTCTGTTGAGCCTCAGTAAAGTTTGAAACATTGTAATCTGAGAGTATTCATTCTAAGTGGAACTGAGAATATGAGATCTTCCAAGGGCTAATTTATTGGCTATGTATGGGCAAACAAGAGAACATATATGGAGGCTAAAAACAAAAGTGAGAAACAATTCAATCCATCAACAAGTATTTCTGTTGTGACTATTATGTTAGCTACTGGGATACAATTATACAGAATGAAATAAGCTTACATTCTAATGTAAAGCACATGTAAAAATATAACATCAATATAGTTAATAAATACAAATATATACAAAGTAGTTAAATTTAAGTAAATGGTACTTCTCCCATACGTTACCCAGGAAATTTTTAGGCCATCCTCATCTTCATGTATGAACAAATGGCCATGGCTATGGTTTTTCATTCCTAACCTTTTCCCACCTGTAAGTTGCAAATTTTACACATATTGAATAATGTGCTAGATTAGTAATTTAATAATTATTATTTAAATCAGTAATCTACTAGATGAAGTAACTAAGGTAAGCTGATTTGTATAGGATGATAGAATGACTAGAGGACAAGGACTTGAACCCAGATTGACTAATCCAGGTCACCTGGATTATATAGATGATAAGACAATTTGTCATAAGAAATGACAAATATAATGAATATATACAGTTTGGGAACTGTATTTCTGTTATGAATATACATAAAGAACACATGTATAATTTGCTTTTAGAGTTATAATATAAAGTCCAAGGCTTTTCCTTGAAAGACTACTGTGGCCTTAGACTGAGAATATTATGGTGAAATAATAGCTTCAAAACTGGAAAAACCTGGTATATGGCATTATTATTTACCCAAGGAAGCATTTTTCTTCCAACACACAACATGAGAAGGTTATACCTAAAGAAAACAAAAATGCCCTTGGGACCTAATTGGCATATATGATTGGCCCCACTTCTTTCTCTGAACTTCACCTCCTTTCCCATCTCTAGTCAACAGAAGGTAGTCTAAAGCAAACTGTTCATTGGATTTGTTTGGCCCTAGCTTCCCTGTTGCAGCTTCTTCCTAATTCAAGAGTATTAAAAATCTTAGCTCTAAGAAAGCCAGGCCCTTCAGACTTGGATAGAAATTAGGAAGGCTGAGTCTAGAGAGACTACTATTGTATATTTGTTGCATATTTTTACTATGTTATGGCAAAGTAAACTTCTGTTGTTAAATGTTCAAGAACTTGGGAGTGCTTCACTTTATCCTAATTTTGAATTTAAACTAATTGAGTGCTTGTATTAGAGTCATGCCTACTCTACATGCCTCTGGGTAAATGAATTAAACTCTTAGTAAAGTAGGTGCTACTTTAAGGATACATTTTATAAAGAGAAAGTACAAATCAGCAGTGATAGCAAGAGTTTCTTCACCTGACAATTTCCTATGCCAATGAAATCACAAATCTAGTCCTTATTTCTATTTCTACATATTTCACACTATAACATATCTATAGTGCTTAATAAACAATCACCATCCTTTGGGATCTAATTAGAGTTATCAGAACTTGTGCAATATCGTCTTTAAGTCATCTTTAACAAATGGTCTTCCATTCTATTTTAAGTGAGTCTTTTATAAAGAAATCCAATAAATTTTGGGAGAACTCATTATGTTATTCCTCCCTACCTTTTTACATTGAACTACAATTTGCCTCCTTAATACTCATAATTATGTTTTCTATGAAAACTAATTACAACAAATTTAATCTATCCTTTTCATATTACAACTCTGAAAACATGAGAAGATAGCTTAATTATCCCCTAAATTACTTTGTTTCACATTTAACTACAAAACTAAGAATTATGTGCTAAATGTTATATAGATGATAAGACAATCAATGTCATGGAAGTTCAAAGGAGTAAGAAATCACTGTGACCATGAAAGATTTCATGGAAGAGAAATACTTTGGGATGGGCATTGACTGACATATTGGATTTTAATTGCTAAAAATGGTAGAGGGAGTATATTTTAGGTAGAGGGAAGAATCTAGATATTGGCTTAAATGAAAAAAAGGTACAAAGCATATTTCAGTGATTCCAAATAAAATATACTGGCTAAAATAAATAGTTTGTACAAAGCAATAGAGGAGGAATAATTAAAAGTCAATAGTCAATACATATTTCTTAAATATCTATTATGTGCTGGGCACTAAGCTCAACATTGGTGGTACAAATATGAAAAAAAAGAAAGACAGTTCCTGACTTTGAAAGGCTTATAATCTAATGAGGGGAGGGAGATAGAGAAATATATATATATATATATATATATATATATATATATATATATATATATATATATATATATATACATAAGGAGATAAGATATCTATTTCTAAAGGGCCTTGAATGCTGGGTTAAAGAGTTAACTTTATTTAGTAAGCAATGGGAAAACATTCCATGTTTTTGAGAATGGAAATAACATTTTCATAGTGGTATCTCAGAAATATTATTGTGTATAATTACAGGAATATATAAGAATATCTAGAAGGATCAATTTCCCCCAACCACTACAATTCTATTGGCTATATTAAAATGTATTGCATGATTAAATACTTATATACTGGGATAAAGTCCTCTTTAAATTTTTATTATTGCTCTTTATTGATTAGCAGCTAAGGATTTGGGTTTCTGGAACACCATTTAAAATATAAAAATGATAAATTGCTAGCCAGGAATGGAATTCATTCAACAAGGATTGATAAGGTGATATTTGCCTAGAGTCTTAAAAATCTGATGAAAAATTTATTGTAAAAAGGATGGGAATAATCCAAAGAGATAAAAGCCAATATAGTTCAATATGTTCCAAAATATCATTAGTAATAGTATCTGTGGTAACAAATAAATGGAAACAGTGATTTCTATCAGTTAGGAAATAGATGAAAAAAACTGTGGTATGTGGAAATAGCAGCATATATAAAGTTAAACCTGACAAATATGGAGAATTCAGAGAATATGGGAAAATTTATGTAAACTTATACAAGATAAAATCAGAAGCATCATAAAAACTATAGACAAAAAGACTAAAATAATATAATTGGAAATCCTCTAAGAAGGCAATCTCTGAGTAACTAAAGAAAGAATAATGATCTTGTAGAATAGACAATGCAACATAGCTCTCTACTGACAGAAGGTAACAACTACAGCATTATATTGTATATATTGTTAGATATAAGCATTGCATCAGATGTTTTTGTTTAATCAATATTTTTTGTTCCAAAAGAGAGTTCAACCTGCTGAAGAAAGAAATATATTTCCAGAAATTAGTATGATATAAAAACTAAGTGCAAACAAAACTTATTTGAAACAAAGGAAAAGAACAAAGAAAGGATAATGAATAAGAGATACAGCTAAAGAGATTGATATGAATAGACAGAGAATTCATAATTTACTTAGATTTTGAAAAGACATATACAGAAAGGGAAACAAAGATAGGTGAGAAGATGGATGGAAAAGCATGATACAATCCTAAAAGAATATCGTGAAGCACACTAAAGTACTAATGAGTTGAATTTGATGAGAAAAATAAATAAAACATAAAGGACTAGTTTTTAAAGCTATATTGGAATGGAGAGAGATATGAAGCAAAAATACCTATTAGTAGACTACTGAGAAATTCCAAATGCAAAGGGATTAATGCTTGAATGAGGCTCAAGGCTTGAGACTGAAAAATGTGAAGAAAGATGCAAATACATGGAATGTTATGGAAATAGAAATTGAAAGACATGGCAATACAAATATTATGATGGTGCCTTCAACAGTAGTATGAAGTTTGAAAGAAGAATGCATTTGGGAAAGAAGATAATTTGTCATATTATGGACCTACTGAATTTGATGTGAGACATTTATAGATATGAATGACTATTCATGCCTATGAGACATCCAATTGTCAGAACTTGGATGGATATATAGATTTGTGCATCATTTCCATAGAGGTAATAATTTAGTGGATAAAATCAAGTTAAAGAATTGTAGGACATCCAGCCAAGATGGCAAAGAGGACACATGCATCTATCTAAGCTCTTTCTTGCCCTCAGAATACTTTTTTTTCATGATATGGCCTCAGAATTAGTGCTTGATTGAAAAAACCCATAAATACATTACCAACAGAAGAGATCCTCAAAATTCACCAGAAAAGGTTTGTTTTTGCGTGTGGGCAGGAATGATTAGACCAGGTGCAGGCTGCAGGCAGGCAGTGAGAGCATTGAAGGCAGCTCATGCTGAGTAGACTGGAGAGAGGCAGAGTATTGGAAAATTTGTAGGGAGACTTTAGTCAGTGTGAACTTCTTTGCCCTGGCAGCAAGCCAGTAGATCAGCAGAGAAGCTATAAACACAGAGAGTAAAGACTTCCTTCCCAAAACACCGAAGTCTCTTGGGACCTGACCACACCCACTCAACACCAGAGTGACTCAGCATGCTCTCAGAGAGTGGCTGCTTTGCAGGCAGTATAGCCATTGCTGTTCCACTGCTGCTTCATTGCTACCTCCTGCAGTCTGTAGAGGAAGCTTGGTAACACCACACTGCCCAAAAAGCAGGCCACATTTTTTGTTTGTTTGTTTTCTTTGATTCTTTTTTGTCAAAATGAGCAAAAAATTAAAGCGCACTCTAACTATAGATAGGTTCTAGAAGGATAGAGAGCAGACTTCAAACCCTGAGGAGACTAAAAATAGAGTGTCTCCAGATAAATCCCCAAAGGGGGATATTATCTGGTCCCTACCACATAAGACTCTCATAGAATAACTTAAAAAGGCTCTTACAAGAGAGCTAGAAGAAAAATGGGGAAAGGAAAGGGAAGTTTGGCAGGAGGGCCTGTATAAGTCATCCCACTCATTTAAAGATAGAGAGGATAAAGAAATCAAATCCCTGAAAAACAGAATTAGTGAACTGGAAAAGGTAAATAATCCCAAGGAAAACAGAATTAGTGAATTGGAAAAAGAAAATAGTTGTCTAAAAATAAAATTGGTGAAATGGAAAAAAAATTCCATAGAACAAAACAACTCACTTAAAAACTCAATTGGACAATTATAAAAAGAAATAAAAAAAGTAAATCAAGAAAATAATTCATTAAAAATCAGAATTTAACAAATGGAAATGAATGGCTTGAGGAAATACCAGGAATCAGTCAAGCAAAACAAACAAAAAAAAAATGAAACAATGTAAAAAATTGTTAAATATCTTTTTGGCAAACAACAGACTTGGTAAATAGATCCAGGAGAGATAATCTAAGAATTATTGGACTTCCTGAAAATTATGATGAAAAAAATAGCCTAGATACTATTTTCGAGGAAATCATCAAAGAGAGCTGCCCAGATGTTATAGAAACAGAGAGTAAAATAGATATTTAAAGAATTCATCAATCACTTACTGAAAGAGACCCCAAAATCAAAATTCCAAGAAATATTGTGTCTAAATTCCAGAACTATTAGGCAAAGGAAAAAATACTACAAGCAGCTAGAAAAAAAAATTCAAATATAGAGGAACTACAATAAGGATTACTCAAGATCTGGCAGCATTCACATTAAAGGATCGAAGGGCTTAGAATCTAATATTCCAAAAGGCTAAGGAACTTGATATGCAGCCAAGAATAACTTACTTGATCAAAATGAGTATTTTTTTCCCAGGGAAAAAGATGGACATTCAATGAAATAGGTGAATTTCATCTATTTCTGATAAAAAAAACTGGAACTAAACAAAAAGTTTGATCTCCAAATATAGGACTCAAGAGAAACATAAAAAGGTAAAGAGAAATTTTGGGAGCTGTATTTCTGTTATGAATAGACATAAAGAATACATGTATAATTTGCTTTTAGAGTTATAATATAAAAAAAAAACTAAAGGTGGAAAGGAAATTGTACCAGACAAAGGATAAAGTGGGGGTACTATCTCACAAAGATACAAAAGGAAACCTATTATATCTGAGGGAAAGAAGGGAGGGAGATGAACATAGTGTGTATCTTACTCTCATCAGAATTGGCTTAAAGAGAAAAATATTAGACATATTCGGTTTACAGAGAAACGTCTCCCACCTCATTGAAAAGGGGGAGAGGAAAAGTGAAAAGGGAAGGAGTAAACTAAGTGGAAGGGAATACAGAAATTGTGAGGAAAGGAAGTAAGAAAAGGGGAGGAACTTTAAGGTGGGGGGAGGGATCCTAAAAAGGGAGGGCTGTGAGAGGCATGGTGCTCAAAAGTTTAATACTGGGGAGGGGGAGAAGGAAAGGAAAAAAGCATAAGCAGGGGTTAACAAGATGGCAAGAAATACAGAATTAGTAATTCTAACCATAAATGTGAATGAGGTAAACTCCCCCATAAAGTTAAAGCAGATAGCAGACTGGATTAAAAGCCAGAATCCTACAATATGTTGTTTACAGGAAACACACTTGAAGCAGGGAGATGATACATACAGAGTAAAGGTGAAAGGTTGGAGCAGAATCTACTATGCTTCAGGTGAAGTCAAAAAAGCAGGGTAGCCATCCTCATCTCAGATCAAGCAAAAGCAAAAATTGATCTAATTAAAAGAGATAAGGAAGGGCACTATATCTTGCTGAAGGGTAGCATAGATAATGAAGCAATATCAATATTAAACATATATGCACCAAGTGGTGTAGCATCTAAATTCTTAAAAGAGAAATTAAGAGAGCTGCAAAAAGAAATAGACAGCAAAACTATAATAGTGGAAGATCTCAACCTTGCACTCTCAGAATCAGATAAATCAAACCACAAAATAAATAAGAAAGAACTCAAAGAGGTAAATAGAATACTAGAAAAATTAGATATGATGGATCTCTGGAGAAAACTAAATGGAGACAGAAAGGAGTACACTTTCTTCTCAGCAGTTCATGGAACCTATACAAAAATTGACCATCTATTAGGATATGAAAGCCTCAAATTCAAATGCAGAAAGACAGAAATAGTAAATGCATCCTTTTCAGCTCACAATGCAATGAAAATTACATTCAATAAAAAGCCAGGAGAAAATAGACCAAAAATAATTGGAAACTAAATAATCTCATCCTAAAGAATGATTGGGTGAAACAGCAAATCATAGACATAATTAATAATTTCACCCAAGAAAATGACAATAATGATACAGCACACCAAAATGTGTGGGATGTAGCCAAAGCGTTAATAAGGGGAAAATTATATTTCTAGAGGCCTACTTGCATAAAATAGAGAAAGAGAAGATCAATGAATTGAGCTTGCAATTAAAAAAGCTACAAAAGGAACAAATTAAAAACACCCAGTCAAACATTAAACTTGAAATTCTAAAAATAAAAGGAGAGATTAATAAAATTGAAAGTAAAAAAAAAACTATTGAATAAATAAAAGTAAGAGTTGGTTTTATGAAAAAACAAAATAGATAAACTCAGTAAATTTGATTAAAAAAAGGAAAGAGGAAAATCAAATTGTTAGTTTTAAAAATGAAAAGGAAGAACTCGCCATTAATGAAGAGGAAATTAGAACAACAATTAGGAGTTACTTTGCCCAAATTTATGCCAATAAATTCAATAAATGAAATGGAAGAATATCTTCAAAAATATAGCTTGCACAGATTAACAGAGGAAATAAATTGGTTAAACAGTACCAGTTTAGAAAAAGAAATAGAACAAGCTATTAATCAACTTCCTAAGGAAAAATCTCCAGGACCAGATGTATTTACATGTAAATTCTACCAAACATTTAAAGAACAATTTACTCCAATGCTATATAAACTATTTGAAAAACTCCTAATGAAGGAGTCCTAGCAAATTCCTTTTATGACACAGATATGGTACTGATACTTAAACCAGGTAGGTTGGAAATAGAGAAAGAAAATTATAGACCAATCTCCCTAATGAATATTGATGCAAAAATCTTAAATAAAACATTAGCAAAAAAGATTACAGAAAATCATTCCCAGGATAATATATCATGATCAAGTAGGATTTGTACCAGGAATGCAGGGCTGGTTCAATATTAGGAAAACTATTGGCATAATTGACTATATCAATAACCAAATTAACCAGAAAATATGATCATCTCAATAGATGAATAAAAAGCATTTGATAAAAGCCAACATCCTTTCCTAATAAAAATACTTGAGAGCAGAGGAATAAATGGACTTTTCTTTAAAATAGTCAGGGGCATCTATTTACAACCATCAGTAAGCATCATATATAATGGGGATAAACTGGTACCATTCCCAATAAGATCAGGAGTGAAACAAGGTTGCCCACTGTCACCGTTACTATTCAATATTGTATTAGAAATGCTAGCTTCAGCAATAAGAGATGAAAAAGAAATTAAAAGAATTAGAGTAAGTAATGAGGAAAGCAAACTATCACTCTTTGCAGATGATATGATAGTATACTTAGAATACCCCAAAGGATCTACTAAAAAGCTATTAGAAATAATCCACAACTTTAGCAAAGTTGCAGGATACAAAATAAATCCACATAAATCCTCAGTATTTTTAGACATCACCAACAAAATCCAACAGTAAGAGATACAAAGAGAAAATCCATTCAAAATAACTGTCAATAGTATAAAATATTTGGGAATCAATCTGCCAAAGGAAAGTCAGGGATTATATAAGCAAAACCACAAAACACTTTCCACGCAAATAAAGTCAGATCTAAACAATTGGAAAAATATTAAGTGCTCTTGGAAAGGCTGAGCAAATATAATAAAGATGGCAATATTCCCTAAACTAATCTATTTATTTAGTGCTATACCAATCAGACTCCCAAGAAACTATTTTAATGACCTAGAAAAAACAGCAACAAAATTCATCTGGAAGAACAAAAAGTCAAGAATTTCAAGGGAACTAATAAAAAAAAAATCAAATGAAGGTGGCCTAGCAGTACCTGATCTAAAACTATATTATAAAGCAGAAGTCACCAAAACTATTTGGTATTGGCTAATATATAGACTAGTTGATCAGTGGAATAGGTTAGGTTCACAGGACAAAATAGTCAATAACTAGTATTTGAGAAACCCTAAGATCCCAACTTTTGGGATAAGAATTTAGTATTTGATTAAAAACTGCTAGGATAACTGGAAACTAGGCATGGACCCATACTTAACATCATACAGCAAAATAAAACCAAAATAGGTTCATCATTTAGGTATAAAAATTGAGATTATAGGAACATAGAATAGTTAACCTCTCAGACTTGTGGAGGAGGAAGGAATTTATGACCAAAGAAGAACTATAGATCATTATTAATCACAAAATAAAAATTTTTGATTATATCAAATTAAAAAGCTTTTGTACAAACAAAACTAAAGCAAACAAGATTATAAGGGAAACAGTAAACTGGGAAAACATTTTTACAGTTAAAGGTATTGATAAAGGCCTCATTTCCAAAATATATAGAGAATTGACACTACTTTATAAGAAATCAAGCCATTCTCCAACTGATAAATGGTCAAAGGATATGAACAGACAATTTTCAGATGATGAAATTAAAACTATTTCTTCTATGAAAGTGTTCCAAATCACTATTGATCAGAGAAATGCAAATTAAGACAATTCTGAGATACAACTACACACCTGTCAGATTGGCTAAGATGACAGGAAAAGATTGTGATGAATGTTGGAGGGGATATGGGAAAACTGGGACACTGTTGCATTGTTGGTGGGTTGTGAATGAATCCAACCATTCTGGAGAGCAATTTGGAATTATGCTCAAAAAGTTATCATACGCTATATACCCTTATCAAAGGGTAGTGTTACTATATATTATATATGTTATATATATTATAGCAGTGTTACTACTGGGCTTACATCCCAAAGAGATACTAAAGAAGGGAAAGGGACCTGTATATGCCAAAATGTTTGTGGCAGCCCTTTCTATAGTTGCTAGAAACTGGAATTTGAATGGATGGCCATCAATTGGAGAATGGTTGGGTAAACTATGGCATATGAATGTTATGGAATATTATTGTACTATAAGAAATGACCAGCAGGATGAATACAGAGAGGCTTGGAGAGACTTACATGAACTGATGCTAAGTGAAATGAGCAGAACCAGGAGATCATTATATACTTCAACAACAATACTGTATGAGGATGTATTCTGATGGAAGTGGATATCTTCAACCAAGAGAAGGTCCAATTTAGTTCCAATTGATCAATGATGGACAGAATTAGCTACACCCAGAGAAGGAACACTGGGAAATGAATGCGGACTACTTGCATTTTTGTTTTTCTTCCCAGGATATTTTTACCTTCTGAACCCAATTTTTCTTGTGCAACAAGAGAACTGTATGGCTCTGCACACATATATTTTATCTAAGATATACTTCAACATATTTACCATGTATGAGACTGCCTGCCATCTAGGGGAGGAGGTAGAGGGAGAGAAGGGAAAAGTTGGAACAGAAGCGATTGTAAGGGACAATGTTGCAAAAATTACCCGTGCATATGTTCTGTCAATAAAAAGCTATAAAAAAAGAATTGTAGAAATGGAGATCAATATAAAGATAGAAACACGTTTCCTTTGCCTGCTTGCCATAGCAAATACATTAGCAATTTATATCCAATAATCCTTTCTCATGGATAAAATTTTCATATTATCCAGCAGTGATCAAGAGTATAAAAAGAAAATTGGAAAATAATTTGATTCACAGGGTTGCTTAGAAAAAGTAAGTCCAAGTAAGTCTCTACAGTGAGGAACCCTATCCTATAAAAGCAAAAATCCTTAGGCATGTGGGAGTATGGAGATCTAAAACAAACAAAACAAACCCCACTTCCACAATTTTGATTGGAGCTTGTCACTGGACAAATGAATGCTTATTGCCAACTCTTCCCAAAATGAAATAATCTGCACTGTCATATATCTTGAGTTTGTAAAATGTCAAATTTACCGTATCATAGAAGAACTGAACCTATTAGTTTGTACACTCCCTAAATTGTCCCAGTTGGCCTGTTCCTCCCAAGACCTGTTCGAACTTCAAAACTTAGAATGTGTACAGATGGCACGGGAAGGACATGTGATTGCCTTACTCACTAATGGCAGGAGAGAAAAAGTCTAACCTCAGTGACTTTTGATGAGGAAAAAATAGAGGGTAGTGCTAATCATTTCAATTAAAAATCATAAGCATTTTTTCTTTTTGTTCCATCTTTCATCACATCTTAAAGACATTTTTTGAAATGGCCTAAAGTGACATCATTTTATTGAATCAATAATAAGAATTGAGAATAAAAATTCTGAGTAGAAAGTCACTGAATTTGGAACAAAAATTACTGCTGGAAAAAAGTATCATATATTCTCTTTGCCATCTTAAATTATTTTCCTTTACTAGTCACTTCAGACAAGGTGAAAATGATTGTAAATAGTCTCTAGGTAGTTTTTAAACTCAGGAGCATCATTGTTATATTTTTGTTGTTGACTATAGTCTTTGAAAAATGTTTCCAGGTTGATTGGGAAGAACAGACACTAGCCACTAGATACTATTTTGAAATCACAACTATTCTGTTCAAATAGATCCTTTGGTATTTTTCCATCTCTCTTTCTACAGAATGAAGAAAAAGCTCAGAAAGGAAAAAGGAGCCATTAATAATAAGAAACTACTTAACAAATTATTCATATTTATTCATGTCAATAATGACAACAGTAATAATAAACATATTTCAATATATGCAAGAGGAAAAAGTCTTTGGTAAAAATCAAATCCTTCTTCATTAAGATAAAAGTACTTGAATACTAGCAAACATTTTTGTAAGGAGAAGAGTTCCTACCAGCGTTCCAATTAATGGAAACAGGGAAAGAAGAATAAGACTTCTTTAGTGAATTAGTCTATCCATGGTGTAAACTAAGAAGAAATAAATAAAGATTTAATAAAATTAAAGAATTTAGGACTGAAGTACTTTGATCTTTGAATAAGCCATGAAATATCTGTTGATTGACTAAATCAGTTACTCTTTTGAAAAACAATGAAGCATGAACCGATGCTAAGTGAAATGAGCAGAACCAGGAGATCATTATACATGGCAATAATAAGATTATATGATGATCAAGTCTGATCTTACAAAAGATCAAGAAGAGCATGGAGTTCTTCAACAATGAGATGATTCAAACCAGTTCCAATTGTTCAGTGATGAAGAGAGCCATCTATACCCAGAGAGAGGACAGAGGGAACTGAATGTGGTTCACAACATAGCATTTTCACTCTTTTTTGTTGTTTGCTTGCATTTTATTTTACTTCTCTTTTTTTTCTTGTGAAACATGATAGTTGTATAAATATACTTACATATATTGGATTCAATATGTATTTCTACCTTAGGGGAAGGCATGGGGGAAGAGGGGAAAATTGGAATACAGGGTTTTGCAAAGATGACGTTGAAGAAATTTCCACTGTTTTGAAAAATAAAAAGCTTTAATAAAAAATTAAAATTTTTAAAAAATCAATCACATGGACTACTTCCTTAAAAAAAAAAAAGAAAAACAATGAGGCAAGCAAATTCAAAATTATACATTCCAGCCTTAGTGAGTTGAGTAATAGTCAATTTTAGCCAATGGTCAATGGTTGATTTTGCCAACCCTCCAGACAGAGGGACTTCACAGCTTTTGAGTAAATAGGAAGAAACTCAAGAATAGAGTGGAAAGTGACTTCTGTGATCCACAAGAAAAAGAGCTACAAAGATAGTAGTCTTCTTTTGCAAGAAGCTACAAAGGGCAGAAAACCAGAGACAAATCACTACTAGTTCATATTCTCATGGATTCAAATTCCACCTATTATACTTACCTATATCACTCTGGACAAATCATAACCTTCCTACTCTTAATAGAATGAAGAGTTTGGGCTAGATAGCCACTAAAGAAATATCTTTCTCTATATCTATGATCCTGAAATCTTCTTACAAGTAGCTAAGAGATAAGCCTTTTGGCTATGGAGATTAGTGAATCTGAATATTCCAGGACTCTTCTGCACATATGGAAAATTGAAGAAGAAAACATAACATAATACTCCTCAAAGCAAGAGAAACTGGTATGCATACCCAAAATAATATATATAAAAAGCTAAGCATAATTATCAAGGAAAAAAGATCAGTCTTCAGCAAAAGAGACATTTCATTTTCAAAAGGCATCTCAAAATATCTTTTTTTTTCTAAAGAAAACAGAACTGAGCAGTACACTTAATTTGTAAATATGAGGGAAAAAAAAAAGTCTGGAAAATAATTTGACTATTCCAGTGAATTATTTAATGCTTCTAGGATAAAGCAAGGGCAGTGGGTTTGTGTGTGTGTGTGTGTGTGTGTGTGTGTGTGTGTGTGTGTTTAATATTGATTGTGTACTAACAAGACAATAGAAAAGCTCACAAAAGAATAATTTCTTTAAGAAGCTAAAGGTTTGGGAGGGCAGAGCCAAGATGGCAGAGAATAGACATGTCTTTATCTGAGCTCTTCCTAGTTTCCCTCAGATCAACACCAGTTCATGACTCTGAACTGATTTTGGAGTGACAGAACACACAAATATTTGGAGTTTAACAAATTTTCAGAAGAATCTACTTTGGAAGAACTCAGAAAAGGTCTGTATCAATTGGTCAGGGAGAGAGGCTGCCAAGTACAGTTGCAGGATAAGGAGCCCAGGGCATGGAGCCAGGGTTTTGTGGCACCCCACATCAGGAAATCTACTGAGAGGCTCTTAGGCTCCTCTTTCCTAGATACTAGTCAGTGGAACAGCAGATTAGCTTTGAGACACCAAAAACAAATACAAAAAGAAAATAGTGAGCCTCTGAATCCCAGAAAAACACAGAACCTGGCCACACCTACTTAACACTTGAAGTCAGTTGGGAGCACTAGCCCCAGTGCAACCTATGTGCTATTGCCCCTTTGTCTTAAGATCAGAACTCAACCTTTTAAAAAATGAGCAAAAAAACCTTCTGACCATAAACAGCTTTTATGAAGAAAGAGAAGAACAGACCTCAAATCCTGAGGATCCTAAAGGCAAATCATCTCCAGATGAAACCGCAAAGGGTGTTATGAGTTGGTCCCAATTTCACAAGACTTTCTTGGAAGAATTCAAAAAAGGATCTTAAAAGAGAGTTAGAAGAAAAATGAGGAAAGGAAACAAAAACGTGGCAAGAAGGTTTGGAAGAGAAAAACAGAACTTATCTGAAGAAAACACCTTAAAAATATATTTGATGAAATGGAAAAAACATAATTCCTTACAAAATAGATTTGATGAAATGGAAAAAGCATATAATTCCTTACAAAATAGATATGAAAAATAAACCAATTTGTTGAAAAACAATTTATGAAATGGAAAAAAAATGCAAGGAACAAAACACCTCATTTAAAAGTTTAATTGGCCAAATGCAAAAAGAGATAAAAAAGCTAACTAAAGAAAACAATTCACTAAAAGTTAGAATTGAACACATGGAAGTGAATGACTCAATGAAACTTCAAGAATCAGTCAAACAAAACCAAAAAAAGTGAAAAAAAGAAGAAAATGTAAAATACCTCATTGGAAAAACAACTGACCTAGAAAATAGATCTAGAAGAGACAACCTAAGAATTATTGGACTTCCTGAAAACCATGAAAAAAATAACCTAGACTTCAACTTTCAGGAAATTATCATTTCTGATGTTCTAGAACCATAGGGTAAAATAGCCACTGAAAGAATTCATTAATCCCCTCTTGAAAGACACTTATAAACAAAAACTCCAAGGAATCATACTTAAATTTCAAAGTTATCAAATCAAGGAAAAAATATTGCAATCAGCGAGAAGGAAACAATTCAAAAATCGAGGAGCAACAATCAGGATTACCTAGGAGTTAGCAACTTCCCACTTTAAAGGATTGGAGGGCATGAAATGTGATATGCTCAGAGGTAAAGAAACTTAGATTGCAGCCTAGAATCAACTATCCAGAAAAATTGAGCATTATCTTTCAGGGGAAAAAATGGACATTCAATGAAACAAGTGAATTTCATTTATTTCTGATGAAAAGACCAGAGTTCAATAGAAAATTTGATCTCCAAATGCAGAACTCAAGAGAAGCATAAAAAGATCAAAAGAAAAGGAAAAAAAAAACCTTTCTTTTAAAAGTTCCCTATATAGAAAAACGATATGTTTATTTCTTGAGATGTGTATCTCTGTTATACCCATAGAAGGTTCAGGTATAATTTGATTTTGTTGTGATGATGTAAAAAAGAAACTAGATGAGGAAAAATGATTTTACTGGAAGAAGAGGAAGGTGGACTTAAAATGGGGTAAATTATGTCTTATGAAGAGGCAAAAAAAAAAAAAACCTATTACAATGGAGGGAAAGAAGGGAAGGGATGAACATTATGTGAATCTCACTCTCATCAGATTTGGCTCAAAGAGAGAATATGAGACACATTTAGCTTCACAAAGAAGTTTCTCTCACCCTATAGAGAAATAGGAGGAGAAATGGGAAATGAAGGGGGCAGGCTACTAGAAGAAAGAACAGAAGTAAAAGGGGAAAGGTATAAGAAAGGAAAAGGGGCTATAAAAGGAGAAGGCTGATTAGGGAGGGGGTGGTCAGAAGCAAAATACTGGGGAGAAGGGAAAGGAAAAAGAAAAGTATGACTGGGGGAAAACAAGATGGCAGGAAATACAGAGTAATAATTTTAACTGTGAATATGAATGTGATGATGAACTTCCCCATAAAATGGAATGGGATAGCAGACTGGATTAAAAGCCAGAATCCTACACATTTAAAGTAGAATGATAAATTCAGAGTAAAGATAAAAGGCTAGAGCAGAATCTATTATGCTTCAGCTGAAGTAAAAAAAGAAGGGTAGCAATCTTGATCTCAGATCAAGCAAAAGCAAAAATAGATCTAATTAAAAGGGACAAGGAAGAAAACTACACCTTACTAAAAGATACTATGGATAATGAAATAATATCAATACTAAACATATATGCACCAAGTGGTATAGCATCCAGATTCCTAGAGGAAAAGTTAAGAAAGCTGCAAGAAAAATTAGATAGCAAAACTCTACTAGGGGGGATCTCAACTTTGTTCTCTCAGAACTAGAAAAATCAAACCATAAAATAAATAAGAAAGAGGTTAAGGAGTTAATATAATTCTAGAAAAGCGAGATATGATGACCTTTAGAGAAAATTGAATGAAGATAGAAAGAAATGTATTTTTTTTCTCGGCAGTACATGGTAACTACACAAAAATTGACCATGTATCAGGCATTAAAAACCTCAAAATCAAATGTAGAAAGACAGAAATAGTAAATGCATTTTAACAGAACATGATGCCAAAAAAAAATTGCATTCAATAAAAGGCCAGGGGAAAATAGACCAAAAATCAATTGGAAACAAAACAATTTAATCCTAAAGAATGAGTGGGTGAAACAATAAACCATAGATACAATCAACAATTTCATCCAAGAGTATGACAATAATGAGAAAACATACCAAAATTTATGGGATGCAGCCAAAGCAGTTCTTAGGGTAGCTTTTATATTTCTAGTGCTAATTTGCATAAAATAGAGAAAGACAAGATCAATGAATTGGGCTTGCAAATAAAAAAGCTAGAAAAAGAATGAATTAAAAACTCTCAATTAAACACCATATCTGAAATTCTGAAAGTAAAAGGGGAGAATAAAATGTAAAGTAAGAAAATTATTGAATTAACCAAAGTAAGAATTGGTTTTATGAATAAATTAACAAAATAGATAAACTTTTAATTTATTTGATTAGAAAAAGGAAAGAAAAAAAAAACAAATTGTTAGAATTAAAAATGAAAAGGGAGAATTTTATACCAATGAAGAGGAAATTAGGATTAATTAGGAGTTACTTTTCTCAACGATATATCAATAAATCTCATAATTTAAGTTAAATGGAGGAATACTTATAAAAATATAGATTGTTCACATTAACAAAAGAAGGAATAAATTACTTAAATAGTCCCATTTTAGAAAAAGAAATAGAACAAGATATTAATCAACTCCCTAAGAGAAAATCTCCAGGGCTAGATGGACTTACCTGTGAATTCTACCAAACATTTAAAGAACAATTAATTCCAATACTATAAAAACTATTTGAAAAAATAGGAAAGAAGGAGCCCTACCAAATTCCTTTTATGATGCAGTTATGGTGCTGATAACTAAAAAATGTAGGGTAAAAATAGAGTAAGAAAAATATAAATCAATTTCCCTAATGAACAATTGATGCAAAACTCTTAAATAAAATATTAGCAAAGAGATTATAGAAAGTCATCCTCAGGATAATACATCATGATTTATACCAGGAATGCAGGACTGGTTCAATATGAAGAAAACTATTAGCATCATTAACTATATCAATAACCAAACTAACAAAAATCATATGATTATCTCAATGGATGCAGAAAAAGTGTCTGACAAAAGCTAACACCCATTCTTATTAAAAAACACTAGCGAGTATAGGAATAAATTAACTTTTTCTTAAAATGATCAGTAGCATCTATTTAAAACCATCAGTAAGCATCATATGTAACTGGGACAAACTAGAACCATTTCCAACAAGATCAGGGGTGAAAAAAGGTTACCCACTATCACCATTACCATTCAATATTGTTTTAGAAATATTAGCTTTGGCAAGAAGAAAAGAAAAAGAGATTAAAGAAATTAAGAGTAGGAAATGAGGAAAATAAATTGTCACTTTTTGCAGATGATTTGATGGTATACTTAGAGAAACTTACAGAATCAACTAAAAAACTACTAGAAGTAATTCACAACTTTAGCAAAGTTGCAGGGCACAAAATAAATCCACATAAATCATCAGCATTTTTAGATATTACCAACAAAGTCCAGCAGCAAGAGATACAAAGAGAAATTCCATTTAAAATAATTGTAGATAATATAAAATTTTTGGGAGCCTACTTGCCAAGGCAAAGTCAGGAACTATATGAAAACAACTACAAAAAACTTTCTACACAAATAAAGTCAGATGTAACCAATTGGAAATATATGAAGTGCTCATGGGTAGGCCAAGCTAATATAATAAAAATGACAGCACTACCTACATTAATATACTTATTGAGTGCCATACTACTCAAACTCCCCAAAATTTATTTTACAGATCTAGAAAAAATAATAACAAAGTTCATCTGAAAGAACAAAAGGTCACGGATTTCAAAGAAAATGATGAAAAAAATTCAAATGAAGATGGCCTAGCTGTACCAGACCTAAAACAATATAAAACAGTGATCATCAAAACCATTTGGTAACTCACACTTAACAGTGTATATCAAGATAAGATTGAAATGGGTTCATTATTTAGACATAAATAGTGATATTATAAGCAAATTGGAAGAACAAAGGATCTGTTTGTGAATCTGTGAAGAAGGAAGGAATGTGAGGCAAAAAAGAACTGGAAATCATTATTGAACAAAAAATAGATAATTTTGATTATATTAAGTTAAAAAGTTTTTGTACAAACAAAATTAATGCAGGCAAGATTAGAAGGGAAGCAATAAATTGGGAAAATATTTTAACATTCAAAGGTTCTGTTAAAAAACTCATTTCTAAAATATATAGAGAATAGACTCAAATTTATAAGAATTCAAGCTTTTCTCCAATTGATTAATGATCAAAGGATATGAATAGATAATTTTCAGATAAAGAAATTAAAACCATTTCTAGTCATATGAAAAGGTGCTCTAAATCACTATTGATCAGATAAATGCAAATTAAGACAACTCTGAGGTATCACTACACATCTCTTGTCTAAGATGATAGGAAAACTAATGATGAATGTTGGAGGAGATGTGAGAAAAGCTCGAATTCTTATAAATTTGACCTTTGAATGTTAAAATATTTTCCCAATTTATTGCTTCCCTTCTAATCTTGCCTGCATTAATTTTGTTTGTACAAAACCTTTTTAATTTAATATAATCAAAATTATCTATTTTTTGTTCAATAATGATTTCCAGTTCTTTTTTGCCTCACATTCCTTCCTTCTTCACAGATTCACAAACAGATTCTTTGTTGTTGGTAGAGTTGTGAACTGATCCAATCACTCTGGAGAGCAAGTTGGAACTATGCCCCAAAATTTATAAAACTGTGCATACCCTTTGATCCAGCAGTGTTTCTACTGGACCTGTATTTCAAAGAGATTGTAAAGGAGGGAAAGGGATCCATATATGCAAAAATGTTTGTGGCAGGCCTTTTTATAGTGGCAAAAAATTGGAAACTGAGTGGATGTCCATCAGTTGGGGAATGCCTGGATAAGTTATGGTATATGAATGTTGTGTTTCTATAAGAAATCATCAGCATGATGATTATAGAGAGGCCTGGAGAGACTTACATGAACTGATGTTAAATGAAGTAAGCAGAATCAGGAAATCATTGTACATGGGAACAACAAGATTTTATGATGATTAAGTCTGATGGGCAGGGCTCTTTTAAACAGTGAGATAATACAGGCCAGTTCCAATGATCTTGTGATGGACACATTTACACCCAGAGAGAGAACTGTAGGAACTGACATAGTATTTTCATTCTTTTTGTTGTTTTTGCTTGTATTTTATTTTCTTTCTCATTTTTTTCCCTTTTTGATCTGATTTTTCTTGTGCAACAAGATAATTGTATAAATATGTATACATATACTGGGTTTAACATATATTTTTACCACATTTATCATATATTAGATTACTTGCCATCTAAGGGAGGAGATAAGGTAGAAAGGGAAAAATTTGGAATGTAAGGTTGTGCAGGGGTCAGTGTTGAAAATTTACCCATGCATATGTTTTGAAAATAAAAAGCTTTAATTAAAAAAAAGGAGGCTAAAGGTTTGAAGAAGGACTTAAGCATTAAGAAAATAAAAGGAGGAAGATTTGAATTTTAGTGCTAAAGACTAAACATTATATTCTTGTATAAGTAAAATTATCTTTCTGGGTGGGGAGATACAACAGAGGGAAGTAAACGGAGTATGGAAAGGCTGACCAGAGACAGAGAAACTGGAAAAGGCTTCCCACCTGTTTAGGTTATAAAAAGAATGAATAATAATTTCTTTGGTCTTTTGACAACCATGGGGATTGTGGAAATGCAGGAAAATACCTTTGGGAGGAACCAAAAAGAAGTAGGATATTAAAGTCTAGAAGAAAGTCTGAATATGTTTGTTATAGCAATAAGGCAAAAGAGAGGAATTAAAGAATTAGGAGCAAATATAATTTAAAAATATACCTAGTAGCAAGTGACTTGATTGTTTACTTAAAAAATACTCTCATTTTATTGATGAAACTAATTGAGGTGATTAATAGATTGGGAAGAGATAAGACAAATCTACAAAATCATTGGAATTTCCATATAGTAATAACAATAACTGGGGAAAAAATATAGAAAGAAAAATGTCATTTAAAATATAAAATATTTAAGTTAACCAACTAAGACACACTCAAGACATAAATAACATTTAAAAAAGAGACATTCCAGAAATCCAGAAATAGAAGGATATTAACTCTCCATGGCTGATCCATGTCAGTGTAATCAGAAAGATGATGATGTCTAAATTAACTTATAGATTTTTTTTTTTACCAATCAAATTACTAATGGATTGCTAAAAAATAAGAAACACTAGTAACTAAATTCACTGGGAGGAATAAATAGTCAATACTGTCAAGGGAAATTAAAAGGGGAAAAATTTATAATAAAGAGGGTTTAACATTACCCATTTCATATCATACTCTTCACCAATAATGATAAAAATAATTTGTGTTGGTTAAAAGTGGAAAAGTAGTTTAAAGGAGGAATTATATATGTAATATTAAAACTTTTTAAAGGAAGAAAATCAAGATTTGTGTAAGACTACACATTAGTTATAAGAAAAATGTAAATTACTTCAAAATTATGAAATTGGCAAAGATGAGAAAGTAAAAAATATTTGATGTTGAAGGAGTTTTGGACAGACACTCTAATACTCTGTCAGTAGAGTTATGAATTGATCCAGTTGTTATGGAAAACAATTTCTAATTATATGAAAAAAGTTACTAAACTCTGAATAACCCTTGACTTAGCAATGCAAGTGCTGGGTATACATTATAAAAAGAGGCATATATTATAAAATGCTTAATGACAGAAATGAAGATCCTGTTTATATTTCAAAACAGTTGTAGATGAACTTTTTTGCTATGTAAAAACTAAAAAAAAGAATGTGGCTATTTATTAGAGAATGAACAAATTATAGATTATGAATTTAATGAAATATCACATAAAGAATGAAAAGTTTCTAAAATTCAAAAATATGGGGAGTATCTCTTCTAAATGAATTGTGAATTTAGATTTTATAAACTTTATCAGTTCCATTGAACTTTTTTTATGGGTGTGTGGTATGGTGATAGTGTAAGAAAATTAGGCAGCCACAAAACATTTTTAAAAAATTAAACATATTTTGACAAATAAACATTATCATTTATCATATAACAAATAGTTATATTTATTACTAATAAATAATATTTTGTTATTAAAAACTTAACAATGCAATAAAGCTAACTTTGTAAGAATAATTGGAAACAAGTGTAAATTTAAGAAAAGGAATGATATTCATTGTTCATGGCAACATTATGATGAGACCAACTTAACTAATTATAGATTTAGAATTATAGCAAGTTACCAATGGAATACTTTTAGAATTTGGGAAAGTAAGAAAACATTATGTTGAAGAATAAAATGTTAAAATTTCAATGAAAATAATGAAGCAAGTATGAATCAAGGAATTTAGAAATAACAGATACCAAATTATTAGATTGTGTTCCTCCTGCTGCTGCTTCTCCTCCATCTTTTACTTGTTTTAATTGAAATTTTGTTGATAGCAATCCTTGTACTAAAAAGAGAACAATATTTTTCTACTATGAGGAATTTATGTGAAATGGTGGAGTAGAGGGGTAAGAGAAGTCTATGTCACTCTTGCCAAAGGAGAAACCTTTTTGCTTCAATTTATTTAAGATGTTAGAGAGCTGAACTCTGGATCCAGAAAGCCATAGATTCATGTTCTTTGCCTTTGACATACACTGGCTGAGTCATCTTGGACTAGACATTTAATTCCTTTTTTGCTGGATCACTTGCTAAGATGATAAATTACTAAGAGGCCATTGTCCCACACTAGTCAAGGGAGTTTCCTCCTCTAGGAGTTCTCTTATATTCTCAATATCCTAACAGAGGTGAAAAGAGGAGATTCTTTGCCTCAATAGTACCTAGTCTTAATCACAGAATGGCTGTGGCCTGTCAAACTCAGATCTGTTGTAGACCTTAGCTTAAAAAGTCCTTGGTCTCCCATTTCATCCAGGTTCATCTCCAGTCATCTGGAACTATATACTGTACCCAGATAACTCTAGAGGGGAAAGTGATGCAGGTAACCTTTCACAGCCCTCCATCACTTAAATCCAATTCACTTGCATGTCCTAGCATCACCTCCCTGATGTCAAGATCCTTTTCCAAAATGAAGGACAAAACATTAGATACATCTATATAATTGGCTAGCTGTGTGGTCTTATCATATTGCATCCCCAATCTGGGTCTCAGTTTTCTTCCTTACAAAATAAATAGCTTGGATTAGATTTTACTCTAAGTTTCCTTCTCATAAGAAGTTAGAGGTGTTCCTTGACATGTTATTTAAAACCATTTTTGTTGATAGATGAACCAGAAAATCAGGGAGAAAAGTATCCTGTAGTTAAATTTGGTCATTAATTAATCACTAAACACTTAGCATCTGTTGCATGCCTGGTGCTATGCTAAATAGCAGGAATACAAATATGAAAAAAAAAAAAGACAATCCTTCCTTGAAAGGCATTACAATATACAAGCATGAAGGAAAAGACAAAAAAAATCCCATGAATGCTGCTAAAATATATTAAAAATTTTTTCTATAAATTATGTTATTTTAACTTGTAAAATTTTAGTGTAAAAATCAGACTGGGTGTGTACATACATATACATACATACACATGCACACATAAAATATATATTACTTTATAGGGCATGCATAGGGATTTGTCTATGGAAATTTGGGATATGATTAAACGATGATTTTTCTATTTTCTCACTTTTCTCAATCAGTCCAGCCATCTGCTTTGCACTCCCCTAAAAAGGGATTATAATTCCTTTCTTGATAAGATGGCCTCTAAGAGGAATAATTTTCTTTCACAACTTCTTCAGGACATCACAAGATTCTAAGGTCTTCCTTCATTTTCTCTTAAGCATTGTAGGATACTTTCTTTGAATAAACACTAGTCTAAACTCTGAGAATCTGAAAGAGATCTCAAAGGTTTTTCAATTCACCTCTGTTATTGCTGATGAGTAAATAGATTTCTTAATTTATCCTAGGTCAACCAAGTAATTAGTGATACAATCAGGATCACAAGCCCAGTTTCTTGCCCAACACTCCAAGGGATATGGTATTTAAAACAAAACAAAACTTTGATGATTGTGAGGCTACTCATGTAGAATTTGGGCTAATATAAAACCTGAGGTGAAGTTTTTCTTTCTCCAATAGATTATGGCAAACAGAGATTAAATGACTTGTCCAGAGTCATGCTGCTAATAAATGTCTGAGGTAGGATTTTATTCTAACTTTCCTGATTCCAGGCTCAGTATTCTATCCATGGCACCATCTAGCTGCTCTGAGGTGGTTTACCTTTGTGATATCTAAAAGGAAAACTCTGCTAAGTAAATTAATAGTATCAACATGAAGGTATTTTTATCAATCTTACAATATTTATTAAATGCCTATTATATGCAAGTATACCAGGCCTGGAATCAGAAAGACTGCTCTTTATGAGTTCAAACCCAACCTCAGACAGTTAATTAGCTGTGTGATCCTGGGCAAGTCACTTTACCATTTGCCTCAGTTTCCTTATCTATAAAATGAACTGGAGAAGGAAAGGGCAAGACACTCTAGTATCTTTACCAAGAAAACCCAAATGGTATTACAAAGTGTCAGATATGACTGAAGCAATTCAACAACAAAAATGTGTATGGCACTCTATGGAGGCCCTAAGATATGAATACAAAATTAAACCATTTTAAAAAGCACCCATTAAATCCCAAAAAATCAAAATTCTTATTTCTTAAAGTATCTCCCCTTTCCACCCTAATATTTTTGCAAAACAATGCTTTTTGAGCTTAAATTTGATTATTGTATGTATTCAAAAATGTCATTTTGTGTTTCTTTTTATAATATTCTATAATTCATGCTTTCTATTAATTCAAATTGGTTTTTTGCCAGATAATATATTGAAGTTTTATTATATGCATTATATAGCAATAATGGCATATAATAGGTGCTCAAAAACTGTTTGTGGTTCTCTAGAGAAGTTACATAGGATTAGAAATCAGGTCTCCTGACCTTTCAGATAGGGCTCTTCTCATAATAAAACATTATTAAGGGAAAAAAGACAAAACAAAACAAAAAACCATGCTTAATTCCTCATTGATAGTATTGCATCATTTTATCTTTTTGCTTGCTTGATATCATAATGTACTTAGAGATTTCATTTATTAAGTAGATATTCGGGGTTGTTTTGACACCAACATGCCATACAGGTTATTATCCAAGGCAAAAGACTGCTTATTAGCAGCAATTTATCAACATTAGGAAACTCTAAATTGAAGTAAAAAAATGCAGAAATGAACAAAAATGTTCATCAAATGAACAAATTGTTCATCAGAAACTTCTCTCTTGAGTTAATGAAAGTCTATTTGCACTTTTACAAATAGATTAGAATATTAAATGCTTGCATTTCCTAATTACAAACAAGAGCAATAATGATGTCACATTTCTATGTGTTTGGCACTGTGCTAAGTGCTTTACAATTCTCTTATGATCCTTGAAATCTGAAAGATAGGTGCAATTATTTTCCCTATTTTGCAGTTGAGGAAACTGAGTTACATAGAGATTAAGTGACTTAAAAGATTGTCACAATCTCTAACGATACATAGAGATTAAGTACTTGTTATGACCTATAGCTAGTAAGTGTATGAGGATGAATTTGCACTTAGGTCTTCAAGACTCTAGGCTTGACATTCTTATCCCCTGAGCCACCTGGCTGCCTACAGCTGATAAATGTGATAGCCTAATAAATTACACCAAATGCTACTGCTACTACTGTTACTACTACTAGTTAACATTGTCTTACTATGTGCCAGGCTTTACAATTATTATCTCATGTGATGATCATCACAACAACCCTGGAAGATAGAGGTTATTATTATTATTATTTTAGTTGTGCAAACTGAAGCAAACAAAGGTTAAATGACTTGACCAGAATCACATAGCTGGTAATTGTTGGGGACTAGTCTTGAATTCAGATCTTCTTGAATCAAGCCCTATTATACTAGTCATTGTATCATAGCCTCCTATAGCTCATATATGGTATAACGTAACAAAGGTCATACCATGTAGTGCCATAATTAATATTGAAACTACAATTTTTAAAATAAGTATAATTCATGAAATGGTTTGTTTTCTATTGTGGACATAAGCTTTAGATTGTCTTTTAACTAAAACATATATATGCATAATCATTTCAGAAGGATTCATAAGTAAAAATAAGTGCTACAGATGCACATGAATTTAATAATATGATATTCAACATTTTTACTTCAACTTTCCTTTTATCTAAAACTCTCTATTTCATCGCATAAGTTTATTGAAATGCTCTCAATACTAAACCGATTTAATAGGACAGAAAGAAAAAAAAATGATCTTCCTTCACAGCAGCCTTCCATAATTTTTTTAAAAACTGTCCACTTAAGGAGAGAATAAATCCAAAAGCAGTCAAAACATTGATGAGGACAAATGGGATTCATTAGGACATTCTTTCTTGCCCTGACTATCTAATAGGGAATGTACCATGAGTACACATGGTCATTTAGTTTCCTGCAGATGAGACTTTTATCTCATCCTATGATTGCATCAGCTGGTGACAAAAGCTGTTCTTTCGTAGACATCAACAGGGTCAAGAGCTTTTAAATTGTCAAGTGATGTCAATGTCGACCTTTAATACTAGCAGATTATGGAACTGAAAGATTTGTTCAGTAAAATTCTTCTCTGTGGCACTTCTAACCTAATGTAAGGGCAGCCTATTAATGTTGCCATCTGTTTTTATTGAATGCTGTTTCCTATTTCCAACCAAATTATAACCACACTGTATTAAGTAAGCAAACTTCAACTATTTATTTTCCAGGGTCAAACCAGTAGGCAGTTTAGAGCATTTCCTGTTGAGAAACATAATGGACTAGCTTTCTCATTTTAGATGGTGGTAACCTTTTTATGCAATTCTCTTAAGTGACATTATCAAGGAACATGCTATATATTGGAAAACTATTAATAGAAATAGGATGCTGATAAACTAGGACTAAAATTCATTAGATCATTAGGGCTATTGGTACATGGACTAGAATAGATACTAATAAAAATGACCTAAGAATGCACAGTCCTTTCTTGTACAAAAGAGAAAATTGGAAGTTAGTGAGGACAAGTGATTTATTTCACAATCACAGGTTAATTAGTATCATCAGAACTGGTATTAGAATTCATGTCATCTGATTCCCTGCACCTTTATCTGCCATACATTTGAGAAATATATTATGTTATTTGACCAACTTGTCTTTTTTCCTTCCCTCTTCGGATTACTTATCAAGGCAAACAATGAAGCAAAGAGATACAATTTCACTTTCTTCATGACTTTAAAAATGTAATTTCATGTTATTTTTTTTTTATTTTTATTTTCTTAAATTTTCCCCAATTACATTTTAATCTGATTGGGCTTATGTGGACATATCATGGGCTGCATATGACTACATATTTGACAACTCTGCTCTAGAAAGCTTATAAATAATTGTAAAGCAGTCTTACAAATAAAAAGACATCCAAAACAAAAATGTACTTTAAATTATTGAAGGTGTCTTCATCACCAATCAGTGAGTCATTTAAACTGGCTAACTCTTCTTGCTTTATTTGAAAAGATTAGAGCCACAATTTTGTTTTCAAAATGAAATACAGAAGACATTTGCTTGGATATTAACAGGACAGATTAAGTTTTTCTGTACCATGTTATTCAATGTGTCTTCATTACCAATCAGTGAATCATCTAAACTGATTAATTCTTTTTATTTCCATTGAAAAGACTGGGTCCATAATTTTGTTTACAAAATGAAACACAAAGAACATTTGACTATTTGCTTGGATATCAATAGGACAGATTAAACTTTTCTGGATAGGTTGGAAGGGAGCATTAATATAGTTTCAATCTTGGAACCACAGAATCACAGAAATTTAGAATGAGAAGGGACCTCAGTGTTCATTTAGTCCAAACAACATCTAACAAAGAAACATTATTCTAAAAATTATTGGGAAATAGAAAATGAAAATGACAAATACAGGAGGATATATAGAAAATTTAGGACACCAATGAACTGTTGGTAGATGTGGGAACTAGTCCAGATATTTTTGAGAACAATTTGGAAATAGTTCCAAAGAGCTAAAAAGCTTTGCATATCTATTGATTCTGAAATACCACTGCTAGTTCTGTATCCCAAACAGATCAAAGAAAAGGCAAAAGGACCTACTTGGGCAAAAAAAAAATATGTTATATTAATATTATATGACATATAATATTAATATAAAATATTATATATAAGCATATATAACTCTTTTTTGTGGTGGCAAAAAGAATTAGAAATCAAGGGGATACCTATCAATTGAGGGATGAGTAAACATGTTGTGGTATATGATTGTGATGGAAGAAATAATCCAAGAAAAACCTAAGAAGATTTATATTAACTTATGCAAAGTGAAATGAGTAGAACCAGGATAACATTGTATATGGCAACAATAATAGTATTATGATGATCAGCTCATGATTAGCTGCTTTGATCAAGATAATGATTTAAGACAATTCTAAAAAACCTCTGATGAAAAATATCCATCTCCATCTCCAAGAAACAATTGAGGAACTCAGCATAAAGATTAAAGCATACTTTAAAATTTTTTAATTCAATTTTTAAATATTTTAATAGTATTTTATTTCCTCAAATACATGCAAAGATAGTTTTTGACATTAACCTTTGCAAAACCTTGTCTTCCAGATTTTTCTCCTTTTCTCTCCCCTTTCCCTTCCCCAAGACAGCAAGCAATCTGATGTAGTTAAATATGAAGCCATGCTTTTAAAAAAATGTTGTTTTTTATTGTCTTATTTTTAGTAAGACAATAAAAAAGAACATTTTTAAAAGCATGGCTGTGTTACAAAAAAAAGCAAAGGCAGAATGTTTTCTTTTTAACACAGTTCATATGGAAAAGTTTTGCATGATCTCACATATATAATAAAAATCAAATTGCTTGCCTTCTCAACAAGTGGGAAAATCTCATTTTCACCCCCTAAGTACAAAATATTTCATATAGTAGGGATGATCAAGGAAATGATTTAAAGTCAGAGGATCCCATGAGAACTCACCAAGAACTACTAATTATCAGTGTTCTTTAGTAAGAGCCCAGAGTACATACCCTTTAACATGAAACCAAAGTATACTATAAAGTATCAATGAGAGATAGTTCAATTTAGCATCTTGAGGCTCTTCAGACTACCCTTGTTTATATGTAAATCATAAATCTGCAAAAATGGGTTAAGGAGATTACATGAATTACTAAAAACTTGGAAATTGGAAGACTTGGGTTCCAATTCCAAAAGAATCAAAGTCCATTTAACTTATTTTAACTGCTGCAGAGGATAGAAATACCTAAGTTAATTTCTAAAACCCCTTCCAACTCTGAGATACTATAATTTCATGGAATGATTCCATATATAACTTGCTAGTATCTCAGTTCAGATCATGAGTTCAGGTTCTTTTTCCAGCTGTGTTTTAGAGGGATGAAGGAAGGGAGGGATCTCTTTCAGCCTCTAAAATTTTTTAAGCCCTAAATTCAATGATTTAGAAATTTAGAATGTATCAATCGATGTGCTTTCTTTTAGCATCAAGCTTATTACCTAGTATGAATTTAGATTTGATTGCAATTACCTATTTATAAACATTTCCAAACTGTATGGTTTTTCAAGACAGTCCCAGAAGCAGAAGTTTCCTTCATTTCCAAAGGCCCTAGTGAGTTACACATCCTGATCTGAAAATGAAGCACTGACTTTATAGTTGAAGATAAATGGCTATACACCTTGTCACCTTAACTTGCTTTTTTTTTTTTTTTAATAATAGAATGAAAAACTATTGAATTGGGCAAAACTATTCAATCCTGTACTTATTATCTCTTGAATGGTCATATTTTTCAAGTTTCAAAAATAAAAACTGGTAAGAGTGAACTAGATTTCAGCCATGGAAAATAAAAGAAATCCCCCCCCCGACTGTTTGGGCCTAGTTCAGAAGACTTAAGTTCAAATTTGGCCTCTGACACTTGCTAGTGTGTAATTTTGGCTAAGTCACTTAACTCTGTTTGTCTCAGTTTCCTCATATGTAAAATGAACTGGAGAAAGAAATGAAAAACATTTCCAGTATCTTTGCCAAAAAAAAACCTAATTTGGTCATAAAGAGTTGGACATGATTGAAATGAACAACTTTTGAGAATTTAGATCTTTATCAATGGAATTTTTCAAGCTCAAACAATAAAGCACATAAAACATTATCATTTATTTTTTGTGACTTAAAGAGTCTTAAAATACATAATTTAACATAGTTTGATCATTACAACATTATCACTTTACAATATTATTTCATTACTACTTTAGATAAATGTAAAACGCATTTTCCTTGTATCATTTTCTTATCATTTCTGAGAATAGATTAAGGCAATTGAGATATGTGAATTATAAAAATTTTTTTAAATGTGAATGATAGGCACATGCCCAATTTCCTTCCTCTCATCAACTTTGGAAAGGGAGAGAAACCAACAAACAAAAAAACTTCTTGCCAAGTCTTCATCTTGTCTGGTCTATCCTTAGAATACTTCTGTCAAGCAGTGTTACCATAAAGGCAGGAAACTATTTTTACTGAAACATGAACTTTACCCATAGTTAGATTATGTAGGATTGTCAGGAATTTAGTCAAAATGTTCTTATGAAATTGGGGAGTGGAAGAGGAGAAAAAAGAAAAGAGGATGTGGTCCTCTTTGTATATTCATGGTAATGTTCCAAAACAAAAATATATTTCCTATATTGTAGGCATAGAAATGAAATAATTCTTTTAAAAATTAATAAAGACAAGGATTATTAAATCTCATATGAGAATTTAAAATTATAATTTGTTCTAAAGTTTCTATGAAGAACAATAACCAACTTTACATCATAGTATAATGAGAGAAGTTGGAAGGTAAAGATTTTAGTTCTGGTTCTTTAACTTATGAGTTGTGTGATCTTGGACAAGGAAATTGTCCTCACTAAATCTCAGTTGCCTCATCTATAAAATAATGTTCCTTGCCCTGTCTATATCATAGATTAGATGCTGTTGCAAGAATCAAAGGACCTAATTTTTGTAAACTATAAAATCCTTGACAAAATGGATTATCAGTTACATAGATTCAATTCCTTTTATTAGTTGAAGATGGCAAAAGCCTTTGACATAACTGAGCCATCTGCAGAGTCCCATCCACTTGCCCTTCTGTAGACAAATAAATAAATGAATATTGGTACTAAAAAATGAAATGGGCATGAAAATTCAAATAGAAAAGCAAGATATCCCTTGCTCTCAAGGAGCTATTCTTCTAGGGGACAAAAACACATGCAAGGAAGGCTCAATGACAGGGTAGATGGAAAGATGTCATGGTTCTCAGAATGCAGGAGTCTAAAATGTTAGTAATACATATTGTTTAATGTTATTTACATTGAAAAAAAAATTCCCACTTCTGATGTTGACCCATTTGGCCTATTTAACAGTACAAAGGATTTGGGTGGCAAGCAATTTTTATTTTTTTTATTTTCTGGGTCTTCTTTAGCTGTGACTGGTGAAGAGGCAATGACTGGCTTGCATCTCCCCAAGTGTCCTATTCCATTTTTTAAAAAAATTATACAGATATAATTGCTGATATAATTTTAATTAAATTTCTTTTTAGTTATTAAGATTCATTAGCTGTATCATTTGGCATCCTCAAACATTGATTACTGGGTGGTAGAGGCATGAAGTAGAAACTTTTATAGCAATAAAATGATTTTGGGGAAAGATTTGAAAGAGATACTGAAGTAGTCCCCCAGCCCTTCCTCAATCTTTCTTTAAAGCTTTTCAAAGTATCATTTAGAGTGGAAAGAAATATTAGGAATTATTTAATTCAACTCTATGATTTTACAAAGGGCAAAGGGAATAGACTTACTTAAGATTCACATTCAATTCTTACTGAAATTGAGAAAAATCTAAGGTTGAATTAGAGTCCAAATCTCCAGAAATGCCCTAAAAGACAACCTTGTCCAATCTCCTCATTTTACACAGGAGGAAAAATTAGTTGTAGACTCTATATCAAAGTACACACTAGAGAAGTTAGTTATAACTCTGAGGCCAGCACTCTTCCATTTGGATTGTTGAAATGGGGTTCTTTTGGGCCACGTGGGAGTATCAATCCTTCCATAACAACTGGATATGATCTCTTGCCTTGAGACAAACAGCTAAGCAGGGAGAGGAATAATATTCATCTTGCTATTACCTTATCCCACCCCCACAACTCCCAAGAAAATGTTTAAGAATCTTGGGAGGGCAAAGCATAGTGGGAAAAAAATTCTTATGGACTTCTAGCAGGTGCTAAAAATTTGGATTTCTCCTCTACTTCGCTCCTAACTTTGTGACTTGGTCAGGACAAAGTATACTGAGAGACTGCATAGAATATAAAATGTAAGCTAAGCATTTTTTCTTACTAGTTTTTTTTTCCCATTACCCAGTTTCCCTCAGAAGGTCAATTTTCTTTTTCTGGTTCTAAGGTCTGGGTCCCAGAAAAAATTTGAAGAAGGCAGGACATTGTTGAAATTATGGCAATAGTTCCTATCTGTAATCCATAAATTTATTCTTTTTAAAAAATATTTGATAATTATTTCAATAATTGGAATAATTTGTATTGTATTTATATATTTAAAATTGTTATTCACAGAAGTCCATAGTCTGTATCATCTACTGATATAAAACTATATTAGTAGTTCTGACAGCGTAAGAAATTCATTCTTTTTTTTTTTTAAGGGAACAGAGGCAAGGAGGGGGGAGAATGTGACTGGTGACAGTCACCAGACTGTCAAAGGAACCTGTGACATAAAAGTAAATTAAGAACATCTGGTTTGGTGGTAGAAGTATTCCCGTGGAATGCCCAAATCTCCAAAGGAATTGCTTTCTCTTTCTCACTTCTTTTTCTGTTCCTTCACTTGACCCAATAATTGTGGGACTAAGGAAGAAATATCACCATACTTCTGATCTTTAGAAAGCCTCTTCTTTCTGCACAATAATATGACAGGTGACTACTCGATGGGCTATCTGTAGGCTTACTGTATTGGTGCTAGGTATGAGGCACACCTGAATGAGAAATTGGATAATTTCTATTACTTTTTCTGTCTGGCCAAATTTAACTCCCCTGCTTGAACAGAACCGTGTCCTCCACTTCTTTAGAAGACTGTACTCATTTGTCAGCATCCTTTTAACATTTCGTATTCTAAGGCAATATCTCTCATCAAATTTATTAGCTACTTCACCCTAGTCCATGGCTCTGATAAGGAGGAGCCAAAGATTATCCCCAAGGTAACCAACTCTTCAAGGGCAAACCCCCAAATTTAACAATATACTTTAAATCATTTTAACAAAATCTGCCCATACAGTCTACAAGGAAATTCAATCTCAAATTTGGAACAAAGTGTAACGACCTTCATCAAGCTAATTAAAGGAACACCTTTAGTTAATTCTCTACTTTCCAAGCTCAGAGAATCATTGAGCTATACAGCTTGATCATAGGACATTTAATCTAACCCCCTTGTTTTCCAGGTTCTTGTTGAAATGGGGAGTAGTACACCTTGCCCAAATTCACCAGGAAAATCAGTGACAGAGACAGGATTTGAACCCAAAGTTTCTGAACCTTGAGCTAGTTATATTTGGCCTAAATGATTGGCCAAATAACCTATATGTGAAAAAAAAAAACACCCACATTTATAGCAGCTCTTTTCTAAGAGCAAATAATTGAAAATAGAGAAAATGCCCATCAATTGGAGAATGGCTCACTAAAGTGTGGTATGTATGTGTGTGATGGAATATTACTGTTCTATGAGAAATGGTGAGCAGGATGCTCTCAGAAAACAAAACAAAACAAACAAACCAGGAAAGTCTTCCTTGAACTCAAGCAAAGTGAAATGTACAGCAAACAGCAGTGTTCTAGGATGACCAGCTTTAATGACTTTGCTATTCTCAGCAGTACAATGATTCATGACTATTCTGAAAGACTTATGATAAAAAATCATGTCCATAACCAGAGAAGGAACTGATTGTGTCTGAATATAGATTCTCTCTCTCTCTCTCTCTCTCTCTCTCTCTCTCTCTCTCTCTCTCTCTCTCTCTCTCTCTCTCTCTCTCTCTCTCTTTCTCTCTCTCTCTCTCTCTCTGTTTGTCTTTCTCCCCCCACTTCTTTCTCTCCTCCACTCCCCACCTCAACTTTATTTTTCTTGAGGGTTTTTCCATTAGGGTGGAAGATCTATGTTTTCTTTAACAAGATGACTTTTAGGGAAATGTTTTGCATAACTTCACTGTGGTTTCTTTATTGGGGGTGGGAATAAGGGAGAAAAAATTAAAAACAAATGTAAAGGGGAATCTAAATGGCACAGAAGCTAGAGGACTGGCCCTGAAGTCAAGAGGACTTGAGTTCAAATCAGATCTCAGATACTTAATACTTCCTAGCTGTGTGACCCCGTGTAAGTCACTTAATGTAATGTTCTTCTTCTCTAAAATATAATGGTTTTCTGGGAGCAAGTTTCCTGGGGGGCTTCTGGAAACAGCCTTAGTTTCAGTTCCAAGTAATAATCACCTCAAATGCAGCCAGCTGTTACAAGTTCACATCCTTTATTCTCTTTCAAAATAACCAGGTTAGCTTTCTTAGTTCAGAGAGCTCTTGTAGCTTGTCCATTGCCTCTGCCAGCTTCAACCTCCAACTCTCTCTGAATCTCCAGTTCTACTAACTCTTGATTGAGGCTCATCCTTTTATATGCTCTTTTAGAAGTGTGAACTCAAAGGTTGACTCCTTCTCTGAGAGAGTGGGATTGTGGGTTCCTGACTTGTGAATCTCCTCCACTGAACTTGTGAATCTCATACTGAATCCTGACATGTGAATCTCCCAAAAGTGTGAACTCCAATGAGTACTTAAATACATTAGTGAGCTAGAGAACTTGCTAAGTACCATGCTATAAGTGACAACAATAAGGATTCTAACAACTTAACCCCAATTGCCTCGGAAAAAAAAAGTAAAAATTTATTTAAATATAACTGGGGGGAAATAAGAAATGAATAAATCAAATACAAAAAAAAAGTTTGGCCTGAAGTGAATGAAATTACAGTTGAAGGCAATTGTAATATCAAAACAAAGAAATAAGTGAAAAGACATTAATTTCCATTAAAAAAGATAAACATTGCCCAAGTGAATATGTTTCTGATTTCTTTTGTTCTTAATTCAACAAATTCCATCTTTCCAGAGTAGAACTTAATGATTTTACAAATCCATAAATATTATAGTACATTGTGAATAATATTCTTTCTCAATGAGAATTTTAGTGACTGAACTTTTAATCACACTTGTCAGTTGATCAAAGGTTCTCACTAAAATATATTGTATTAATTCCCTTGCCATGATAAGACATCAGGGTAATGTTCTCTGAGAGTATTAGGATAGGAGTATTAGGATAGGAGGATAGTTTCTTGAAGCAGACCACTCCTGCTTCTGATCTGACATTCAATAATGCATGCAAAGTTTTTCTTTGTTGTAGACTTAATTTCATTAAGATAATACTTCAAGCTCCATCTTCTGTATAGAAAACTTATAGTATTTTACAATGCCAAATTCCTGAAAGACATTTAGTCACAATATTAATGTATATTAAATTAATTCAATTTGGTTGCAAATTTTAGTTAGAGATCCATGCTCTATTCTCAAATAGGCTTATATATAAAACATTTCATACTCAAGTCTTTTTAAAAGGGAAATTTCTAGAGAAGAGAATTCCATGACCTACTCATGTTTATAGTTTTCATGATTAGGACCAGTGTAGGTAGGATCATTATAACACATTTTCAAAATAGCTACATGTGCTGAAAGCCAAGTAATATCTTGGGAAGAAAAAAAAGTAGCCAGATTCAAAATTTTAATTGATTTAATAGCAGACAACAAAGTCTTCTTTTCTCAAAGTCTTGTAGAACTATATCAGTAGTTCTGACAGTGTAAGAAATTCATTCTTTTTTTTTTTTTTAAAGGGAACAGAGTGGGGGGTGGGGAGAGGGGAGCCATTATAGATGTGCTTGTTTCTCCATCTGAGTAAGCTTTTCTTTTCTGGCCTCAAACAAAGAATGGTCCTAGATAATTGTCTCAACTCAAAACATAATGTTATCTTTTTCACACAGGATCAAATCCATTGAGTTAGATTTTTGTATAACATTGAGAAAACCCCAGGTTTGGAGGATTCATAGGATAATAGGTTTAGAATTGCAATATTATAGTCTAACCTCTTTATTCTAAAGAAGAGGAAAAAGGCTAAGGTAAATAACTATTATTGTTGTTTATTCACTTTTCAGTTGTGTCTAACTTTTTGTGATTCCATTTGGGGTTTTCTTGGCAAAGGTACTGATGTGGTTTGCCATTTTATTCTCCAATTCATTTTACAGATGAGGAAATTGAGGCAAATTGGTTTAAATTACTTATCCAGAGTTACCCAGTGATTAATTGTCTGGGTCAGAATTTGAACTCAAGATGAATCTTTCTGACTCCAGGCCCAATGTTCTATTTAATGAGCCATCTAGCCCCATGACTTGTCATGATTGCTTGATTAAGTTGATAAGTGACATAGATGAGATTTGAACTACATTTCCTGACTTTACATCTAGCACTGGTAAGCTATTCTAGATAATGATTACTTCAAATTCTGGTCTTCTAAATGCTAATGAAGTAGAAAACTCTGTGATTATCTTTAGCATTGTCTAACTCTAATTCTAGCTGTGTCTTTAGCTCTGTCTCTCTCTCTGTTCATTTCTATGATATTAGATCCACTTCTCTCTCCCTCTTCTTTTTTCCAAGTACTCAAATGCTATCATAACAGATGATGTGTCAGTTAGATTTCTTAGTCAATTAGTTGGTGCAGTTGATAGAGAACTATATATGGAATCAAGAAGAGCTGAATTTAAATCTAATCTTAGACACTCACACTTGCTGTAAATTGGGGATATTAAAAACACCTTTATTCAGGCATTGTTGTAAGAATGAAGTGAAATATTTGTAAAGTAAAGCTCTTTATAAATGCTAATTACTATTAACATGTTGCCTAAGATGAATTATTTTCAATATGAAGATGTAAAACCCTCTTCAGATGCATAAGGCTTCATTATGTATCCCATTTGACATTTGCACATTCTCTTTTTTTTTGTAAGTTATGGTAGTAGGTCAAGTACTTATAACCTGTAATAAGAATAATAATAGTAATAATGATACTTGTGTAATTGTCATTTATAGGGAATTTTTCACATCAAAGTTAATTTAACCCTGGAAATAGAATACTGATGGACATAAAGGTGGTGTGGTACATGTGGTATCATGGATGGAAGGCTCTCCTTGGAGTCAAGAAGACCTGCTCTTGCCACATGCTGACTGTGGGACTCTGGGTGAATTAATTAACCTCTAAGTGCTTTAGATAACTCCATAAGACTACAAGTTAGAGAAAAAAGTGCCAATATCTATCAGTAGAATGAATTTCCTAACTTGGGAGTCCTTTACTGCAATGGCATCAAAATTAAATAGGAATGGAGACCACTAAACCATGCATAAAGACCCTGAGGGGCTACATAGTAATTTAGAAAACTATATATTAATATTACCTATATATTATTATATTTTTAGTTTATTTTGTTGTGTTCACTTAGGAGTATTGTGGATTGTGTGCAACCTATGGGTTACATGTGTGACACCTGTACCAATGAAATCACAAGTACAATTCCTCATTTATCTTCATTTTTAGGGAATGAAGCTTTATGTAGAAGTGAATTTTATTTTATTTTATTTTTTTGATTCATGATTATGCAGCTATTAAGTGTCTGAGGCCCAATTTAAACTCAGGTCCTCCTGACTCCAGAGTCAGTGCTCTTTCTACGGTGTTATCTAACTGCCTCTCAGAAGTAAATTTTCCAAGAACCTGAATTATGTCTCTTCTTCAGGTAAACTTTTTAAAAAAAAACAACTTAGGCATTTAAAACAGAAAGGTTTAAAAAATAGCTGACATTTTTGTAGCAATTTAAGGTATAAATTAATATAATAATACAACCTTATATTAAGGTGCTTAATATTCAGTTTTGATAACACAAAAACCCTGTGACATAGAGATTATAAATGTTATCCTTGCCATTTAGTAATGAGGAAACTGAGAAATATGGAAGTTAAGTTATTGACTCTTCGTAGCAGAATGCACAACTGTATTTTCAATAATTGCCAGCAGGCCAAAGAAACATGGCTTCAATTCATTGGATTACAGAAACTAGTTTGAGTCCTCTGAGAATATTTTCTCTTAATAAAAGGTTTTTGACTCTTTCCTCAAGGAAGGAGGAGAGGAATATTACTGCAGTCAGAATTGCCTACTTCTGTGAATTCTTCAAAACCAAAAGCAAAGAAAACATTAGAGATAGTCTCATATTTATCAGGGAATTATCCACAGCTGACTCTGTAAACCATCTCTATTCCTGGGGAAAAGCCTAAAATAATCAATCAATTTGCAATCATCATGGAAATGGTGCTGGAAAACAACCAATATGGTTATTTAACTCATACCAAGCCAATTTAATTTATTTCTGCAATACAGTAGTAGGCTACATAAGGAAGTGGAAACAATAAGTATAATTTAGGACCTTAAGTTTAACAATAGAATTTCCTTTATTCAGAATTGTCAGAGAATAGGGTAATACATACATACATATATATATAATATACACATAGATGCATATATACAACATATATTGAATATATAATTATATACACATTTGTATATAATTATACACGTGTATAATTGATGATAGATATGAATGCACATATGTATATATATTATATATAAACTGAGATAATAATAGCTGACATTCATATACTGCTTTAATACTTGCAAAGCATTTTATAAATATCAACTCATTTGATTCTCACAACAACTCTGAGAGATATAGATGTTTTTATTATCCCCATTTTACAAATGAGGAAATAAGCAAACAGAGGTTAAGTGATTTGTCCACTGTCATACAACTATTATGTATGAGAGGCATGATTTGAACTAAGGGTTTCCTGATTTCAGGTTTGGCATACTATTCACTATATTCAAGATATTTATTATTATTATTATCATTATGATTAACAGAGAAGTTTTATATATATTTACATTATGTATAATTTTACTGTGTAAGTCATTCATTCTCAAGTCAACAGAATATAGTTAAATATGTTGTTCAATTATTTTTCATCTGGGTCTGACTCTTCATGACCTTAGTTAGATTTTCTTGGCAAAAATATTATAGTGGTTTGCCATTTCTCTCCCCAGATCATTTTACAGATGGGGAAACTGAGACAAAAAGAGTTAAATGACTTGCTTGGGGTCATATATCAGATTTGAACTCATAAAGATGAGTTTTCCTGGCTACAGGCCCAGCATTAGCTACTGTGCCACCTAGCTGCCCACAGTTAGATATACTTAACATTAAAAAGTATACCAACCAGATATTAATATTTAAAGACTCAGAGAATATTTCAGGATCTTAACATGTCTTAGATTCATTCTTAGGAACATGCCTTATCAGTTGAGTGAGTATATACATGTTGAAATTAAGGCGTTTGAGATGAATTTGTGCTAATTCCTATAGATAACTTGTGGGTAATTATTTTCTTTTCTTTTCACCCTAAATTGTAAACTCTTCAAGGGAAGGGATTATATTTTACTTTTCTATGTATCCCCAGTGTTTAGTACAGTATATAGGGCACAATAAGTGATAAATAATGTTTTGTTGGCTAATAACTAATTTTATGGTATTCTCCAGAAGCAGCTTTGTTTCTAATTTTTAAACTGGACATCAGCTAGTCTACATATCCAAGATATTTTTCCATTAAGGTTTAAAGCAAATTATATATCATGTATAAACCTTCCCATCCTACAATAATAAATAAATATATGTATACACACATAATACACTGTACACAATGCACATACATATAAAATACACATATTCTTGGAGCATCTAAAGTTTTCGTGGAATTTTCCTTATATACAAAATATCTCTATATCTGTAACATATTTAAGACATATTAGATATAACAGAGAATGATGTATAATATATAACAAATATTGTAACATCCTTCAAATGTTCAGTCTTTCATAATTTCTTAGGAAAGACATTTGCCAAAATAAGTTTGTTGTAGTGTATATTGGACCTGAAGTGGAGAGGCTTGAGTTCTAATACCAGTTTTAACATACAGTTATCACTGAGATAAAATCAGTGAGTCATTTCACCTCTATGTGGCTCAATTTCTTTATCCGCAAAATGCAGACAATAATAATTGTACTATCCACTTTCACAGAATGTGTGTGAGTAGTTCAGTTCAACAATGATTTCTTCAGCACTAAATAGAATAGGTTAGTCACTGTGCCAGCACTGAGTTAAACAAAGAAAAACAATTTCACATATCCAAGGAGTTACATTCTGTTGGAAAGAAATTATTTGTATGCAATTAAATAATTTCAGAACATATAGAAAATCAGCCCCAAGTTATTTCAGAGGGGAGGCATCTTAATAATTGTGAGAATCAAAAGAAGGCTTTTACAGAAGGAGCTATACTTTGAAGGGAACTAGAGATTCCTAGAGGTAGAATGGAAGAGGGTGTTCTAGACCTGGAAAGCACCTAGTTAAAAGGCAGGAAGAAAAAGAGAAAGAATGTTTTGTGTAGGTGTCAGCAAGTAGAATACAAGGTATGCTTAGAATACAAAACATAGCAGTAGGATATGAAATCAATCTGGGAAGATAATTTGGAGGTAGATTATGAATGCTTTAAACATTAAACTAAAAGGTTTGTATGCAATTCCAGAGACTAAAAATAGACATGTGAGCTTTGTGAATGGATGAGTGACATAGTCAAATCTGTGCTTTAGGAATATTCATTTGATGGCTAAATGATTTTTCCAGGATTCCAGAGATATGAAGTATCTAACCTAACACAAGGAATTATTAGTTGGCTATTAACTAGGTATAGAAGGAGAGTAGAGAATCAAGGATTATTGTGAAATTATGACATAGAGGAAGGGTGGTGCTCTTGATTGAAATAGGAACTTCAGGAAGAAGGGTGGGTGTAAGGAGAAAGTGAATTATTTTTGGATACATTGAGTTTGAGACATCTCCATCCAAGTATTGATGACAGATAGTAGTTGATGCCACGACTGAACTCAGGGAAGTCTAATTACATATAAGTTGAATGCCAAGGATCTGATAAGGCCACCAATGGAGAGAAGAGCAGAGTCTCATAATGCAGCTCTAGTGTTTCTTCCTATTAACTAAGTGGGAATTGAATGATGCTTCTGTAAATGTGGTTGACTGAGAAGAGCTAGCAAGAAAAGTACCAATAGAGAGCATTTTGAACCTGGAAAAAAAGACTCTCCAGGTTAGACAAAATAGATGTCTATCATCTATAAAAGAGACTGACTTTTTCCACTTTGCCCCAGAGGTCAGAATTAGGAGTTATGGGGAAGATGAAAAGAGAAAAAAAATTAGCTTCCTAACAATCACAGCTATCTAAAAGAGGAGTGGGTTGCTTGAGCAAGTAGAGATTGTCTTAAATGTCTTTGAGCAAAGTTTGGGTGATCATTTGTTATGAATGTTATGGTGAGGAATTTTTTCTGCTATGAATTAGGCTATGAATTGTCCCTCCCAACTCTCAAACTCTCTGATTCTATGAAGGTTGTTGTAGCAAACAAAAATCTAGGAGAAACATTTTTAACCAACCCCCCTTAGCAAAGATAAAAAAAATCTCTTTCTACTTGTTCTTTATTCCCTAGTCATTTTATACAAGTTTAATAAGCTTTTATAGAAGAAATGATGATAGCATCATGGACTTTGTCAGTGTTAGCCTTTTGAGTCTTTGGTCAGTTCAGAGCCATATTAGAGTAGAGCAGAGAAAGCTTCCAGAGTAAAAGAGGGATCATTGACTTAAAGTTAGAATGAATAATCAAATCCACTACCCCCGCTTTATAGATGAAGAAACTGAAGTCAGATTAAAAGACTTGTCCAACAGAACCAGTAAGTATCAGAAGTAAGATGTGAATGTTGGTCTTCCTGACCTCTCTCCATCCTACTTTGTTCTAAAACAACAATTTTTAAAAGATGCTAATGGTGTTCAAACTACTTAAGTATATAGAAATAACTGAGATTAGCCTATAGTTAAGAAAAATAATTAGTTAAATCAGTCTTATGGCCATTGTCTTTCTCCTGAATTCTATTCGACAGGCATCTTTTTTTCCAAGTCTTCTTTTATGCTCCCTCTTCTGGTGGTACTGGCCTCCTCCTCATCAAGCCCTCTCCTTCTTCCCTCTTTACTCTTGTTCTCTACTTATGGGACCATCATCTTGAGATCAGAGGTTTCTTTTCAAGGTCTCTATTCCTTACTGATGGTTTTGGACATAGTTTGTGATATTGCTATTAAAGTTGCTATTAAAATTGATATTTGTAGCTCTTCCAGACATACATTGTGAGAAGATAGAGAGAAATGGGAGTATTTGACACTTCAACTATCTTGTTAAGAAATTTGAATGTGTAAAAAAAAAGTCATCTTTAAAATTTTTAATAAAGGTTTTTGATTGTCACGCATGGCATTGTCATCAACACACCAGGAGCATAGAATATTTATTAGTTAGTGCTGCTATTATACAAATGACCTATTAAATGAGGGATCTCTCTCAAGGGATTTTAATCACCAATTCATTGCCAACTTAGAAAAAACAGAGAAAAAACAAAAACAAAAATATTCCAAAATGACAAGTCCTCAATTCAAAATAATTTATGATCTTTGCTAAAAATCTCAATATAGTGTATTTCATTGTTTGATAAGGAATAATCTTTTGCCCAAATTTGAGATGCAAAAAGGAGAGGGGAGATTGAGGCATAAACAGACAAAATGAAAACGTACTCCTCAATTTTGTATTTCACCCCAAACTGAAGAGCACGTTAATAGATAAGATAGTTCTTATCTATTAAGAAGATAGAACTAGAACTTGAATCATCATACACAAAAAAAAGAAATCAAAGAAGGTCTTCATGAAAAATAGAATAAAGTTCAGTAGTAACAAGTTTAAGGTTTTAAATATACATACACAAAAATATATATTTACATATAAGGAAATGATTTATACATACATACATATATGTACATAATTTTATGCATACATCCCCCCACAGAGCCAAAGATTGAAATAAGATGGGGAAAACACAAAAGCTTAGAAAAAGATCATGTCATAATAGATTATAAATTGGAAATGAATAACTGATTGTGTTTTGATTTTAAAACCTTATATATTACATTGGACTACAGTTGCAAGAGCTTACATACAAGATGTGGGAAGAAATTATTATGATTTTATTTAACATTCAGAATTTTTTTTTGACAAAATTGTACCTAGTTTAGGCCTCTGCGTTAAAAAGAAAAAAAAACCCACAAGATTGAAAAGGAAAATGGAGAAGACTTGGCCCCCAAATTAAAAAAAAAAAAAGAAGAAAAATAATGCAAAATAATTCCTCTGCAGAAAGGTTAAGGAAGTTGAAATTATTTATTGTTTAACCTGGAGAAAAGATGTCAAGAATAGAGATCCCTATGGAATTATGAGCCATAACTTAATTTTTTTCCATCTTGATTTCTCTATGTGTCAATGAGGGAGATTATGCTTTTTTTTCTATCCTAATTCTAAGACTTAGATTTAAAAAAAACTCAGAACGCCTATTCCAGGTTCTCAGAGAAAAACAAGTATGAATCAAAATATTTTTTAACTCTTAGCAATCCACATAAAATTTTAAATTTTTAACTATCTTCTCTGTATTCAAAGAACAATATTGTTTACTTCCCAAGCAGTGGGAATGTACAAAATGCAAATTAATTTTAATATTTGTCTAAAGGAATATAAGTAAAGAAATAAATATGCTACCAAAAGAAAAATCACTGTTCCTTCCAAATTCAAATATGCTGGAGTCAGAAAGGCCTAAACTCAAATCTATCCTTAGACACTTGCTGATTTTTAGATGCTGGGCAAGTCAATTAATTTTTGCCTACTTCAGCTTCCTAATTTATAAAATGATTAATAATAATAATAGTGCCATCTACTTCTAAGGGTGGCTATGAGGAATAAATGAGATAATACTTGTAAAGCACTTTGAAAACCTTAAAGAGTTTTCGAAATGCTTATTAATATTATAATTATTACTGTTATTATTATTATAGTCAATCCTCAATATTCACACATTTAACTTTCTTGTCTTCAAGCATTCCTGTGATTTCATCAGTAACTTCATTTTCACTCTCATGTTTGTAGTTATGCAGTATTCTTAATAAACATACTCAATAATAAATTCTAATTGTATTTTAATGAATCCAAGAAATTTAAAAAGGCTGCTATTTCCTTCAAAGAATATCTGTTACCTTTTTGGCTTAAACTTGAGTTTTATTTTTAGCTCAGGGCTTCTTAAACTTTTTTCATCCATAACCCCTTTTTGCCTGAGAAATTCTTATATGACCTTAAGTGTATAGATATATAACACAATATATAAATTACTTACTGATAACAAATCATAAATAAATTTATTTTTAAATTATAATTCTACCATTTATTAAAAATGAAAGCAAATTTTCATACTAATGAGAGGGATGTGCTTATTTTTACATAAAGAATTAAATCTTGGCAGGATATTTGATACTGCAGAACATAGAGCATCTTCAACATTTTTCAGAAGTGATGGATAGTTTGATAGTTTGCCACCCCCACATTCAGTTACATGATGGGGTCACAATGTGCTTTGATAAAATCTTTCCACCTTTATCCTATAATTGTTCCCAGTGAATATTATTTAATATGTCATCATAACAATTATTCAAACTCAAAGAGACTTTTGAATCACAGTTTCACAAATATGTTAATCAATGAATGAACAAAGACAAAATAAAAAGAAAAAGAAAAGAAACAATCCCTATCCTCAATGGCATTACGTTATACCAGGGATAGGGAGGAAATGCATAATAAATATGCAGAAAAAAAACTGCAGAAAAAATGTAAAATAAATAAAAGTTAAACATGGAGCTTTGGGGAGAGAGGACACTTACTAGCAGTTGGAAAGACCCAAAAAAGGACTGTGGAAGGGATACTTTAGCTGCATGCTGGAGGAAGGGAGGAATTTTTGAAGCAAAACTGAGGAAGGAGTTCTAGTCTTGGGGAACAGACATTCAAAGATACAGAGTACCTTGTATGAGGAATATGGAGAGGGACATTAAGATGAAACTACAAAGCCTGGGAAGGGAGTTAAGTAGAAGAGAATATATTTAAATCATGTTATCAATTGTGTGGAAGATGGATCAGTGTGGGGAGAAAATTGAAGCAGAAATAACAGTTAAGTGGCCATTCCAATAATACAGATAAGAGGGATAAACTAAGGTGGCGGCTATGAGAATATTGAGTAGAGATTTAGTGGGAGGGGTGTTTGCAGGTATGGAAATAACAAAATTTAGTAACTGATTGGATGTCTCATTGAGTTGTAATCTTAAACTTAAAACATTAGACCAGATTGAATTAGGTCTGTTCTAGAATAGAGAAGGGGGAAAGATTCCAAGTTCTGTTTTGGATATGTTGAATTTGAAATATCTTTGGGATATTAAACAATATCTAGTAAGCAGCTGATGGCATAGGAGTGCAGGGCAAGAGAAAGCTTGGGGATAAATACAGAGATTTGGAAGATGTCTTCAAGGAGATGATAATTAAACTTGTAAGAACCAATGAGATGACTAAGAAAAAGTACTAGCATAGAGGCTTGATTTAGATAATGAGCTCATAAAGGATGACAAATGGTCAAACATATAGGAAGAGAACCAAGAAAAGAGAGTATCATGAAATTCCAAAGAGAATAAAATGTCCAGGAGAAAAAGGTAATCAACTGACTTCAGGCAGTAGTGAGGACAGCAAGGATGAGAACTGAGCAAAAAAAAAGCTTTTTCAATGAAGAGATGTTATTAATGATAGAGAAGGCAGTTTATATTGTGATAAGGTCAGATGTCAGCCAGTGTTGATGAGTCAGTGGACAAGGAATAAAGGCGATGACTTGTTTTCAAAAGTTGATCCTACAAAGGTTGTGAAAACTGTTATCTCCTTAATAGTTTGCAAATGAAACAGTTAAATAAATTATAGAAAGTTAGTGATAATAGTTTAAGAAGAAAAGTGGTAAAGTCAGAGAAAGTGAATGAAAAATATCTTTCTTGGAAGGAATATTTAACTAATTATGAAGGAATCTTGTAAAAAGAATTCTTTGAGGAGTGAGTTTGGAGAAATATGGTAAGAATTGTGGCTTGAGGACAAAATTGAGAGAAAGACAGAGGGATGTAGATGGACCTGTTTTATCCTTTATCTTGAAAGAAGAAAGGAAAGTTTGAGGAAATGTGAGATTTAATAATGTTCTTTTTTAGGTGGGAGTGAAAGAAACTTGAGAATGCTTGAAGGGAATAGGAAATATGCCAAGGGAAAATTGAGAATTAGAGAGAAGAAATTATTGAAAAGGTTACCTGCTAGAGAAGAGAGAACAGGGTTGTCCTTGGCAAAAAGGGTAACATTGTTTTAATCATAGACTGGAAGACAGGAAGAGAATGAGGGGGATGATGACAAAATTTTACAGTGAAAAGAAAGGGAGAAGAGGGAGCTTGAAGTGAATGGTCTCAATTTTCTCAGTATAGTTTGATGTGAAGTCCTCAGCTGAAATGATTTGGGAAGGGGTAAGTTTAGGAGGCTTGAAAACAGCAGAAAAGATTTAGAATAGGTTCATGGGGGATGCAGTAGAAAATCAGGAAGAAATAAAAGTATTGTCTTAAGTAGTGAGTGCCTGGTGGAGGTCAGATAATATAAATTTGTAATTTCTCTAGTCACCTTGACTTTGCACCTTTCTTCTGCTCTGTTCAGCATCACAGAAACAGAGGAGCCCACAGTTGGGCTTTATCAAGGACTGTGTCATTACAAGACAGTAGGTCAAAGATTTTCAAGTAGAAGACAGCATGGTTTTGAATTAATTAGCTAACGGCTCCAGAATGAAAATGGAAGAAAGCAGCCAGAGAAGGAATAATATCTTAAGAAAGCACTGAAGAACACAGGGATTAGAAGTTAGGATATGATAAAGCAAAATAGCAGATGGAATAATAGGACATTATGGTTTGATATAGAAATGCCAGTGTTTTGATTATCAAAGTAAAAAGAATATAGTTAATAGTAAAATTTAATTTGATGCTGTCCTATGTGTATTGAATTTGAAAAAAAAGGTATCGCAAGAACTGAAAAAATGATGGATTCAGAATTTTCCATATTAATAAAATCCTAGAGCAAGTTAAAAAAGCACAAAGCTTTTCTAACTTCCCACTTGCTGGAAGAAAGGAAACAACCATTTGTTAAATGCCTATGTGCCAGGCACTGTGCTAAGTACTTTACAAATATTACCTCATTTGATCCTCATAATAATCTTGGGAGGCAAAAGTACTATTATTTCCTCAATTTACAGTTGAAGAAACTGAGGTAAATAGAAATTTAAGTGATTTGAAAAGGGTTCATATAGCTAGTGTGTGTCTGAGACTGGATTTTAACTCAGAAATTCCAGGCTCAGTGTTTTATCTGCCTTGACAATTAGCTGCCCCAACTGTCTGTCCTAGGGCCATACTTACATAAAATACTTTTTCTAACAATTCTCTGGAATTAAGCGTTGTTTGTGTTTGGATTGCCAAAACATCCTGACTTCTACTCAAAATCTTGGGAACAGAGTAGATTGCTTCTCCAATCAAACTGTTATTAAAACTGGTTGCTTCCCCCAGAGGCACTCAGAAAGTAACCTTCAGGGCAGGGGGCCAGGTAAAATCAATGTCAATGAAAGTAGACAGGAGATTAATAGGAGGAATGAAAAAAAATCAATAAGATATTGTTCTGTGCTGAACATTAAGGCTACCTGTCCATATAAGGAGAGATGCTGGCTCCCTGACCCCATCTAGCATCCATATCCCATGTAGACACTAGCTTAGAGGCTCCCTCTTACTCTAATGCTAGATCACCCATCTTTAAGTTATTTAAAGGGGAATCACTAGGAGGCTTTTCAGAGCAATATATAATTGAAGAGGGAGGATGACAAGGTTTATAGAGCACAATTCAAAATGGTTATTAGAGTTTAGTCCTAATCTTAATTGGCTGGTCAGAGCTGTTTTTTAAAACCTCGATATGGCAGTAGAGAGAATAATAACTTGAATATGTATGGAACTTTAAGGTTTTCAAAGTCTTTTCCATTAAATTAATTCTTTTGAGCTTCAAAGCAACCTTGTGAAGTAGATGCTGTTAATATTTTACTGATGAAGAGGAAAAAGAAATGAGAATAGCATTTATTAAATACCATGTACCATATGCTTTAGAAATGTCTTATCTCATCCTCATAATACTTCTGGGAGGGAGCTAAAATTATTATCTTCATTTTTATAGTTAAGGAAACTAAGGTAGACACAGATTATGTGTCACATGGCTTGTAAGTCTCTGAGGCTGAATTTGAATTCTAGTTTTCCTACATCAAGCTACAAAGGCTAGGCATGAACTTCTCTTTTACTGTTTTCAGGGGCCTTACCCTTTAGTGACCCACTCTTTGAAATCCCAGCAAAACATAAGTTTTTCTTAGATGATCTCAAAAATTACCTCCCCATGAGTTCTAGCCTTGCATTAACTTACATGTTAGGGCTATTTGCTCTAGAGGATCTATTTTTTCCCCTCTTGCTATACTTATACTAGATGGTTCTTTCAGCTAATCTTTCATGGAACACCTTCCCCCAGACCCACTTGCTTACTTGTCCTAAACCCAACTTATTGGTAGACTATCTTTTGTGTGAGCAGTAACTGTGTCCCTAAAATGAAAGCTCTGCTAATAACACATAGAAATTAAAATATTAACCTATACTTTATCAACAATTTATCAACCATGTCCTATATGCAAATAAGTTTAAATAACTTAATATCATTTCAAGATCACTAGGACCATTCACAAATAGGTAGCTTTCTGCACATAGAGTATAACATGTAAACACTCCTTCAATCTCTGGTGAAGTGGACCATTCTATTCCTGTTGTTACTCTCACTCTAATCCTAGATCTCATCTTCTAAATTCAATGCCCTGGTATTATCAAGAAAATAATCCTTAAAATCATTTCATCATTAAGGGGGTAAAAGTAAACATAGTAATTGATAAATTCTTTTATTGAAATAATTATAAAGAGATAAAAGCCCTGGATAGAACCTTGGGAACCACTTATAGTTAGCAGGAATAATTCAGTTGAAGCTCAAAATTCATAGGCCTCAGGTTAAGATTCCTATCATGGCAAGGAAGAGAATTCTTAACTAAAGTGACAGAGAATATATTTTTTAATGAAGGAGTTTTGATTATATAAAATTAAAATGCTTTGCCTGGATAAAATCAACAAAGATAGAAAACAAATAAGAGTGGGAAGATATTTTTCATCAACTATCATCAATAAAAATTTGATATTCTGGGGCAGCTAGGTGGCACAATGGATAGAGCACCAGCCCTGAAGTCAGAGGACCTAAGTTCTGAGTGAAGACATTAAAGAACAGATAATAAAACAATAGCTAGGAATGATTGTATACAGCTGTAATCTCTGTGGCTGATCTTTTGAGCTCTGGAGTAGTGAATAGCAATGGGTTGGGTGTCCATATTATGTCTAGCACCAATATGGGGAACCCCCTTAGTAATTTTAATGTAGGGGAAAGAGAGAGAGAGAGAGAGAGAGAGAGAGAGAGAGGAGAGAGAGAGAGAGAGAGGAGAGAGATTTCTGTCACTCACTACCTCTGTCTTTCTGTCTCTGTCTCTGCCTCTGTCTCTGTCTCTCTCTGTCTCACTATCTCTGTGCTGGGTCTGGAGTTAGGAAGATCTGGCTTCAAAACACTTTTCAGATATTTTCTAGCTGTATGGCCCTGGACAAGTCACTTAAACATTGTCTGCCTCAGTTTCTTCATTTGTAAAATAGAGATAATAAATAGCACCTTCTTCCCAGGGTTGTTATGAAGATTAAATGAGATAATAATTGTAAAGTAGTAAGCACTATATAAATTTAGTTATCATTACTACTACTACTATATCATGTTGTATACAATGTTAGATGTTATTGTAGCTGTTTTTTTTTATTATTTTTCTTTCTAATTGCAAATTTTCAGGCTGCAAAATGAAGGTTTTTAAAAAAATTAGTATAAAGACACACAAAAAAAAAACAAAATGTGTTTTTAAAAATGAAAAAAGAAGTTAAATATGATATACAAACATAAGGCAGTATTCAGTGAGGCTTTTTGAATGTTGTCACATGGAGAGGTTATGTCTAAAACCTGTTTATTTTTTCTATTATGACTTCTCAGTAGACTCACATCTACTCAGTTTTTGCTCATTTTATTCCCCTCAAGAGTGGACTGTCTCAATAAAGAACAAGATCCAGGGCATCTCCCATTGTTCTAGATGAGAAGGTGAAGGGCAAATGAAATAATTCTTCTGAATATGACTATTTTGTGAGGAGGGAAAAATGGAAGAAAGAAGAAAAAGAGGAAGAAGAACAAGATGAGGAAGGAGGAACAGGGCTTTGGAGCTTCCTGGATGAGCAACTAATAATAGTGGGAATAAATAAGAATTTCCTGATATACTGATGTTGACCGTGTGGTTATGGCTGAGATCTAAAGAACAGATATGAGACAGGGACATGAGATGGACTATGCTGCCCTTTGAAAATGTAAGATCCATGGAAGAGTGGGATGGTGAGGTGGGAATAACCAAATGCTGTCTATGCTTAGAGACAGTACTGAAAAAAGAGTGCTGGCCTTGAAGTCATGAGAGACCTAGTTCAAATTCTGTCTCTGTTATGTATTATCCATGTGACTATAAACAAGTCAGCTAATCTCTCTGAGCTTAATTTCTTCATATGTTTGGGGGGGGTGATTGAAATACATGTGGTACATACTTCACAAGGTTGTTCTGAGGAACAAATAAGGAAATCTACGTAATTTACTACACTAAGACTTTTGGGATACCCTGTGTTTAAGATTTGTGACATGATTTACGTGGATTTCTTTATTTGACTTAAAAAAAACATATATACACATACATTCACAAAGACATAAACACACACAGACATATTTGCATATATATGTGAAAGCTATTATTATTGAAGACACACATCCCTGATCACATTTACAAATAACATCACATTGAATTTTCTTGGCTGCTATTCAACAAGCTCTTAAAAAGCTTAGAGTAGTGTTTCCCATGTAGAACAAATATTTTCCAAGAGCCTATCTGAAAATATCCAAAGGAAGTAGATGCTATGAAATGGACATGATGTTCCCTTGGGTGAGGGGGGAGGTGCATATTTAGAAATAACAGGAAGAAATTAAGCCAAGATAATTCCAGGCAGAACGTATAGAAATTTGTGAAACAATGAGATTACAGAAAGAGAGCACTTCACTTATATCTAGTCCAAGCTCTTCACTTTAGAGATGAAGAAACTGAGAACCAAAGTGGTGAAGTAAATTAGAGTAGATAGAAGAGATAGCTTGAGAGAGTGGGCAGAGAGCTGTCTAAAGAAGTCAGGAAGACTTGAGTCCATGCCCCACATCAGATCTATATTAACTGTGTGATCTAGGTAAATCATTCAGTCCTCAATATTCTAGATTAATAATAATAATAATAATAATAATAATAATAGCTTTTGTACAATACTTTATATGTGTACATATATGCTTTATATAATATGTAATAATTGCAATATAATGTATTATAATACATATAATAAATAAGATATTTTATGATTTATGTAACCTAATGCATTTAATATACTTATATAATATAATATATATAAAACATCTTATGTAATATATGTACATATAACTATGTGTATAAATATATACCAATATGTTTACAAATATATATCTCTATATACATAATATATTTTATATACTTAATTGCATATATATTATGAGTTTATATACATATGGACATAATCTCGTTATTTTACAACAGCTCTATTGGGGAGGCAACTCAACTTCCTAAAACTCTAATAAAGACAATGTAATGGCTAGTACTATAGCACTGAAGTCAGAATAATGTGTCTTGGATACTCCCTAACTGTGTAATTCTGGGCAAGTTGCTAGATCTCTTTCAGGCTACATTTTCTCATCTCAAAAATGATGATAATAATAGCCTGCAGAGTTGTTTTAAAGGAAAAAAAATGAGTTAATACCTGTGTAAAGTGCTTTGAGAACCTTAAAGGTCTATGGAAATATTAATTATTATGAATGTATTGATAATAATTATTTTTATGAGGCAGAAAGGTTGACAAGATTTGTTGAGAGCATTTACTCCCCTTGTATTTCCCTTCAAACATATGAATCAGAGGCCCAGTTCCTATCCTTTTATTATAAGAAAGGAACTGTTACTTGGTTCTCTTGACTCCTAAGCCAAAGCCATCTTTATATAAGATTAAAATGTGTAACTATATTAAAGGCAACATGAAGATCAGTAACTGAGGATGTGAACCATAGGATGAGATTCCAATCTCAAAAGGTCATTCAGTTTAGCTCTCTGAATCTGGAGAAGATTATAATTGAATTTTGGACTCAATTTATATCTGCAATGATATTTATTTAAATGAAGCTTTAGGCATGTAGCAAATGACAGAATCTACTTGGGTATGTCTCTGCCATTGAATTTATATGATTTTAAATTTTATCTAAAGAACAACCTGTCAGTTTCTGGGCTCCTGTCCCTACCACAGGTATGGTACTTAGGAAATCAGAGTATCACATTTTTCTTCATCAATGAACAAGAGAAAGCTGTACTCCAAATATTGTTTTTCAATAGGTTACAACTCCTTCCTCATGGGAAGGTAACTAATTAATGCAGGCAAGCATTACACATTTTCTATCACTCCAACAATAATGTATTATCAGCAAAGAGAGGAAGAACATGTCCAGAAAATTAAACAAGCTACCTCTTGATTTCAGGCAATAGGCTCAGTCAACCTTGACATCACACCACTGCCATCCCTTCTTTATCCCCCCAAAACATTCAGGTTTACTCCCAACATCCTCACCTCCCTCCCCCTTCAGAGCTCCTGAAGTGATACTCTCTAGAACAATACATTGATGTTAGCTCTTAAAAGAAGGTTATGCTCTAAATATGGATAAGAATGAACAAAAGAAAACAAAAAGTCTTTAATTCATTATTTATCTTTCTTAGTTCTAAATTTCTGGTGATTTCTCTTTTTTGATTATTTCCTATTAGTGCTGTATATAGCCTGCTAGTACATAATTGCTTGGGTGTTATCTCCCACATTAGACTGTAAGGATGAACTGTCTTTGCCTTTTTTTTTTTTTGTATCCCTAATGCTTAGCACAGTGCCTGGCCCAGAATAGGTGCTTAATAAATAAATGTATATTGACTGAATAACTGCCTTCTCTAGACAGGGAATATGGTTGCAGTTCCTGTATCTGATGTTTATTAATAGTGAGACCACGGACAAGCCCCTTAGTCTTCTCAACCTCAATTTCCTCATCTGTAAAATGAGAGATTTAGAATAACTGATTCTTGTAGTTCCTTCAGTCCACAAGTCTGTAATCTATGATTAATGGGAGTAGGACATCTCTGAATGAACACTGAGATCAGAAGGAAGGGGGGAAATGAAAAATGATAAATAGCTCACTGATGGGTTTAAATTAAATTATTCAAATACTGCTCTAATTACTACATTTAATTCATTTCTAAATAATTAATTATGCTGCGGAAAGAAATTCTAGGTTAGTGGATACTCTTCAAATTAAATATCCTGAGAGAAAAAGCTTGATAGAGGCTTTTGAGTTGTTGAAGAGAAGCATGCATGGATTCATCCATTTGCCTAGATCATACAGAGGGAACCTATTCATCTGTTAATGGCTAGAAATCTCAAGTTTCCTTCAGTGCTCTGTTGTGGATCTTTTTCCCTTTTTGCAGTATACTTTCTTACTTGGTGATCTTGTCACATCCCATAGGTTCAAATAGGTATACTGAAATTAGGGTGTAAAGGCTATTGACAGTCAACTATGAAATTTTCAGTAGGAGCTAAATTGTGAAATGCTAAGAACCAGGGCATTCACTATTTTGTTCATTTCTAGACTTAAGAAAGTGAGGTTCTGAGAAAATGTTATTAATGATAATTAAGCTTAAAGTGTGTCATGTGTGTAGGTTTTTTTTTCAGTTGGTTATTAAACATATACCAGTACGACCCCAAAATAAATTATCTCTATGTAGATAATTTCCAAATCTGTATGTCTAATCCTTGTCTATCTCAAAGTACAGTAACTCAAAATAAGGCTTTAATTGAATTTTTTGGAAACTCAACATGTCCAAAACAGAACTCATTGTCGTTCTATCCAACCCTTTTCTTCTAAATTTACCTATTGCTATTGTTTGGAGTACCACCACCTTTCCAGTGACCTATGTGAGAAAAATCACTATTTTCTTACTATAACAATAACTAATTTTATATACAGGACCCAAAGATCCTCTTTTTGATTATGAAGAACCAATTATTATGGATTAGTTAATAGTGTTTTCCTTTTTTCTCTTGTGAAGGATGGGAATGACAATGAGACATATTCCTCTATTTGGAGTGGAACCCTACTCAATTAGGAGAGTATATTCCTATTTAAAGGGTAAAAAGAATCTAATTTAAGTGAATTCCAGCCTATTGTTCAACTCAGGTAGGAGTGGATAGAGAATAGATTATTTGATATCGATTGCTGGAAGTCAGTGATCTGAGAAAATGTTGACATGATCATAGGTACATCCTCTATCTCTTGACCCAAATGGAAAAAGACCACATTCATTATAATATTCCTCATTAATTGTTAACAAATCAGATTAAGACACTCCCCTTTTCAATGGTATTTAAATATTAAATGACCTCTATATAAGGTTTTTGGTTACTCAGAGAACCACTGACTGTAATACATTGATTATTTGCTAGCTGAATTAATAAATTATTTATTATCCAGAAACTGTCTTTCAGACTTCTCATTCATCTTATATATTTCAGTGTCATCCTCAACTCCTCAATGTCATTCTCATTTGATGACAATCTTATCATTTCTATATTTATCTTATTTTATTTATTTATCTTATAATTATTAAGATATTCTATCTTATCTACTAGTTCTCCTATATATTCCCTTCTGTCTTCTCTTTAAGTACAATCTTAGTTCAGGTTCTGATCACTTCATATCTGGATTATTACAATAGATTTCTAAGAAGTCTCTTTTTTCCAAATTCCTCCTCCCAGCAATCCATCCTACACTCAGTTGTTGAGTGTAAGCAACTGATCACCTCACAGCTCTGCTCAATAAACTGTTTTGGCTCCCTATTGCTTCCAGAATCAAATATAAAGTTACCTCTTTAACATTAAAAGCTTTTTTATAATAGCTTCCCCCTCCCTCACCCTCCACCTTTCCAGGCTTCGTTTCATTCTGGTACAATGCACTACTTGCAGTTCTTCAAAGATGATACATCATTTCTAGCTTACATGTCTTTGTCCTCTATGTCTTTTTGTTTCCTTGGCTTCCTTCAAATCCCAACTTCCATAAGAAGTCTTTTGCAATTCCTCAGGTGCCATCTTTCTTATTCACACTGCATGAATTCTATATGCACTTCATTGTTTATAAGCTGTCTCCCTTATTACAATGTGAACTTTTGAGGGCAGGGACTTTGTATTTCAGTACCTTGTACTGGGTCAGAGTAGAAGGTTTTTAGTACTAAGTATTTAATACTTAGTACTTCACAAATCACAGATAATATACCAGACAAACTATTGTCTTGAATGTTTGAAGTAATAAAAAAATATGCTCCTGGATTTAGTCTTTATGATCATAATTTTTATATTCTTCCTCTTTGTGTCTTTCCTAAAACTTAAGTAATCGTATCATTCTGCTACTCAATAAACTCTAGTGGAGTCACCTAAGCTTTAGGAAAAACAAATCCAGGAAAGAATCTTGTTTGGTATTTAAAACTCTTTATAACCTAGCTTCATTCTCCTTTATAACCTTTTAGGAACATACTGGGCATTTTCACCCTGTAAATCAGTGAAAACTACAAATTAGAATGAGATTTATGGTTTTTTTGATTATTTAGACTTGAAATGACAGATAAAATATTAATAATTCAGATTAGAGTTAAAGGAATGTCTTGACCACATTTTTTAAAATCAGAAAGCAGTTGTTAAATATTTGCCAACACACCCCATTCTCTTCTGTGGCACAACAGTCCTCTTCAGGTATTCTATATTCCATTTACATAGGCCTTTTGTGGAAGACTATTGGAGTTAAGCAGCTTGATCAGGATCATAAAACTAGTTAAAAATCTGAGGTTGGATTTGAACTTAGGTCCTCCTGCCTCCTGCGCTGGCATTTTATTCACTGAGACCCTAGTTGCCCCAATATAGGCTTTAAAAAAAACAGTTCTATCCAAACAACATTATATTCATTATCCCCAAACTTTTATACTGACTTTCTCCCCTAACTAGAATATTCTCCCTTCTCACCTCTGTTTCTTAGGATCCTTGGTTTTTCTATAAGATGCAGCTCAAGACTTAAAGATTTCTATTAAGACCTTCCTGGCACCCACTGAAATTGGTATTTTACATTCTAAGATTATGTAATATCTATTCTTTTTGTGATTTTTTATATATCTCTATATGTATGTTCTTTTTCCAAATATCTATGTATTTATCTATCTATCTATCTATTTATTATTTATTTATCTATGTCTATCATCTAACATCCATCTATTATCTATCAATTTATTATTTGTCATTTCTCTCATCATCTATCTATCCATATATATATATGTATATATATATATATACACATATACACACACACACACACACACACACACCCATTCATTTATTTATTTTCCTATTTGTTCATTTACAATTGATTGGCCCTAGAAAATAATAATGATCATTGCCACTAAAACAATACAGAACTGCTTTTCACCTTTGTCAGTGGAGAGACAACCACTCCTGATAAAATCATAGTTATAATGTGTTGAAGTAAATGTGAAATAGGGCATTCATTACCAAATTAGTCTGACCCTTGATTTGGATCATTGCAAAGACTTGATTGCAGAAGCATTGTAGGAGATACTCTATTTCTGTGTTATTTAAAAAAAAAAGTATGGACCTTTGGAGGAAAATCCTTTTTTCCTCAAATAATCTCTAAGAAACTCTGGGCATCTGCAGTTTCTTGGATTTGGGCATAGTGTGGGGATTGAATTTCTAGGAGCTAACTTGGAAGGACTATTTTCTTACTTCACTTGATCTTGATATTCTACAATATTATAGGGTTGGAATCATAGTATCATAGATTTAGAGTGGAAGAGAATTTATCTAATCTAACCCTTATTTTCATAGATGAGGCCCAGAAAAATTGTGTCAAGTTTCCCAAGATTACACAAGTGGCAGGGGTAGGAGGGCAGAGACAAATACATTAGAAATAATATTTTTGATTCTTAATTCAACATTTTTTCCCTTCTAATGGATGAGAAAGCAATCACTTACTATATTCCATGAGCTGTGGTTAAACTTTTCTTTTTTCCTTCAAGAAACAGACTCTGCTCTGGAAAAACATCTAGAAAATCTCTGGAGGAGATCATATTTTAATAGGATAAGACTATATATATATATATATGTATATATGTACATATATACATACACACACACACACACACACACACACACACACATATATATATATATATATATATATATATATATATATATGAGTGACCAGGAAAATGAGGAGATAAAATAGGTAGAATGTCGAAACTGGCAGTAGGCAGATAGTAGGATGTCCTGGGGGAAGGGTTGCATGGCAAATGAAGATGAAATAAGACCTGGCTTCAAATGTCAACCACAGTTCTAGGGCATAAGTGGACTGCTATACACATTCTCAGTGACTAATTACCTGGCTTGGACTTAGGGCAAGAACTGTAGCACAAATGAGTACCTAATTTATCCAATTAACTCCACATGGGCCTTTTTAAACTAACCTGCTGTACTGATAAGCAGTACAAAAAGAGTAAAATCAATAAAATTAGCTTTCTTGACTAGTATCTTTGTGCAAATCATTATGGACCCCATGAAATTAGATATGGAGCTTTTATAGTATATAGAATGGGGATAGGAAATATAGAATTATAGAATATCTCATATCATCTTAATTTGACTGAAGAGGAAAGATAAGAAGTGCTATTTGTAGGGTGAAGGCCACAAAAAAAGCGAACTTATATATGGGCATACCTCATTACATTCCATTTTTCTATTAAAGTGCTTCAGAGATTTTTTTTTTAAAAACACATTGAATGTTTGTGGCAATCCTGCTTCAAGAAAGAGTCAATTGGCACCATTTTTCCAACAGTGTATACTCACATTGTGTCTCTGTGTCACATTATGAAAATTCTTAATATATTTCAAACTTGTCATTACTTTTTTATCTCTTAAGGTGATCTGTGATCTTTGCAGTTACTATTGTAATTACTTTGGGGCACCATAAACTATGCTCATATAAAATGGTGACCCCCTCTAGTGATTGACCATTCCTCTATCTCTGACCTTCTCTTTGGGCCTTCTTTTTCTTTGAGACACAATCATATTGAAGAATATTACATAAACTTACTTGATAAAGCAGCAGTTGAATTTGAGAGGACTGACTCAGTTCTGAAAGAAGATTTATTGTGGGTAAAATGCTCCCGCGCTATGGAAAAATGTTTCATGAAAGGAAGAGTCAATTAATGTGGCAAACTTCATTATTTTCTTATATTATGAAACTGCCACAACCACTCCAACTTTCAGCAACCTCCACCTAGCTATTAATATCATGGCAAGACCCTCTACCAATCAAAAGATTACAACTCATTGAAGACTCGGATTGAAGATTGGTTAGCATTATTTTTAGCAGTAAAATGTTGTTTAATTATATACATTGTTTTTAGACATAATACTATTGAACATTTAATAGACTACTGTATATCATAAACAAAACTTTTATATACACTGGAAAACAAAAAAATGTGATTTGCTTTATTGTATTATTTGTTTTATTGTGTCAACTTGGAACCACTCTGAGTTATGCTTGTAAACATTTGTTTACGTTAGCTTTCCAAAAGAGGTTCAGATTTGTATTTTTTTCCCTTTTTTATAGATCATGATTACTGTCTTGTTTAGTAGGATGCTAAATGATAGGGTCTGTCTACAAGCCCTAAATTCCATTTTGCTTCTGATACTTGACATTTTGATTCCATCTGAATTCAAGACATAAGTAATCACACAGAAGCTATTTCTAATGTGAATTAGTTACCTAACTTTTCTACCTTGGTGGCTATTTTCCTGTGTACTCATTGGTTTTTCTAACTTCAAATAGGATTTTTATTCTGAAATACTCTATGCTTTATCATCAACATATATCATCACAGTGCTTCCACAAGGCTTATAATCACATAGTCTCACAATCTGTATTGGATGCTGCTTGATTAAATTTGGTCTTCATTGCCTCTAGCTTTTTGCTTATTAGAAATCCTTGACTAGCTCTTTTTAGGGAAAAGTAGATAATGCCATACTAGGCTATTTTAAAGCCTATCTGACTTTCCCAAATTTTTTTAGGAAAGGCAGAAGCTTTTTCATGGGATCAGTAAAACAAAATGAAAAAAGAAAACAAAAATGAAAACGAAAGCCTTCACTCAGAAATCCCTAGGGGTCTTGTTTCCTAGGATCTTGCATTTGAAACCTGTCATGCAATTCTTTGTTCCAGATGTCAAATTCTTTAGAACAAAGAACAGGATCCTTATAGCCAGAAGTACCCCAGGATTGTTGTTCAGTAGTAGCTTGGGCTTTATTGGCAGAGTTAATTTATTTGGTGGTGCAAATTCGATGACTCCCATATTTAGTCTCTGCAGTCTGTACAAGTCAGATAGTAAGCATTTGGCCAATAATTGCCTGAGTTATTGATTCCCTGGTTTTTGAGTCCTATATTTCTTCTTAATATAAATGGACAAGTGGGGAAAATATGGAGATAATGGCAAGGGCTAAAGGAAAGGTGATTGTCTCTTACTCTGACCTGATCCTTTCAATCAAGTCTCACAGGGATTTACTATTGTTCCTCTATATATTCTATTATCCTGGCCTTTAATATTCATTCATTGAATCTTTAAAATTTTTTTGCTATTATTTTTACCTGTTCACAATCTTTCTTCTTACACTCTTTTAAGTAATTTTTAAAAATGGGAGAAAGAAGAGACAAAGATTTGTTAGTTCAAAAAGAAAATAAAAAATGGAATTATGTTGGTGATTTAAGGTGATTTTAAATAAATTTGGAGAAAAGAGTAATTACATATGCATAACATTTCCCTGAGAATAGAACTAAAGAATCTTGGAAAAGCCTTTGGAACGATAGAATAGTGATCATGTAGAACCCTTTGGGACAATATCACTTTTCTGTAGACACTCTCATCTTTGTAGTCAGACTTGTAAAATATTTCCAATTGTTCCAGGCCCACAGAGTTAGAGAGAATGCACTGCAGGGCATTTTGAGAGCTGACTTTGGAATCAGGAAGACCAAGAAGTTCTACTTCTAACTGTCTCTGTGACTTTGGGCAAATCACTAACTCTATAGGATTAGAGATTTTAGAAGTAATTACTGATTTCCATCGGTGGAGGAAGCCTTTCACCTAAAATTTCTTAAATCAAGGAAATTATATATCTGGATTGTCTAAAATCTCCTCTCTTCCCCACCTCACCACTCAAGTGCACATTCAATGTCCAAGAAAACTTTTCATATTGAATATGGTTGAAAGGGCCTTTTTTTTGGGATAGAGTTTTTGACTTGGACCTACGTTCAAATCCTTCCTGAGACATTTACTAGTAGTGACAAAGTGACTTTATCTCTTGTCTGATTCAATTTTCTTTTTTCCATTTTTTTTTTTTTTTTTGCTGACGCAGTTGGGGTTAAGTGACTTTTCCAGAGTCACACAGCTACAGCTAGGAAGTATTAAGTGTCTAAGACTGGATTTGAACTGAGGTCCTCCTGACTTCAGGGCCAGTGCTGTATTCACTATGACATCTAGCTGCCCCTTGATTCAATTTTCTCATCTGTAAATTGAGGATAATAATAGCTCTTAATTCATGGGGTTCTTGTGAAGATCAAATGATCCTCATAATGTGATAATGTTTGTTAAGCTCTTTGCAAATTTTAAATTGTCATATTGACACTAGTTATTATGAATATTTCTACATATTCTCTCCTAAAGTATCTTTATTCCGATCTCTTTGGAAGAAAACTAACCATTCAAATGTCTAAATCAGTATTCTGTAGAACTCTGCTAAAACTGAAAAATATACATACACACAGATAATATATATTGAAAAGTATCCATATGTACATGTATATATAAATGTATATTCTTCAATTTTTCTTGCACAAATATATACACCATGGGTACATTCTTGGGCCTAGAGTCAGGAAAACTAAGTTCAAATCTGACCTCAAACAGTTACTGTGTGACCCTGAGCAAGTCTCTTGACCTTATTTGCCTCAATTTCTTCATGCATAAAATGGGGATGATAATAGCACCTTCTCCCAAGGTTGTTGTAAGGATCAAATGAAGCATTATTTATAAAGTGCTTAATACAGCACCTGGCACAAATAGGTATTATATACATATAACCATTATTGTTTTATCAGTATGTATATATATCTATATATAGAGATGATACATATCTATATTTCTATCTCTCTCTATATATATATAGATATATACATACACATTCTGTAGATAGAGTATTTTTCCAAATATCAAAAAACATAATGTAGTTAGATAAGTTTTTTTTAATCATGGAGAATAATAAAATTTAGATGTAATATATATATAATATAACAATAATAACTAATCTCACACTTATATAGCACTTTACAATGACAAAATATTTTTCTTTTTTCCTAATAAACCTGAAATCACAGAACTCGACTTGAATTGTAGTCCTGTTACTGACCAACTAGGCATCATGGTAATTCTTTGAATTCTGTCTTTCTATCTTTCTTTCTTTCTCACATGTATAAAATTTAACTGGCCTAAACTGGGGTCTTTTTCAGTACCTATCAATGTACAGGCTGCATGGTATAATTGATAGAAGGCTGGTGATCATGAAGACCTGAAGAGGGAGAATGGGGCTGCTGACAAAAGCCACTATTTAGCGTATTGCTGTTAAAGACAGTAGAGTATAATTTCATGATTTTTCTCTTTTTGTCTCCTCTTATGAATAGATCTCTAAAAACCTTTGGAAATTTTTCTACAAAAAAAAATTGTTTTAAATTCCTTCCAGTAAAAACGAACCTCTTACCTCTGACTGCTCCAAATATGCAGCCTTGTATATATAAACAGAGGACACTCCAAAGTTCGGTCTAAAGCTAAGAAGGAACCTCAGAGACCATTTAGCCCCACTCCTCATTTGATAGATGAAGAAACTAAATCCTAAAGAGATACAACAACTAGAATCCTCAGCTTAAAGTTATGCCAGAAAAGCTAATAAGGGATGTGGGAGAAAACACTCTTACCCTGGTTTTCTTGAGTATGGCAGAGGTTGCATATAGAAAGGAAGAGGAAAGTCCCTTGGAGCAGCTTCATGGCGGACCCAGGTTCCAGTGTGATACCCTTCCCCAGCCAGCTAGGGAATCTTCTGTCCCAGAGAGGCAGGGCCTAATTAGCAAATGGAAAAGGTGTGTAGAATGTGTCCAGTCCCAGCCCATTCTGACTTATTCGGGGGGTTTGATAACCAGAGGAAATGCACACACTCCCTCTGGGAGTTCAGCAGAAAGGAGATTTATTGTTTCAGTCTTTTACAGGAACTCCTTCTCCCCCTTTGGCAGTCGCTTGTGTTTTTGCTAATACATTCGTTATTTTGTTCTTCTTCAACAAAAAGTCCAGGAAAGGTTTGGAGAAGAAACAAATCTTTCTTTAGAATGGATCTCACGGTTTTTGAACTTTTCTTTTGAAACTGTAGCTGGGAGTAATTTGAAAGGGGGATGCTTAGGAATTGAGAATCAATTTGAATGATGAGGCTTTTGCCAAATTTTTGCCAAATTTCAAGAAGTTTCATGACTCCTATGCTTCTCTCTTCCCTTTCTTGACTTAGGGAGCAGAACCATGCCATAGAATTGAAGAGGAAAACAACTTTTTAGGAGGCAAAGTGAAGACACAAAGGAAAGCAGAAAGATCAATGGTGGGAACCAGAAGACTCGGGTTCAAATCCTATTCTTCCATTTACTTGTTTAACCTTGAGCAAATTACTTAACCTTCCTGTGCCTCAGTTTACCTGGATGTAAAATGAAAGAATTGAATAAAGTAGTTCCTTATGATCCTTTCCAGCTCAAAATCTATGCTCTTATACTATAAAATTTAGGATTTGGAGAAAAAATCAATACCTGATTGCAATAGCATCCTTCTTCTTAGGGTGAACTAACAGTTTTCTAAATGTGAACTATTTTAAACTGTATTAGGTAAAGAACCTGAAAAATAAATAGCTAGTGCTCATTGCTCTTTTTTTTTTTTTGAGGTTTTAATATAGAATAAAAAGGGAAGAAAGGAAATCTCTTTAGAAGATACAGCAGTCATGGTGGCAAATATTTAACAATCAGCTTTCTAGGAGGGAGAGAAAACATTTTTTGAGTTTAATTGCATTATTAATATTTCCAATTCTCTTAACTCTGGATAATTATAGAACAACACAAAGAGCTCTTTGTTGGAATCCTTACTAACTGCTAACTAATTAGAGTTGATCTAATCTTACAAGAAGATGTTTTGGGCAGAACCTGAAACAAGGTACTAAGTAGAACTAATTAATACAAGGCTTGTGTTCACACCTTTACTCATTGGAGTTCAATGAGTTCACACCTCCCTTGAAGCTCGTTGGGCCAGAGAGCACTATGGGAGAAAACCCATAATCCCATTCTCTCAGAAGAGTCAGATAAAAGGCCAGTGATGAGGGCTCTAAGGCAGAATACATTATTTCCTCATGGCTGGCTGGTCGCAGAAGAAAGTTCAGCTGGACTCGAGAGGAGCGACTCTGGTGGCAGAAGAAGGGTTTTCAGAGGATAAAGCTACGAGTGGAGAGTTCAGTGGACAACCAGATTCATCTTCATCTCACACCACTGTAGTTGGTGGCTGGGCTCCCCAGAAGGAGTCAAGAGAGACATTCCATCTCTGTGTTGGTTGGAGGCAGAAGAAAGCAGAGGCAGAGGCTGAAGGACAGAACCTTTGGATTTGGAGACATCGGAAGGGCTCTAAGCCTCTAAATCGGCTGTGCTTTGAGAAGAACAAGAACTCCAACATTTGAACTCTAACAGCTCTTATTTATTAATTTTTAAGGTATTAATACTCACATTGAAAATATCACAATAGGCTCATGGTAAAGCTGGTTTAAGCTGGCACTGGGGCACATTTTGTGAACTGGGGTTCTCAACTGTTTTTGTGTCATGAATCCCTGTGGCATCCCAAGGAAGCGTAGAGATTCCATCTAGTAATCATGTTTTTAAATACTTAAAATTCTAAGGATTACCAAGGAAACCAATTATAATAAAGTAGTTATTGGATTATTTTTTAAAGCACATGGATCTTTTCTCTGAAAGTTTTTTTTTTTTACTTTTTAGTTGATTTATTTTAATACACATTATTTTATGAATTATGTTGGGAGAGAAAAATCAGAGCAAATAGAAAAAAATCATGAGAGAGTTAAAAAACAGAAAAAAAGAAATGAACATATCATGTGTTGATTTATACCCAGTCTCCTTAGTTCTTTCTCTGGTTGCAGATGGCATTTTCTGTTCAAAGTCTATTAGGATTCCTTTGGATCACTGAACTACTGAGAAGAATCAAGCTTTTCATACTGATCATTGCATATTCTTGCTGTTATTGTGTACAATATGTTCTTGGTTCTGCTTGTTTCACTCAGCATCAATTCATGTAAATCTTTCCAGACCTTTCTATAATCAGCGTGTTCATTATTTTTTTAATAGAACAATAATATTCTATTACCTTCTTGTACCACAACTTGTTCAGCCATTCCCCAATTGATGGGCACCTAATCATTTTCCAATTCTTTGTTACCACAAAAAGAGCTGCTACAAACATTGTTCCACATGTGAGTCCTTTTTCCTCTTTTAAAATTTTCTTGGGCTACAGACCCAGTAACAGCACTGCTGGATATGCACAGTTTGATAGCCTTTGGGGCATAGTTATAGATTGCTCTCCAGAATGGTGGATCACTTCACAACTCCACCAACAATGCACTGGTGTCTCAATTTTCCCACATCTCCTCCAACATTTATCAGTATCCTTTCTTGTCATTTTAGTCAATCTGAGAGGGGTGAGGTAGTACCTTAGAGGTGTTTTAATTTACATTTCTCTAATGAGTAGTGATTTATCATTGGAAGTTCTAAAGGACATACAATGTATATAACAGAGAGCTAGGAAGGATTTTAGAAAGCACCTAGTCTAAATCTCTCATTTTATAGATGACTGAAAACCTAGATTCTGAGGGTTAAGGGGAACATAGATGATAAATTGTAGAAGAAGGAATTGAACCCAAGTCCTCTGATTATAAATCTGAGGATTATATCAAATTGGACATGCAAAATTTAGACTGCCTACATCATATCTGAAGAAATTGGAATGATGTAGAGAAATGTGAAGCAAGATGGAGCAACCCGATGGCATTCTCTGAGAGATACCAATATTATGCATAGTGCCTATGATGGTTAGAACATGATGCCAAGGTAGTCATTATCATGGTTCATGGATTCAAGTAGTGTTTGAACCCATCACTTTTGCTCTGGTCCATAATGTCAAGCAGAATTGCTAATCTCAGACTTTGCTTGTCTGAAATTAGATATTTAAGGGAATTTGGGCAAGAGAGAAAAGGTAAAACAGCACAGATATATTATTTCTCTTGGAAAACCAATTCCAAATAGAAGCAACTAGATGTATAGTGGATATGTGCTTTAAGGGAAACACTTAATCTCTACCTCAATTTTTTCATCTGGAAAATGAAAATAACAGCATCTATCTCCCAAAGTTGTAAGGATTAAATGGGATACTATTTGTAAATTGCTTAGCACTGTGCCTGATACATATTATGTGCTATATAAATGTTAAAAAAAAAAGCGTAGAAAAGAGCTATTGTCTTTATGCATAAAGGCCTCATAAGATATTTTTTCCATCTTGGGTGACAATAGAAGGTTACAGAAGCAAGGAGAGTAACAAAATTACTGAATGATATAAACTTATTTCTCCCAAACAACTATTGGAAGAAATTCTTCCTCTTCTCCTTTTCTGTTTTGTATCTGCAAGAATTATATTGTGTCTCTATCTGGCATATCCTGGTAAATATAAAGATAGCAATATATATGAATAGAGTCAGAGTCAATTTCCAGAAATAAATTGGGGTGTGGCTGTGCGGAATCTTATGACTGCAGCTGTGCAGAATGCAAGGCTTCTAGCAGCCTCACTTCCTGCCACTGGCTAGTCTATTGTCAGCAAGCAGGACTTGCATTGTTAGGGGCATACAGGCTAATTTGAGGATGCAATGAATCTTTCTTCTCAGCAGGACTTTCCTCTACAAGATAGGTTTAGAAACTTCTCCCAAGACAGAAAGACCTGGATTTGAGTTTGGACTTGATCACTAGCCTTTCAAACATAAATTAAATTGAACCTTAGTTTCTTCATCAGTTAATTTGGGATAATTTTTAGTATTTGTCTCCTAGGCTTGCTGAGAAGATCAAATATAATGTAAAGGACTTTGCAATCCTTAAAATGTTATAGAAAATACACTATTATTTTTTATTATAAAATGAATATTATTTTAAAAGGCGTGAGATTTCAAGTGTGTAAAACTCTCCGTGGGGCTAATCTCCCAATTTACATTTACAGATTGGAGTTTCCAGAGGGAGCACTATTTCTAACTCAATATGGGAAGCTAAGTTTCTAGTCCTGCCATTCATAAATTCCACCCATGTGCTTTCCAGTAACAATCTGTCAGTCAGCCTCAATTAGTTTTTAGGAAAGATGTTTTACTAAGAAAGTAGAATATTCCTTTTAAAACTTGAAGACACACTCTTCCACTAATAGACATAGCATCTATGGTAATAGAGTTAAAATACAATAGAGAACATGAATGGCAAAAGGTTACTTACAGATGAAGTTCCCTTTCAGCATAGCTTTTTGATGGAGTCATTTCTAGAATCTACTTCTGTTTATCTAAAGGTTTACCAAAATTAATCCTTTAGGTGGATGCCAGTTATCCAGCCTATTCCATTGCTCAACTTCAAATTTTGGGTTTAATTCCAAACAGGTTTGATAATAAACACTTGGAAATATATTTTGAAATTTAGAATTACAAAGTTCCTTTCATCATCTTTTTTTTTTCCAATTTGAACCAACACTCATATTCTTCCATCTAAATTTCCTTATGATTTTGTCTAATTCTATAAAATAGTGTGATTGAATTTTTATTGATACCATTTTTAACATTTAGCATTTTTGGCAGTAATACCATTTTTATTGGTATCACATTAAATATATGTTAGTTTGGTAAATATTATGATAATACATCATGATATTTTAATTTCACAAAACTAAAATTATTGAATATACCACCAGTTCTTTAGGTCCTTCATTATTTCAGTTGTCATAATTTTAGAGTTGACTTTATAAATCTATATGGTTCTCTTATGAGATTTTATGTAAGTTAATATTGATGTTTTTTGATATTGTAGATGGTACTTTTGTTCTATTTTTGTGGTTTTATTACTAGTAAATAAGAATGCAATTTGTGATATGATGTTATATCCCATGATTTTTCTGAACACATCTGTTGTTTCTATTCATTTGGAGGCTAAGTAGGTTAAATTTTAAAATTACATTATTGTGTCATTTATACTTCATATTTTAATTTTAAGTTCATTAGAATGTGATGTCTAGAGAAGGCACAATTGCTTTATTCTTATACTTGCATCCCCATTACAATGCTTTGCACATTTTTGTTGTTCAGTCATTCAATCGTGTTTGTCTCTTTGTGATCCTGTAGATCATTTGTGCCAATTTTGCCCATGGGATTTTCCTGGCAAAGATACTGGAGTAGTTTGCCATTTCCTTCTAACGAAATAAGGAAAGCAGGAGTTAAATGACTTGTGTATGATCACTAGTAAGTATCTGAGGCCAAATTTGAACTTGTCTTCCTGACTCTAGACCCATTGCTTTATATCCACTGAGCCACTTAGCTCTTTCCACTTTGCATGTAATAGGTATTTGATAAATACTTCATTCATTTATTTAATTCAACTTGTTCAAACCAAATTCATTATCTTCCTAACTTCTGCACTATTATTCAAGGTACCACTATCTTCTGAGTAACATAGGATCAGAACATAAGTGTCCTCCTCATCTCCTCACTCTTTCTCTGCTACCTAATTTCTTGCTAAATCCTATTAGTTGCACTTTAGCAACATCTCTTATATACTTTCCCATCTGCCTTCTGACACTGACACTTCTCATCACCTCTTGCCTAAACAACAACTTTCTAGGTGATTTCTCTGCATCTCTCTCCACTCCAGTCCATTATCCACTCAGCTATAAAAAAAAAAAAAAAAAAAAAAGATTTTCTTAAAATACAGAGGTCTGACCATGTCATCTCCTTACTCAATAAGCTCTGGTAGTTCCATCATCAAACATAAAATATTTTGATTTTAAAACCTTTTAAAACTGGCTTTCTTACCTTTCTAATATAATTTTATAATACCTAATTCACCCCTCCACACATACTCTATTGACCCCCTTTGCTATTTTTTGCACGAGATACTCTATCTCTGGACTTCCTGCATTTTCACTGGCTATCCTCCATATCATCTCTCCACTTAGCTCCACTTCCTGGCTTCCATGGCTTTCTTCCAATTTCAACTAAAAGTCCAACCTTTTTTAAAGAGGACTTTCCTTGTCTTTCTTTATGCTAGTGCCTTCCTTCTGAGATTATCTCATTATACTATATGTTATGTATATTGCATATATATTAAACACACACACATACATATATAGTTGTTTTCATGTCCTCCAATATTACTCATGTTACAAAAAATAGATTTAAAAAGACCACAAAGTAATCCAAGAATAATAAAGTTTAAAAAAAAAGTTGTTTTGATCTACATTCAGACTCCATTGGTTATTTCTCTGGAGGTAGATAGCATTTTCCCATCATAAGTCCTTTGGAAATATTTTGCTTTATTGTATTGCTGAAAATACTTAAATCATTCCACAATTGATCATCATACAATGTTCTTCTCATTTTTCTCATTTTATTTTTCATCAATTTATGTAAGTCTTCCCAGGATTTTCTGAAATCCTTCCTTTTATAGCCTAATAGTATTATATCACAATTATATACCACAACTTGTTCAGCTATTCTCCTATTGATGAGCATTTCCTCAATGTCCAATTATTTCCCAACACAAAAAGATTTGTTTTAAATATTTTTGTACATATAGATTATTTTACTTTTTCTCTGATCTCTTTGTGGGTACAGACTTAGTAGCGGTATTGCTGAATCAAAAAATATGCATAGATTATAGCCTTTCAGGCATCAATCCAAATTAATCTCCACAGTGGTAGTGTTCTAATTTCTTCACATCCCCTCCAACATTTCTTGTTTTTCTTTTCTGTCATATTAGTCAATCTAATAGATGTGATTAGGTTAATTTTCATTTCTCTAATTAAAAGTGATTTAGAGTATTTCTCCATATGCTTATAGATAGCTTTGATTTCTTCTTCTGAAAATTACCTCTTTATAGCCTTTGTCTACTTATCAATTGGGTAATGACTTGCATTCTTATAAATTTGACCCAGTTCCTTATTTATTTGAGAAATGAGGCCTTGTTTTTTCAGAGTAACTTGCTGTAAATTTCCACCTTCTTCACCCTTTGCTCTTTGCCCTGATTCCTTTCTAATCTTGGCTGCATTGGTTTTCTTTGTGCAAAAACTTTCTTAATTTGATGTAATAAAAACTATCCATTTCATACCTTACAATGCTCTTTGTCTCTTTTTTGGTCATAAATTCTTCCCATATCCCTCAATCTAAAAGGTAAAATATTCAATGCTCCTCTAATTTGCTTATGATATTATCCTTTAGTTCTAAATCATGTATCTATTTTGATCTTATCTCAGTATATGATGTGAATGTTGGTTTTGCCATTCTGCTGACTGCTTTCTAGTTTTCCCAGAAATTTTTGTCAAATAATAATTTCTTGTCCTAAAATCTTGGATATTTTGCTTTATCAAATGCTAGATTACTATGGTTGTTTACTACTTTTATTATATGCTATATCTATCCTACTGATCCCCCCCACTCTATTTCTTGGCCAATACCAGATTGTTTTGATGATTACCACTTTGTAATATAATTTGAGATCTGGTACTGCTAAGTTACCTTTCTTCACATTAAAAAAAAATCCCCTCCACCCTAATATTCTTGAATTTTTGTTTTTCTGGATGATTTTTTTCTATCCTACACAGTATGGGCTTCAGACCAGCTAAATGGCTGAACTAAAACCCCACTCAATGCCACACAACTTCTATTTACTTCTAAACTCACTGAGTACTCAGCCTAGGACTGGTAAATGCTACTCATCTTAGAATACTAGTTTATGTGTAATTATCTTCTTCAATCTGCCCTAGGTTATCCTAGAACTTAATAAAAGATAAGAGAGTTGCCAGTTGAAATATGTTCCCATATCCTACATATGGTTGGGTTCTTCCTGTTTGGGTTGGAAGCTCTTCTTGCCTTGGAACATGAACTGATCCTTTTTCACTTTTTATACAATGTAGTACTCTATGTGAGGGGGCTCTTGATCCCACTCTCATATTTCTCTACCTGTTTTTCAGTGTAGTGCTAACCTGGGCTGGAAACATGACTCATTCTGATTTCTTTCTTATATTTCCCAATCAGGTTCTAGTCAATTGTGATTTCTAGATATTTATATTGGAGTTGTGTTAGGAAACTCAGCTGTAGGTTCCCTGATACTCTACCATTTTGATTCCATTTCAAAGTAGAGTGAATATTGCAATTTCTCAAGGCCCAGCCCCAATCTTAACCCTTCCATGAAGCCTCTTCACCTACTCTGGTCCACTTTGACTCTTCCCTTTCTGAATTTCCTCCTATAGTGGTACCACACAGTTTATCATTTAATTGTTCTTGGTTTCATTTGACTTTCTCTTGTCTATTTAACTCCTACTTGCTCCTCAGAAAGTAGAGATAATGCCATATCCTATATCCTTCATGGTACCTAGTACAGGACTAGGAGTATAATCGGCTTTCAGGAAATTCTTACTAAATGATCTGATCTCAGAAATTTTTTCTTTGAAATTCTCCAGATTTGAATTAAAGTCCAGCTGACACAATTAATTTTATGGAAGTTAATATGTTTATCAATATGAATTGACTATAGGGTGAATTTAAAACTAATATCAGTCCATGTTCAATAGATTAAAAAAAATTAGTTCTTCCAAAATTGTCCTGTGTCTCTTTCCTTTTCACAGAAATCATAGAAATGTTCAACATTACCTTGGCACTGGACAACAGTTTATGTTTCCAAATTCTATCTACTAGGTTCATATTGAAGAGCATTATGTTTCATAATTACATTATGTATCAAGAAACTGGAAATGAAAACACTGAAGATTTGCAGTTGTTTTTTCTTGAATAAATTACCAGAAACATTCTAGTTGTAGACTACTTATTGCCAAACAATAAGTAATAAATATCCTTGAAGCCCCAAGGCTTTAACAGTTTCATTTCAGTTTCTATATTGTGGTCTTTTAATTAAGAACTTCCCAGAAATCATTATTTGCTTATGAAGAACTACTATGAACATTTTCTAGGTGGGAAATCAAACCAAGATTTGAAAGGATCTTGCATATCCATAATATAAGGGAAGCTGAACCCTGAATATTGTTTTTCAGTCTATTCTTCTGTCACTTTCACTTTCATTCACAATACAAAATAATACACAACAAAACATGGTAAATACATTAAAGACATGCAAAACAAAGTTCTACATGAGGTACAGTAATTATAGGGAAATGAAGGATGACTTCATAAAGGAATTAGTTTTTGGGCTGGGCTTTATCAGGTGTGTAATAATTCAACAATTATAGAAGGGATAATATTCCATGGAATCTTACATGTGAAAAGACTTTAGAGATCATCTAATTCAACCTATTCCTGAACAACAATGTCTTCCTCTATACAAATCAGTTAATCAACTAGTATTTAAGTGTCTACTAAGTGTTTACTATGTGCCAAGCTAGGAGCTAAGTGCTGGAAGCACTCAACCAGCTTTTGACTCTTGCAAAACATATAAGTAGTCATCCACCCATTACCTGAATACTGCTTTCCAAATTAATCTATTCTACTTTTACATAGATCCAGTTGTGTTTTTCCTGATGTTAATCCTATATTTGTCTATACATGACTTCTACCTATCTTTTTGGACTATGTCCCCTCAGGTCAAACAGAACAAATCTCATTTCTCTTTCCTTGAAGCTGCTTGAATGTTTCTCTTAAATCTTCTAAACAACCCCAGATCCTTAAACCAGTCTTACTATGGCATAATTCTAAAGGCCCTTCTCTATTCTAGTAAGTTGGAAGAAGAAAAACATTAATAAACACCTACTAGAGCCCAGTCATTTTATAAATATTATCTCATTTGATCCTCACAATAACCCTATAATTTAGATATAACCCTGGGATGTAGGTACAATGATTATCCCCATTTTTCAGTTGAGGAAACTGAGACAGATAGCAGTGGTTTGCCCATGATCATACAGCTAGAAAGTATCTTAGGTTAGAGGTGAACTGAGTTCTTTCTGTTTCCAGGTCCAGCATTCTACACACTATGCTCCTATACTACTTCCTAGCAACCTTATTTTGGATACTCTATGCATTATTAATATTCTTTCAATAATATGGTACTCATAAATGTACATAAAACTCTATATATGGTGTGAACAGAATAAAATTATGCCTCATTCTCAACACTGTGTCTCTTTTTTATGTCTCAACACTATGACAGTCTTTATTTTCTTGGCCTTCATGCTATTGATTCATATTGAGCTTATTGTCCACTGGAATGATAGGTGACTTACTTGGGACAAGCAATAAGCTTGATGTAGCTTCATTTTGGTTCAGTGATGGCCATATATATCTATTGTTCTCAAGGAGATGTTGGTTTTGGTAAGAATCAAGAAATAAAAACTAGTCCTTACCGTGTTCAGGGTAATCTATAAATTGAGTATTTCAATTGTACTATGTTTAATATGATAGCAAGATTAAAATATAACCAGAAATCACAGTGGCATAAGCCTGTGCTATTTTTGTATATGCATAGAATGTTAGCAGAAATAAAACCATAAAGTTTATCCCATATTTGTTAATGTATACATGAGAATTAATCAATTTGTGTCTTATAATTGAAAATGCTGGAGACAGTGGAGAACTCCATACTCAATACAGTGTGCATCAAGGAACAGGTACAATAAAGCTTATTTTCTAACTGGATAAGTGCATAAAAATGCCAATAAAATGTTTGTAAATGTACAATGCATGAGTCAGCTGTAGAAGTCTGATAAGGAACCTTGATATGCATACAACACACAAGATAGAAAACAAATGGATAGCTATGCCCTATCCTGTTGCAGAGAATGGGCAACTTACCAGTTTACAAAATAACCCCAGAGACTTTTCAAAGCCCAAGACAGACAATGTTCCATAACCATCTACTATCTACTAAGCAGTTAATCAGCAGTCTTAGTGAGCTCTCAGACAGCAATGATGGAAAATGGCCTAAATAGATTAAGAAGAAAAGAGACTAGCCTATAATTAAGAGTCTCACAGAACTAGAGAAAAACTTAGAAAATACCAATAAGAATAAAATTATATATTGTTAACTCTTTTTTCCCCTCATTACCCCAACTATTCTCAAAAAACTCAAAACACTTGTATCTCATTCACAGGAGAATGCCAGTTCAGATGACAAGGAAAAAGATGATTTTAAATCTAGAGATCATTTTGCCCTAATATTTTGTGGTAGGGTAGAAAAAGTACATTCATAAAGAACTGAGATTGCTAGTCTGAGATATTTATGAGTTCAGAGTTACCATTGTGTGATATTAATAATCAGCCACCTAGAGATTTCAGAACTCATGCTAAGAATTTCAGTGATTTATCTAAGGCACAACTGTTATTTTACTGCTCAATAAACTCCAGTTGTTTCCTATCACCTCCAGGATCAAATACAAAATGTTCTGTTTGGAATGCAAAGATCTGCATGACTTAGTTCCATCTTACTTTTTAAATCTTCTTAAATCTTATTCACCAAGCACAAATTCTAAACCAGTGACACTGACCTCTTTGAATGTTCCATGAATAATACATTATTCCTCTTGACTGTGGGCATTTTCTCTTCCTGTCCCTCATGGCTGAACTGCTCTACCTTCTCAGCTTCAACCACTGGCTTTACTGGCTTCCTTTCAGTCCCAAAAATCTTTTCTTTAATGGGAAGTCTTTTAAATTCTAGTGCTTTTCCTATCAATTATTTCCTATTTATGCTGTATGTAATTTTCTTTAGGCATATTTGTTTGTATTTTATCTCCCCATTAAGTTGTAAGCTCCCTTAGGGCAGAGACTTCTTCTCCCTTTTTTCTATACTCCCAGAGTTTAGCACAGTGCTTGGAACATAGTAGGTGTTTTATAAAAATGTATTGGTTAATTTATCAAGAATTACAGAAGAATCAAAAAGGAAAGGGCTGAACTTACCATCAACAAAAAGGAAATTAAAGCAATAATTAGGAATTATTTTGCCCAACCATTTGCCAGCAAGTCTGACAATCCAATCAAAGTGGATGAATATGATGCACAAAAATATAAACTGCCCAGATTAACAAAAGAAGAAATAAATTATTTAAATAGTCACATTTTAGAAAAAGAAATTGAACAAACCATCAATGAACTACCTAAGAAAAAAAATCTCCAGGGTCAGATGGATTTAAAAGTGAATTATACCAAACATTTAGAAAGCAATTAATTCTAATACTATGTATACTATTTGGAAAAATAAATAAAAACAGGAGTACTGACAAATTCCTTGTATGACACAATAGGATACTGATACCTAAACTAGGAAGAGTCAAAACAGAGAAAGAAAATTACAGCGCAATCTCCTAATGAATATTGATGCAAACATTTTAAATAAAATATTATCAGTAGGATAATACACTATGACTAAGTGAAATTCAATATCAGGAAAACTATTGCCCTAATCTATCATATCAATAAAAAACCCAACAGAAATAATATGATATTCTCAATAGATGCACAAAAAGATTCACATCCCAAAACAAAATACCATGCCCGTTCCTATTAAGAACACTAGAGAGTATAGGGTTAAGGATTTTTCTCTTAAAATAATAGAAAGCAAATATAGCTAAAACTATTAGCAAGCATTATTTGTAATGAGAGACTGAATGCATTCCCAATAAAATCGGGAGTTAAAAAAAAGGATGTCCATCATCATCACTATTATGCAACATTTTACTAAAAATATTGGCTTTAGCAATAGGGAAAGGAAAAGGAATTAAAATAGGCAATAAGAAAATAAAACTATCATTCTTTGCAGATGATATGATAATATACTTAGAGAATCTTAGAAAACCATCTCAAAACCTACTTTAAACAAGTAACAGCTTTAGCAAAGTTGCAGCATATAAAATAAACTCACACAAATCATCAGCATTTCTATATATTACTAAGAAAACCCAGCAGCAAGATATAGAAAGAGAAATTCTATTTAAAATAACATAGACTAAATAAAATATTTGGGTGTCTACCTGCCAAGACAAATCCAGGAATTATAAAGAACATAGTTACAAAACACTGCTCAAAATAAATAAAGTCAGATCTAAACAACTGGAAAATATTAATTGTTCATGGGTATGCCAAATGATAGTTCTACCTAAATTGGCCTACTTGTTCAGTGTCATGCCAATCAAACTGCCAAAAAATTATTTTATAGAGCTAGAAAAAATAATTCATCATTTGTTCATCATAGAAGAACAAAAAGGCAAGAATATCAAGGGAATTAATGAAAAAAAAATTACAAAAGATGATGGCCTAGCAATACCAGATCTAAAACTCTAATATAAAGCAGGAGTCATCAAAGCCATTTGGTACTGCCTCAGAATTAGAGTGGTGGATAGGTGAAATAGATTAAATACATATGACACAATAATCAATGACTATAGTAATTTAGTATTTGATAAACTGTCTTCTGTTATAAGAATTCACTATTTGACAAAAATTGCAGGAAAAACTGGAAAACAATATGTCAAAAACTTGGCATAAACCTTAATTTCACATCCCATAACAAAATAAGGTCAAAATGGGTACATGATTTGGGCATAAAGGTTGAAACCATAAGCAAATTAGGAGAGCTAGGGGTAACTTACCTATCAAGTCTTTGGAGAAGGGAGGAAATTATGACCAAAGACAAAACAGAGAACATTATGAAATGCAAAATGGACAAATTTAATTGCATTAAATTAAAGAGTTTTGTACAAACAAAACCAACAGTAACAAACTTAAAGGGGAAGTGCAAAGCTGTGAAAAAATTTTCAGCCTATGTTTCTGATAAAGATTTCATTTCTAAAGTATATAAAGAACTGTGTCAAATTTATAAGAACACAAGTCATCCCCCAATTGACAAATGGTCAAAGGATATGAACAGACAATTTTCAAATGATGAAATTAAAGTAATCTATCATATGAAAAATTGCTCTTAATCACTGTTGATTAGAGAAATGCAAATTCAAACAACTCTTAGGTACCACTCATATCTTTCAGATTGGCTAAGATGACAGGAAAAGATCATGATAAATATTGGAATGGATATGGGAAAACTGGTACAATAATGCATTGTTGGTGGAGTTGTGAAATGACCCAACCATTCTGGAGAGCAAACTGGAATGATCCCTAAGGACTACAAAACAGTGTATACTCTTTAACCAAGCAGTTCCACTACTGAATCTGTATCTCAAGGAAATCATAATGGAGGAAAAAGGACTCACATGTGCAAAAATGTTTGTAGCAGCTCTTTTTGTGGTGAAAAAGAATTGGAAAATGAGTAGATGCCCATCACTCGGGAAGTGGCTGAATAGGTTATGATATATGAAAGTAATAGAATATTATTATTCCATAAAAAATGAACAAGCTGATTTTAGAAAGAGCTGGAAAGATTTATATGAACTGATGCTGAGTGAAACAAGCAGAACCAAGAATACTTCATACACAATACCAGCGAGCTTATACAATGATCAGCTATGATAGACTGAATTCTAAGTGGCTCAGTGATCTAAGGCAATCCCAATAGACTTTGGATAGAAAATGCCATCTGCATCCAGAAAGAGAACTATGAAGATTGAATGTAAATCAACACATGATATGTTCACTTTTTTTCTCTCTCTCAGGATTTTCCCTTTTTGTTCTAATTTTTCTCTCCCAACACGATTCATAAAAAATTGTGTATTAAAAGTTAATGTACATATATAACCAGAAAAAACAAAATGATTAATTAAAAAATAAATAAATTCATGGGGGAAAAAGGAGATCATTACTTATATATGTAAACACAAAATCATGATGATGATGATATTATATGCTTTTACTACTTTGTATTAAATTTTATTTTGCAATTTTGTATCATAAATTTTTGTTATTGAAAGATGTTTTCATGCTGTTTATAATACATATATATATATAATACTTTTATATGTTTATATAAATATACTGCTTATATGCTTTCATGTAATCATATATTGCTTATATTCCCACACATTTATATTGCTAATATGTTATTTTTGCCATATTTGCAAATATAGGAATATGCACATAAATTATAATTTAAATTCCATATGTGCTATATAATTGTGTATACACACAATACATACATGTACATATGTATATATACATCTATACAGTCTAGATAAATATATATATATGCATATACAGATATAGAGTATAATATTGTTTACTTTTACTTTATCATTGTTATGATATGTTGCATAGTAGAGCCATATAGCATAATATAATCCTAGCCATGTCTAATTAGACTGCATGAGTCTTGATCTTTTTTTTTTTAAGCATTTTTACTCATAATGATGACTCTTTGGTAGAGAGAAAGTAGGAAGAGGGATATAGGTTCAATTGTGGACAATATAAAAAATAGCCCTCAAATCTGTTTTTTAAAAAGAATAAAGGAAAATTATCTTGAGGAGAAACAAATTGTTCTGAGATAAAAGCAGCCCTTCAAAGAAAAAGTACTTGAGGAGAGACACAAAGTTCTGAAAGGAGGGGACTAGAGTGAAAACATATCCTTTCGCAGAAGTATTGACTAATTGTAAAGATGGCTACAAAGCCTTTTTTCCAGCTGCTAATCTACATAATTTTTTAAAAATGAACTTGGAAGTTTGTTTTTGGAAAATTCTGAATCAAAGAACTATTTTGAGGCTTCAATTTTTAATTTGATTCATAAAATAAATTTTAATTTTTTAAAATTTAATTACTTTATATTAATTATTTGTGTCTTCATTATATGATTGAAGGGAGTACCTACATTGATGATTACACAGATTTATTAGCTGAAAGAAATTGTGCAGTCCACAACTTTCAACTTTTAACCCAAATTTTTCTAGTTAAGGAAACCATTTAGAGAAGTGAAATAATTTGCCTAAGGTCCAATACGACCTGAAGTGGGTTTTGAACCCAGGTCCTCTGATTCCAGACTCCCTGTAATTTCCATTGTTAACATTTCTTCTTATTGATTCCATTCGTATATATAGCAAGGGATTAATTCCTAAATCACTATTGTTAAAACATAGGAATAATTCATGGTCCTTATTATTCAATCCAACAGCAAACCTTTAAGGGATATTGAGCATGTGTGACCAGGTAATATGGTATGCTTGATAGGAGATTGTTTTTTGGGCCAGGGTCATCTGGTTTTAAGTCTCACCTTTGACAAGGACTATCAATCAGACCACAGGCAAGCAATTTAATTTCTCAATGTTAAAGCTAATAATAAATCTAAGATTTAAAGTTACAAATAAGTTGCTGATATGTATTGATGTCAGGAATTCCATCTCAGTTTTCTGAAAATTACATGTTTTGATCAAAGGAAACAAAAATAGGGGACATAATGCTAGTGACTTTGAATCTAAAGAATAAAAATAAACAATAAAATATTCTTTGACTTCAAGGAATGAACATTCTACTGGACACATACACATATAGAACAAGGATAATTGAGGAAGGGGAAAGCACTAACAATTGGGAAGAAAAGAGAAGAAGAAGTTTCACATAAAATGGTGCCTGAGCTAAGCCTTAAAGAAAAACAAATTCTGAGAGGTATATATGAAGAACTGGAACTACAACTCAAGTCACTTGATTCCCAACCTTATCATCTTTAGATTGCATTCTCTTTGACAGAAATGCCTAGTTCATTGGATCTTTTGTAACAATGTAATACATTGTAAAATTCAGTATGTTTCAAACAACCCATTAAAAATACAAAAATCATTTCATCAAACAAACTTTTTAAAATATATGCTTTTAGAAATTAGGGACAAAAACATTATTAAATTCCTAAAGTCACAGGGGAAAGATTTGTGGGAGCAAGTAATTCCTAAGATCCACTTAGCAGAACACAAATAATTTAATAGCAATGCAAGCCTGGGTTCTTAGAGTCAATCATTTCCATTTCTATCACTGGCTAGAATTGTTTTAAAATGTTTTAAATTTCATTAAGCTTTTCCCAGCTTGGTATTTCCTCATCTCTAATGGTGAAACATAAAAAAGACTTAGATAACAACAAAGCCGGTATACAATCCCAGTCATCCTTTCCGCAGATCAGCCTTTTCTCATAGGAAATGACATCATAGTGACCCAAGCTACTATATCTGATCACATTTCCAGTTAAAAAGAGCACACTTCCTGCCTCATAGGATTTTAATTCAGATGTCCAAATCTTATGTGTAGTCAATCAGTATTGGTAACTCTAGCAGCAAAGTCAGGATGTTGGCTGTTATTATGAAAAAGATGGGATACATATGTGCAAAAATGTTTGTAGCAGTCTTTTTTGTAGTGGCAAAGAACTGGAAACTGAGTGGATGCATATCAGCTGGAAAATGGCTGAATAATTATGGTATATGAATGTTATGTAATATTATTGTTCTATAAGAAATAATTAGCAGGATGATTTCAAAAGGTCCTGGAGACGCTTACATGACCTGATATTAAGTGAAGTGAATAGAACCAAGATAACATGGTACATAGCAACAAGATTATGGAAAGATCAATTCTGATGGATGTGGCTCTTTTTAACAGCAAGGTTATACAGAGCAGTTCTAATGGTCTTGTGATAGAAAGAGCCATCTACACTCAGAGAGAGTACTGTGGGGATTGAATGTAGATCACAACATAGCATTTTTCACTCTTGTGTTTTTTGTTGCTTGCATTTTGTTTTCTTTCTCATTTTTTCCTTTTTTTGGATCTGATTTTCTTGTGCAGCATGATAATTGTGGAAATATATATAGAAGAATTTCACATGTTTAACATATATTGAATTACTTGCTGTCTGGGGGAGATGGTAGGGAGAAAAACTTGCAAAGGTGAATGTTGAAAACTATCTATGCATATCTTTTGAAAATAAAAGATTCTATTAAAAAAGGAAGGGATAAGTCTATATAATATCAATATCAATAGTACATTTTCTTGCCTTTTCTTTTAAAATCTACATAGGAGATATTTTATTTGTTGCCTTTCTAACCACTTTTCCCAAAATAGAACACTTGAGATGTTAGTTACCAAGACAAGGACAACAGGGAAGCATCATCAAATAGTAAGGAGACAACCAGCCCTGGAATCTGGAAAAATTTCATTCAAGGGAATATGTGATTATAGATAAGGCACTTGACCCTTCAGTGTCCCTGGCTATATGATTAGTGTAAGTAATAAATCCCAAGAAATAACTACATTATTTGCATCTGTATTGTATATTTCCTTTGGACTGAAACAAATGACCATATTTTACATAATTATAATTTCTAATAGTGTGAATTTAATATTGTTGTTGTTCAAGCATGTCTGACTCTTTGTGACCTCCTTTGAGGTTTTCTTGGCAAAGATATTAGAGTGGTTTGCCATTTCTTTTTCTAACTCATTTTGCAAATGAGTAGACTGAGTCAAATAGGATTTGTCTGGAGTCACATAGCTACTAAATGTCTAAGGCTGAATTTAAATTTAAAAAGATAAGTCTTCCTGACCCAGAGCCAGCACTCTATACACTGTGCCACCTAGTTGTCCTGTGAATTTGAACACAAGTAAGTAACTATTTCGTGGGATTAATCATTCACATCAATTGAGACCCAGCTATAATTTGCAGAGAGGTGTTGATCTTCATTGGCAGAGGGAGTTTTCACAATGGAAACTCCTTATGAGCAAGTAAAATCAAAGGTTTTGCCTTCTCCTTCTCGAAACTTCCCCATATAAGCAAGGATTTTACTTACTAGAATCAAAACAAATAAAATACCATGATTTAAGAAATTCATAAGAAATTTCATGATGGGTCAGAATGACCCATCCAATTTAGAATTCTTTGCTAGTGACATGAAAATGGAATTTTGTCTTACTGCATGAATGCACCCTAAAACCTCAAACAGTGAAGAATGCATTAAAATTTTTCATTCCTTGGAATGATACCTTTTCAATAAACTATGGAGCTAACATTTAATTTCTTTTTAAATCAATTTATGTCTATCTATCTATTTATCTATCTATATCTGTTTTGCAAGGCAATTGGGATTAAATTATTTGCCTAAGGTCACACAGCTAATAAGTATTAAATGTCTGAAGCTGGATTTTAACTCAAGTTCTCCTAATTTCACTATGCCAGTACCTGTCCCATATATATATATATAGCTATAGATAGATACATCTATCTATCTACATCTATATCTATATGGTGTTACATCTTGGAGTGCACATTGGATAAGTTTTCTATTGTCTATTAATTTAAAAAAATTGCAATAAAAAATAAGATTATTTGAGTTTGGGATGCTTCTGATTCTATTTCTTTACAAATAACATATCCAAAGCCAAATGAAATACTAATAAGGCAGCTAGCTGTCCTAAATGAGATCAAATAGGAGATCAAAATAGGAAGCAAGATCGGATGGACAAATTCCAATCTAGGGTAATGAAAACAATTTTAGATAGGCATTATTGAGCTATCAGGGATCATTTAAAATTTTTGGAGAACAAGAGAACTTCCATAGGACTGGAGAAGGGCAAATGTTATTTAAAGTTCTAAAGTACTCTGAGGGATTTGTGGGGTTGTCTTCTCTAATTGTTGTTGACACGAGTCAACCACCACTTGCAGTCTATGCATAATTTTTGCTTAAACTAAAGCAGTTAAATAGCACAATGAATAGAGCTTTAGGCCTGAGGTTAGAAGACTTCAGTTCAAATCCAAGCTCGGATGTTTCAGAGTGGTCTCTCTAATACTCTGCCTCAACTCTGTCAACTATCTTTTTTTGTTGTTGTTTGCTTGCACTTTGTTTTCTTATTCATTTACTTTATTTTTTGATCTGATCTTCTTGTGCAGCAAGAAAATTGTATTGAGATTGAGTTGAGAGGATCAAATGAGATAATATTCATAAAGTGCTTAGATGCTACATGGCATATGCTTAATTAATTCTTGCTCTCCTTTCCCCTGCATAGTCTTTCTGAAGAATTTCCTTACTTGTTTCATCATGACTCCCTGAAGCAAGGTCCTTAGCTTCTTCAAGTGGGAAAAATATATCAACAAAACCAATTGACCTGTAAGACCTGTAAGGTTATTTATAACCTTATAAATACCAATATTTCTTGATTAAAGAACAAAATTATTTTAATTTATGCTTGTCTTAAGTTTTTGATAATTCCTAATATTTATAACTAATTGTTTTGATCTTTTATTTGAAATTCCAAATGCTTTCAGTGGGAAATTTCATATATAAAAATCTAAGATTAAAAGGAGAACCATAGTTTAAGGGCTTTCACAATCTTCCATTTGGCAAATAGTACTATTTGATTTTTTAACACACAGTTGACTGTCAGTTCATGGGAATTAAAAAAAATTATAAGGGTATAACTAGACATTAAGTATAGAACTAAGATTCCTTTGGTAGGTTGGTTGAATTTTTCAACAAGATTACCTCTCCCTCCCACACAACTCAATTAATCAGTGTAGTTAACTGAATACAATCATTTTTCTGGAGGTTGCTTTTTCTAGCTGGTATCTTAGATTTATCCTTTCTCTGGGTATGTCTGTTTGGAGGGTAATTGTGGAAGGCAATTTAGGCCAAACAACAGAGGAAAGATGGGGGTGAAAAGGAAAGAGCTAATGGAAATGATTAGGGGAGAGTTAAGGGATCCTTCTCTATCAACAATGAATATAGAAAAAGAAGTAATTTCCCCTCAAAATGAAATACCTGACATACATTAGTCTCATTTTTCTTATATTTAAAACCAGTGATTAGAGAGTTGACTGCTTAACTTTCCACTGCAATACTATAGTATTGTATCTCTTGCATCTCTTGATGCATCCTAGCACTTCTGAATGAAAATGCATCACACTATGTACCTCATACATTGAAGTTTGTTCAGTACCACACATAGTAAGTAATTTTATGACTTGATTGATTCTTGTTGCAATCTGGATAGGACAATCTTGATTTAAAATGGATTTTTTCCATAAAGGGGATAATGCCATCAAATCTGGCCTAGAGGTGAGATAATAGAGAAAAAATATAACTTTGACTTCAACTATCAGACAGAGCTAAAGAGTAATCTGTTAACAATCTAACCAGAAAGAAAGTTTTAAAATGATTGCTGATATCACTAGATCATAAATAGTGGAAGGTATATAATGGTCCACAAATTTATTTTCTTATTAAACTTCTTTTTACTGTGATGCATGACATAAAGAGAGTATGACATAAAGAGAGCATTTCTTATTCTTTTTTACTGCTGAAGATAGCTACTAGTGGACCCCTCCTTTCTTTCTTTGGAAGTTTGGGTGGCTTCATGACAAGGAATGCTCAACAGAGCATATGTCATATAATAGTATGTAGTAAAATTCCGCCCATTTTGCAGGAATCAGCCAATAAGCAGTTATTAATCACCTAATGTGTTCTAGGCACTATGCTAATCATAGTAAAAATATTGCGAGCCAGTATTTCTAAGGTTATTATTAGTAATTATAATTTGAAATGTAAGAATATTTGTAAAAATATAAATTGTTTAGATTAGCAAAAAAGGAAAGTACCTAAACAGACCTATTTTAGAAAAAGAAATTAAACAGGCCATAAATGAGCTTCCTAAAAAAAAAAAAAGCATAAGAACCAGAAGAATTTACAAGTGAATTCCAGCAAATTTTTAAAGACCAACTAATTCCAATATTAAATAAATTATTTAGAATAATAGGTAAAAAGAGATCTTATCAAATTCCTTTTATTAAACATATATCATACTGATACCTAAACCAGGAAGATTAAAAACAGAAAAATACTATAAACCAATTCCATTAATGAATATGGATGCAAAAATCTTAAATAAAACACTAGCTAAAAGATTACAACAATATACAACATTATGATCAGGTGGGTTTTATTCATTTATTTTTAAAGCTTTTTATTTTCAAAACATATGCATGGATTATTTTTCAACATTGACTCTTGCATAGCCTCATGTCTCAGATTTTTCCTGTTTTCTCCATACTCCCTCCACTAGATGGCAAGCAATCAAATACCTGTTATACCTGTTAAATATATATGTTAAATCCAACATGTGTAAATATATTTATACAATTTTCTTGCTGCACAAGAAGATCAGATCAAAAAATAAAGTAAATGAATAAGAAAACAAAGTGCAAGCAAACAACAACAAAAAAAGAGTGAAAATGTTATGTTGTGATCTACTTTCAGTTCCCACAGTCCTGTCTCTGGGTGAAGATGGCTCTCTTCATTACAAGATCATTGGAACTGGCATTAATCATCTTATTGTTGGAAAGAGTCACATTCATCAAAATTGATTGTTGTATAATATTGATGTTGCCATGCAGAGATCTCTAGGTTCTCCTTATTTCATGTACTACTGATAGTACTACATGATAGTTCATGTAAGTCTCTCCGGGACTCTCTAAAATCATCTTCCTGATCATTTCTTATGGAACAATAATATTCCATAATATTCATACACCATAACTTTTTCAGCCATTCTCCAACTGATGGGCATTAAATTTCTTGCCACTATGAAAAGGAATGCCACAAACATTTTTACACATGTGGGTCCCTTTCCTTTTTTAAAGATCTCTTTGGGAATATAGGCCATATAAAAACACTGCTGGATCAAAGGGTATGCACAGTTTGATAACTTTTTGAACATAGTTCCAAATTGCTCTCCAGAATGGCTGGATCTGCTCACACTTCCATCAATAATGTATTAGTGTCCCAGTTTTTCTTTCCCCTCCAACATTCATCATTATCTTTTCCTATCATCTTAGCCAATCTGAGAGCTATGTAGTGGTATCTCAGAGTTGTCTTAATTTGCATTTCTCTGATCAATAGTGATTTAGAGATTTGGAATACTTTTCATATGATTAGAAATAGTTTTAATTTCTTTATTTCAAAATTGTAGGTTGACATTCTTTGACCATTTATCAGAGAATAGCTTGAATTCTTATAAATTTGAGTGAATTTTAGAAATGAGGCCTTTATCAGAATTCTCAAATGTAAAAATGTTGTCCCAACTTATCACTTCCCTTCTGATCTTATCTGTATTAGTTTTGTTTGAACAAAAACTTTTTAACTTAATATAATCAAAATTATCTATTTGGTGTTCAATTTTGAGTTCCAGTTCTTCTTTGGACACAAATTCCTTTCTTTTCCACAGATCTGAGAGGTAAACTTTCCTATGTTTTTTCTAATTTGCTTATAATATCACTCTTTATGTCTAAATCATGAACCTATTTTGACCTTGTCTTGGTCAAGTGTTAGGTATATAGTGTTAGGTATGAGTAAATGCCTAGTTTCTTTCATATTAGTTTCCAATTTTCCCAGAAGTTTTTGTCAAGTAATGAGTACTTATTCCAAAAGCTATGGGCTTTGGGTTTGTCAAGCACTAAATTGCTATAATTATTACTATTTTGTCCTTTGATCCTACCCTATTCCAGCTTTTTTATTTTATCAGCTATTTTATTTCTTAGCCAGTACCAAATGGTTTTGATGACTGCTGCTTTATAATATAGTTTTAGGTCTGACACAGCTAGGCCACCTTCATTGACATTTTTTTTTTTTTATTAATTCCCTTTGAAATTCTTGACCTTTTGTACTTCCAGATGAATTTTGTTATTGTTTTTTCTAGGTCTATAAAATAATTTCTTGAGAGTTTGATTGGTATGGCACTAAATAAGTAGATAGATTAATGACAGTAAGTATTGTTATTTTTGTTATATTTGCTCAGCTTACCCATGAGCATTTGATATTTTCCCAACTGATTAGGTCTGACATTATTTGTGTAGTTGTGTTCACATAGTTTCTGACTTTGCCTTGGCAAATAGATTCCCAAATATTTTATACTACTGACAGTTATTTTTAATGGAATTTCTTTTTGTATCTCTTGCTGCTAGACTTTGTTGGTAATATATAAAAATGCTAATGATTTATGTGGATTTATTTTGTATGCTGAAACTTTGCTAAAATTGTGAATTGTTTCTAGTAGCTTTTAGTTGATTCTCTAGGGTTTTCTGAGTATACAATAATATTATCTGTGAAGAGTAATAATTTGGTTTCCTCATTACCTATTCTAATTCCTTTAATCTCTTTTTCTACTTTTATTCTCAAAGCTAACATTTCCAATCCAATATTGAATAATAATGGTGATAGTGGGCTACCTTGTTGGACTCCTGATCTTATTGGGAATGGTTCTAGTTTGTCTCCATTACACATGATGGTTGCTGAGGGTTTTAAATAGATGCTACTGAATATTTTAAGGAAAAGTCCATTACTCTCTAGTGTTTTTAATAGGAATGGGTGTTGGATTTTTATCAAATGCTTTTTCTGCATCTATTGAGAAAATCATATGATTTTTGTTAGTTTGGTTATTGATATGGTTAATTATGCCAGTAGTTTTCCTAATATACTACAGCACTTGGTGCATATATGTTTAGTATTGATATTGCTTCATTATCTATGGTACCCTTTAACAAGATATAGTTTCCTTCCTTATCTCTTTTAATTAAATCTATCTTTGCTTGTACTTGATATGAGATCAGGTTTTCTACCCCTGTTTTTTTTTTTTTTTTTTGTTGTTGTTGTTGTTGTTGTTTGTTTGTTTGTTTGTTTTTTTACTTTACCTGAAACATCATAATAGATTCTGCTCCAGCCCTTTTACCTTCACTCTATCTGTATCACTCTGCTTTGAATGTGTTTCTTGTAAACAACGTATTGTAGGATTCTGACTTTTAATCCAGTCTGCTATCTGCTTTGGTTGTATGGGAGAGTTCATACCATTCACATTCACAGTTAAAGTAACTAATACTGTATTTCCTGACATCTTATTTACTTTTTAAATTATGCTCTTCTCTTTCCTTTCTCCCTTCCCTCTTCCCCAGTATTTTGCTTTTGATGACTACCTCTCTCAAAAAGCCCTCCCCTTTAGACCCCTTTCCTCTTTTTTTACACCTTTCCCCTAATACTAATATTTTTCTTTCTATAAGTCTTTCCTTTTCTTTTCTCTGTTTCCCTCTCACTTCTCTATAAGGTGAGATAAGTTTCTCTGTGAAACCTAATATATCTGATCTCTCTTTGAACCAAATTTGATGAGAGTAAGATTCACATAATGCTCATTTTCCTCCCTTCTTTCCCTCAATTATAATGTCTTTTTTGCCTCTTTGTGAGATGTAATTTCCCTTATTTTACCTCCTTCTTCCTCTTTTTCAAGTATGATCCCCTTTCCACTTCTAGTTTTTTTCATATTATCATAATAAAATAAAATTATACCTCCATTCTCTAAGTATGCCTATAACAGAAATATAGTTTTTTGTTCAGCTCTTGTCTTTTCATTGGAAACAGATGAAATTCACTTATATCATTGAATGTCCATCTTCTTCTCTGAAAGATAATGCTCATTTTAGCTGGATAGTTTATTCATGGCTGTAATCCAAGTTCCTTTATCTTTTGGAATATCAGATTCTAGGTCTTTTGATCCTTTAAAATAAAAGCTGCTAGGTCCTGGGTAATCCTAATTGTTTCTTTCTGGTTGCTTGCAATATCTTTTCCTTGTTGTGATAGTTCTGAAATTTATCCACGATATTCCTTGGGGTTTTAATTTTGGGGTCTCTTTCAGAAGCTGATCAGTTAATTCTTTCAATGGCTAGTTTACCTCTTGATTCTAAGACATCAGGGCAGTTTTCCTTTATCATTTCCTGTGATAATGTATAGGTTCTTTTTTTCATCATGGCTTTCAGGAAGTCTAATAATCCTTAAATTGTCTCTCCCAGATCTATTTTCCAGGTCAGTTGTTTTTCTCAGGAGGCATTTCATATTTTCTTCTTCTTCTTCTTCTTCTTCTTCTTCTTCTTCTTTTTTTTGGTTTTGTTTGATTAATTCTTGAAGTCTTATTGAGTCATTCACTTCTATTTGTTCAATTTTAATTTTTAGTGTATTGTTTTCTTCATTTTTTTTTAATCACTCTTTTTGTATTTGGCCAATTGAATTGTTTTGTTCATTGCATTTTTTTCCCTCCATTTCACAAATTTTGTTTTTCAATGAATTGGTATCTTTTCCATATATAATTTGTAAGGCATGATGTAGTTTTTACATTTCATCAAATCTATTTTGTAGGGAGTTATATCCTTTTCCCATCGATTCTTGCACAGATCTCATTTTCTTTTCCCATTTTCTCCTAACTCTCTTTTAAGATCCTTTATGCAATCTTCTAAGAAAGCCTTGTGAAATAAGGACCAGCTCATATCTTCCTTTGGAACTTCATCTGGAGTTGATTTGCCTTTAGAAATATCAGAATTTGAGGTCTGTTCTTCTCTCTCATCATAAAAGCTGTCTTATGGTGAGAGTTCTTTTTTTTGTTGTTTGTTTTTTGAGGGGTTCTTTTGCTCATTTTTTTAAGGTTTGAGGGCAGCTCTTAACAAAAAGGAGTGAAAACTGTTTTAGTTTGCCCTGGGGCAATTATACTGATTAACTTCCAGTGCTGGCTAAGTCCCGGGTTCTTCAGGGACTCAGTGCTTTACAATTTGCCTTTTGTAGCAAATCTGCCAAATACCTGCTTGCAACCAAGACAGAGTAGCCTAAGAAGCCAGCAGAAGATTCCCAGATGAGTAGATGCTGCAATGCTCTGACTCTCTGTCCCAGCTCCTTGCCCCACTCTCCCTCTGCTGTGGTTTTGGCTTGGCAGACTGGCCCCCTGTTCATTTGAAAACAGACTGGAGTTCTTCTAAGTCTTCTGAAGTTCTTCTAAAGTATCTTCTTCTGGAAATGTGTTGTACTCCAATTGTTTCTGGTCTTCTTTTCCAATATCTTTCATCTTTGCCTCCTGCTTCTCCCTGGCACCTGTTTCATCAGTAAAGTGACTTTTTCTTCAATCTCCAAAAAAGACAGTTTGACTGATAAATGAGATCCCACTCTGAATGTTTCTGAAGCTATCTTTTGAAAATGTCTGCAATATTCTTTGGAAAGAAAGCTAGCTTTGGGAGTTCATCACAATTGATCTAAAACTTCCAGGCTACTCTGAAATTTAATTATTATATGAATTTTCTTACATTTATGTTTTCAGTAATACTTGTATATATGTGTCTACATAGAGTATCCTGAACATACACATATATATTCAATAAACTATTATCGCATATGCATATTTTACATGTGTGAGTATAACATATGTGTGATTATGATATTAATAAATATGTGGTGTATATATAATACACACGTATATATATATACACACATATAAGAGAAGATTTCACTTTTAAACAGTTTTATTAAACTCACATTATTAAATGCCTATTAGGAGGAAGACATTGAGCTGGGGTGTGAAGGAAAGCAAAAAATAAATCTGACCATCTCCAATTCATGTTGTTAAAAGATCTTTCTTAAGATCAAGATTAATAGTTTTCTTTTAAAAAAACAATCTCCATTTGTGAAAAAAAATTATGAAAAGGTCTGTCTCACATTGAATAGATGCTGCATCTCACTGAAAGGATGTACCTTTTTTTTAGTATTGATAATTAATTATTTCATTTTTTAATCTTAAAATCCTTTTTCAGCCTCAAAATATCTTGCATTCTCTTATATAAAAAAGTTGTACTATTTATATTACATATATGTGTGTTCATTTATTTACTCAGTTATTTGTATGTTTGTTATCCTATTAGAATGTACACTTCTTGAAAATTGCTCTCTCCCTCTTTCTTTGTATCTCTAGCACTTAATATAGTATCTGACACCTAATGCTTTCTAAATGCTTGTTAACAATTAGTTTCCCTTCATCAAATGTGATGTGGTTATTATGAGAATTAGTTTTCTTTGTATATTTATTACAAGGATTTTTTTGTGTAGAAATAGGAAGGAGAGAAAAAAATTCTTGAAAATTGAGAAAAAATATAGAGATTCCTCTTTTCAGTGACTTATTCTTTATGTCTGTATATCTTTATACATATACACACATATACACATATAATACAAACATGTATATGATATACATATTCAATACATCCATATACATATATATTCATGCATATACACAAACATATACATACTTGCAAACAGTTTCTACTAGAGAGTTTGTTTTAATGATAGAGCATTGGACCACAAGTCATGAAGATTAGAGTTAAAATTCTGACTCTGAGAAGAACTCAGCATCACCTAGAAAAAGTGACAAGTTCTTTTTCAACATTTTATTTCTAAAATGCGAAGAACTAGCACCTATCTCACAAGGCTATTGTAAAGAGCAAAAGAAATAATGTATGTAGCAGTGCTTTGCGAATACTTAAAACTCTATAAAAATGCTACTATTATAGTCATTGTTATTAGATAAGAACTCTATAAAAGGAACATTCATCATTGGATCTAGGGAGAACTCCTTGACTTCCCTTCTCTAATATCTAACAATATAGAGAAAGCTATGATTACTTTTAATGACATAGAGAGAACCTGAGTTAATGGAGGATGTTGGTTGTTAACTGAAGAGGGCAGGGAATAGGAAGAGTTCAAAGATGGCCCCAGCCATCCTCTTCCTCTCCCCGACATGAATATAGTTTGAGACAAAACTAAAACCAAACTAAATGGGTTTTGAATGAGAACTTAAGAGAGCTGTCCAATCTTATTCAAATATTCTGCTTTTTAATTGTATTCTTTTGTCCTTGACTACAATTTCTAAATGAATTCAAGTTTTCTGTGTAATTTACAAAGTATTGGGCCCCTGAGTGAAATAGACCCGGAAAGGCTTGCACAAGCCAGGGGAAGAAGAGAGATCTAAGTAAAGAATGATTACTTTGATCCAGATTTCAGGGTTCTACTCAGGCTCCCTAAGCAGGCATCAGCCTTCCTGTAGAGGGAAAGCACTCAGTTCTCTGCCAGGGGTTCTGTGCCCCAGAAAGGCTCCTCAAATGTGTTTATGAGCTGCGCATCCTGTCCTGACCTAATGAGATGGGAAACAATGCGTCAGTTTTGGCTTCTCTTGGTATCTGCAGTGCTCATAATGATCCCACTCTTGGCCGTCTCAGAGGAAACAAAACAGAAGTGTGTGCTTGGGTCAGGTCTCAATTTTCCAAAAGACTGAATAAACTCCACCATTATCTATCCAGACCCAAATCACATCTTTATTGTGCTTGATTGGAATGAGCTCATTCTTTGGGGTCTGGACAAAAATAATGGGGAGTGTGGGAAGATGCTACCCTCAAGCCTGTTGGAGATTTGGCTTTGCATTTATGTTTTCAAAGTCAAATTCACTTATGAGAGAGAACTTACTAAGCAGTTAGTTACTAAATGCGATTTCTTGGGGGTATTTTTTGTCTTTTTACAGTAAAAGGAAATAAAATAAAAAATAATTGAAGAAGATAAAATTACAAGATTTAAGTAGTATGTTTCTTAGCTTCTGAACATGTGTCTTTTAAGCATATTTTTAATGAATCAATAAACAAATGTTTATTTGGTGCCTAATAAATGTCAAGCAGTGTGCTAAGTGCTGGGGCAGGGGGAGAAAAATCAAGAAAATGTTTGAAGGATGTGACATTTAAGTGAACATTTGAGGAAGGAATTGGAGAGAAGTGGTGCTAAACATTGCAGGATACAGAGAAAAGGAGGGAGGACTTTTTAGGCATAGGGTGGGAAAAGGGTGTGCTGATGACAACTCCAGCAGGTTCTTAAGCAGATTGTTAAATTTTCAGAACAGATATTTATATTCTAGAAATTGGCAGGTTGTACAAATCAGGATTTGATTTATTGTTTTGTTGATTGTCTAGATTTTAAAAATGGTGGGGAAAATATTAAAAATACATATTAAACTTAAAAATGCATTATGGGTATACCCCACACCTACCCCAGGTATGTGGGGGATGGGATTTCCTGAGCTTTCTGGATCATAGAGTACTACAAACAATAGAATAGAATCTAAAAACAATTATCAATATTATATTAAAGATACAATGTTAAATTTGAAAAGTCTCTAGGGCAGGAAAGAAAAAATAAAAAAAAGAAAAATGGCATTTATATGATAACTTTACTACATATTTAAAAGGAATAGCAAGTTGTGCATAATAGATTTGCAATTTCATGAGCAATTTCTATTATTTCATTTTGTGGAAATGGGTTGTTTTATTTCATAAATTAAAAATAAAAACAATAAAAAAATAAAAAATTAAAATTAAATCTTAGTATTCTTATTAAAAATAATTTGGCCATTTGCCCCATATTTGGTGGAATGAGTTTTAGTTAAAAGTTTCCAAAGTAGAAATTACATATGAGTTTCAAAAAAAAAAAAACACTCGTATGAAACAAAGATTTATGAAATTTTATTTTTTATTTTTATTCTTTATTTTTATATTTTATTCTTTAATATACTATGATGAATAATTAGACATTTTATCTTCAGGGATAAGAGTGGTAGAAAGTAAGACAGTCTGATTCAGGGAAGTGTGAGCTTTCAAATCAGGATCAATCTCTTAAAGAGGAAACAATAAACATTTTTTCCACATATGTTTCATCTTCCAAATATTTGCTCCATTTGCTTTTTTTGGCATCCATCAAAAGACTTTCAAACTTTGGTATTTCCTGAAGGAGACAAACCAGAACTACTTACTAACACCTCACAGGACTTTTGGAGGTAAAAAGGTAGGCATGGAGGAAGAGAGATGCTGGTAAATATTTAATAACTGTTTTTCTGAAATGGAGGCACATTTTTCAGTTTGATTTGCTTTATTAACATTTCCCCATCATTTCTTAAGTCTAACAACCAATGAAATAGCAAATCAAGCTCTAATTTTCAGTGCCAATTTTCCAGGTGTAAATGCTCACACTAAAAACTAATTTAAACACACTCTTGGATGGAAAACAGAATATTCCTAAGCATAGCTTTAAAGAGGAATAATAGCACTGGGGGCAATTCAGTTAAAATTTGGAGGGCAAGGGACAATAAATGTGGAGAAAGGAGACATTGCTTAATGTCTCTTGACATTTTTGGACGTCATTGAAGTTATCTGTTGACAAAATCATTGGGATTTAAAGATGCTAAGAAACCTGAAGGCCAGAGTATTCAAACGGCCAAGAGTTGAGATAAGAATAAGAGTATGAGCCAGGCATTGCATTTATTGGATAGAAGAAAAGTAACAGCAGAATGGATAGAGATAGAATGGGATGAACTTCAAAGGTGAGGTAATTTCTGAGTCCTTCAAGCACAGGGAAATCAGGTAGTGGATTCTGAAAGCGAGGAGTACAATAATTGCTTATTTTCGTTTTATGGTTTGGGGTGTTTGAGGGAGAACTAGAAGCCTTGATTAAGAGATATTGTGGTTGAACTGATGCTAAGTGAAATGAGCAGAACCAAGAGATCATTCAACAACAATACTGTATGAGGATGTATTCTGACAGAAGTGGATTTCTTCGACAAAGAGAAGATCTAACTCAGTTTCAATTGATCAATGATGGACAAAAGCAGCTACACCCAAAGAAAGAACACTGGGAAATGAATATAAACTGTTTGCATTTTTCTTTTTCTTCCTGAGTTATTTTTACCTTCTGAATCCAATTCTTCCTGTGCAACAAGAGAACTGTTCGGTTCTGCACACATATATTGTATCTAGGATATACTGTGATATATTTAACCTGTATAGGACTGCTTACCATCTAGGGGAGGGGTGGAGGGAGGGAGGGGAAAAAGTCGGAACAGAAGTGAGTGCAAGGGATAATGTTGTAAAGAAATTTTTTTCAAAAAAAAAAAGAAATGAATATTGAAAATTATCTTTACATGATATGGAAAAATGAAATACTATAAAACAGGAAAAAAAGAGATATTGTGATGCCTTTGGAAAAGCTAGGTTTCAGTGAGTGACACAAGATGGAAGGATTATAAAGGGAAGAGATCTAAGGGGAGGGGTATTTTGTTTTTACAATGCAAAGAGCAACAGATTTGAACCAGGATTCAAATTCTACTTCTTCCACTCACCTGGGTGTTGTTTTCTCTAGGTTTCATTTTCTGATTTGTAAATTTAGAGGGATGGATTTGAAGACTTCTAGGGTCCCTTTCATCTATATCTCTATGATCTTGTTATCCTAGTAGGATAAAACAATTATTAACAACAGAGGAAGGATCCAGAGAACATAGGGCTAATTCCATAATAGATATGTGACATTGGTCTCCTTTCCATTTCCTTGAACATAATCCTCCATCTTTTGAGTCTGAAAATTTTTATTGGGTGTCCTGCGTGCCTGTAATACTTTCCATCCTCATCTCTGCTTCCTGGCTTCCCTGTAATTTCTTCAAAGCTCCTTTCCCTAGTTTTCCTTAGTCTTAGTGCATTAGTAAGCACAATAGGCACTTAACAAATTCTTGTTAGTCGAATGTTTCCAGGTTTTAGGGAAGGGCATTGCTCTTTCAAGGAAAAAGTCTCCTTAAGGGACAATTTTTTTTTCTCTTAAAAGTGAAAAATGAAAAATGAAAAAAAAATCTAATGAAGGAGAAAAAAAACCACCTACCCCTGAATTTTAAGCACAGATTTAAGATGGAAAGTTTTGGTTTTAAAGCAAAGTTACAAGCAACTTAACTTCTAACATTTTTGGGAATTATGTGATAACTAACCTTAATTATGGTTGTTGCTTATGCTTAAGCCAGACAGGATATTACAAGATTATAGATATGATAAAAAAAATTTTCCTTCTTTTTTAAAAACTAAGATCCAATTGTTTTATTTTAGGTCTAGCATTTCTTGTAGTGGTAGAGCACTTTGAATCAAAGAGGGCCTGAAAAATAAACTTGAAGAAGTTTAGGAAGTCAGAGGGTCATAGATACAAACTTAGAAATCATATAGCGCAGATCCTCCATCTTATGGATAAGGAAGATGGGGTCTAGGGATATTTGGGTAATTTGCCTAAAAGAGCCAGAAGACACAACCAATTTCTCCAACTCCACAGGCAAAAGGGATGTAGTCTTAAGGTTCAAGCTAAGCTTCTGATCACTGTTCATTAATGGTGAAAGGAAACCCAAAGTTTTAATATTCAATGCTAAACTTCCTACCAAATACCAGTTCCACAATGAATACATACAGAACACCCAGGAAAAATACACCATCTATCCAAGTTAGTAGCAAAACAAAAAGAATAATAGGAAATATACATAGAACCTGAAGTCTCTAATGTAGCAAAATGGGGACAGGGCCACGAGGGAAACTGCTATCTCCTCCCATGTTGGCTTATTAGAGTCTTACTCTCCTTTCAATAAGCTAAAACAGGGTTGGCATTATTCATCTTCTCTCTCCAAGCAGGAAGGCAGAAACACCTGAAATGATTGCAGAGCCTAAAGATATTGATGAAATTAAAGAATATGAAGAAACGTAAGTCCTTGAAGAGCCCAAACTTCCCATTTCTCCTCCTTCTCACCAACTCTGCCCTGCCTCTCAACCAGGTCTGTGGAACATTGATATTCACCAAAAAAGAGAGAATCCCATATCAATGATCTTTGGTACTCAAGATAAAATGGAGTATTTTGCATATGCGCCCAATTTGACTTTAACCAACTCATCTTTGACTATTTGCTAACTAATAGAAGATAACTTTTCAGATAGAATGACATTTGTATCTCCTATCATGGTAAAAAAAAAAAAAAGACCACTTTTTAAATTATAATTTGTTCCTTTCTTTTGGTTTGAGTTATATGGAGTAAATGAATAGTTTAATTCTATTCAACACATTGGTGAAATTCTGAAATTTACTTGCTAAATATGACTTTCATTATATTAATGGTAATATTTTGAAAATATGTGACAATTCTCTTAGGTTCAACATCACAAGGAGATCAGAGGCAAGAAGAAAAACCCCATATATGGTAAAATATTTTTTAAAGTACTTTTTTATTAAAGCTTTTTATTTTCAAAACATATGCATGGATAATTTTTCAAACATTAATCCTTGCAAAACCTTATGTTCCAAATTTTCCCTCCCTCCCCTAGATGGCAAGTAATCCAATATATGTTAAATCTAATATTATATACATATGTATATGTATATAATTATAATGCTGGACAACAAAAATCAAATCAAAAAGGAAAAAAAATGAGAAAAAAATGCAAGCAAACAGCAACAAAAAGAGTGAAAATGTTATGTTGTTCCCACAGTCCTCTCTCTGGTACAAATGGCTCTCTTCATCATAAGGTCCTTGGAATTGGCCTGAATCACTTCATTGTTGAAAAGAGTCATGTTATCAGAATTGATTATCATATAATCTTGTTGTCATGTCCAATGATCTCCTAGTTCTGCTCATTTTAGTCAAGATCATTTGAAGTAAGTCTCTCCAGGCCTCTCTGAAATCATCCTATTGGTCGTTTCTTTTAGAACAATAATATTCCATAACATTTATGCACCATAACTTATTCAGCCATTCTCCAATTGATGGGCATCCACTCAGTTTCCAATTTCTTGTCACTATAAAAAAGGCTGCCACAAACATTTTTGTACATGTGGGTCCCTTTCCCTCCTTTAAGATCTCTTTGGGATATAAGCCCAGTAGGAATACTGCTGGATCAAAGAGTATGCACATTTTGATAGCCTTTTGGGCATAGTTCCAATTTGTTCTCTGGAATGGTTGGATCCATTTAGAACTCCAACAACAATGTATTGGTGTTCCAGTTTTCCCACATCCCCTCCAACATTCATCATTATCTTCTTCTGTCATTTTAGCCAATCTGAGAAGTGTGTAGTGGTATCTCAGAATTGTCTTAATTTGCACTTCTCTGATCAATAGTGATTTAGAGCACTTTTTCATATGGCTAAAAGCACTTTTTATAGCAGCAATGCAATCAATTCATATTTATTAAACTCTTATTATGTGCTAGACATTATTCTAAGTAGATGGATAAAAAAGGTGGGGAGGCAGACAGTCCTTGTCCTCAAGGAGGTCACAGCCTAATAAAGGAGAAAACATCTAAATTGCTGTGTACAAACAAAAGATAAATAGGACCAAATGGGGCTAGTCTCTAAGAAAAAGCAGGAAGATAAAGAAGACCTAAGAAGGGATTTTTTGAAGAAGGTGGGACTTTAGCAGACTTGAGGGATGCAATGGTTGCCCATCTGTGGGAGATTAATTAAACCAATTGTGGAACCCTAAGAAGTTCTTGTACCCTAAGAAATCATTAATAAGAAGAATTTACAATAACAAAAACAATAATTTAACTTCATGTAATTACAATGAACAAGTTTAATTCCCCCAGAATTAAGAAACTGTACCTTCCTCCCTTCTCTATATAGGTGAGAACTAAGGGTAAAGAATATTGCATATGAATTTGTAAGCCTTGGGTAATTGCTTGGTTATTTTTACTGAAGTGCTTTAAAGTAATTTTTAATTCTTTGTTACAGGGATTGGCTGTTTTGATAGGAGGGAAGAGTTTAGATACATAGATACATAGATGGATAGATAGATAGATGTAATTCATCTATGTATACACACAGACCTAAGTATATACTTATAAATATAAATATAAATAAGCATATTAAATATATGTACCCATGTACCTACATATAAAAATCAAAATGAATCTTACAAATCTTAAGTAGATTTTGTCTAGTTCTAGTTTTTGTGAAAATTCTTGCCCTCATTATCTGATCATTTAGTATAAGAGCCACATGTTTCTTAAAAACAAAAACAAAAACAAATTTATATGTATCTCCTGTTTTTACCAAACCAAGGAGCTGTAAAACATTATCAGGTTTTATAAAAAGAAAAGGTAACAATTACTGTTGAAAAACAAAACATGTGGTCCTTTTCATACTAAATGATCAGAAAATAGACTCATACAATCCCTACTTAGGACTTCGAAGATAAATTGGCGGAAAGAAACACATGTAAGAGGTTGCTAAACTCTGAGTCATAATGAAGCCCAGACACCATTTTTTATAATATATTCCATGCTTTTCAGATTTTTAGCTTTGACAATAGCACATAAGTTTTTGTAAAAACAAGGCTAATGAAAAAAATTTTTCATATAATATAATTCATTTCTTTAAGCCTCAAATTGTCCAAAGTCCAAATCAACAAAATTTTTGATCCAAAGTCTTTGTTTCTCTCTAAGCAGAGATGCTCTGAGGCAGTGAGATTCCATAAGTTACATAATAATCTGGATATTCAAAGAATGAGTATGAGATATAAACTTGATGAGTTTTTTCACTTTTGCTATTTGAATCAAGCCATTTGACTTTCCCTGCTGTGTTACAAGTTCCTCATCAATAAAAAGGGAATTAGAATACCTGCCTGTCAAAAACAGCTTTGTTAAAAAAAATTATTACAAAGACTTACAAATTAATTAGAAAATCAATTTTAATAGCTTCATATTCATGTGTCTTTTTGATGTAGCATTCAAAGACAATGTGTATTGTTTATTTTTCCTTCATACATTTTTATACATATGCATTAATATATATTTCAGTCATACATATTTTATACATTTTAACAAATACACAAAGCATACATATATATATATATATATATCTGTATGTATATAGGTATGTGTGTATGTTTATATATTTATGTGTATATGTATATGTATTTTCTGAAGATTGAAGTAAAAATTAGAGAGAATAAAATATATATTAAATATATTACATTAAATTATATATTAAATATATTCTCTATATACTAAATATATAGAGAATAAATATTATTTATATATGTGTGTGTATATAGACATGCATATATAATATATGTTCCCTTTGTGTATATATTTTAGTATATTTATATGTATGTATCATATGTATATATGATGCATACATCTATGTGTGTATGTCATTATTGTTTGTCCTTCATTCTTGAAGTTGACAATGACATCAGGGAGGTGAATTGCAATGTCTGGAAGAATAGAAAGAGAAGCATGGAGAGACAAAGGAGAAAGGGTTGGGTAGAAAGGCAAGGATATAGACAAATTGAAAGGCAGAATTATTGGAAGCATCAGGGAGAAAAGGAAAATGAAGAGATCAGTTGCTAGATGGGGTTAAGTTTTAGCAAGGATAGTCTGATCATACAAATGATGCATATGAATTGTATTTGAGTGAAGAAGGACTGTGCAGAGTCACCGGTCTCATTTTCTCCTCCAGAGCCATTTGGATCTAGTAGCAACATATAGATCAGGATGATCGGAAATGGCCTCTGATACAGTGGGAGACCTTGGTTTAAAAGTCAAATTCCATGTATGTTATCTATAAAAACAAAACTAGAAACTTTTTTTTTCACTTTCACTGTATAATTCTTCATCATATATATATATAATATTATACATATATATGCATATATATGTGTGTGTGTATGTATGTGTATATATATAGAGAGAGAAAATTGTATTATGAAAAAGATTTTTTTTTTTTTTTTTTTTTTTTTTTGCTTTTAAAAGACTAGATTCTGTTATCTCTCCCAAGTTGGAAATTTAGGGGCTACCAATTTCTGATCAGCAGAGTAGCTTTAACCTGTCCTATTTCTGACCTAAGCCAATTCATTCCTTCTACTGGATCTAAGTTTCCTCTTGGTACAGGATTTAGTGCAGACATCCCATTAACTTAGCCCACTATAGCTCAGATCTCCTAAGCTTAAGAGGTCTACTATACTCAGTCTTCTTTGTTACAGATTTTGCAGTTATTTATTACCATGTTTGACTTTGTAAAAGACTTTATTAGAAGAATGTTAAGACTAAAAAAAGAGATGGTCAGTTAGGTAGTCTATGTTTTCTTTATATAATAAAAGTCGATTTGGAGCAAGATTCCTTATCCCAAAGAGGACTAAAACATTGGTTGAAAATGAATGTGAAGATGTGGACAAGATTTATAAAAGATGAGAAGGTAAGAATGGATCATGACCTCCACTATTGAAAAGAGTACCTATATTCATAAAATCATCAATTCATTAAAGGACCAATTAGATCAGCCTGTTTCTTCCCCATATAACAACTGATTTCTTCATTTCCCTTTTCTTCCTGATGTGCTTAAGAAGTTGGTTGCTTTTCTCTAGCTATTATGTTATGAACTATTCAGAAAAGTCATTAAGCAGTCCAATTCGAGATATTTTTGATGCTATAATTCAATGTCATCAGAATCAAACTATGAGGAAAAGAAGTCATTTAAAAAACAAGAATTTTATTAAACACATATTATTTTTGTGGCACTGTGCCAACTTTTTTACCCATATTATCTCATTTGGTCTTCACAACAATCCTGAGAGGTAGGTGTTATTATTAGCCTCGTTTTAGGAAATAAAGGCACATAGAAATTAACTTACCTGCCCAAAGTCTCACACAAAATAAGTGTAAGTGTCAGAGGTTAAATTCAACTCGGAGCTTTTTGACTACCAGCTCAATCTTCTACTAACATACCACCTATCTACCTGATCATTTAACATATACTTACTGAGTTTTTATATCTCCAGTAGAAGGCACTATGCTAGTCATAGGATGAACACACAGATGAATGAGACACTGCTCCCATTATCAAGGGGGTCCCTGTCTTATAGGGGACATGGATGTGTGGGGGTGAGGGAAAGATTAAGCATTTAGATAGTGATTATTCTATAGCAGGCACTAAGTGATTTTTTTAATTTAAAAAAAAAAAAACACTTCTTATTTAAATCTCACAATAAGCCAGTGAGATAATTGCTACTATTATCCCCATTTTAAAATTGGGAAAATTGAGAAAATCAGAAGTTAAATGATTTGTCCAGGGTCACACAGGTAGTAAATGTTTGAGGCTGATTCCAGAAATAGTCTCCATCCAATGTACTACCCATTATCTCTAATATAGCTGCCACATGCAAGATGCCAAAGGTAAAGAAAGTGATTTTATTTGTAGTAATGTATAATTGTAATGGGCCAAAATCCTGGAGAAATTCTTACAGCAAAGTGTTAATTCAGTAGAATTAATAAGACAATGGTTATCTAGTTTATGGTGATTAATGGTTTTCTAATTCAGTGCATGTACTTAGTACTTAATATAGTTCTACAGATTGACACCTATACTATAAGAGTCACACCTATGATGATGTAATTATAATAGAGTATATAAGCTGGGACAAATTCAGCCAGAAATATTCATTCCATCTCCCACCTTTGTGGTGGCTGGAAGCTGGAGCACAAGCCCTTGGACTCAGAGATTCATTCCATCTCACACCACCGTGGTAGCTGACCTGTTCTCCTTCATTTCTCCACTGAGACCAAAGCCCATCTGAAGGACCTCCAAAAAGCTAACCTGGGTCCCAGGCAAGGAGACAGACTGTGAAGGAACAATACAGAATTTGGACTTTATCCCTGGCTATTCTCGTGGTGATTACTCTGATGAAACAAAGGCTGATTCAGAAACCTCCAGAAAACCAATCAGAACATTACATATAATAAAACATGCAAAGGAAGTCCTATTGGTTTTACTGATTAAATAACTATTTTTCATATTTTTCCTTATTGTTGATTATGAAGGTTGGAAGGGCACTCTATTTGGGGTCAGAGATTCTAACTCTGAGTCAATGTTCTGATATTTATTATTTGTCTTACTTTGGGCAAGTCTGCCTCTGTGATTCAGTTTTCTCATATGTTAAATAAAGGGGCTTGTACTTGATGATCCCTGAGGTACCCTTCATCTGTATTGTATGGTCTTTTTTTTTTTTTTTTTGCCTTACAATTTTATTGTATTTTCAATTTCCAAAACAAGACAAACATTTCCATAATGCTATATAACAAAAATATGATTGTATATGACACTGCAAATCTATCACATATAGCTTACCATTCTCTACAAATATATGTTATCATGTAAATTTGGTGAAAATATATGTTAAAACCCTCATTCTTCCAGTTATTGTCATCAGCTTAGTTTTCTAAGATGATTCCTTGAGCAAATGAAGTGGGGAATGGGAGAACTGGATAAGGAGGCAGCTGGACTTGGGTGGAATTGGGGAAATGGATATAGAGGTCCCCTACCCATCTCCTGGACTTAAAACTCCTTTCCTTACTTTTATAAAGAAGAGATTTTTGAATGTGCTCTAAGAATGAGACTATAGGTTGGAAGGAAAAAAAATTCTATCCTTTGAAATTAAGTAGTTTTTTGGAAGGATTTTCATAATTACATCTTTATCTTGATTCAATTAAGAAAACATTTGTTCAGTTCTCACTGTGTGCCTAATATTGGATCAGATCCTGAGGATGAAAATATGAACATAAATAGCCTCTGTCTTCATGAAGCTTATATTTTATTGGCATGAAGCAAAATGTTCACAAATTAAAAACACCTGTAAAATAAAGATAAACCCATTCCTTTGAAGAGGAGGAAAGAACATGAGGGGTGGAGAGGGAGTCAGGAAAGGCCTTATTTAGGAAGTGTCCCTTGAAAGGGAGCTGAGGTTTTTAGGAGAAGGTGAGAAAGAAATTCCTCCCTTGAATGGGAGTTAGTCTGTGAAAAAAATACAGAAGTGGGAAGGTGGTGTATGTGGGTATCATGTTATAGCAGAAAAATTTATATTTTATCCCAAAAGCAATGGGGAGCCTCTGGGACATCTTCAAAAGTAGAAAACATGACATGATGAATCTAATGCTATCCAAAGACTATTAATTCAATAGTTATGTAGTATAATGGTATGAAATTCAAATAAAAACAGGGGTCACAAACCAATACATAAAGATCACTGCCAGCAATGCTATTGTATTATATTTTCATTTATTTTGTTAATTATTTCTTATATTCTAATCTGGGTGGGTCTTCTGGGGAAATGTTTCAAGCCACAATGTGAGCTGTGAATTTGTTACCTTTGATGGAGGAGAAGAATTGATTAGGTGAGTGAATGGATGCAGGGGAATCAATTAGGAGACTATTTTAATAATCCAAATGCTTATGTTTGATTTTGTTGAACCAATCCTTGCTCCAGTTGAACTTGAATGAGTAGCATGGCACCAGTTGCATGATGTAGTAGGCAAGGAGTGGCTGAAAAAGTTGTAATATATATGTTTGTGAAGGAATGCTACAAGAAAAAATGAGCTCAGTTATCTTAGAAAAACATAGAAAGACTTGCACAAAATAATGACTAGAATCAAGAGAGCATTTTATGCTCTCTTGTATGTATGTATTGTATGTGTAACAACAATATTGCAATAAGAATGCCTTTAAACAACTAAGTCTTTTTGATTATTATAAGTACCCAAATTAATTGATTATTATAAGTACCCAAATTAATTATAAAGGACATCCAATGAAAAATCCTTCTCTAAATGCAGATAGCCACTGATAAAAAGAAATATGCGTAGAATAATTTTATGTGTGTACCACAACACACACACACACACACACACACACACACACACACACATACCCTCCTCTATTTGTGACTCATAGTAGCTATCTCTAGAATGGATGAGATGATATATTGCCTTAGAAAATTATTTTAATTAGTAATTTTCTTGTTTTCTTGGCTGGGGAAAAAATGTTTTCCAGCACACCTTTGGCAAGATTTGGCAATGGAAAAATAAGCATGAGCCAATATACTTTTTAGAGCCTGTAAATGAAAGGAAGAAGGGCAGAAATGGTTGTTACAGACTAGGATAGGTTTTCCTGGTTAGCAAGATAGTGGGAGGTGATAGAAATAGAGGAATCAGGGTGGAAAAAAATGAACTAGAAAAAAATGCTTATAAAAAATTAGATTTTTGGATGTTTGGAAATAACACTAAAACCATCCTTGTGACTCATCTGCTTGGTCTCTTTAGGGGTGGAAGTTTAGGCCTTTTGACTAACTTTACTGGCTTAGTATGTTTTCAGAACTTAGTCATGGTTCAAATCCCAGGGAAATATAGTGGGGCAGCTGAGAAAAAAATGTTTTCTTGGTATCTTCCTGGAAAAAGAAGAAGGCTAATTAAGAAGAGTCAAATAGCTAATGACATCCCTATAACCCCTATACTCTCAGACCCCTAAGCTATGTAACTCATAGGCTTTCATTAACATTGAGTATTCAGAGTCTTTTCACATATTTCTCAAGAAAGAAAAGGAATATATCAAAAATGGTGGGGGAAGAAGACTTTTGTATAAATGATGACATTTTGGAGAAGGTGGACAATCTTGCTAGTGAGAAATAGGACTGAAAATGATAGGATATTACACGAAATGAGTAAGACTAGCCTCTAAAGGAAATAAAGCTAGAAATTGTCTTTTGTAATATAATGTAATTTTCAAATCCAGAGGCCTGGATCACTGATTTTACAAATAAGGAACTGAGTTACAAGGAAGTTAAATGACTTGACTGAAGGTCCCAAAGATCATAAGGATTTGAACCAAGGTCTTTTAACCTAAGAGCCAATGATCTTTCCATTGGACATTATTTTCCTTCCAACAAATTGTAGTTTGGCACTTTTCCATCTTCTTATTCTCATTACCCTAAAGTTAGGTGGAAGTACACTGGCCATTCATCTTTTTTTTTTTTTTTTTAACTTTATTTATTTATTTATTTTTAAAATAACTTTTTATTGACAGAACCCATGCCAGGGTAATTTTTTAATAACATTATCCCTTGCACTCACTTCTGTTCCGATTTTCCCCCTCCTTTCCTCCACCCCTCCCCCAGATGGCAAGCAGTCCTTTACATGTTAAATAGGTTACAGTATATTCTAGATACATTATATGTGTGCAGAACCAAACAGTTCTCTTGCTGCACAGGGAGAATTGGATTCAGAAGGTATAAATAACCCGGGAAGAAAAACAAAAATGCAAACAGTTTATATTCATTTCCCAGTGTTCTTTCTTTGGGTGTAGCTGCTTCTGTCCATCCTTGATCAGTTGAAACTGAATTAGCTCTCTTTATCGAAGAGATCCACTTCCATCATAATACATCCTCAAACAGTATTGTTGTTGAGGTATATAATGATCTCCTGGTCCCTCTCATTTCATTTAGCATCAGTTCATGTAAGTCTTGCCAGTCCTCTCTGTATTCATCCTACTGGTCACTCCTTACAGAACAATAATATTCCATAATGTCCACATACCACAATTTACTCAACCATTCTCCAATTGATGGGCATCCATTCATTTTCCAGCTTCTAGCCACTACAAACAGGGCTGCCACAAATATTTTGTCACATACAGGTCCCTTTCCCTTCTTTAGTATCTTTTTGGGGTATAAGCCCAGTAGAAACACTGCTGGATCAAAGGGTATGCACAGTTTGATAACTTTTTAAGCATAGTTCCAAATTGCTCTCCAGAATGGCTGGATGTGTTCACAATTCCATCAACAATATATCAGTGTCCCTGTTTTCCTACATCCCGTTCAACATTCCGCATTATCTTTCCCTGTCATTCTAGCCAATCTGACAGGTGTGTAGTGGTATCTCAGAGATGTCTTAATTTTCATTTCTCTGATTAATGGGTCATTCATCTTTGTTGAGGTAAGTGACCAGTACCTATTTTGACTCATAACATAATCTCAACTGCTGATGTCTCCAGAATATTTGTTAAATGTTTATAGGCTGAGGCAGTAAAGAATAATTGGCTAGATTTCCAAGAGAGATGAAGTGTGGCCAGATTAAAAAAATAACATTGACATGGTACCTTTGTATTGCAATAGTATAAATACCCAGTCCTGTCTTAATACTTCAGCATTGCATAGCAATACATGCTCAAATATCATTGGCAGATCTAAAAGGCCAGGCAGCATGATTATGATTTTAAATTTAACCTTTCTTGGCCTTAGTTTCTTCAACTGTCAAAAGAAGGGGGGTTGGATTCAGGGATTTCAAAGGCACCTTCCATGAGCCCCTCAGCCTTCAGTCTCCATAAAGGGTTAGGGTCTATTGTAGGGGAGGATGGAAAAATCACTCTATGGATGATCCAGAATGATACAGAAGGAGGACCATAAGCACACAAAGGGAGCATTTGTATGGTGGCTCCTCCTTGCCCTGTCCTTTGCTGAAAGAATAAATGAAAATTACGTTATTTGAGATATTGCACTATCTATCCATCTTGTCTTTGAGATTGAGAATAAGAAAGTTATGGAAAACAAAAAAAGGTATCAATGTTATAAAGTCTCAGATACCTTAAAAGAACTCATAGTCAAAATTGTGGCCACTTAGGACAAGGACATATTGCTAAATTATAAAATGGGTGCTATGGAACTAAGGACCCCTTGGGAAAAACAACATCCTAAGTACTGTCCCCCATGCAAACTAGACTAGTTTTTCCTTTGTATATAATTAAGCCATCTTCAAGATTTAATTGACTCAGACAACTCCTGGTTGGGAAATTAATGTACTTCTGTAGTCACCTGGGTACAAAACAGCCACGATAACATGAGCTACAATGCCTTCTTCCACTTTATCACTACTGTTCAGCAGTATAAACAACCCTAGGAAGTGTTAGGGATAGTTAAATGGTATAGTAGATGGAGTTCTGGTTCTGGAGTCAAGAGATCCTGAGTTAAATCCAGCCTCAGACACTTATTAGCTGTGTGATCCTAGGCAAGTCACTTAACCCTATTTGTCTCAATTTCTCATCTGGAAAATGAGCTGGAAATGAAAATGGCAAACCACTCCACTATTTTTGCCAAGAAATCCCCTAATGGGGTCTCAAAGAATCAGACATGACTAAAATGACTCAACAAGAAAGGAAGTCTTGTTCAGCTGAATCAATACCTTATTCTAAATGAATATCCTTTTCCTGCTCTTAATGTCCTTCCCCTACTATGACCAAAGAAACCTCTTTTTAAGTGTTAGATAAATTAACAGTTCATTATTTCACTCTAATTTTGAACTTAAGCTGACCTACTTGACTCAGTCTAGCCCATGAATGATACCCCTTACAATGCTATTTCATCCAAAATTTTGTTTTTCTGGATGCAGTTACTTGTCATATGTCTATGAATATCTCAGGTTTAGGCTGATGATCTGACACCTCAAGATTCAGGAATTATATCAATGGAAGATCTGGCCACCAGTAAGATATTCAGGATATATTGGCTCAACACTACCACTCTAACATAGTCCAGATCCACTGAAGTGACAGCTAACTCCCTCCAGTGCCTGATTTCCCATTCCTTTTTTTTTTTTTTTTTTTTTTTTTGAGTGCTCTGATTTCCTGCTGTTATCTTGGATGGTTCTGCCAATGAGTGGTATTTTGTAATTCATAGGCTCAGAGATAAACAATGGAAATTTGATCCAAAGGTTGTCTGATAATAAAGAAATGCAGACTGTAAGGAAAGAACTTAAGATGAGCCAAAATATACTCCCAATATTTTAGCCAGTTAATGAATCAGAACTGCTGCCTTACAGATCTTTTTCCTGTTTTCCATGTTTCCAGTATCTGCCAGTGATACAAAAGAATAAAATATTGCCCCATGTATCTCCTGATATTCATTTTCCTAGTGATTATACAAGTTAAAATTAAACTATCTTGATTGTCGAAAAGAAGGTTTTTTGAATTATACACAGATTGCTTAAAAGTGTTCATCATTTCTCCCACTCACAGTAACCTATAATTTGTTCTCTCTCAAGACAAGTCATTATCCAAGCGTTTTACTATCTATCCATCTCTTTCCATGGACCTTCCAAGTTCTTTCAAACAAGTAGATAACATTAGAATTTTATTGCTCTATAGTCCAGCTAAGCCTATTGTGTTCTTCAGCTAAAAAATGTCACTTAGTTTGCTTTCCTTTAATAGGAAAGAATGGTATGTCACTTAGGATTCAGAATGTTTTCTATGCAATGTTTGCCTCTAGTCCAGTCATCATATCCACCACAACCCTGGGCTTTATCTCTGTGGTCCCTCTGCTCTCATAGGTGAGATGTTAGTTTTTCTTGCCCGCAACCAGGGTTCTACATTACTTCATTTCTACATCATGGAACATAAACAGGACCCCAACCTATTTTGTATTTCCTTTATAGGTACTGTTTTTCCTATTAGAAAGTAAGTTTCTTGAGAATTGAGACTGATTTTTTTGCTTGTATCTGTACCCTGAGAGCTTAGCCTAATGCTTGGTAAAGAGTAAGGATTTAATAAATAAATCTATCTACTACCCATCTATTGTTTCTTTGTCTCTGACTCTGTGTATGCATGTCTCTGTCTCTTTCTGTTTCTCTCTCTTTCTGTCTTTCTGTCTCTCTCTTTGTGTGTGTTTCTCTGTCTCTCTTTCCTATTTTTCTATCATCCATCAAGTAATCAGTATAGTTCTTCAGTCATCTACACCAGGGAAGCCCACTCTGTTTAGTGGAGGAACAAAGGACACTTGAGACAAAGGTGCTAGATGACTGTCTTAACATTCACAAATATAAAGATGACCAAAAAAACATGACTTCCTATTCCCTTTAATCTCTGCATAATAAGTTTCAGGAATATAGGGGCTGGAAGCTAAAGAAAGATATTTCACCTTCTGAAAAAGTCCAAATGAAATTGAAAAAAAAAAAAAAACAAAACAAACAAATAAAAAGCAAAGCAGGTACCCAGAATCACCAAGCATATTTTTTTTCATAAAAACAACTCTTAGTATTATTTATTATTTTAAAAAATTTCTTATGTTCAATTTCATTAATCTCTCTTGTTTTTCAGAATTTCTAATTTGGTGCCTAATTTGGATTTTTAATTTGTTCTTTTTCTAGCTTTTAACTTTTATGCCCAATTAATTGATCTCTTCTTCCTCTGTTTTATTCACCTAAGTATCTAAAAATATAAAAATTTCCTAAGAAGTTTCATTCTCTTAGATGAAATTATTAATTATTTTTATGATTTGCTATTTGGACCTCAATTTTACATTAGGATTACATTATTTAGTCTAATTAGTTTTTGGTCTATTTATCCATGGCCTTTTTATTACATGTAATTTTTATTGCATCATGATCTGCAAAATATGTATTTACTATTTCTGCCTTTCTACATTTGAGTGAAAGCTTTTTATGTCCTAATATAAATTTAATTTTTGTGTACTATTGAAAAGCAGGTATGTTCCTTTCTATCCCCATTCAATTGTTTTAAGAGAGCTATCATACCTAACTTTTCTAAAATTCTGTTCATCTCCTTAGCTTCTTTATTGATTATTTTGTGGTTAGATTTATCTAGTTCTGAAAGATGGAGGTTGAGATTTCCTGCTAGTATAGTTTTGCTTCTTATTTCTTCCTGCAATTCATTTAACTTCTTCTCTAAGAATTTTGATGCTATACTACTTGTACATTATTACTTTTAATGACTTTACAAATTTCCAAGTCCTTGGTGACTTTTTCTCAGCCCAGACCATATGAAAATCTAGGATTTTGTTCTTTATTCCTAAAGTATTGTAAATGTACAAATGATTCTAAACATACATGTGCACATGTATATACACTGGCACATGAGCCAATGATGTGCATAAATGCAATGTCATGTATACATTTGAAACCATCATTTCCACTAACAAAAAAAAAAAAAAAACCTTTAATTCCAGAAACATAAACAAAATCCTCTTATGTTCAAAGTCCTTTCAGAACCACTCCCCTGAATATACATATATTTTTAATATATATTCTTTACATTCTTCTTATACTTTCCTAACCACCACATACTTTTCAGTCCAGTAAAAATGGCCTATTTTTTTTCCATGAACAAGATATGCCATCACTTTTGTCCAGGTATTGTCTCTGGCTATCCCCTATGCCTGAAATGCTCTTCCCCTACAATTCTGCCTCCTGAATTTCTTGGGCAGAAGCTGTCTTTAATTTTTCTTTATATCCCTAGTAGTTGGCACAGTGCCTGATACATAGGAGGTGTTTAATAAATGCTTATTATATGATTCACTGGCTACTTTGGTTTACAATGGTTCCCATTCATATCAACTGAAAAAGTATTTATTGAGGGTCTACGAAATATGTGCCCTATGGGAACAATGAGAGATATAAAAGAAAATGATTCTGTCAGAGCCATAGTTCAACTTTAATGCCAGGAAGGACAAAGTATATAGAAAAGACAGGTAGTTGAAAAAGGATTATGGGTAGCAGTGTCATTAAAGATATGTCTTGCAAAACCAATGTAATCAAGATGAGAAGGGAAGCAGAAAGATAGGAAATAATTTTTAAAGCCAGTGTTTCTGATAAAGGCCTCATTTCTAAGATATATGGAAAACTGACTCAAATTTATAAAAATACAAGTCATATCCCAATTAATAAATGATCAAAGGATATGAATAGATAATTTTCAGATGAAGAAATTAAAACCATTTCTAGTCATATGAAAATGTACTCTAAATCACTATTGATTAGAGAAATGCAAATTAATTCAACTCTGAAGTACTACTTCTTATCTCTCAGATTGGCTAAGATTACTAGAAAAGATAATGATTGATATGGGAGGGATGTGGGAAAACTGGGACATTAATACATTGTTGGTGAAGTTGTGAAATGATTTGACCATTCTGGAGAGCAATTTAGAACTAAGCCCAAAGGGCTATAAAACTGCACTCCCTTTGATCCAGCGGTTTCATTATTGGATCTATATCCCAAAGAGACCATTAAAGAGGGAAAAGGACCCACATGTACAAAAATGTTTGTAGTACCTATTTTTGTAGTGACAAGGAGCCGGGATTTGAGTGGGTGCCAATCAGGTGGGGAATGGCTGAATATGTTGTGGTATATGAAGTTAATGGACTATTATTAAATGATGAACAGGCTGATTTCAGAAAATCCTGTAAAAACTTACATGAACTGCTACTGGGTGAAATGAGCAAGAACATTGTACATAGTAATTACAAGATTATGTGATGATCAACTGTGATAGATTTGGCTCTTCTCAATAATGCAGTCATTGAAGGCAATTCAAATGGACTTGAGATGGGAAATGACATCTGAATCCAGAGAGAACAATGGTGACTGAATGCGGATTGAAGCATGTTATTTTCATCTTTTTAAATCTGTTTTTTTCTCTTTCCCATATTTTCCCCTTTGCATATGAAAAATATGGAAATATGTTTTAAAAGATTGTACATATTTAACCTATATCAGATTGCTTGCTGTGTTCAGGAGGGGAGAAGTGAGGAAAGGAAGGAGAAACATTTAAAACACAAAATTTTATACAAATGAAGGTTGAAAACTATCTTTCCATAAAATATTATTGTTTTGAAACTTTATATTTATAAATAAGCTCACAACACAGTATTAATATATATATATTAATATAATTTTATAAGCTATCAATACCTATGTATGCTACATTTTTATTTTGTGTTAAAAATCAGTGCATATATTTATAAAGCATTGTTTCATTAAAAGAACACAATGAATAAAATATAGCAAAACTTCCTAAATTATGGGTTACAACCCCATATGGTATCTCATAACTAAATATGAGGGTCTCAAAATTATCAATATATTATCAGTAAATGTTTGATTTGTATGCCTGTTTTGTATATTTATATATCTGGGGTTATGTAAAAGTTTCTTGAGTGAAAAAAGATCTCCAGTGAGAAAAGTTTAAGAAAACCTAAAATAAAGTAAATAAATAAATAACACCCCCACTTAATCCCAACAATAGATTGTATTACATTTGCCTTTGAGAATACTCAGGACTACCAGAAGAAGAGTATTGTAATGTGAACATTGCCATCTGCCATACAAATGATTGAGTGATAGGGGCAAAAACAGGATCCTCATTAACTCTGAACTCTTTGAGACTAGAGACTATTGTGTGTGTGTGTGTGTGTGTGTGTGTGTGTGTGTGTGCGCGCATGTGTGTGTGTGTGTATCTATATCTATATATCCATTCTTTGTATCCCCAAGGCATACAAATGTTTATGCAAAAAGTAACAATGTATGACTAAAGTTAGACTCTAATTAGTTCTGCAAAATTGATACTTCTGTGGTTTTGAAGACTTTTGAGAGTCTTTTAGATATGAGGGATATTGAAGCAATCAATACTTAAAGAAATTAATTTAGACTATTCATTGAAAGGTCAAATTCTAAAGTTTAAACTTAAACATTTTGGTGAAATAATGAGAAGACAGGATTCATTGGAAAAGACTGACGTTGACGAAGATTGAAGGTAAAAGAAAAAGGGACTGGTATAGAATGAGATAGTGTCATGGAAATAATGTTTATGAATTTGAACAGAGTTTAAGAAATAATGGAGGATAAAAGAGCCTGGCATGTTATACTCTATGTGGTCACAAAGAATTGGACATGACTGAACAAGTGAACAACAATGATAGTTGTGATTCATTATTTCATACTTATAAGGAATTCCCAGACGAGAAAACTCCTTCTACCAATGGTCTTTTTCTGTAATATATAGTGTAGGAGAGTTGCCTGATATTTATCTGAATCCAAATATAATCTCAGACACTTAATAGCTGTACTATGAGACCTTGGGCAAATCATTTAACCCCAATTGCTGAGAGGGAAAGAGAAAAGCAGGGAGAAAGAGAAGGAAAGAGAGAGAAAGAGAGAGAGAGAGAGAGAGAGAGAGACAGAGAGACAGAGAGACAGAGAGACAGAGAGACAAAGACAGAGAGGTAGACAGAGACTGAGACACACACCCAGAGACAGTGACAGACAAAGACAGAGAGAGAGAAAGAGAGAGAGAGACAGAGACAAAGACAGAGACAGAGAGAAAGAGATAAATAGATAGATAGAGAGAGAGACAGATAGATAGAGACAGAGAGGCAGAGAGAGGCCAGAGATAGAGAATTATCTAGAGGTTAGAACTGAAGATTTAAGGTATTTTCTCAGGATCCCACAGCCAGTAAACATCAGGGGCAAGACTTCAACCCAGGTATTCTTGGTTTCTAGGATGAATTTCCATCTATTCCAGCTCTCTATCTATGATTAAATAATATAAATATCATTTGTATGAACTCTGAACATTTAAACCTTGCACTCATTGTCATATTTAGCAAAATTTTACTGCTTTCTCCAAGGATTTGACAATTTGCCCTAAAGCAAACAAATTAAGCAAATGAATAAAAACATTAGCTTAGACAGCACTATATTATGATTTATTCATAGCTAATACACACACATACAAACACATACATACACACAGTCAAGTTTGAAAGGGTGAAGAGTGACTGAATTAGGCCCAGTTAGAAGTCCATTATAATAGTCCAGATAAGATGTTATGATATCCTGAACTGAACTAGGGTGACAAACAGGATTTTGAGGTTTCAAACCTGAATGACTGAGAGACTGATGTCATCAAAAGAGAAAAGGGAAACTTAGGAGGAAGACCTTGAAAGAATGAGGATGAGTTCAGTATATATATATATATATATATATATATATATATATATATATATATATGTATGTATACATATATATATATATATATATATATATATATATACACATATAGGTTGAACTTGAGATATCAGATGGACCTAATGGAGTTCTAGTAGCAGTCAGAGAGTTATGAACCCGAAATATTAAGTGACAAAAATGGAAGTTTATTGTTGGATGAGAAGTCAGCTTTGCTAGGAGACTGACTTCCTAGTGGCAAAGTCCTATTATGGAAATGGAGGCTGGCACTGAGAAGAGAATGTCTTTTCAGTAGTCCTGGCAGCTATGCGAAAGCAGCAAACCATACTACTTTGGACATTCTGCAAAGAAATGAGTAAACAGGAACCTACTTTATGAGCAGATCTTGGTGGGGGGCTGGGGGCAGTTTTCAGACCAAGATCTTTTTTTGAGAATCTGGAATTTCCTTAAGAAGTAGCACCCCCAAAAGATCAATGGAGTGCTTTTGACCAAGATTTCCAAATGAATGGTGATGTTTAATTTGTCTGGGGAGATATGCTCTCTCTCAGACTCTGTAGAGTCTGGGAGGCCAGGAATCAAAGGAGACAGAATTTCAAAGTGTTAATTTTACAGATCAAAAGCGAACACAGTTTCACACCCCCATCAGAATTATATGTGGAGATATTCAATTGGCATATGAAAATGCAGGGCTATAATTCACAGTAGTGATTGAAGATAGAGGCATTCTGGTATTACCTTTAAAGAAATGGTAAGAGAAATTACATCAATAAAAGCGATAGCTAAATCACTGTGAAAATGGCTCCTAGGAATACAATATACTCCTAGGAATACAAGTCAAATTCACTGGCCTATAGTCTGCAGACTATTTCCTTTTGTGAAAATTTGGACTTCCTCCTTACAGGCCATTTTTTAAAACAGTCTTGTCAATTTATTTTTTTCCTAGACCAGAGAACATGCTCTGAAAATTTTAACTCATTAATTTCTTGAACTCCTTTTCTAGTGCCCCCCTCCCCCCAACTGGGATGCATGTTGACTGCTTCACCAAATCAGAGCAAACAAGGACAAAAAAAAAATAAGACCCCAGGATATGACAGTTATGAGTGGGACATGAAAGTATTCAGAAGGAAAAAGTAGACAAGAATGTAAACTTCTGCAGAGTTCAGTGAGAATAAGAGAATAAGGGCTATGGGAGACCACTGGATTTGGCAATTAAAAGATTATGATGAATCCTCTTTCTTATTTCATTTAAGCTGGCTTTTACAAAGACTTGCCGTCTCCTAGGTGACAGGGTTCCTGGACATTTCTTTCCATCACTGATTTCATCTCCTTTCAAACTTCATGGAACTCTAGTCCTAGAAGGATAATCAAAATGTTCCTTGTTCATCTCTGCCCCTTCCAACCTCTCTCCCTTAATTAGTATGTGTGTGTATATATATATATATATGTATATATGCATATATGCACATGTATTTTATTATATATATTTTATATACACATTGCTATTATAATGTATATTTTTAATATAATATGTTATATATATTACTATAATAACATATATTGACTATATACATTTACTACATATATGTACTATATATAATTCAGTAGCTTCTCTTTTTTTTTTTGAAGTGTACTATTTCAACCCAGTACAAATATATAGAGATATATGTGTATAAATATATAACCCAATACAAATCATATCACATACAGTCAACCAGTTCCTGAATTGTTATCTCTAATTTCTCAAGCATTGCAGAATCCAATTTATTGTTTTTTTTCCCCCATGCTTTATACTAAAAGACTTCTACATGACTTTTGATTTTCCCTTCCAATTGCAGTGTGGAACTCAAATCAGGATCCCTGGTTCTGAAGATGTAAGGTTATCTATGTTTTATTTATCTTGTTAAATTTGCTCGTTACATTTTAACCTAGTTAACCCTTGAGTTAGACACCTCTGTCCTAAAACATCTTAATTCCTTCCCAACAATTCCTCTGCTTCTTTAAATATTATAACTTATACTTCCATTCCACCTGAATCCTATGTAGCTGTGGTCAAATCCTAGAATTTGTCATCATCAATAAATGTTCCACTTCCAAGACAAGAACAAAACCTATTGGTTATAATCCTAGGCTTTATTCTGGATCCTTTTCTCTCTTTTGATGATCTCATCAGCTCTCAGATTTGATTATTTCTTGTTAGATAACTCTACACTTTGCAATTAAAACCTATTGGATTTCCCTCTACAGTATAGCCAAGTCAGCCTTTAATGATTTCTCTGAATCTCTTCAGTGGCTGTTATATAATCCTTATCTGTCTTCAATATGCAACTTGATGGGCGTCACCTTCCACATGAACTTTTCCTAACTTTTTAATTGTTAATGCTCTTCCTTTAAAATTTCCTTGATTTAACTATTACTTCATATTTATTTGAATTTATTCTTTCTGTCTATGTATTTATGTAAAGTCTTTCTCTATATATTTCATATATACTGGTTATATATACTTGTATAAAATATATGTGTGTACATACTTATTCTTTATATGTATATATATACATAAAATACATATGTATGTGTTTTCTACATATATACATATATTTGTTTAGATGTACTTGTAAAAAGCATATAAATATCCTATGTATAATAGAGTACATATTCCATATGTGATCCACATATTATATCTATACTATATGTGTCTATGTGTATGCAGAGAGATAGAGTAAGAAAGTAATATAAATATATGCTCTTTCTCTATATAGATATAACTTCCCTCACTAGAATCATTAGAATTTAAACTTCTTCCAGCAGGGATTTTGTATATTGTATCCTTATTGTCATCCATCTCTATTCCTCTTCTTGGTAGTAGTTCACATCACCTATTGAACATTTCCAATGATAAGTTCCATAGACATCTAAACATTTTCAGTCTCTCTCTCTCTCTCTCTCTCTCTCTCTCTCTCTCTAGCCCAAACTCACCTTTCTTTTGAACTTTTCTCTTTTTCTGATTTTCTTTATTTCTGAAATTCTCTACTGTATAGAACAATACCATTGCTTGAGTTATGTCAGATCTTCAATATTGATTTTCCCTCCCACTTATCTACCATATTCAAGCAGTTCCCAAAATGTTTTTTCTTCTGTTCAATCTGTCTTCTCTCTATGCACATCCAGTTAATTCATTCACCTGAAATATTGCAATGGCCTTCTAATTGTTTCCTATCTTTTTTTCTTTTTTTCTTTTTTTCTTTTTTTTTTTTTTTGCAGTGCAGCAAGATGCTTTTTGATGGCCAAGTGGACTTCTTCAAATTCAGATCTGATCATGTCAGTCTCCTATTCAATAAACCTCAATAACTTCCTAGTTCCTCTAAAAATAAAACAGGAACTCTTTTTTTGGTTGTTTCTTTTCCTAAAACACTTCACTAATCTTCCCTTAATCTACTTATTATTATTACTTTTCTCCCATTTTTTTCTAGAAAAACTAGAATTATTTTCTTTCTTTATATATATAAGACACAGTTTCTTTTTTCTGAGTAAATTTATTTTTTCCTCAACATTTGTTTGTGCAAGTGTTTATGTTCCAGATTTTTCTTCCTCCCTACATTACTTCCCCCCCTCCCCCGCCATGATAACACTAATTTGATACAGGTTAAATGTGGGCAATTCTTTTAAACATATTTACATATTTACCATGTTTGTAAAAAAAAAATCAGAAATGGAAATGGAAAAAACCCCAAACCCATGGGAAAACAAACAAACAAATAAAAAAGTGAAAATATTATGCTTCAATCCACAATCAGTCTCCATAGTTCTCTCTCTGAATGAATTTTCCAGGCTAAGTCTATTGCCTTGAATCATCCCAGTATTGAGAAGAGCCAAGTCCATCATGGCTGATCCTACTAGAGAATAGCTTGATTTAGGAAGTTTGAAGGGAAAAATAAAACATCTCAATAGCACGCTTAGGAAAAACTGGTGATTGTGCTTCTCTTTTTTGTCATTAAAATGGATAACTTTTAAAATTAAGCAGCCAGCCAGTCCATAAACATTTATTAGCCACTATTATGTGCCAGGGATTGGGGATCCAAATAATAAAAAGACAGCCAATTCCCTTAAGAAGCTTACAAACTAAAGGGGAAAGACAACACCAAAAGAAAGCTAAAAAGTGGCGAGTGGTAGGGGAAAAGTCTGGGAAAGAAGATAGCCAAGAGTGGGATCTGGCCCAAGTTGTGCAATTGGTGGGAAATGAAGAGCTACTGGACAAGGAACCTTCTTTAGACGGAGGTTTTGGAAAGAGTTCTTTGCTCATCCCTTTAAATAAAAAAAACTGAAGATATTGATGATGTAGTAGCATAAAAGCTGATACAATCTCAAAGGAGAAGGTGCCACTAGAGAATCATGTTCTTTTTGTTCCAATGAAGACATTCTAGTTATACAAGTTGGATTATGATATTACACAGATATCTCTATTGTGGTCATCTATATAATTTTTAAAAATTCTTCATCACTTGACTAGAAGAAGTAAAAAGGCAAACTGGTAGGAGTAAGTTTCAGCATAAATGAATATAATCATATTCTCTAAAGATAGTCTCAAAAGGTAGAAATTAAGACACATCTCTTATCAGAGGGAGTCTGGCTTTTATTTAAGTAAAGAGTATTATTCTCTCTTTAACTAGGATAATTATGGTCTTTTGAGTTACCAGATAAGATAAATCATTAATCTTCATTACCCTAGGTTATTGTTTCTGTTTTTTTTTTTTTTTTTTTTTTTTGGAATCTCTAGTTTAAAAATGCAGAATTGCATCTTTCTTGTTTGAAGAAAAAAGTTCCCCTCATCACACAGCAGAGTACCTGTATGGAAACTGATATCACATGCCAACAATCTGCAGTAAGATCTCCTTTGGGACAGCCCAGATGACTGAGATTTTTCACTTTTCATTGGGATATTGGACATCACACAGATGAAGTTTCAGTCACAATTCTTTTACTAAAAATGAATCAATGAATCCAGGTCAATGAATAAAAGATAACATAAAAACATGGGAGTTTGCAACTATGACATTTTTATTGCCCCAAATGAAAGGCATTTTGAGATTCCATGAATGAGGAATAGAGTGGAACATGGATTGAGGTAAAAGGAACATTTCCCCCATATTATGTTTTATTTTTGTAGGAACTGTTTTTGGCTGCCATTTCACAACATGGGCATTGGCATTTTCCTCAGCTCCCTGAGTTGCCAACTACATATTATATCATATTTTCTTGCCCAAACTTTATTGCTACTTTTCATTCTGTCTTCTCTGAGGTCATTCCATTTCAAAAGCTAGCAAACAAAAGCATTTCAGTTGAGAATTACAGTAACTGAAAAGCTTTGAATGGCTGCATAAATATGTATACACATATGCCCACAGCCAGGACCAAAGAAGTAAAGGATTCATGTACACTGCTTCAAGGTCAGCAGTTTGCTTTCATCCCTGTCCAAAATGCTCTATAATTGGCAGCCATCCATTGTTATGAGAAAACTGAGGAGACGCCACAATGCACACGACTTCATAGTCTCTGGAGGCATTTCCATGATCACATAAACAGATGGAATAATAATACTCACTGATTTTTTTGCACAATCTTTCACAACCAATGAACTTTTTCCTGTTCACTCTCAAAATCACTTTGATGACATTTTAGAAATAATAAGGTATTCTTTAACATCTGGAACTTTTATAATTTAAGCCAACTCTAAGAGAACTGTATTATATAGCTTTCATCTTTGAACTCAAAGGCTGCAGGAGGACGTGGGCATACATGATTAGAGGTGCAGATCCCACAATGCTTTCTGTGTTGAATTCATTTACTCTCCACCCTTTATAAGTTTGATGATTCAGCCAAGGTCATCCAGCTAATAAACCCCAGAGCCAGAACCAAGCCAAGTCATTGAATCATGGGATCACACAATCATTAAATTTAGAATTAGATGATATTTCAGAAATGGACTACTCTAACCACATCAAGTTTATGGATGGAGTAACTATAGCACAGCAAGATGAATTAATTTACTTGAAGAAATGTCACCTTAGGAATATTAGAGTCAGAATTTCATTCTGGTCTTCCAACTCGAAACTCAGATTCCTAATTTAAAATGAGTATTCAGGAAAATCAATCTTCCTGACTTCACTTTATCCACTATACTACATAGTTGCTAGGAGGCACCACAATATAATGAAAAGTATACAAATAGTTCCATCAATGATATCTATATGTATATATTGAATTCCTACAATTATTTGGTTAAGCCAAACCTTGATCATGTTGATATAGCACAAAGGCATTAGGGCTACTATTTCAGTCTACCCTTGAAATACTAGGTCTGGTACCTGGCAAAGTTATTGCATATTCCTTCAGGACTCTAAGAGTAGCCATTGAGTAATTGGTGATTTTTTTTTTCTACTATCAGTTACCAGATCCCATCTAGTATGTTTGTACAATATTAGTCTCCAGTTAATATTTATCTAATGTTGTTGAGTTAGTTAATATCTTCTAGTTAATAAGAGTCATATTTTATAAAGAAATAAGGTGAAGTAGTTAAATGCTCAGATCCATATTATTTTCCAAGGTTATTAAAGAAGTTAAATGAAAATAAGAGTGGTGGTGATGAATTGATTTTGTATTGATGGTTTAAAGAAGGGAAAGAAAAGGGATGCTAAAAGGACTAATTCACTAACATAGAAAAATGTAATTAGAGGATATAAATTACTTTTTTTATATAATTGAATATGTGAGAATTATATGCACAGAAGAATGTGTCCTTATCTTCCTCACAGAGACCTCATGAGATAGATGGCTATTATTATTCCCATTTTATAATTGCAAAAACTGAGACAGGATATGAGTTTGTCTAACTAGCCCCAGCTTCTAAGCTCTATTCACTGCATTTTTTAATTGCCATTCAGCGTGCTACTCAGCTGTGTACAGAGAGGAAACAGTTTCAAGGACCAGAGAAATATAGCTTTGAATATTGTGTGGATTCATTTTACTTGATTTTGCTTATATGGTACAAGGTCACCCTGTGCCTCCTTTGGGAGAAGATGGGGGTGGAGTGGGGGAGAGATAGTAATAGTGATTTAAAAACAAAACAAAACACAAGTCATGAAATGATCCAACCATTCTGGAGACCAATCTGGAACTATGCTCAAAGGGCTATAAAACTGTGCATACCCTTTGATCCAGCAGTGCCATTACTGAGTCTGTATCACAAGGAAATCATCAGGGAGGGAAAACATATGCAAAAAATGTTTGTAGCAGCTCTTTTTGTGGTAGTAAAGAATTGGAAAATGAGTAGATGTCTATCAATTAGGGAATGACTGGATAAGTTGTGGTATACAAAGGTAATGGAATATTATTTTTCTGTAAAAATAACGAACAAGCTAATTTTAGAAAGGCCTGGAAAAATTTACATGAACTGATGCTGAGTGAAACAAGGAGAACCAAGAATAATACATTGTACACAAGAATAGCAAGAATGTATGATGATCAACTATGAAAAACTTGGTTCTTCTCAGTGGTTCAGGGATCCAAAGCATTTCCAAAAGACTTTGGGCAGAAAATGCCATCTGCATCCAGAAAAAGAACTATGGAGATTGAATGTAGATCAACATTCATTTTTCTGTTTTTTTTTCCCTTTTCCATGATTTTTTCCCTTTTGCTCTGATTTTTCTCTCCCAACATGATTCACAAAACAAAGTATATTAAAAGTAAATAAAATTTAAAAAAACACAGAACTTCTGTAACATATATTTTAATATATGGAAAATAACTTCTCTACTCTTTTCAAAAAACAAACAATTAAGCACACAACAACAACAAAATAAATAGCAGAATGTAAGTTCCTTGAGGACAACTAATTTCATTCTTTTCTTTCCACTCCCATTACCTAATAAAATACCTAGTACATATTAAATATTTAATGAATACTTATTGAATGCATGAATCAGACTTAAAGGTTATTAGGGACAGTATGGTCTGTGAGGTTAATTGAATATTTACTCTTCAGTCTTTGATTCAAAAGGTTGATAAAAATCATCTCTTCCCAACCCAGAATAGCTTTCTTATGCCTAAACTCATTTTGGGACTATAGCAGGGGCATTTCTCTCTGTCTAATATGCAGACACTGGTGCTGCCATACCTTGTGATATACAAGAATACCTGAACATTTACTAAATAAAATTTCAAAATGTTATTCTTTAAGTGTTATGCACACATGAATCCTTGGTCACATGTATCTAACCTGGGTATTTCTACAAACAACTATTTTGTTTGTTTATTTGTATAGTAACATTTGTATTTCTGGGACAATAAGTCTAGGTTTATGGAGGGCATTGCTAATTGCTATTGCTAATTTTCAGATCATGTTAGTTCATTAAAGATATTTGTTTAATATATAGAGATATTAATTAGAGGAAGTTGTTATTCAATCATATCCAACTCTTTGTAACCCCCATTGGGGTTTTCTTGGGAAAGATATTATAGTGGTTTGCCATTTCCTCATTTTACAGGTGAAGAAACTGAGGTAAACAGGATTAAATGATCATCATGTTCTGCAAAGCATCAGAAAGAGTACCTGGAATTCCTCTGATAGCTTCTGTGTACTCAGACAGCCAGGAAATGGTGTAAACAGACTTCAGTTCTTAAGGTTTGCTTTAATACTATTTAAGAAAAGACTTGTATGCAATTAGAGGTTAGGATTTGGATCACATTATAGAAACAGAATCTGAGGCCAAAAGGACTGTTACCTCTCTCATACTGGACACTGTTGATGAACCCTAAATTTCCACTAGATTTTCTTGGTTGATGTAGCATATCATCTCCTTAGAATCTATTTCATCTTACCCCAAGATCTTTTTCAGAAGTCTACTACTTTGTCAGTCTTCTACATCTTAAATTTGTTAATTTTTATACTCAACTATAAAATAATATATTTGTATTTATCATATTTCAAATCTAATATCTAATATCTAATCATATTTAATTTTATAACAATTTAAGAGTAATATTTCATTTCATATTAAATTTCTTTTCTTTTAAATTGATTTTTATATTTAATTTATGGATCAAAATAAATTTCTATATTATAATAAAAAGATTGTATATAAAATTAAAATTTATAATGTACAATTTACTATTCCTTTTAAATATATAATAATGTTATCATGAAAATTTATTTTTTCTCCTTTTTTCTTTCTTATTCCCCATTCTACTATTATTCATGTTATTAAATTTATCTCAAAATTCTATTCTTTAGAATTGTGACTAGATCATCCAGTGAGTTAGCAATTATATATCTATAAATTTGATAAATATTCAACCTATATCTTTATACAAGTCATTTGTAAAAATAATAACTAGTAAAAACTATTTAAAAAACTTTCCTTTATGTTGGAATAAAATTATTAATGACTATATTTTGAATTGAGTAGTTTAGATAATTCCAAATTCATCCAATTATATTATTGCCATGTTAATATTTGGGATATTAACTTTTTAGTAATTATTTTTAATTCTGTGCCTTCCAGTCTGAAGATCATTCTTCTTGACAGAAAAAAAAAAGTAAGAATAATAAGAGGTAGGTAGTCAGACCTTCTCACTTTTTGTTATTGTGGTCTTATTTATCTCTGTTAGTGATTCTAATCCTTATTTAATAGTGTTGCTATTTGCTTGCCAGCCTTTGCGTCTTTCATCATCTGTACATATTTCTTATAAATTCTAAGTTGTTTGATTAGTTTCCTGGCCATGTATATACATCTTTCTCTTTAGAGTTCTTTGTTCCAATGACTTTCAAAATACTAATACCAATATTTTTGACTGGAATATACTCCATTCCTTTTTTCTCAACAGAATTATTTTTCTTTTTGACTTCAGAGTTTTGTACTTAAAACTTCTCCATTTTTCTTGTTGTTTTTTTTTAAATTTATTTAAAGCTTAAATACAAAAATAAAAATAAACAATGATTACTATCTTTTCTTTTTTAAAAATAAATTCTGCTTCTGATCACTATCATTTACTGTCTTATCTTCTATCCCTGATGACTCTTCTGCTTTATTTTTACCTATTACCTTGTCTTGCTATTACTTCACCTACCCTCCCTACAAGGATCCTTCCCTTAATCTCTCCTCTCTTTCTTCCTCCTTTTTAACCTATTCTTTTTACCTCTTAACCTATTCTATTAATCAAAACACCTTATCCTATTTCTGTCTTTCCCTCCCTTATCCTATCTTCTCTCCTTACTTCTTTACCCTCTTATTTCTTTCTGAATTTAGGAGATTTTTATATCTTTTAAAATATATATGTATTTTTCTTTCTTTAACCCATTCCTGATGAAAATAGGATTCCAGAACTACCAGCCCTTCTCCCTCATCTAAATTCTTTGCATTTCCTATATACTTTTGTTTTTTAGAATCACATCATACACAGCTCTACCCCAACTTTTCTTTTAAACTACCCCATTACTAATGGCGATCTTTTGGTTTACATTTCCACCTATAAAACATAAACAGTTTGTCCTTATTGAGTCCCTTGAAATTAGTTTTGGATGCTTATTTTATATTTTTTCTGATATTTTATATGTTTAATTTTCTATGTTTAGGTGTTTTTGCAACAAAATCTTGAAATCGTTATTGAATATCCTTTTTAATTTATGATTACACTTAATTTTGTAAGTATGATATTTTCATATCATATATATATATTTGCTTTTCAATTATAGTGTTCCAAGACCTTGATTTTTAAATGGAGTCTTTACAAAGTTTTGTTTGATTATAATTGTGGCTCTGCCTTATTTGAATTGTCTATTTTTCCCCTTTGCTCATATTATTTTCTCCTTGACCTGAGGGTTTTCTTTGCAGGATCTTTTTCAGGTGATGATTCATATTTTTTTTTTATTTCTACTTTCTCCTCTTGTTCTAACATATTAGGACAACTTTCTTTAATAATTTCTTGTATTATTGTTTCATAGTATTTTTTAATGGTAGCTTTCAGGTAGTCCTATTATTCTATAGTTTTCGCTTATTGATCTCCAGATCCATTGGTTTTTTTTTATGAAATGTCTACTATTTTTATATTTTGTTTTATTCATATTCTTTGTCTCTTAGAAGTTCTTTGGCTTTCTCTTGCCCAATTCTAGTTTTCAAGGCATTATTTTCTTTCCTGAGATTCTGGATCTCCTTTTCCAGTTTCTTTTCATAATCTTCTTGTTTTTCTTGGATTGTTCTTTTTTAAAAAAAAATTTACTCAATTTTTCTCATTTGATTTTTAAAATCTTTGTTGAGTTCTTCTATGCATTCTTTTTGGACAGATGACCATTTAACTTTACTTTTTGGGGGTAGAAGAAACTTTTTTTTTTTTTACTTTAGTATCCTTCTCTGAAGATGAAACTTGTTCTTCTCTATTCCCATAATAACTTCTTGTGGCTGTACTCTTTCTACTTTTTCCTGATTATTTAAAAAATGTATTCACATGTTCTTTTTAGTGCCTCTAATCCTGGGATAAAGGAGATGATGTCTCTAACTTCAGTTTCTTCTTCAGTTTGTCTCTGTTTTTGAACTTAAATGAAGAACTCTGCTCAATTATAATTGTTCATAGCTAGAAGCATCCCTGTTCCATTGCTTCTGTGCCCACCTTGCATGTACTGGTTATTTCTCATCCAAGATGTGACTCTGGTGGCATAGTTGGGCCTTACATCTCTTATCAGCAGAAGTTTCCTCAACTTTTCCTGAGTTCCCATACTATTTTGGAAGTGAAAATTCCTGGGGTTGGAGATGGGACTACTTCACAATCCAGTTAACCCCAGGGATTTGTTTCTTGCTGTTTCAGAGGAGCTAGTCTGGAGATGTTTGCATTTCACATAGGCCAGATGTCTGACCTAGTATCTTTCTTAGGATTTTCTTAGATTTCCCAGTTCTGCCCCGACTCTTGTTTGTTTTTGAGCTCTCAGATCACCCTAGAATGCTAATTTCTCTTTTCTACAGGAGAAATCTAGAGAGGTTGGACTTTTCTAATGCATTCTGGCATTTTTCCAGAATCCTACCAAGGTTGACCTTTATTGTAGAATTTTAAACCAAAAGGTGCTGCTTGTGCCTTTATCTGAGCTCTTTGCAATCTTCTCTCTCAATGGTCTTACCTATCTTGTATTGTTAGTATGAATCAGATGTAGACATTTTTTTCTTTTGTTACTCTCTACAAAAGAAAAAAAAAGTGTGCATCTGATTTATTGACTGACCTTAATAATAGTTCCATTTTTAGTCTCTGTTAAAAATGGAATTATTATTAAGGTCAGTCAATAAATTATTAGTTGCTTTCCTTTTGGCAGAGAGATAATACTTCAGCAGATACCTAGAAACTATAGTCTCTCAAGAGAACTATATCCTCTCTCAATGTCCAGCTTATGACCTGTTTCTCTTCCTTCTTTACTACTTCTCTCTATCCAAGTGGCCCAAAGTATATTTTGATGAGAGTATCTTTTCTATTTCTCCCATGATTTGCTCTTTGACTAGGTAAAGATATCTTTTGGTTGCAGTTATCAGAGATTCCAAGTAATCTCTATATTACGAAAAGAGAGTGTGCAAGGAAAGGATATAAAGGACCCAGTATTAAAATGTAAGCAATATTCTGGAAAAATGGAAAGTGCTAAAATATGATCACATAGACAGGACCAAATCTCCCATGATTAGCAATGATATTTGAGTTCATCACTGATAGCTAGTATTAAAACAATGACTGGCACTGATCTGACTGACCTGCTAATGTGGCAGTGGCTAGAAGTGGGCTTGCTAAGGATATTGAAGGAAGAGAAAAATGTTGTTTCTCATGTTGGAAAATTAAATGCTTGCCAACATTTGTTTCTCTAAGAAATCAGGATTATTTAGTAAGAGTAAGATTCAAGTGAGATTTTAGAATGAAAGCAGGATATGATTTCATTGTTTTGAGCTCTTAGGAAAAATTGACCCAGTACTGCTACTATTACTATTGTTGCTGCTACTACCACATCTACTGCTGCTGCTACTTTTACAATTACTGATACTACTACTTCTGCTGCATTTGCTGCTGCTTCTACTATTACTACTACTTCTATTGCTGCAAGTACTACTACTACTACCATTTCTACTGCTGCTGCTATTGCTATAAATACTACAACTACTATTGTTACTTTTGCTCTTACTGCTGCTACTGTTACTGTTACTACTTCTATTGCTACAAGTATTACTACTATAACTTCTATTGCTGAAAATTGATTATGTGCCAGACACTGTCCTAAGTGCTTTACATCTTTTACCTCCTTTAATCTTTACAAAAATCCTGAGATATAGTTGCTATTGTTGATTATTTTACAGTTGAGAAAACAGAGGCAACAGAAGTTAAGTGACTTGACTAAGCTACTGCTAGTAAGTGTCTAAAATCAGATTTGAACTCAGGTCATCCTGACTTCAGCTCCAACATTCTCCTTCACCACCTAGCTACTGTCAATGAAACATCCAATGGAAAGTTTGCATATTTATGTGTATGTAATATGTATATGTGTATGTATGTGTATGTTTGTATACTTGTGTAAATAGGTGTATGTGTGTGTGTGTATATATATCCATGTGTTTATGTATTTCTATTCTCTAGTAGTAGAAGTCAGTATTCTGATAAGGACTGAGTCTCTAATGAAAAGGTCTTATAAGGATAATTGCGGCTATGATTATGATATGATATTTAATCTATCACTCTATACCATTAATCAATCAATTAATGTGCATTTACTATGTGTCAGGCACTGTATTTAGCAAGAATTATAAATACAGAGCTGAAAGGAACCTCAGAGGCCAATCCTCTCCTTTTAAAGATGAAGGAACTAAGATTCATTGAACTGTTTTTCTTCACTAAGGTCACATAAACTATGCTTAAGAAGTGATATCCAAACCTAGGATCTCTGGGTACTGAGTCAAGGCTCACTTCTCTGTAATCCAAAGTGTATGAAACAATAGAGTTACAAATATGAACGATATTCATGGTCTTTCTTAAGAATCTTGGTGAGGCGATGCAATGAAAATTACATTCAACAAAAAAGCAGGGGGAAGTAGACCAAAAAATAATTGGAAACTAAATAATCTCATACTAAAGAATGATTGGGTAAAACAGCAAATCATAGACATAATTAATAACTTCACCCAAGAAAACGATAATAATGAGACATCATACCAAAATGTATGGGATGCAGCCAAAGCGGTAATAAGGGGAAATTTCATATCTCTAGAGGCCTATTTGTATAAAATAGAGAAAGAGAAGGTCAATGAATTGGGTTTGCAATTAAAAATGCTAGAAAAGGAACAAATTAAAAACCCCCAGTCAAACACTAAACTTGAAATTCTAAAAGTAAAAGGTGAGATCAATAAAATTGAAAGTAAAAAAACTATTGAATTGATTAATAAAACTAAGAGTTGGTTCTATGAAAAAACCAACAAAATAGACAAACCCTTAGTAAATCTGATTAAAAAAAGGAAAGAGGAAAATCAAATTGTTAGTCTTAAAAATGAAAAGGGAGAACTCACCACTAACGAAGAGGAAATTAGAGCAATAATTAGGAGTTACTTTGTCCAACTTTACGCCAATAAATTCGACAACTTAAATGAAATAGAAGAATACCTTCAAAAATATAACTTGCCTAAACTAACAGAGAAAGAAGTAAATATCCTAAACACTCCTATCTCAGAAAAAGAAATAGAACAAACTATCAATCAACTCCCTAAGAAAAAAACCCCAGGACCAGATGGATTTACATCTGAATTCTATCAAACATTTAAAGATCAATTAACTCCAATGCTAAATAAACTATTTGAAGAAGTAGGGATTGAAGGAGTCCTACCAAAGTCCTTTTATGACACAGATATGGTACTGATACCTAAACCAGGTAGGCTGAAAACAGAGAAAGAAAATTATAGACCAATCTCCCTAATGAATATTGATGCTAAAATCTTAAATAAAATATTAGCGAAAAGATTTCAGAAAATCATCCCCAGTATAATGGATTTATACCAGGAATGCAGGGCTGGTTCAATATTAGGAAAACTATTAGCATAATTGACTATATCAATAACCAAACAAACAAAAACCACATGATCATCTCAATAGATGCAGAAAAAGCATTTGATAAAATCCAACATCCATTCCTAATAAAAACACTTGAGAGCATAGGAATAAATGGACTTTTCCTTAAAATAGTCAGGAGCATATATTTAAAACCATCAGTAAGCATCATATGCAATGGGGAAAAACTGGAACCTTTCCCAGTAAGATCTGGAGTGAAGCAAGGTTGCCCACTATCACCATTATTATTTAATATCATATTAGAAACACTAGCCTCGGCAATAAGAGTCGAGAAAGATATAAAAGGAATTAGAGTAGGCAATGAGGAAACCAAACTATCACTCTTTGCAGATGATATGATGGTATACCTAGAGAACCCCAGAGATTCTACCAAAAAGCTATTGGAAATAATTCATAATTTTAGCAAAGTAGCTGGCTACAAAATAAATCCCCATAAATCCTCAGCATTTTTATACATCACCAACAAAACCCAACAGCAAGAGATACAAAGAGAAATTCCATTCAGAATAACTGTTGATACCATAAAATATTTGGGAATCTATCTACCAAAGGAAAGTCAGGAATTGTATGAGCAAAATTATAAAAAAGTCTCCACACAAATAAAGTCAGACTTAAATAATTGGAAAAATATTAAGTGCTCTTGGATTGGCCAAGCGAACATAATAAAGATGACAATACTCCCTAAACTAATCTATTTATTTAGTGCTATACCAATCAGACTTCCAAGAAAATATTTTATTGATCTAGAAAAAATAACAACAAAATTCATATGGAACAATAAAAAGTCGAGAATCTCAAGGGAACTAATAAAAAAAAATCAAATGAAGGTGGCCTAGCTGTACCTGATCTAAAATTATATTATAAAGCAGCAGTCACCAAAACCATTTGGTATTGGCTAAGAAATAGATTAGTGGATCAGTGGAAAGGGCTAGGCTCACAAGACAGAATAGTCAATTATAGCAATCTAGTGTTTGACAAACCCAAAGCCCCTAACTTCTGGGAAAAGAATTCATTATTTGATAAAAACTGCTGGGATAATTGGAAATTAGTATGGCAGAAATTAGGCATGGACCCACACTTAACACCATATACCAAGATAAGATCAAAATGGCTCTATGACCTAGGCATAAAGAACGAGATTATAAATAAATTAGAGGAACATAGAATAGTTTATCTCTCAGACTTGTGGAGGAGAAAGAAATTTGTGACCAAAGATGAACTAGAGACCATTACTGATCACAGAATAGAAAATTTCGATTACATCAAATTAAAAAGCCTTTGTACAAATAAAACTAATGCAAACAAGATTAGAAGGGAAGCAACAAACTGGGAAAACATTTTCACAGTTAAAGGTTCTGATAAAGGCCTCATTTCCAAAATATATAGAGAACTGACTCAAATTTATAAGAAATCAAGCCATTCTCCAATTGATAAATGGTCAAAGGATATGAACAGACAATTTTCAGAGGATGAGATTGAAACTATTACCACTCATATGAAAGAGTGTTCCAAATCATTATTGATCAGAGAAATGCAAATTAAGACAACTCTGAGATACCACTACACACCTGTCAGATTGGCTAAGATGACAGGAAAAAATAATGATGAATGTTGGAGGGGATGCGGGAAAACTGGGACACTAATGCATTGTTGGTGGAGTTGTGAACGAATCCAACCATTCTAGAGAGCAATCTGGAATTATGCCCAAAAAATTATCAAAATGTGCATATCCTTTGATCCAGCAGTGTTTCTATTGGGCTTATATCCCAAAGAAATACTAAAGAAGGGAAAGGGACCTGTATGTGCCAAAATGTTTGTAGCAGCCCTGTTTGTAGTGGCTAGAAACTGGAAAATGAATGGATGCCCATCAATTGGAGAATGGCTGGGTAAATTGTGGTATATGAATGTTATGGAATATTATTGTTCTGTAAGAAATGACCAGCAGGATGAATACAGAGAGGCTTGGAGAGACCTACATGAACTGATGCTAAGTGAAATGAGCAGAACCAGGAGATCATTATACACTTCGACAACGATATTGTATGAGGACATATTTTGATGGAAGTGGATTTCTTTGACAAAGAGACCTGAGTTTCAATTGATAAATGACGGACAAAAGCAGCTACACCCAAAGAAAGAACACTGGGAAACGAATGTGAACTATCTGCATTTTTGTTTTTCTTCCCGGATTATTTATACCTTCTGAATCCAATTCTCCCTACGCAACAAGAGAACTGTTCGGTTCTGCAAACATATATTGTATCTAGGATATACTGCAACATATCCAACATATAAAGGACTGCTTGCCATCTAGGGGAGGGGGTGGAGGGAGGGAGGGAAAAAAAAATTGGAACAGAAATGAGTGTCAATATAATGTAATTATTAAATAAAAAATTTAAAAAAAAAAAAAGAATCTTGGTGAGGGATCAGTTGAAGAAAATGCAGTGAATGAGTTTGTTTATTCTGGAAAAGAGAACATTTTTGAGAGTCTTCAAAGTATCTAAAAAATAGAGAGATTAAGTTTGCATTGACTGAATTCCGCTAAAATTGGAGGAATGGTAGATTTTGACAATATAGTGGGAATATATCCAAATAATTCATGTGCACCATTACAAAACAGGGAAGACATCAGGATCTCATTACATGAGTACAATACAACCAGATGAAAAGTGAAAAGAATCATGTCTTATCTACCTTGTAGTTTCCATATCTCAAGGATATTTGGAAAGATGACACATCTTAAGTAGATGGCAAGAGAACAGGTATTGATTGGCAAGAAAGGTTAAACAAGTAAATCTGGGCATTGTTTAGCTAAAGAAATTGCTTAAAAGTGACTAAAATCATCCATACTTGCACTTAGCCAATGCTGTCAATAAAGCAATATAATAAGAAAATGGAGACTTGAGGGAAAGGCAATGAGGAATCCTCATTTATGAGAAACAAAACAATCAGGTAAAATTTTGGAAAGGAAAAAAAAAAAAACAACCAAGAGGTTTTGAAGGACAGTTTAAAGAATGTCTAGCAATAATACTTAAAATAGTATTATCCTTAAGCTCAATTTCTCATTCACAGTCTAAATGACAAAATATTAAAAGATAGGAAGGTTATATCATTCCCTGCTATTACATCTTCATCCTTATAAGATTGGAAGACTTGCTTTAATTAGAGATAGTTAGCTAACTCAGGAGAAAATTTGAAGTGAAGAAAATGTCTATGGGTTTGAGTTTGGGGAAGTAGTTTCAAGGCAGCATTATATACCCATTTGGAAACTTCATTATGCCTGGTTTAAATGTACTTTAAGTGTTACATTAAGAAAGCAGCTGGAAAAGAGGTATAGTCCTGATAGGAGCTTATAATTATGAGTCATAATCCAGGGTATAAAATTGTAAGTGTTAACTTTGCCCAGCCTTCCCTCTCTTTCCTTCTTCCCCCCAAATCATTTATATACAGACTGAGGGATCATATTGAGGAGTTGAACTGGACTTAAAATTTGGTTGTAAAAAAAAAAAAATCTGCTCCATATTCGGGAAAGAAGGACTTTAAGATAGAACCTCAGAATAAAGTATCATGTGATCTTCCCTCTCTCTGCTTTTGTGTCATGGTAGAGGAAAATGCAAAAAACAGAAATTGCAAATATGGATTGCTAAAAAAAAAAATAAAAATAAAAATAAGATCTATCCTTAGATTAAACTGGAAATAGCCAGGGAGCTCTCTCCTTAAAGATAGGATGAAAGTCTACATAGATGTTTTTCAACTAAACCTTTGAATCCATGCTGCCCAGAAATCCTGAGGCACCAGATCTAAAAATAGAACTAGACTTATGTAGGTGGTCAAAATTTATTTTTAAATATTCAGATATTTTTAATGTTAGCTTTGTAATTGTTTTGTCTATAAGTTCCATATTCTACTCTCTGTTGAGAATTACCTGTCTCTATCTTGTTTATATTAAATTCTTTGAATGTTTCCTGCATCATTAGACTATAAGTTTGATTAGAAGAGGGACTTTTTAACCTTCCTTTTGTACTCACAGCCTTTAACATAGTTTCAAATATTACATAAATGTTTATTTGACTTCCTTCTTCTATGGAAATCAGAATATTTACTCTTAGCTTTATTTTTTTATTATAGCTTTTTATATACAAAACATGTGCATGTGTAATTTTTCAACACTGACCCTTGTAAAAACTTCTGTTTCAATTTTCCCCCTCCTTCCCTTTCCCCTTTCCCCTCTCCCCTAGATGGCAGATAGTCCCATACATGTTAAATATGTTAGACTATATGTTAAATACAATATGTGCATACATATTTATACAGTTATCTTGTTGCACAAGAAAGATTGGATTTAGAAAGAAGGTAAAAATAACCTGAAAAGCAAAAAACAAAAATTCAAGCAAACATTAACAGAAAGAGTAGAAATGTTATGCTGTGATCCATACTCATTTCCCAGTGTTCTTTCTCTGGGTGTAACTGCTTCTGTTCATTTCAAATCAATTGGAACTGATTTGGATCCTCTCATTGTTGAAGAGAGCCACGTCCATCAGAATTGATGATCATTTAGTATTGTTATTGAAGTGTATAATGATCTCTTGGTTCTGCTCATTTCACTCAGCATCAGTTCATGAATGTCTCTCCAAGCCTCTCTATATTCATCCTTCTGGTCATTTCTTAAAGAACAATAATATCCCATAACATTCATATACCATAATTTATTCAGCCATTCTTCAATTGGTGGGCATCCCTCAATTTCCAGTTTCTAGCCATTACAAAAAGGGCTGCTACAAACATTTTTGCACATACAGGTCCCTTTCCCTTCTTTAATATCTCTTTGGAATGTAAGGTCAGTAGTAACATTGCTGGATCAAAGGGTATGAACAGCTTGATAACTTTTTCATTATAGTTTCAAATTGTTCTCCATAATGCTTGGATCCATTCACAACTCCACCAACAATGCACCAGTATCCTGGTTTTCCCACATCACCTCCAACATTTGTTATTATCTTTTTTCTGTCATCTTAGCCAATCTGACAGGTGTGTAGTAGTATCTCAGAGTTATCTTAATTTGCATTTCTCTGATCAATAGTAATTTGGAACATAGAACCTCTGGGGTATTCTAAGTATACCATCATATCATCTGCAAAGAGTGATAATTTGGTTTCCTCATTACCTACTCTAATCCTTATAATTTCTTTTTCATCTCTTATTGTCGAAGTTAGCACTTCTAATACAATATTGAATAGTAATGGTGATAGTGGGCAACCTTTTTTCACTCCTGATTTTATGGGGAATGGTTCAAGTTTATCACTATTACATATGATGCTTACTGGTGGTTTAAAATAGATGCTACTATTTTTTTTTAAATTTTTTTATTTAATAATTACATTATATTTACACTCATTTCTGTTCCGATTTTTTTCCCCTCCCTCCCTCCACCCCCTCCCCTAGATGGCAAGCAGTCCTTTATATGTTGGATATGTTGCAGTATTAGATGCTACTATTTTAAGGAAAAGTCCATTTATTCCTACACTCTCAAGTGTTTTTTAATAGGAATGGGTGTTGGATTTTATGAAATTCTTTTTCTTCATTTATTGAGATGATCATATGGTTTTTGTTAATTTGGTTATTGGTATAGTCAATTATGCTAATGGTTCTCCTAATATTGAATCAGCCCTGTATTCCTGGTACAAATCCTACTTGGGTCATGGTGTATTATCCTGGAGATAATTTTCTGTAATCTTTTTGCTAAGATTTTATTTAAGATTTTTGCATAGATATTCATTAGGGAGATTGGTCTATAATTTTCTTTCTCTGTTTTCATCCTACCTGGTTTATGTATCAGTACCATGTCTGTGTCATAAAAGGACTTTGGTAGGACTCCTTCATTCCCTATTTTTTCAAATAATTCATATAGCATTGGAGTTAATTGTTCTTTAAATGTTTGATAGAATTCTCATGTAAATCCATCTGGTCCTGGGGATTTTTTTTTTTTAGGGAGTTGATTAATAACTTGTTCTATTTCTTTTTCTAAAATGGGACTATTTAACCAATTTACTTCTTCCTCTGGTAATCTGGGCAACCTATATTTTTGAAGGTATTCATCCATTTCATTTAAGCTATCAAATTTGTTAGCATAAAATTGGACAAAATAACTTCTAATTATTGCTCTGATTTCCTCTTCATTAGTGGAAATTTCTCCCTTTTCATTTTTAAGACTAACAATTTGATTTTCCTCTTTCCTTTTTCTAACCAAATTTACCAAGGGTTTATCTATTTTGTTGGTTTTTTCATAAAACCAACTCTTAGTTTTATTTATCAGTTCAATAGTTTTTTTTTTTTTAACTTTCAATTTTATTGACCTCTCCTTTTATTTTTAGAATTTCAAGTTTAGTGTTTGATTGAGGTTTTGAAATTTGCTCTTTTTCTAGCTTTTTTAATTGTAAGCCTAATTCATTGATTTTCTCTTTCTCTGTTTTATGCAAGTAAGCCTCTAGAGATATAAAATTTCCCCTTATTACTGCCTTGGTTGCATCCTACACATTTTGGAGTAATGTCTCATTACTGTCATTTTCTTGGGTGAAATTATTAATTGTGTCTATGATTTGCTGTTTCACTCAATCATTCTTTAGGATGAGATTATTTAGTTTCTAATTACTTTTTGGTCTATTTTCCCCTGGCTTTTTATTGAATGTAATTTTTATTGCATTGTGATCTGAGGATGCATTTACTATTTCTGCCTTTCTGCATTTGAATTTGAGGTCTTTATGTCCTAATATGTGGTCAATTTTTGTATTGGTTCCATGAACTGCCAAGAAGAAAGTGTACTCCTTTCTGTCTCCATTCAGTTTTCACCAAAAATCTATCATACTTTCTTGTTTATTTTATGGTTTGATTTATCTGATTCTGAGAGTGCAAGGTTGAGATCTCCCACTATTATAGTTTTGCTGTCTATTTCTTCTTAAAGCTTTCTTAACTTCTTCTTTAGGAATTTAGATGCTATACCACTTGGTGCATATATGTTTAATATTTATATTGCTTCATTATCTATGCTATCCTTAAGCAAGATATAGTGCCTTTCCTTATCTCTTTTCATGAGATCAATTTTTGCTTTTGCTTGATCTGAGATCAGGATAGCTACCCCTGCTTTTTTGACTGCAACTGAAGCATAGTAGATTCTGCTGCAGCCTTTTATCTCTATTTTGTATGTATCATACTTCACCAAGTATGTTTCCTATAAACAACAAATTGTAGGATTCTGGCTTTTAATCCAGTCTGCTATCTGCCTCTGCTTTTTGGGGGAGTTTACCCCATTTACCTTTATGGTTAAAACTACTAATTCTGTATTTCCTGCCATATTATTATTCCCAAATTATGCTTTTCTCTTTCCTTTCCCCCTTACCCTCCTCCCCAGTATTATACTTATAAGCACCACTTGCTTCACTCAGTCCTCCTTCTTTAGAATCCCTCCCTCTCCCTTGAAGTCTCTCCCCTTTTTAAAACCTTTTCCTCACTATTTCTGTATTCCCTTCTATTTACCCTACCCCTTCCCTTTTCCATTTTCCCCTCCCACTTTTTAATGAGGTGGGAGAAGTTTCTATGTAAACAAAGTATGTCTTAATATTTTCTCTTTGAGCCAAATCTGATGACAGTAAGATTCACACTATGTTCATCCCCTTCCCTTCTTTCCCTCAGATATAATAGGTTTCCTTTGCCTCTTTGTAAGATGTGTTTTCCCTCTTTTTACCTCCATTTTTCACTTTTTCTGGTATATTTTTTTTCCACCTCTAGTTCCTTTTTTATATTATAACAGTAAAACCAAATTATACATGTACTCTTTATTCATACCCATAACAGAAATGCAGTTCTCAAGAGTTCTTTTTACGTTTTTATGTTTTTCTTGAGTCCTATATTTGGAGGTCAGATTTTTTATTTAGCTCAGTTTTTTTTCAGGAATAAATGGAATTTACCTATTTTATTGAATGTCCATCTTCTTCCTTGGAAGAAAATGCTCAGTTTGGCTGGGTAAGTTATTCTTGGCTGCATGCCAAGTTCTTTTGCTTTTTTGGAATATCAGATTCCAGGTCCTTCAATCCTTTAATGTGGATACTGCTAAATCCTGAGTGATCTTTATTGTGGCTCCTTGGTATTTGAATTTTTTTTCCTGTAGTATTTTTTCCTTGGTCTGATAGTTCTGGAATTTAGCTACAATATTTCTTGGAGTTTTGATTTGGGGATCTCTTTCAGTAGGTGATCGATGAATTATTTCAATGTCAATTTTTCCTTCTGTTTCTATAGCATCTGGGCAGTTCTCTTTGATGATTTCCTGAAAAATAGTGTCTAGGCTCTTTTTTTCAATCATGATTTTCAGCAAGTCCAGTAATGCTTAGATTATCTCTCCTAGATCTGTTTTCCAAGCCTGTTCTTTGCCCAAGTAGGTATTTAACATTTTTTTTTTTCTATTTTTTCATTTTCTTGGTTTTGCTTGACTGATTCTTGGTGTCTCCTTGAGTCATTCATTTCCATTTGTTCAAGTCTGATTTTTAATGAATTATTTTCTTTATTTACTTTTTTATTTCTTTTTGTATTTGTCCAAATGGGTTTTTAAATGAGTTGTTTTGTTCTATGGAATTTTTTTCCATTTCGCCATTATTTTTTAAGAATTATTTTCTTTTTCCAATTCACCAATTCTGTTTTTTTTTTTTTTTTTTTTTTTTTGGAATTGTTTACATTTTCCATTCCACAAATTTTGTTTCTCTGGATGTTGTTTATCTTTTCCAATTTGCAAATTCTGTTTTTTAGGGATTTGATTTCTTTATCCACTCTATCTTTAAATGAGTGGGATGACTTATCCATATGCTCTTGCAAAGCTTTCCTTTCCTTTCCCCATTTTTCTTCTAGCTCTCTTTCAAGATTCTTTTTAATTTCTTCTATGAGAACCTTGTGTGATGGGGACTAGATCATATGCACCTTTGGATCTAGACACAAACTGTTTTTAGTCTCCTCAGGGTTTGAAGTGTGCTCTCTTTCCCTATAGAAGCCATCACTAGTTAGAGCCCATTTTGCTTTTTTTGCTTGTTTTAAAAAACAAAAGAAACAAAACAAAAAAGAAACAAACAAACAAAAAAATCTATGGTTTGCTTATGGGCAGAAGTGAGGTATTTCCAAGCTGCCTCTACAGACAACAGGAAGGGGCAGTGAATGGGGCAGTGGGACAGCACCCACTGGCTGCCCTGGGATCAGTAGTTGTGTTGAAATCTGCCCCAGTGGAAAGGCAGTGTGGCGGCGCTTGGATCATGCTGAGTCACTCCTGGTGCTGAGTGGGTGTGGCCAGGTCCTAAGAGACTCTTGCATTTGGGGGCTATAGTCTTTACCCCTTGTGTTTATAGCTTCTCTGCTGATCTACTGGTTTACTGTCAGGGCAAAGTAGCTCACACAGTGGTAGAGTTCTCCCTGCAGATTTTCCACCAGCAGAGATCATATCCTACGCCCCCTCTGGTCTGCTCAGTATGAGCTGTTTCTCATGCTCTCACTGTCTGCCTGAGGTCTGTGCCTGGCCTCACCCTGTTTCATCCCTGTGCATGAGCAAAACAGATCCCTTCTGGAGAATTTTGAGATTATATTAGGTTGGTAATGTATTGTATTCCCAATATTCGTGGGTTCTGACAGTCTAGCACTAATTCCAAGGCTGAATTACGTTAAAATAGATTGAGGGAAAAGGAGAATTTAGGAAGATGCATGTGTCCTCTCCATTATCTTGGCTCTGCCCCACCCCCTTAGCTTCTAAAATGAAATTGTAATCTGCTTCATTCCAAAAAAGGTAAAAAAAAATAGCTTAATTGGTGATTAATAACAGTTCAGCATTAGTGAGAAAGGTACTGAATTCTTTCTATGCATTTTTATTTATCTCTTCCTTTCAAGTGCCAAGTAGTCATCAAAGTATAATCCAGATTTTAATATATTAATGTGTTGGTGGTTAATTTTGTGCATGATAGTTTAAATTAACTATACTTTCATCAAATTATAACAATAAAATAGAAAATTCTACTTGTTTTTCATTCAGTTAGCAGTGTTTATAGTAACCTTAAAGTAAGGGTCCATATGATCTTGTTCATATGACAAACATAGGTCCCAAAAGGAAATAAAATTGCTTTTAAAGTTATTTTATTCTATTTATTCTAAACATTCAAATATAAAAAGGCAGGGCAACATCAAAGTCATCTTCTTGACTGTGGTGTGAACATTGTGGCAAGGATGATTCCAAATTAGATTTGAGAGATGAAAGATGAAAAAAATTTTTTTTTGTAACTGCCTTTAGGGGTCTATATCTATACAACAACTTCAACATCCTTTGAAACTTTAAAAAGAAATCTGGAAAGTTGATAATTCAACTACCATTAAAATACCAAGAATGTACATAGTATTGAATTAGGCCATGGGAAATTATTGACAAATGTGAAAATGCGAATGTGGAACCATGCAAACCCCACTGGGTTTGTTCTTTAAAAAAGGAAAAGATATGCAGGTACAAAAATTGAAAGTTAGTATATGCATTTAATTACTTCTAAAATGTATTAGTTAAATTTTTTTTCAGAGATTTGCACAGAAAGCAATAAATTTCTCAAACATTCTAAAATAAACAAATGTAGTTATAACTATATAAAGATAAACAGGTAGCAAACTAGCTGGATGAATTATAGAAATAGATTGTTAATAAATAGACATGTAGATAGCTAGTTAATTGATAAATGTAGACAGATGATAGTAGACAGACATGGACAGACAGATGAATACATAGGTAGACATATGCCAGATAGATAGATAGATAAAAGATAAGTAGGTAGGTAGGCAGTGGTCTTCTTAATGTGTGTGTGTATATATATATATATATATATATATATATATATATATATATATATATATATATATATATATATATATGTTATTCCCTAGGTTTGAAAGATTTTTGTTTGGGAAGGATTCTGATGTAAACAAGGGAAGCTAGGTAGATGGAGTAGATAGTGTTGAATTTGGAATCAGAAAGATTTAGTTTACTGTGATGCAGGGAAAGTCATTTAGCTCTGTCTCAGTTTCCCTGTCTGTAAAAGGAGATGGAAAAGGAAATGACAAACCTCTTCAGTATCTTTGGCAAGAAAACCCCAAATAATGTCATGAAGTCTGACACAATTGAAATGAAAACTACAAAAAATGTAAACATAGACGATAAGTATCTTAATAAAGTATTTATAATCAGCATAAGTGCTTGATTTACATAACAAATTTAAAGACATTCATCTTCTTAAAGAAAGTTTTTGACAGTCCCATTTGAAAATTAAACACTTTAAGTGTTATTGAATTGTGACTACTTAGGGATAATATCATTATCAATTAATATTTTGCTAACTTCTAAAAGAAATGTTAGCTCCCTGACTTTATCTCCCTGCACTGTTTTCCTTTGCATCCCCAGTTCCTAGCACAATGCTCATAGTAGGTGCTTAATAAATGCTATTTGACTGGTTGGTTCAAGCTGTTTAAAATTAGAGTGGGAGTAGGAGATTGTTTTGATGTAATTCACCATCTGCCCCACTCCCAATAGTCGTGTTGTTGAGTATAAGGAAATAGATGGTCATGCAAAGGTGAAGTGGATTCTTCCTGGCTGTCTGACATCTGTGGATTAGGTTTGCACCAGCATCTGTGCAGGTATAGGGAATGATTTATTACTTCATCTCACTTAAAGTAATTACTTTAACCAGGTAAGAATACCTTTATGGAATTATTTAATCCATCAAAGACATTAGATTAAGTACAAAATATTCCTCATCAATTTAGAGGAAAAAGCCATTTTGATGGAATGGAGTGGGTTTGGAAGTACAGTGGAATTTAGTTTCAGTCATGAATTCTAAACCCAACATTATTCCTATATCTGGTCAATGTGTAGTGGAAGTAGCTATGGCCAAGTCCCTAAAAGAAAATTACTCAAGTCTCTGAAAGTGGAGGAGGGGGGATGATTCTGCATTTCCTTCAATATCCTTGATCAGAGAAGGAATTTGTGAATAATAGAAGGTTGAAGGATCTGGAAGTCTCAACAGTGTCTTTCCAGAATCCCTAGGATAGCAATTGTTGTTAGTCATGCTAATTTACATAAAAAGAAGGAAGGACAAGCTAAACAAACTTAACTGAAAGCTGCAGCATATCTATGAGAGTCATCATCTAAGTCATCTTCAAAGTTCCATGAAGGAGAGAACACTGAATTATTTTTTTGTTTGTTTTTTAAAATGACATGTACTCTAAGCTTGAATCCAGTTTCCCCTAGATTGTTGTGTGTACTTGCAAGAAAATGTGCCCTTAGTTTTGGGGGTATTAAAACTAACTGTTCTTACTGCTGTTAACTTTAGTAAATAAACATTTTTAAGCTAACAAATCTGATTGACTAATTGATATTAACTGATAATCAATGTGGAGAGCCTACTGGTGGGGACTTGTGAGTTAAAGCCAACTTGTAAAAGATCTTGAAAGTTAATTATTGAATTTTCTGTGTGAACACTGGCAAATGCTATAAATTAGGACTTTGTTGTTTTTATTTGCTGTCTAGAATTATGAAAGGGATGGACAAATGATAATACACATCAAAATTTAAAGTGAATCACATACATTTTTTCTTCTGGAGAACTTGTTAAATATTTATCAGTAAACAAAACAAAACAAAACAAGAAACAAAAAACAAATTATTTTTCCAACTCCTTGAGTTTGCCATTGGAACTCTCTGAACAGAAAGAATAGCCTTACTCTGGAAACCCTGATTCTCTAGTACTAGCATAAATTAGGAGAGCAATCTCAGAAACTGTTCTAAACCCAGATCAAATCTAGCTTTGTTTGAAATGCAGAAGATATTGTTTCCCAACCTAAATTTCAGAGGTATGGAGGAATAGGCTATATATAAACAGAATAATTAATATAGAATCTATTGAGTAGAAAATCAGGGATAAAGCCAAAATAATTCATACCCAATTCCTCATCCCCCTATGCTGGTCAGGACCTCTGACTAAAATAAAATTAAAGGTGGGGTGTAGAAAAAAATTCAGACAAGAATGTTTCCCTTCTTCCTGATGGCCCAGTTCCTAGAAAAATATTTACCTCTACATCATTTCTTTTTCTTTTTCTTTTTTCTTTTTTTTTGCGGGTGTGGGGGGAGGACTAGATTTTTTTTTTTTAAGAAATCTGTGGTATAATGGATAGCCTGTCTCTAAGACATGAAGGCCTGGACTCAAGTTCCACTTCTGACACACATGTGGCAATGTGTGATCTTCAGCCCTTACTAAATGTTTATTGATCCTGACTCTCAGAAGATACTTATTTGTGACACATCATTTTCCAGCAAATTTGCAAGCTCTTGCATTCATTAATCTATTATTCTTCTCTGCTTTCTCAGATGCTAGTCTGCCAATATGCCTATTGATTTGTCTGTCTCTTTTTCTCTCTCCCTTCCCTTCTCCTCTCCACTATTGTTAATTCTTTCCCCTCTGTTATTTTCTTCTCTGTGATATTTGGAGGTGTTAAGCTTTATGACTTCTGCAAATCAATATATAAAATTTTTTGAATCTTTGTAATTGATCTCCATCCTAAATGCAGAAATATTTGTGTTTACATTTTCTGGCTGAGGTTAAGGAGGGTGATTTTCAATTTACAGATGCTATTTTTTACTGATTTACATATTTGTTTTAGGAAACTTTTGAGAAATTCCACATGATTCACATTCTGTTTAATTCATAAACAGCCTTTGTATCTTAAAGAAAATTTCATGTTTTATTTACATTCTTAGGCCAACTGCAACAGATTCTAAGTAAGGGTATGAGGAAGACTGAGTTCAAGATGGAGAGCAAAAGAACACTCTCTTTTTACAATGCTGGTCATACCATCTCAATGTTCAGACTTTATTTACTGAAAACCATGAAACTTAACAAAACCAAGTAAATACCTGCATGTCATTAAGAGCAAAATTTTCTGACAAATTATGTATATTTTATGAATAATATTTATGAATACATATTTATTTTTGGTTTGTTAAACACTAGATTACTATAGTCATTGACTGTTTTATACTCTATACCTAACCTATTTCACTGATCAACTACTCTGTTTCTTATCTAATACCAAATGGTTTTGATGACTGCTGCTTTGTAATATAGTTTTAGATCTGATATAGCTAGGTCACTTTCATTTGATTTTTTTTTCATTAATTCCCTTAAAATTCTTGATCTTTTGTTCTTCCAGATGAATTTTGTTGTTATTTTTTCTGGTCAGTAAAATAATTTCTTGGGAGTTTAATTGGTATAGAACTAAATAAATAGATTATAGTCATCTTTATTATATTTGTTCCACCCATCCAAAAGCAATTTGAGATTTTTCCAATTGTTTAGATCTGACTTTATTTGTGTGGAAAGTGTTTTGTAGTTTTGTTCATATAGTTCCTGAACTTTCCCTTGGCAGATAGATTCCCAAACATTTTCTACTATCAACAATTATTTTAAATTGAATTTTTCTTTGTATCTCTTGTTATTGGACTTTGTGGGTGATATATAAAAATGCTGATGATTTATGTGGATTTATTTTGTATCCTGCAACTAGCTAAAAATAAAGATTATTTCAAATGTTTTTAGCTGATTCTCTAGGGTTCTGTATACTATCATAACATCTGTAAAGAGTGATACTTTAGTTTCCTTATTACCTACTCTAATTCCTTTAATCTTCTTTTCTTTGTTTATTGCCAAAACTGGCATTTCTAATATAATATTGAATAGTAATGGTGATAGTGGGCAACCTTGTTTCACTCTGATCTTATTGGAAATGGTTCTAGTTTACCCCCATTACAAATGATCCTTCCTGATGATTTTAAATAGATGCTTCCGATCATTTTAAGGAAAAGTCCATTTATTTCTGTACTCTCTAGTGTTTCTAATAGGAATAGGTGTTGAATTTCATCAAATGTTTTTTTTCTGCATGTACTGAGATAATCATATGGATTTTGTTAGTTTGGTTATTGATATAGTCAATTATGCTAATAGTTTTCCTAACATTGAACCAGCCTTGCATTCTTAGTATAAATCCTACTTGGTCATGACTGGGGATGACTTTCTGTAATCTCTTTGTTAATATTTTAAGATTTTTGCATCAATATTCATTAGGGAAATTCATCTATAATTTTCTTTCTCTGCTTTCCTCATACGTGTTTTAGGTTTCAGTACCATGTCTATCATAAAAGGAATTTGGTAGGAGTCATTCTTTCCCTATTTTTCAAATAGTTTGTATAGTATTGGAGTTAATTGTTCTTTAAATGTTTGGTAGAATTCACCTGTAAATCCATCTGGTCCTGGAGATTTTTTCTTAGTTTGTTGATTAATAGCTTGCTGTAGTATCTTTCCTAAAATGGGACTATACAATAATTTATTTCCCCTTCTGTTAACCTGGGCAATCTATATTTTTATAGATATTCCTCCATTTCATTTAGAACATCAAATTTATTGGTATGTAATTGGGCAAAATAGTTCCTAATCATTAGTCTAATTTTGTCTTCATTGGTGGAAAGTTCTCCCTTTTCATTTTTGAGACTAATAATTTGATTTTCTTCTTTCCTTTTTCTAATCAAATTAACTAAAGGCTTATCTATTTTATTGTTTTTTCACAAAACCAATTCTTAGTTTTATTTATTCATTCAATAGTTTTTTTTTAACTTTCATTTTATTAATCTCCCCTTTTATTTTTAGAATTTCAAATCTGATATTTGATTGGGGGGGTTAATTTGTTCTTTTTCTAGCTTTTTTAATTGCAACCTCAATTCATTGATATTCTCCTTATTTTATACAAATAAACATCTAAAGATATAAAATTTCCTCATTACCATTTTGGCTCCATCCCACAAATTTTGATATGTTGTCTCATTACTGTCATTCTCTTGCATGAAATTATTGATTGTATCTATGATTTGCTGTTTCACCCATTCATTCTTTTTTTTTTTTTATTTAATGATTACTTTATAATGACAACATTATTCCTTGCACTCGTTTCTTTTCCGATTTTTTCCCCCCTCCCTCCCTCCACCCCCTCCCCTAGATGGCAAGCAGTCCTTTATATGTTGGATATGTTGCAGTATATCCTAGATACAATATATGTTTGCAGAACCAAACAGTTCTCTTGTTGCATAGGGAGAATTGGATTCAGAAGGTATAAATAACCCGGGAAGAAAAACTAAAATGCAGATAGTTCACATTTGTTTCCCAGTGTTCGTTCTTTGGGTGTAGCTGCTTATGTCCGTCATTTATCAATTGAAACTTAGTTAGGTCTCTTTGTCAAAGAAATCCACTTCCATCAAAATATGTCCTCATACAATATCGTTGTTGAAGTGTATAATGATCTCCTGGTTCTGCTCATTTCACTTAGCATCAGTTCATGTAAGTCTCGCCAGTCCTCTCTGTATTCATCCTGCTGGTCATTTCTTACAGAACAATAATATTCCATAACATTCATATACCACAATTTACCCAGCCATTCTCCAATTGATGGGCATCCATTCATTTTCCAGTTTCTAGCCACTACAAACAGGGCTGCTACAAACATTTTGGCACATACATGTCCCTTTCCCTTCTTTAGTATTTCTTTGGGATATAAGCCCAATAGAAACACTGCTGGATCAAAGGGTATGCACAATTTGATAATTTTTGGGGCATAATTCCAGATTGCTCTCCAGAATGGTTGGATTCGTTCACAACTCCACCAACAATGCATTAGTGTCCCAGTTTTCCCGCATCCCCTCCAACATTCATCATTATTTTTTCCTGTCATCTTAGCCAATCTGACAGGTGTGTAGTGGTATCTCAGAGTTATCTTAATTTGCATTTCTCTGATCAATAATGATTTGGAACACTCTTTCATATGAGTGGTAATAGTTTCAATTTCATCCTCTGAAAATTGTCTGTTCATATCCTTTGACCATTTATCAATTGGAGAATGGCTTGATTTCTTATAAATTTGAGTCAGTTCTCTATATATTTTAGAAATGAGGCCTTTATCAGAACCTTTAACTGTGAAGATGTTTTCCCAGTTTGTTGCTTCCCTTCTAATCTTGTTTGCATTAGTTTTGTTTGTACAAAGGCTTTTTAATTTGATGTAATCAAAATTTTCTATTTTGTGATCAGTAATGGTCTCTAGTTCATCTTTGGTCACAAATTTCTTTCTCCTCCACAAGTCTGAGAGATAAACTATTCTATGTTCCTCTAATTTATTTATAATCTCGTTCTTTATGCCTAGGTCATGGACCCATTTTGATCTTATCTTGGTATATGGTGTTAGGTGTGGGTCCATGCCTAATTTCTGCCATACTAATTTCCAATTATCCCAGCAGTTTTTATCAAATAATGAATTCTTTTCCCAGAAGTTAGGGGCTTTGGGTTTGTCAAACACTAGATTGCTATAGTTGACTATTCTGTCTTGTGAACCTAACCTTTACCACTGATCCACTAATCTATTTCTTAGCCAATACCAAATGGTTTTGGTGACTGCTGCTTTATAATATAATTTTAGATCAGGTACAGCTAGGCCACCTTCATTTGATTTTTTTTCATTAATTCCCTTGAGATTCTCGACTTTTTATTGTTCCATATGAATTTTGTTGTTATTTTTTCTAGATCATTAAAATATTTTCTTGGAAGTCTGATTGGTATAGCACTAAATAAATAGATTAGTTTAGGGAGTATTGTCATCTTTATTATGTTCGCTCGGCCGATCCAAGAGCACTTAATATTTTTCCAATTATTTAAGTCTGACTTTATTTGTGTGGAGACTTTTTTATAATTTTGCTCATATAATTCCTGACTTTCCTTTGGTAGATAGATTCCCAAATATTTTATGGTATCAACAGTTATTCTGAATGGAATTTCTCTTTGTATCTCTTGCTGTTGAGTTTTGTTGGAGATGTATAAAAATTCTGAGGATTTATGGGGATTTATTTTGTAGCCAGCTACTTTGCTAAAATTATGAATTATTTCTAATAGCTTTTTAGTAGAATCTCTGGGGTTCTCTAGGTATACCATCATATCATCTGCAAAGAGTGATAGTTTGGTTTCTTCATTGCCTACTCTAATTCCTTTAATATCTTTCTCGACTCTTATTGCCGAGGCTAGTGTTTCTAATATGATATTAAATAATAATGGTGATAGAGGGCAACCTTGCTTCACTCCAGATCTTACTGGGAAAGGTTCCAGTTTTTCCCCATTGCATATGATGCTTACTGATGGTTTTAAATATATGCTCCTGACTATTTTAAGGAAAAGTCCATTTATTCCTATGCTCTCAAGTGTTTTTATTAAGAATGGATGTTGGATTTTATCAAATGCTTTTTCTGCATCTATTGAGATGATCATATGGTTTTTGTTTGTTTGGTTATTGATATAGTCAATTATGCTAATAGTTTTCCTAATATTGAACCAGCCCTGCATTCCTGGTATAAATCCTACTTGGTCATAGTGTATTATCCTGGGGATGATTTTCTGTAATCTTTTTGCTAATATTTTATTTAAGATTTTAGCATCAATATTCATTAGGGAGATTGGTCTATAATTTTCTTTCTCTGTTTTCAGCCTACCTGGTTTAGGTATAAGTACCATGTCACCCATTCATTCTTTAGGATGAGATTATTTAGTGTCCAATTTGTTTTTTGGTCTATTTTCTCCTGGCCTTTTATTAAATTTTTATTGCATCATGATCTGAAAAGAATACATTTACTACTTCTGTCTTTCTGCATTTGATTTTGAGGTCTTTATGCCCTAATATATGGTTAATTTTTGTAGAGGTTCCTTGAACTGCCGGAAAAAAAGTGTACTCCTTTCGATCTCCATTCAATTTTTTCCAAAGATCTATCATACCTAACTGTTCTAGTATTCTATTTACATCTTTATTTTCTTCCTTATTTATATTGTGATTCGATTATCTAGTTCTGAGAGAGCAAGGTTCATATCTCCCACTATTATAGTTTTGCTGTGTATTTCTTCTTGCAGCTTTCTTAACTCCTCCTTTAGGAATTTAGATATTATACCACTTGGTACATATATTTAGTATTGATATCGCTTCATTATCTATGTACTTTTTAGCAAGATATGGTTTCCTTCTTTATCTCTTTTAATTAGATTTATTTTTGCTTTTGCTTAATCTGAGATCAGGATGGCTACCCTCCTCCCCTCCCTCCCCTTTTTCTTACTTCACCTGAAGCATAATAGATTCTACTCCAGCCTTTTTCCTATACTCTGTATGTATCACTGTTCTTTTAATGTGTTTCTTGTAAACAACATATTGTAGGGTTCTGGCTTTTGATCCATTCTGCTATCTGCTTCCATTTTATGGGAGAGTTCACCCCCTTCACTAGTTAAATCTACTAACTTTGTATTTCTTGCCATCTTATTTGCTCCAAATTATGCTTTCCTCTTTCCTTTTCTCCTTTTCCTGTTCCCTAGTATTTTACTTATAAGCACCACTTGCCTCAAACAGCCCTTCCCCTTTCTTACATTTTTCCCCTCTTATTTCTGTTTTCCCTTCTATTAACCTTCCCCTTTCCTTTTCCTTTCCCCCTCCAACTTCCTTATGAGAACCATTTCTCTATGAAAACCAAATATATTCAATATTCTCTCTTTGAGCCGAATCTGATGAAAGTTAAAATTCACACAATGTTTATCCCCCTTCCTTCCTTCCCTCAATTATAATAAGTTTTCTTTGCCTTTTGTTGAGATGTAATTTCCCTTATTTTAGCTCCACTTCCCCCCTTCTCCAGTACACTCTCTTTTCCACCTCTAGTTTCTTTTGTATATTATAACAGTAAAATAAAATTAAATATGCACTCTCTATGTATATCCATAACAGAGATATTATTCTCAAGAATTCTTTTCTTTTTATTTTTTTATGCTTCTTTTGAGTTCTATATGTGGAGGTCAAATTTTTTGTCCACCTCTGATCTTTTCATCAGAAATTCACCTGTTTCTATGAATGCCCATCTTCTTCCCTGAAAGTAAATGTTCAGTTTAATGGTGTAGATTACTCTTGGCTGCATTCCAAGTTCCTTTGCCTTTTGAAATATCAGATTCCATGCCCCTTCAGTCCTTTAACATGGAAGCTGCTAGGTCCTGGGGTAATTCCTGTTGTGGCTCCTCAGAATTTGAATTCTTTCTGGCTGCTTGCAACATTTTTCTCTTGCTCTGAAAGTTAGCCATGATATTCCTTGGAGTTTTAAGTCTGGGGTCTCTTTCAGGAGGTGTTTGGTGAATTCTTTCAATGGCTGTTTTACCTTCTGATTCTAGGACATCAGGACAGTTCTCTTCAATTATCCTGAAAAATAATGTCTATGTTCCTTTTGTTTCAATCATGGTTTTCAGGAAGTCCAATGTAATGACCGCGTATTTAAAATCAGCCAGAGTCAGGAACTCAGGTTAAGGGAAAAATCTTCAGTCTTTATTCAAGTGAAGAGGTGAAAAAAGAATGCGATAGCAATATGGGCAAGAAGGATTGCGATAGCAATATGGGCAGCTGCGACAGGAAGCCAGCTAGGAGAGCAAGTGAAGGCTGAGCTCTCCTCCCCTTCCTTTTTCACTCCCCTGCCTCCACCCACCAGAATCATCATTTCCTATACAACACATCAGGACTTGCACAAAGAGTAGGCGGGGGCCATTCTTTCTCCAAGCTTATATATTAATAGAGTATGGTCCAATTACTATTTAGCCTCATGTGCTTGGGACCTCAGTGCATCAACTCAAGCCTCAGCCCATTACAGTCCAATAATTCTTAGATTGTCTCTCCTAGAGCTATTTTCCAGGTCAATTTCCCCAAGTAGGTATTTTACATTTTCTTCTATTTTTTTTTCTTTTTTTTTTTTTTTTTTTGTTTTGCTTGACTGATTCTTAATGTCTCAATAATGTCATTTATTTCTATTTGTTCCATTTTGATTTTTAGTGAATTATTTTCTTTATTTACTTTTTAAAGTTCTTTTTATATTTGGTCAATTGAATTTTTAAATGAGTTGTTTTGTTCTATGGATGCCTTTTCCATTCCACTAAGTCTATTTTGTAAGGAATTTTCTCCAGATAATTTCAGTGTTTTCTTTTTTCATTTCCTTTCCCCATTTTTCTTCTAGCTCTCTTTTAAGATCCTATTTAATTTCTTCTAGGAGAGTCTTATGTGATGGGGACCAATTTAAATCACTCTTTGGAACTTCATCTGGAGCCCCACTTTTGGTAACCTTAAGGTTTGAAATTTGTTCTCTTTCACAATAAAAACTATCTATGGTCATAGTTCTTTTTGCTTTTTGGCTCATTTTTTAAAAAAAGTTGCAATCTGCATTTAGAGCAAGGGAGATTATCCAAGCTTCCTCTTCAAGTGGCAGTGGCTGTGTTGGGTCAGTGCTGACTGACTTCTGGTGCTGGGTGGGCATGGCCAAGTCCTGTGAAATTCTAGTATTTTGGGGTTCACCATCCAACACTTTTGTATTTGTGTTGGATGTTTTATAAGTTCTTTGCTGATCTCCTGGATTGCAAGAGCAGCCAATACTGTTGCATATTCCTCCCCATAGATTCTCTGGCATGCAGAGAATACACCACCACCTGTGTGCTGCCTGCATTTGGCATCTGTGCTCAGTCTGTTTGCACTTGTTCTGCCTCCCTCCATGCTGGATTGAAACAGACCTTTTCTGGAGTCTTTGAAATTTATTTTCTGCTGGTAATTTGTTAGACTTACACTATTCATGGGGTCTGTAACTCCAAAGCTAACTCAGAGACTGGATTTGCTAGTTAGTCTGAGGGTTGTGGGAAGAGTTCATTGAAAGACATGGGTCCTCTTTGCCATCTTGGCTCCACCCCCAAATTATATATATTTAAAATAAAGTAAAAATAAATTATGTGTTTCCCTGCATTTTGCATTCTAGATGGTTGCCTTCTTTCAGAGTAATGTAATTCTGACTCTGAAAACTACCCATGTTACTGCAATCACAATTCCAGTTGCTGTTTATAATTCAAATTGATCTATCGACCTTCTGGAAACCCACACAGTGAGACCACTAAGCCAGATGTCTAGTCACAAAACACATGTTTGTTTTTGAATATATTTTGGATATTTCCACATAGTTGGATAAACCAAAAATAATTTTTAACAATATATTTAAATCTGTGGCTTCTTGAAGACTCATTCAGTGCCTTTGATACCAGTCTCTATGACACAGACCTTGACTCAAAATTGATTGAAGAGCCCAATGTAATATCACATATTATAATCAGAATAAATACCACAAGATCCATACAATAGTACACATGAAGAAAAAACAACAAGAAACAAATAGGGGTTGTTCTCAAAAATTTGGGTTGGAAGTGGAGACTTAGTTACTGGCTGTTTCAAAGGCCACATCTGAGTTGAATTATTGATGCATTGAACAAAGTCTGTTTTACATTCAAACATCTCTTTCTTATTGCTGACAAATTAATTATTTTCATTTAAAGTTTTATCATGTCTCTTCCTTACTTCAGTAATTTCATATATATAGTTCAATAAATTAAATTCAGGCTACTTAGGCTAGCATTTAATGTCCTTCATAATGTGATTCAACTTATCTTTTCAGTTTTATCTTACTCTGCTTCCCTTCATTTATATTATACTCTATCCAAAAAAGGACTAGTCGACATTTACTAAATACTTCCTCTATATATAACCATTCTATATAACTCACCTCTTCCTCACACTTTCTGCCATAAATAAAATATCTGTTCCAAAATCCTTACCTTCAAATGCCACGTCATACAAGAAGCTTTCTTTGATTTAAAAACAAAGTGTTCCCCCTTCCAATTTCTACTGCAATATTTCTTTTGGTCTTAAATGGTATTTTGTACTTCTTTTATATACTTACCATATTTCATTCTGTACTAAAGCTGTGTATATGTATGTGTCATAACTCTAATAAATTGTAGGCTCTTCAAGACTGAAGTGGTATCTAATTTAATCTTTTTGCCTTCTTAAGTGCTCAGTGTTATGCTCATAAAATCTTGAGGTCATAAGATCACAGATTTAAGCTTGGAACGGACATCTTCCATTTAGATGAGGAAACAATATCACATAGTATCACAAGTATCACCATTTGTACTCAGATCTTCCTATTTTATCCCCAATATTTTTTCACTCATTGTGTAACCTAGCCACTTAGTACATGGTAGCTGCTTCTTATATTTATTGAAGTGAGTTGGTATTCCAGGTATTTATAATCTAGCTGGGACTACATTTATTTATATATAGGGCTTCATTCTCCTACTAGATTATAGGATGTTTGAAGAAATGGACCAGATCTCATTCATCTTATTCTATTAACACAGAATCAGAAATAGTTTATTTTTATTTATTAAGCACTTTTATGTATTAAGCACTTGCTATATGTGAGGCACTATGAAAGGCAATGGAAATACAAATACAAAAGTGATACAGTTCTAACTTTTGAGATTCTTATTCTAATGGGGATAGACAAAACAAATAAGCTAGGAGAAAAAAAGGAAGAGCATATATATATGTATACATACACATATATAAACATATTTGTAGCAGTTCTTTGTGGTGGCAAAGAACTGGTAGTCTTTGGGGACTTCCATCCGCCAATGGGGGGGAAGAGCCCAGTGTAATATTCATTGATTAGGAATGACTGAACAAACTTTGATATATGAAAGTAATAGAATACTAAAAACCTGGGAAGACATATAAACTGATGAAAAGTGGAATTAACAGAATCAGAACTATATACAATGTAAAAGCCAATTTTGTACTATGATCAACAGTAAAAGATACAATCATTTCAATTATCCAAGACAATTTTGAAGGATTTATGATGAAAAAATGCTATCCCCCTCAAGAGAAAGAAATGATGGAGTCTGAATATAGATTGAAATATATTTTTTAAGTTTTCTTTCTTTCTTTCTTTCTTTCTTTCTTTCTTTCTTTCTTTCTTTCTTTCTTTCCTTCTTTCTTTCTTTCTTTCTTTCTTTCTTTCTTTCTTGACAACATATCAATTAGCTTGCCTTCTCAGGGAAAAAATAAGAGAGAATTTGAAACAATTTTTAAAAAATATTAAAAAATGTTTTTACATGTAATTGAGAAACATATTTTTTTAAAAAATAAGAGAAGAATGATAATAAGAATGATAATAATAAAGGCACTCTGGGGAATGAGGTCATAGGATAATCAATTGTCATTGCTTTTTTTAGAAGTAATGATAGTATCATCCTTTCAAGATCAGTCACGTCAATGAGCATTTATTAAATTTATTAAAGGTCTGTGTGAAGACCTGTGCTAAGTATCGATATACAAAAAAATAAAAAAAAATTAAAAATAAGTCCTCAAGAAGCTCAGATTCTAATGCAAGAATGCTGCAAGCAAAAGGCTATAAGCAAGGAGAAGGAGGTATGATATGTGTACATAGCAACAGAGTAGATGGCAAGATGCTTGGGATGAATGACTAGTTGATGTGAAGCATGATCTGGAAAAGAGTAGCTGTAGTGGAATAGGTGAATAGGCACTTACTTCCTAAGGTAGGCCATTGATGAAATTTTCTCTTCTCCAACTATGTGTTTGACAAATGTTTGTTGAATGAACAAATACATATATGTTTGGTGCCCACTTCCTGCTTATTCCTTTATGGATATATGATACTCACACTTCTTCCTTAGAGTTAATTGGATTTCTTTGCAGTGTTCTTTAGCTGATATCCCCATCCATTAATTTACATTTCGCCTCCCAGGCTGACCATTCTTTGGATCCATCCCCTACCCTGGTGCTGACATCAAGCCTGTGACAGACCTTCTATGAAGGTTCCTAATTATATCCTTTATTTACTTTACTTCCCCACTGTTGAATGTTGACATTATTTCGGCCTGCTATTATTTCCATTTTATGGCCTGGTCAGGTACATTCTACTTTCCCTGTATGACATAAAAAGTGAGATGCCATATAGGGGCCAAAAGAGTAATTTAGCTGGGAATTTTGAGAGCTCTATATTGACTCATGAGGTTCTGACTTGACAAATAAGGCTGGACACAGTAGTCATTTATTCTCTCCTATTAAAACATCGCTGAAAGGGCTATTTTCTAAACAGCTGCCACCCAAGCTACAGAAAAGGCACTTGTGCTCATCCTTTCTTTCCTGCTCTGGTTCTGATTTAGGTCTGTACTGACAGCACCAGGGACAAAGTGTTATCATTAAAGAGCATGAGGCTAGGGCATGGTTGGGTGATGAGGTGATGGGTGGATGGATAGGGACAAGGAAAAGGGAGGGGAATGTCTCTTTTAGCACTCTGCTGGCAGTAATGTTAAACAGACACCCTGTCTTCTGCTTTGCTAGTTAGTCTGTCTCCACAGCAACAGGAACTAGGGTAGTAGCAGCTAGCTACTTTCAGCTCACTTTTTAAGAAGGCCTGTTGGATTCAGTCATGGCTTGTGCTCTTGATAATGAGCTACAGATTCAGAGACCAGGAGCTATACACATATTAAGTTAGTGGATTGAGGCATATATCTTTGTAAAGTTGAGTGAGGAAAATACCGGAAGGGAAACAAAAAGTTTTTGTGTGTTCACCCTCAATACATGCCAAATAAAATTCCCTCTATTTGAAAGCCTAAGAGAATTCTGAGATAAGCAACCATCTATCAGCAAGAAAAGCTTGTCATGGATAAAGGTAGTTTGTGCTGAGAATAAACCACTTTACAAAAACTTCTGACCAGTCTGTTCTGTTACATTATCTGGTGGTCCATACTGTAATAAATAAAACTGGCATTTTAAGACATTGGTCTCCCATAAATCATTACTTTTTCCCAGTAAGAACATCTCTTAGATTAGACCATTAATGTATAACTGAGAAACATTAGGGTGTTATGGATACAGAACTAGCCTCAGAGTCAGAAAGCTATGAGTTTTAGTCCTAGCTTTGGCACCATACTGATTGTATATCCAGAGCAAGTCACTCAACTTCTCAGTGCCTGTAGCAACCTTGTAAGATGATAAGTTGCTAAATTACTACTGTTTAGAATTAGTATGAAGATCTTCTTCACTGACAAATTCCCTACACTAATAAAATCATAGGTGGAGACCAAAAAAAAAAAAAAAAGCTATGGTGACAATTAGAGCAAACAATTAAGTATATTTATCCTTATTTAAAATAAATTAATCAAACAATTTAAATAATTAAAATAAATGTTTTTCTCAGGTGCAAATAAAAGTGATAATGTGCAGGAACGTTATCTTATGGTTTGCAAACATCCAGGGCTCAATGATTTATTAGAATAAAATTTGGATTTAATTGCATAGTAGTAGAATTTTAGAGTAAAAAGCATGCATCCAATTTAGCCCAGAAAAGAAAGGAATTCCCACTAATAATGCCCTATATGTCATCCAGACTCTGCTCAAAGACCTTTCCTGGAAACTCATTCTACTTTGGGACAGACTAATGCTAAAGAATTTTTCCTAATGTCAAATTAGATCCTTCCTTCACATTAGAGCTTTTCAAATACTTGAATGCAATTTCTTTTTCTCCTTAAGACTTCTCTCTCCGGGTGAAAAATTCCCTTTTCCTTCAAATGATTCTTATTTGATATGGACTCACAATCCTTCCTCTGGACATTATCTAGTGTATCAATGCCTTTTTAAAAATTGTTTTTACTAAAGTGTTTTGTTTTTAAAATCTATGCATAGAAAATTTTCAGCATTCACTCCTGCAAAACCTTGTGTTCCAATTTTTTTCTCCCTTCCCCCCACCCCTTTCCAGAGACAACAAGTAATTCAATGTATGTTAAGCATATTCTATATATATTTCTACCATTATCTACAATATATCCTTTCTACAATCAGATCAAAAAAGAAAAAATTGAAAAAGAAAACAAAATGCAAGCAAACAACAAAAAGAGTGAACATACTATCTTGTGATCCACATTCAGTCCCCATAGTCCTCTTTCTGCATGCAGATGGCTCTCTTAATCACAAGATTGTTGGAATTAGCCTGAATCAACTCATTATTAAAAATAGCAATGTCCATCAGAATTGATCATCATATAATCTTGCTATTGCTGTAAACAGTGATCTCCTGCTGTCTAATTCTTCTTGCAGTTCTCTTAACTTTTACTCTAGGAATTTGCAAATATATTTTTAGTATTTCTATTACTTCATTATCTATGCTACCCTTTAGCAAGATATAGTTTCCATACTAATCTCTTTTAATTAAATCTATTTTTGCTTTTGATTGATTTGAGATCAGGATCACTATCCTTGCTTTTTTTTTTTTTTACTTCAGCTAAAGCATAATACATTCTGCTTCATCTTTTTATCTTTACTCTGAATGTATCATTCTGCTTTAAATGTGTTTCTTGTAAACAACACATTGTAGGATTCTGATTTTTAATATAGTTTGCTATACACTTCCAATTCATGTGAGAGTTCATCCCATTCACATTCACAGTTAAAATTACTAATTCTGTATTTTCCACCATCTTATTTTTTCCAAGTTATACTTTTCTCTTTCTTTTCTCCCTTTCCTTCCTCCAGTATTTTGCTACAGACCATTCTCTCCCTCAAACTGCCCTCTCCTTTTCTACAACTTTCACCTTCTACTTCTATTCTTACTTTTATTAATCTCCCCCTTTCCTTTACACTTTCCCCTCCTACTTCCCTATAGAATGATACAAGTTTCTCTGTGAAGCTAAATAAATATGTCTGATATTCTCTCTTTGAGCCAAATCTGATGATAGTAAGATTTACACAATGCCTATTCTTCTCCCTTTTCCCCTCAATTGCAATAGGTCTTTTTTGTTTCTTCATGAGATGCAATTTGCCCTATTTTACCTCCATTTTCCTCATTTTCTAGTACAATCCCCTTTTCACCTCTGTTTTTTTAAATATCATCACAATGAAATCAAATTATACCTGTACCCTCTAAGTATACCAATAACAGAGATACAATTTTGAAGAGTTAAACATATCTTCCCATTTAGAGATGTAAATTTTTTAACTTTTAAAAGAAACAGTTATTTTATTTCTTTCCTTTTTATCTTTTTATGCTTTTCTTGAATTCTGTATTTGAAGATCAATTTTTTTTTCAATTCTAGTCTTTTCATCAGAAATAAATGAAATTCACCTGTTTTACTTCTTTTTTCCTAAAAGATAATGCTCAATTTTGCTGAATAGTTGATTTTTGGCTACAATCCAAGTTCCTTTGCCTTTCAAACTATCAGATTCCAGACTTTGATCTTTTAATGTGGAAACTGCTAGGTCCTGGGTAATCATGATTGTAGCTCCTCAATATTTGGATTGTTTCTTTCTGGCTGCTTTCAATATTTTCTACTTGATCTGATAATTCTGAAATTTAGCTATGACATTCTTTGAAGTTTTTATTTTGGAGTCTCTTTCAGGAGATCATTAGTGAATTCTTTCAATGGCTATTTTAGTTTCAGATTGTAGAATATTAGAGCAGCTTTCCTTGATTATTTCCTGAAAGATGGTTTATGCTCTTTTTTTTTCATCATAATTTTCAAGAAGTCCAGTAATTCTTAGATTGTCTTTTCTAGATCTATTTTCCAGGTCAGTTGTTTTTCCACTGAGGTATTTTACATTTTCTTCTATTTTCATTTTTTGGTTTTGTTTTGTCTCATTGAGTCATTCACTTTCATTTGTTCAATTCTAATTTTTAGTGAATTGTTTTCTTCAGTTAGCTTTTTTATCTCCTTTTGTATTTAGCCAATTGAACTTTTAAATGAGTTGTTTTGTTCATTTTTTTCCATTTCACAAATTATGTTTTTCTCTTTTTTTTAAATAACTTTTTATTGACAGAACCCATGCCAGGGTAATTTTTTATAACATTATCCTTTGCACTCACTTCTGTTCCGATTTTTCCCTCCCTCCCTCTACCCCCTCCCCAAGATGGCAAGCAGTCCTATACATGTTAAATAGGTTACAGTATATCCTAGATACAATATATGTGTTGCACAGGAAGAGTTGAATTCAGAAGGTATAAATAACCTGGGAAGAAAAACAAAAATGCTAGCAGTTTACATTCATTTCCCAGTGTTCTTTCTTTGGATGTAGTTGCTTCTGTCCATCCTTGATCAATTGAAACTGAGTTAGATCTTCTCTTTGTCGAAGAGATCCACTTCCATGAGAATACATCATCATACAGTATCGTTGTTGAGGTATATAATGATCTCCTGGTTCTACTCATTTCACTTAGCATGAGTTCATGTAAGTCTTGCCAGTCCTCGCTGTATTCATCCTGCTGGTCATTTCTTACAGAACAATAATATTCCATAACGTTCATATACCACAATTTACTCAACCATTCTCCAATTGATGGGCATCCATTCATTTTCCAGCTTCTAGCCACTACAAACAGGCCTGCCACGAACATTTTGGCACATACAGGTCCCTTTCCCTTCTTTAGTACCTCTTTGGGGTATAAGCCCAGTAGAAATACTGCTGGATCAAAGGGTATGCACAGTTTGATAACTTTTTGAGCATAGTTCCAAATTGCTCTCCAGAATGGCTGGATGTGTTCACAATTCCACCAACAATGTATCAGTGTCCCTGTTTTCCCACATCCCCTTCAACATTCTGCATTATCTTTCCCTGTCATTCTAGCCAATCTGACAGGTGTGTAGTGGTATCTCAGAGTTGTCTTAATTTGCATTTGTCTGATTAATAATGATTTGGAACATATTTTCATATGGCTATAAATAGTTTTAATTTCTTCATCTGAGAATTGTCTGTTCATATCCTTTGACCATTTATCAATTGGAGAATGGCTTGATTTCTTATAAATTAGAGTCAATTCTCTATATATTTTGGAAATGAGGCCTTTTTCAGAACCTTTGACTGTAAAAATGTTTTCCCAGTTTATTGTTTCCCTTCTAATCTTGTCTGCATTAGTTTTGTTTGTACAAAAACTTTTCAATTTGATATAATCAAAATTTTCTATTTTGTGGTCAATAGTGATCTCTAGTTCTTCTTTGGTCATAAATTTCTTCCTCTTCCACAGGTCTGAGAGGTAAACTATCCTATGCTCTTCCAATTTATTTATAATCTCATTCTTTATGCCTAGGTCATGAACCCATTTTGACCTTATCTTAGTGTATGGTGTTAAGTGTGGGTCAATGCCTAGTTTCTGCCATACTAATTTCCAATTTTCCCAGCAATTGTTGTCAAATAATGCATTCTTATCCCCAAAACTGGGATCTTTGGGTTTGTCAAACACTAAATTATTAAAGTTATTGGCTGTTTTGTCCTTTGAACCTAACCTATTCCATTGATCAACTAGTCTATTTCTTAGCCAATACAAGATGGTTTTAGTAACTGCTGCTTTATAATATAATTTTAAATCTGGTATAGCTAGACCATCTTCATTTGATTTTTTTTTTCATTAATTCCCTTGAAATTCTGGACCTTTTGTTTTTCCATATATACTTTGTTGTTATTTTTTCTAGGTCATCAAAATAGTTTTTTTGGAGTCTGATTGGTATAGCGCTAAATAAATAGATTAGTTTAGGTAGTATTGTCATCTTTATTATATTTGCTCACCCAATCTAAGAGCATTTAATATTTTTCCAGTTGGTTAGATCAGACTTAATTTGTGTGGAAAGTGTTTTGTAATTTTGCTCATAAAGTTTCTGATTTTCCCTTGGCAGATAGATTCCTAAATATTTTATACAATCAGTAGTTACTTTAAATGGAATTTCTCTTTGTAACTCTAACTGTTGGGTTTTGTTAGTGATATATAAGAATGCTGATGACTTATGTGGGTTTATTTTGTATCCTGTAACTTTGCTAAAGGTATGGATTGCTTCTAATAACTTTTTAGTAGAATCTCTGGGGTTCTCTAAGTATAGCATCATATCATCAGCAAAGAGTGATAATTTGGTTTCCTCATTGCCTATTCCTATTCCTTTAATCTTTTTCTCAACTCTTATTGCCAAAGCTAGCATTTCTAATATAATATTAAATGTAAAGGTGATAGTGGGCAAACTTGTTTCACTCCTGATCTTATTGGGAATGGCTGCAGTTTGTCCCCATTACATATGATGCTTACTGCTGCTTTTAATTAGATGCTAGTGATTATTTTAAGGAAAAGTCCATCCTATACTCTCAAGAGTTTTTAATAGGAATGGATGTTGGATTTTATCAAATGCTTTTTCTGCATCTATTGAGATGATCATATGGTTTTTGTTATTATTAATATGGCGAATTATACTGATAGTTTTCTTAATATTGAACCAGCCCTGCATTCCTGGTATAAATCCTTCTTGATCATGGTGTATTATCCTGGGTATGATTTTCTGTAGTCTTTTTGCTAATATCTTATTTAAGATTTTAGCATCAATATTCATTAGGAAGATCGGGCTATAATTTTCTTTCTCTGTTTTCAACCTACCTGGTATAGGTATCAGTACCATGTCTGTATCATAAAAGGAATTTGGTAGGACTTCCTTCATTCCTATTTTTCAAATAATTTATAAAGCATTAGGGCTAATTGTTCTTTGAATGTTTGGTAGAATTCACATGTAAATCCATCTGATCATGGGGATTGTTTTTTAGGCAGTTGATTAATAGCTTGTTCTATTTCTTTTTCTGAAATGGGACTATTTAAGCAATTTACTTCCTCCTCTGATAATCTGGGAAACCTATATTTTTTGGAGGTAGTCATCCATTTCGCTTAGGTTATCAAATTTATTGGCATAAAGTTGGACAAAGTGACCCCTTATTATTTCTTTAATTTCCTCTTCATTGGTGGAAAGTTCTCTCTTTTCATACAAATTATGTTTTTCAATAAGTTGGTTTCTTTTTGAAATCTATTTTGTAAGGAGGTATATGCTTTTTTCATTTCATCAAATCTATTTTGTAAGAAGTCATGATTTTTCCATTTCACTAAATCTGTTTTTTAAGGCTTTTTTTTTTCAGATAATTTTTGTTTCCTCTTCCAAACTCTTTTGTAAAGTTCTCATCTCCTTTCCCCAGTTTTCTTCTCTCTTTTAAAATCCTTTTTGAATTATTCCAAGAGAGTCTTTTGAGACGAGAACTAACTCATATTACCCTTTGGGGGCTTCATCTGGAGATCATTTGCCTTTAGTAGTCTCAGAGTTTGAGGTCTGTTCTTCTCTGTCTCCATAAAAACTATCTATAGTTAGAGTACTTTTTGTTTTTTGCTCATTTTTTAAACATTGAGGTCTGCTCTTAGGGCAAAGGGGAAATTGTCCCAAACTTCCTTTACAGACAACAGCAGCTTTATGCTGCCCTGGACCAATACTACTGTCTTTTTCCTGTGCTGGGTAGTTGTGGCCAAGTCCTGCATTATTCTGAGGTTCAGAGGCTCACTATTTGCCTTTTGATATTTGCATTGGATGTCTCACAGCTAAACTACTGATCCACTGTTTTCTAAATCAGGACAGAGTAGGCAACACTTCTTAGTAGATTCTCCCATAGGATGTCACATCACCCTGAGTCCCTGTGCTGCAACTGTGTTTAGTCATCTCTCAAAGTCATTTCTGACTCTTCATGACTCCATTTGGGATTTTCTTGAAAAGGGTTATAGAGTAGTTTATCATTTTTCCTGCTCATTTTACATATGTAGGAACTGAGGCAAATAGGGACAAGTGACTTGCATGGGGTTAAACTGGAGGGAATAGAATTTGCTGATTCTGCTCCATCTCTCCCAATTAAAACTGATCTTTTCTGATTTTTTTCCATATCTTGTTCTGGAACTTTGTTAGAGTACCAGCCCTGAAGTCAGGAGGACCTGAGTTCAAATCTGGCCTCAGACACTTAATACCTCCTAGCTGTGTGACCTTGGGCAAATTACTTAACCCCAATTGTCTCAGCAAAACAAAACAAAACAAAACAAAACAAAAAACAAAACAAACAAACAGAAAAACAGACCTAAAAATGAACACAATTATCCAGGTGAGACTAGATGAAGGCAGAACAGTGCTTTTATTGCCTCCCTAACTCCTGGACTTCATCTCTCTTATTGCAATCTCAAATCAGGTGAGATTTTTAGCTGCCAAATAAAACAGTTGACTCCTTGAACTTGCAATTTATTAACTCCTCTGGCACATAGCTCTTTTTCAAAACAATTCCTGAGTAAAACCACTCCCTCCCTGACAGTGCCTTTATGAAGTTTATTTGTCCATCTATTTATTTATTTATTTTAATTCAATGTTCAAGTGCAAGGTTCTATATTTATTCATAATGAATTTTATCTTCCTTTGTAAACAAAGTCATTTCTGACTCTTCATGACTCCATTTGGGATTTTCTTGAAAAGGGTTATAGAGTAGTTTATCATTTTTCCTGCTCATTTTACGTATGTAGGAACTGAGGCAAATAGGGACAAGTGACTTGCATGGGGTTAAACTGGAGGGAATAGAATTTGCTGATTCTGCTCCTCTTCACATCTTCATTTCTCTTTTGAATATCATTGGCAGTAACTCAACAATTCCTTCTGTCAGTTATTAACTATAAATGAGGTTATAGTTAAATGGACTTTCATGACATTATTTCACCAAAAAAACAAAACAAAACAAAACAAAACAAAACAACAACAACAACAACAAAACAAAACTAGGTATTCTCTTACTATTGTCTTATCCTGGTATCAACTCCCTTTTAGCATATCTTTCTGTCAAATTCGAGTCATTCTCCTTGGCTAAGGAAACAGATTCAAAATCATCATTGAAAAACTGCCATTTTTTTTCCTAGTTAGTATCATTTCCACCTCAACCAAGAGTCTAATCCCTTCTTTGATCTTTCTTTTTCTCTCAATATAGCTAAAAAACTTAACATCATTTTTTTTTATCTCTCCTCTCAATGGCCTCAGCTCATTTTGAGTTTTTGATATACCTAATACTATATATTTAGGACTGTCTTTTGCTCCTAAATTCAGACTTAGTTATCTGGGATACACCTGACTCTTCATGACTCCATTTGGGGTTTTCTTGGCAAAGACAGTGAAGTGATTTGCCATGTCCTTCTCTAGCTCATTGTAGGGAGGAGAATATTGAGGCAAACAGAGTTAAGTGACATATGAGGCCAGATTTGAAATCAGAAAGATGAGTTCTAACATCAGGCCCAGAACTTTATGCACTACTGTCATTTAGTGAAGCTCTTAAACTGTAAGTTACTATATAAGTACTAAGTATGATTTTTATCATCATCATCTAACATCAACGTAAACCCATGCCCAAATGCATTTTATTTACCTGAAGTCATCCAAAAGAGACTGAACACCTACATATAAAGGGGATGTTGCCAAAAGTATAAGCTATAGAAAAAATATTTTATGATATAGAAAGGAGTAATAGTTTAGCTAATTTACCATCCTAACCCCAAGCATAGATCAATAAATTAATCACCCAACATCAATTAAAAACTTACTATGTGCTATACACTGGGGACAAAAATTCAATAATTACATTGTCTCTGGGGAGACAGCATATACACATAAATAAGTATGTATAAAATGAATGTAAAAATTAAACCTGAAAAAGGGAATAAGAGGAAAATTACCATAACATAACAGCATTAGAACTGAACAATCAGAAGACATTTCTTTTAAAAAAGAAAGGGAGAATTAGAAAATGAGGACACACTTATAAAAATGGCAGTATTCAAAATATAGTTTTACATGGCATTCACTTTAATAGGCAATTCCCTATCTATTTTCCATTCAATTTCTTATGGCTGAATTTCAGATTACTTCTTTTCTTCTATAAATTTGTTAGATAACCTAAATAAGTGTATATATTTCTGTATTGGTTTCATTCTCAAGTCTTCATTTTTTGTACTGTTGTTAATAATAAGAACTAGCATTTATATAGCACTTTTAGATGTATAGAGAAGTGTATTTGTGGTATCACATTTAATCTTCACAACTGCTCTGGGAGGTAGATACTGGTTTTTCCCCATTTTACAGATGAAGAAATTGAGGATGAAGACTAAAAGGAAAGAGAATAAGTTCTTAATAAATTTATACATAGAGAAAAAACAGATGAAAACAGAAGAAAATATAATTAAGACAATAATTTGTATACATATATTATTTATTTTTCATTTTCAAAGAGAACCAATGACATCACAGAGTGAGGTCATGATTCATACATGACTTGAATTTAAGTGAGGCAGAATTGCACAAAGTCACCAGTCTCATTCTCTTTTCCAGAGTCAGTCAAGTCCAGTCGCAAGGCAATGGTTTAGAATTCAGTGAATGACTTTGTCATTTTTGATGTCCATGACTTGTTTCATCTGTCTTCATGATTGATGGAACAAATTGTTCTCATCTGCCCATTCCACTGAAGGAAATCTCTGTTGGAATAGAAAGATATCCCTCTTATTCACCAAGTTCAAGAATTCTTGGTTATCCTGAACCTGGTTTAGAACATCTACCAAGATGGTTTATGAAGGTGTGGCCACTGCATGTGCCATAGCTTTTTTGGAGCCACAGGTGAGAGTTTAATTTCAGGGGGACCAAAAACCTAAAAATGTCTCAACAAGGTTTTACCAGAGATTTTAGTCTTTCCTGTATATCTCATATACCCCTATAAATATACATATATATGTATGCACACACACATATATATGTATACACATATACATAGTATATTTGTATATATATGTATATATTCAAAATAATATAATATGGAGAATTACAGATTCATATATTATCCTATTTGTTCTGCAGTATATGTGGAAATGGTTTTGTCATATGTTAAAGTTCAGAATAAGAAAAGATAAAATTTTAATTTAATTCCAAAAAAGAATTCTTTGTCCAGGAACAGTGTGTATGAGATACAGAATTTGGGAGTTGAGCTCAGAATTAAATTGCCTAAATTCAGCGGCCTAAACTTCTACAAGAAAAAAAACTATGGAAAAACCCTCAAAAATACAAGCTGAAGAGTGAATTTCTTTAAAACAGAAATAATCACATCTCTATTTAAGGTTTCTAGGCACATCATTTTCATAATCAGAGGCTCAGCATGACTCCTGTCCTTCATTATTACACACATATAACATTTTCTGCATAGAATATTCCTATCTACAGTTCCCTGGGAAAAGTAGCAGCACTTCATAAATAAAAATACTAAATGCAGAAGACACAGCTGAGACTTAAGCCAACTAATGAATCTAGGGGACAGTTTTGGTATTTTTTACAATGAGGATAACTTAATTGGCTTCCTTAATTACATCAATAGGAGGCCGGAGAAGATGAAAGGTATGGAAATCACAGAGTTATAGAGAATAAAGCTTTTCTCCTCTGCAAAGGGTTCTTTTCTTTAGGTTGAAACTTTGGATAAACAATAAAATAGAAAAGACATGTAACAACACTAAAAGCTTACAAAGCTTGCTATTTCAAAATGTCAGTGATCTCACTGATGTGAGAACTTTTACCTACCAGAATATCATAATGAACCATATATCTTCTGGTATGCCTCCTGTTTATGTCCTGATATGGATGGCAACATGTTCAAAGGGAAAGAATATTCTGATTAGGGGTCCCTAATCATGAGCCACAGTTTAAGCTTTAAATAAATTTTTCCCATGGTGCTAGGGTACGGGCTTAATGAATCAAGGTATGTGGAAAAAGAGATCCTAGCTTCTCTCTAATTAGAGATCATGTCCCCATTCTCAGGCCTGGACACATTTAAATTGTATGTTCATACCCATAGTAAATTAGCCTATTAGTGGAGCAGGGAAGGAAAATAGTGGCAATTGCTTAACATGAGGCAAGTAACTAGACAGAATTTCTGTTTAGAGCAGCAAAATTATCTTACTTTCTACTCCTAATGCATAAGTCACAAAGATTACACCAATGAGAAAATCTTTATTTTCTCTCTGAAGTCATCCAACTCTGGTCAGGATGCATAAAGAATCACAGAGGTGAAAAGATCCCAGAGACCATTCAGTTGTTACTCTCACATGATACCCCAATCTCCACTAGAACACACCTATGAATATGATGATCTGGCCTCTTGATCTTCTCTAATAAACAAAAACTCTACTAACTCCTTAGGCAGTCTGTTTTATTTATAGAAGGCTAAAAGTGTTCATATAAATAATTCACTGTAGATTTAACTGTAAGGTTAACAAAGTATTCTCTTCACAAAATACTTCTAAAGTAGGTCATGTTATCATTGGTCTTCTCTGGCTCTGGTTTCAAGTCCATCTTTCAAAAAGCTACCAACCAGATATTTCTAAAGCACAAGTTCAACCACAAAATTCCCTACCCAGAAAGCTCCAGTGGCTCTGCATTATCTCCAGGATCAAATATAAATCCCAATGTTTGGCTTTTAAAGCCTGTAGAAATATATCTCTAGCTTATGCTTCCAGGCTTATTGAATTCCAAGCTTTCATATTCTCTAGATAACCTGGTCTGCTGGGTGTTCTCTGGGTTTTCTTCTTCAAATCATGAACATCTTAAGAGCAGGGGCCATTTTCTTTACCTTTCTCTGTAACATCTGTAGTAGTTGTTGTTATTGTTGTAGGCTCTTTATAAATGTATTTTGTCTTAGCTTGATCCTATTTTTATCATTCCATCTTCCGTCTCTATGAATCTGAATCAGCAATCTCCCATTCCTGCAATGCTCTTCATCTTGATTCAAGTTTTCTTCAAAGATTGGGGAGTTTCCCTCAGCCCCAAAACCCACATTAAAAAGCCTTCTCTCCCTCCAAAAAATATTTTACATATATTTTATACTGAATTATTTATATGGATGATGTTTTCCTCTAATAGAATATAATTTCTTCCAAGGCACAGACTATTTCATTTTAATCTTTTTATCCCTGGGGCCTTACTACATTAGATTTCCCCCCAAACTCCCCAAAACAAACAAGGACCTAGGCTATTTAACTATGGCAAAAAATCCTAAAATTATTTTTATTTAATTTTTCTTTTTTTCTTTATTAAAGCTTTTTATTTTTCAAAACATATGTGTAAACAATTCTTCAACTTTAGCCCTTACAAAACCTTGTGTTCCACTTTCCCCTTCTTCCCCCATGCCCTCCCCTAGATGGCAAGTAGTCCAATACATGTTAAACATGATAGAAATATATATTAAATTTAATATATGCATATGTATTTATACAATTATCATGCACAAAAAATAATCAAATCAAACCAGTTTTTTTTTTTTAAAGAGAGAGAAACAAAATAAAATGCAAGTGAACAACAAAAAGAGTGAAAATGCTATGTTATGAACCACACTCAGTTCCCACAGCCCTTTCTCTGGGTGTATACATCATCACTGAACCATTAGAACTGGTTTGAATCATGTCATTGTTGAAGAGAGCCATGTCCCTCAGAATTGATATTGTTTATCTTGTGTTACCATATATAATGATCTCCTGGTTCTGCTTATTTCACTTAGCATCAATTCATGTAAGTTTATCCAGGTCTCTCTGAAATCATCCTGCTGGTCATTTCTTACAGAACAATAATATTCCATAATATTCATATACCATAATTTATTCAACCATTCTCTAATTGATGCGCATCCATTCGGTTTCCGGTTTCTGCATATGTGGGTCCCTTTACCTCTTTTAAGATCTCTTTGGGATATAACCTCAGTAGAAACACTGCTGGAACAAAGGGTATGCACCGTTTGATAACTTTTTTGAGCATAATTCCAAATTGCTCTGCAGAATGGTTGGATCCATTCACATCCCAGTCTTCCCACATCCCCTCTAACATTCATCATTATCTTTTCCTGTCATCTTAGCCAATCTGAGAGGTGTGTAGTAGTATCTTAGGTTTGTCTAATTTGCATTTCTCTGATTGATAGTGATTTGGAGCACCTTTTCATATGACTAGAAAAAATGCTCCAAATAATTATTGATCAGAGAAATAGTTTCAATTTCTTCACCTGAAAATTGTCTGTTCATATCCTTTGACCATTTATCAATTGGAGAATGGCTTGAATTCTTATAAATTTAAGTCAATTCTCTATATATTTTAGAAATGAGGTTTATCAGAACCTTTGAGTGTAAAAATGTTTTTCCAGTTTTCTTTTCTTTTCTTCTATTCTTGTCTGCATTAATTTTGTTTATATAAAACCTTTTTAATTTAATATAATCAAAATTATCTATTTTGTGATCAATAATGATCTCCAGTTCTTCTTTGGTCACAAATTCCTTCTTCCTTCACAGATCTGAAAGGTAAATTATCCTATGTTCTTCTAATTTCTTTATAATATCATTTTTATATCTAGATCATGAACCCATTTTGACTTTATATTGGTATACTGTATTAGGTGTGAGTCAGTGCCTAGTCTCTGCCATACTAGTTTCCAATTTTCCAGCAGTTTTTGTCAAATAGTGAATTCTTATCCTAAAACCTGGGGTCTTTGGAAAACCCTAAAATTCTTTCCATTTGCCACTCAAGCCTGAGTAGAACACAGTAGCTACCCTCCCTGTGTGAGGTCTGAAGTTAGTCCAATCTTATCATCAATGTCCTTCAAGAAACTAAACTTTAAAATCAGGACTTTAGAAAAAAGGGAGGAAACTGGATCTCCTAAAATCATTGATTATTAATAATTATTTCTTTCAGAATCATTTTGTGAGAAAGAATAATAATCTAAACTGGTCCAGAATAGTCGGGGAGCATCATCTAACCCAGAAATAAAGCTATAAATAGTTCACAAGAATCCTAAAACCATTTTTCCCCTTAGCATCACTGCTGCATAGAGGGTATCTCACAATGATGTTACTATGAGTTACAAAAGTAACTCCTGGTTATATCTAAAAAGAAGAAAAATGATAAAACCTTAGCTCAAGAAATTTCAGGTACTTTCTGTACAGTGGAATTCATTTTACTAATCTACTATTCAGAAATAATCACTGCTCTCTATCCTTCCTCCTAGGGAATTGTAGGCAGATTTAGATAACAACTATAGTTATACTCTCAGCACCTTAGAGAATGGGATTGTGTAAAAAGAGATTGAATATTTCTTTCTTTCAATTTTATAACTCAATATCACTAAAAGGAGATAAACCACTCATATAAAAGATCCATCCAATGTTTGGAAAATCAGAAGCCCTTTTAATTGTCAATGTCATCTCCAGGATCAGAAATAAAACAGGTATGTTGACTTATTCCAACACTAAAGGTCCCTGCAGCTTGCTACAAACTGCTAGGATTCATATATATGTTTTGTTTAGCCACACATACATATTTGTTCATGATGTAAATTTTGGTAAATTTTCATCTCATTCTCCCTTACCCCATCTTCTTTTTCTCTCTCTCCTTCCTTCCCTACTTGCCTTCCTCCCCCTTTCTATGTCTCTGTCTGTTTATATCTCTGTCTGTTTGTGTCTCTCTCTGCCTCTTTCTGTCTCTGTCTCTTAAATGCAGACATTAAAGAAAAACCTTGCTTTATTTACCTTCTCTTAAATTGCTGCAATCCCAAGAGAATGATTTTTTTGCTTCCAGACTTTAGCAGCTGGGTTTTATTAGAGGTTGCTCAGTGCCTTATCCCAGAGGGTGTCTGCATTTCATTATTGAATACAGCCATCCCTGGAAATGTCTTGCAATGCAATGTGTCAGTACCTTGAAGAGGAAGATCTTATGTAAATGTCAGGTGTCATTTTCATGAATGATAAACCTCTTCATCATAAAAAGGAAAAAGAAAAAAGAAAAAGAGATCTCCACTTAATGAACACATTTAACTTGATTCCCCGCCCCCCCCCCAAGAAGCCAAATAATTATAATACTGGAGAATTATGTCAAATGTATGTGATATTTCTCAGACATAAGACTTAGCCTTTGTTAGAAGCTGCTCTCCCCAAAAAAGGGCTATCTAGTTGCTTATTTTGAGAGTGATTTCTAGAAGAAACTACATATGATTTCTCTTTGGGGTGTTTCATTAAGGAGAAAGTTTCATCAGGGCAGAAAAACAGGACCCACTGCCTCCAGTATTCCTGGAGACTGTTCTGAAGCAAGATCTCTATATAAGGTCATATTTTAAATTTGGAGAGCCCCAATTAGACCCTTGTGTAGAATGATGTAGTGGGAAGAGATAAACTTAGAGTTAAAGGGATCTGAATGGGAATGCTGGTTCTTCCCTTTACTTATCTGTGACTTTGGATAAAATATGAATTTCTTTAAAATAAAGGAGTTGGACTATATGTCTCCTTAAGCTGCTTCCGGCTTTAGATAAATGATTCCATGAAGTATACTTCTCTTATAAGCACCTTGTGAGCTATTTTCCTAAATTTATAGATAGTGGTAACAATGGCTGACATTTATATATATGTCAGAAATTGTGCTAAGCACTTTAGAAATGTTATCTCATTTAAGCCTTACAATCACATTGAGAAGTAGGTGCTATTATTATCCCCATTTTACAGATTAGAGAAACTGAGGCAATAGAGAGGGATTAACTTGTCAACTAGGTTGGAGCCAGATTTTGAAGGACTTCAAAGCTCAAGCAAAAAAGCTTAAATTTGGAGTTCTTCACCTTTTGTTTATGTCAGGGACCCCTTTTCTAGTCTGGTGAAGTCTATGGATCTTTTTAGGAAAAAAAAAATGTTTTTAAGTATCTAAAGTGAAAGACTATAAGATTATAAAAAAATATAAAGGAAACCAAAGGTTAATGAAAATAAAGATGTAATTTTTTTTTTCAGTGTATTTCATTGAAACCCTTAAATCTATCTACAAAATCCCTTGTGGAGTTTGAGGGTGATTCTGTGGATCCCAAGTCTATAATGACTGTCTTAGAGAAAATAAATGACTTGCCAAAGGTGCCCTAGTAAATAAGTAGTAAAGCTGGTGTCCAAACCTTTATCTTGACTCCAAATTCAGCACTCCTTCCATGATACAATGTGTCCTTATAATTAAATTGCCTTGAAGACCATCTAAGTTATAATTTTATACAATCTAAAGAGTTAATAGAAGTTAATAGAATAATGGAGATAAGTGAAATTTAGGAGATGGAATTACTGTGTGTTTTGGAGTCACTATATATAATAATTAAACAATTCCATTTCCATGTTTGATATAGAGAAATATACAGGGTTTTGCTGACATCAGATCTTAGATCTAGGAGCTCAATTACTCATTTACACTTCAGAAATCAGCAAACACTACTTTTTGCTTTGTTGATTGTCTAGTCTTAAGAAAATGATAAAAATATTAATATTGCAGATTAAACTTTAAAGTAGGTTGAGTGTACATTTTTTTCTAGTAGAGGTTATTAAACATTTACCAGTGTACCTCTGGAAATATGGGAAAGTAGGAATTGATTTTGTTGATGCCAAACTGGGTGGGAAAGATGACATTCTTTCTGCCTCAAGGCCATGGTGTTTGGAAAGTGGTCAAAGACAAGTGCATTCACATGCATATTTTATTAAAGGATTGAGGCCAAAGGCAAACTTAACTTTCATTTTTATTTTATAACCAAATAAAGTTATAAGACTTATCTTATAACTATAAGATAATGGAGATAAGTGAAATTTAGGAAATGGAATTACTGTGTGTTTTGGAGTCACTATATATAATAATAAAACAATTCTATTTCCATGTTTGATATAGAGAAGTATACAGGGTTGTATAGTATAAGAGTTGACTTATCAGTCTAGAAATGTAGTTTGTAGATGTAGTATTAGAGATTAGAGATAGAGATGTTGTGTAAACATTGAGATGGATATTGGAGATGGAGATAAAAAAAAGAAATATCTTTAAGTGGCATTGTAGAGAACAATGAATTGACCCAGAATTCAATAAAAGAGTAGAATAGATTAGTGCTAGAAAACTATGCAGAGCTTTAAGTGTCCCTAAAGGTGTTTCTACCTTAGTGGATAAAATACTGAGGCTGAAATCAGAAAAACCTGAATCAAATCTTGTTGGAATCCTTACTAACTGCTAACTAATTAGAGTTGATCTAATCTTACAAGAAGATGTTTTGGGCAGAACCTGAAACAAGGTACTAAGTAGAACTAATCAAGACAAGGCTTGTGTTCACACCTTTACTCATTGGAGTCCACAAGTATGCTAGCTTCACAAAGTACACTTTCTAACTTCAAGGGAGTCCACACCTCCCTTAAAGCTCATTGGCCCAGAGAGCACTATGGGAGAAAACCTATAATCCCATTCTCTCAGAAGAGTCAGATAAAAGGCCAGCGATGAGGCATCTATGGCAGAATACATTTTTTCCTCTTGGCTGGCTGATCGCGCTGGACTCGAGAGGAGCGACTCTGGTGCAGAGAACACTTTGACGGATTTCAGTGGAGCTACGCCAGAAGCCCTCTCTCCGCGGCAAGTTGGTGGCTGGGCTCCCCAGAAGGAGATAAGAGAGACCTTCCATCTCTGTCTTGGTTGGAGGCAGAAGAAAGCAGAGTCAGAGGCTGAAGGACAGAACCTTTGGATTTGGAGACATCCGAAGGGCTCCAAGCCTCTAAACCGGCTTTGCCTTGAGAAGAACAAGAACTCCAACATTTAAACTCATAACAAAATCTGGACTTGGACACTGAACTGTGAGAAGGAGATAGCAAACAACTCCAGTATCTTCGCAAAAAACAAACAAACAAACAAACAAAAAAAACATTACTGAGTTATGAAGAGTCTGAGCAATTGAACCACTAAACAACAACAAGCTTGTTCCAGGGACAAAGATTTTTTAACATCAATATCCTTTTTTTTTTTTTTAATTTAAATTTAAATTAAATTTTATTTTTTTATTTACAAGTTATATGTATGGATAATTTTACAGCATTGGCAATTGCCAAACCTTTTGTTCCAATTTTTCCCCTCCTTCCCCCCACTCCCTCCCCCAGATGGCAGGATGACCAGTAGATGTTTAATATATTAAAGTATAAATTAGATACACAGTAAGTATACATGACCAAACCATTATTTTGCTGTACAAAAAGAATCGGACTCTGAAATATTGTATAATTAGCCTGTGAAGGAAATCCAAAATTCAGGCAGGCAAAAATATAGGGATTGGGAAGTCAATGTAATGGTTCTTAGTCATTTCCCAGAGTTCTTTTGCTGAGTGTAGCTGGTTCAGTTCATTATTGCTCCATTGGAACTGATTTGGTTCATCTCATTGCTGAAGATATCCAGGTCCATCAGAATTGATCATCATATAGTATTATTATTGAAGTATATAATGATCTTCTGGTCCTGCTCATTTCACTCAGCATCAGTTCATGTAAGTCACTCCAGGCCTTCCTGAAATCAACCTGTTGGTCATTTCTTACTGAACAATAATATTCATATATCACAATTTATTCAGCCATTCTCCAATTAACGGGCATCTACTCAGTTTCCAGTTTCTGGCCACTACAAAGAGGGCTGCCACAAACATTCATGCACATATATATCCCTTTCCCTTCTTTATGATCTCTTCAGGATATAAGCCCAGTAGTAACACTGCTGGATCAAAGGGTATGCACAGTTTGATAACTTTTTAAGCATAGTTCCAAATTGCTCTCCAGAACAGTTGGAACATCAATATTCTTATGATAATTCTGCACAACTATGAGCAATGAAATATACCAGAGTTTCCAAGAGACTTAAATGTATGACTCACTTAAAAGTAAATGCAAAGGCTCATGATGTGCAAGAGTAGACTGATAATAGTAGACTATTATCAATAAAAGGTTATGTCAAAGATGCTCCTTCATAGACAGGAAACTTACTAACTAATCTAAGTTCTATTAAATAGAAGACAAAAGATCTAAGGAATGGGCAGGAAACAGGATGAATGCAAAAGTGGGGCAATATCCTTTAAGACAGATTCCAAGTAAAAGATCAGAATGTGTAGAACCTAGAGAATTACTACTAATGATGAAGAAAGCTAATGATAACAAAAAAAGTTTTATTTAGTTCTCTTAAGGGAAAGGGGATGATCAAGGAAGGAGAAGGGCCAATGTTCATTTTGATTTAAAAAAAATATTATTTTATTTTTAACATTCTTTTTTTTTTTAAATTTTGAGTTCAAAATTCCTTCCCTCTCTTCCACCCTTATCCCACTGACGAAAAGGCAAACAAAATGATATCAGTTATACATATGAGGAGTAGCTAGATGTCACAGTGGATAGAGAACCAGCCCTGATGTCAGGAGGACCTGAGTTCAAATCTAGTCTCAAACACTTAACACTTCCTAGCTCCTAAAATACAGGGGATTTACCTGAAGTGAATGAATAGATAGATAAACAAACAAATAAATAATAATAAAAAACAAATAAATGCATTAATAAATAAATAAACAGCAAGAAATTTATACTTTATTTTGAACTCAGAGTTCATTTTTCTCTCTGGACACAGATAGCATTTTTCATCCTGAGTCCTTTGGAATTGTCTTGGATTATGGTATTGCTCAGAGTAACCAGATTCCACAGTGGATCATTATTATAACATTGCTGTTACTATTCACAATGATCTGTTTCTTCTCACTTCTCTTTGCATCAGTTCATATGAGTCTTGCCATTTTTTTTTCCTGAAACCATTCCCAAATTACTTCTCATATGGCACAATATTTCACCACATATCATATGTCACAACCTGCTTAGCCATTCCCACATTGATCATCTCTGCAATTTCCAAATTTTTTTCCATCACAAAAAGAGCTGCCATAAATATTTTGTACATATAAGTCCTTTTTTCTTTTTCTTTGATCTTTTTGGGATACAGATCTAATAATTTTATTATTGGGTTAAAGAATACATAGTTTTATAGCCCTTTGGACTTATTTCTAATTTGTTCTCCAGAATACTTAGACCAGTTCATAATTTCACCCATTTATGTGTAGCTATTTTTCCATCCCTTCCAGCAGTTGTAATTGCTGATATGTATAAGTGGTATCTCAAAAATTGTTCTAATTGATATTTCTCTAATCGACAGTGAGCATTTTTAGAACATTTTTCAAATAATTGTAGATAGTTTTGATATCTTCTTTTGAAAACTGCCTGTTTCCGCATAGCATTCTCACTTTCTCTGTTATTATTTCCTTGCATTTTGTTTCTTTTTTCTCAGTTTTTCTTTTTCTTCCTTCTTGATCTGATTTTTCTTGCATAAGCAGATGGCTGTGTGAATATGTATACACATATTGAATCTGGCATGTACTTTAGCATATTTGGCATGTATTGGACTGCCTGCTGGGTGGGAGAGGGGATAGGAAGAAGAAGGGGAAAATTTGCGGTAGGGGGTTATGCAGAGGTCAATGTTGGAAAAATTACTCATGCATATGCTTTGTGAACAAAAAGCTTTAATAAAAAAGAAAAGAAAAGTGCCTGTTTATAAGCTTTGACTATTTATCAATTGGGGAATGGTTTTTAGTTTTATAAATTTGACTTAGTTCTTTATATAATTGAGAAATGAAGTTTATATCAGTGAAGATTTTATAAAATTCTTTGATATTACTTTACCATTTACAATACCTTTTAGCAAAAAATAGTCTCCCTGATCATCACTTAATTAGCTCTTTTTTGCTTTTTTGAGATCATGATTGATATACCTCTGTCCCTACCCCACTTTTTTTTTTTTAATTCTAGGGGAAGTATAATAGATTCACCTTCAACTCTTCATGTAATTTTGTGTATTTCTTTTTGTTTTAAGTATATCTCTTGTAAACAAAGAACATATTTTTTAGATTCTGGTTTTTTAACCCATTCTGTTCTCTGCTTTTCCAGTTTATTATTATTTTTTTACTTTATGTTAGAGTTTGGCTATACTCACCTGGGTGTAGAGAGGCATTGTCCTAAGCTTCAAACTTTTTTTTGCTACCTTTTTCAGAGCTAGTTCTGGGGTTCTGTAAGTTTTTGGTCCTTCCAAGATGGTATTGATCCAAAGAGAGATATGGTCACTGCTTTACTAGTCTGTGCTCTGGTCTTACCCAGGAAGAACTTCTGTCATAATTGCAAGTGCTAATGCTCCTCTTAGCTATGACCAAATCCACTATTTCCTGCAGCTGCAAACACTTCAGGTCCTCCCTGTCTTGGAACTGCTATCATCCCCTGTTCTCCTGAAGCCATAGGTATTAATGCTTTTCTCTATCCTGAAAATATGATCTGGGCCCTGCTACCTTGTGAGATATGTATATGTATATGAACTCCTTTCTATTCTCAAACTGTAAACAGAAACTGTGTATGGGCAGTAGAGTTATCAATAAACATCAGTTGCACCCAGTGCTAGCAAAGGGTCACCTGTAATTCCTTTCTGACTAAATGTGCAAATCCTTTTACCAGTTCTGAATTGAGAGCTCTGAAATTAGCTGCTGCTGCTTCTTTCATGGCTACCTCCAAAGCCAATAGTTACTGATGTGTGAGCTCTGGGCTGTCTCCCAACTCAGTGTCACATACTTCCCCTGCCAACCTCCTAAATTGCCTTAGGCTGGAATAGTGTCTTATTTGAACCTTTTGTTGACTCTGCCACTCAAAATTTTTATTTGATATGGAGATACAATGGGGGATATTATGGTGATTGATGTGGTAAACTAAACAATGGTAGAATTCGATAAATTTGGAACTGGTTGAAAGACTGGACTCAAGAGTTTGTCATTAGAGGCTCAGGGTTAGTTTGCCGAAAGGTCACCAGCATTTCATGTTTGGAATGCTCTACAAATATGCACTTACATTTTTATCAGTTGTCTACATAACCATAAATGGCATGCTCATTAAGTCTATGAATGACACAAAGTAGAAAGAGTTAACTTACATGGAAGAAAGAGAGTTAGTATTCAAAAAATCTTCAGAGGTTTACAATATTATTTTGAATCAAGTAGATGAGCTTTAATAGACATAAATGTAAAACCTTGTATTTTGCTTTCAAAAGACATTAAAAAAATTGGGGATATATAGTTTGAAAACAGTTCTCAAAAAGATTAGACAGCACTGTAATAGGATATCTAACAGAATTAATGTGATTTTAGATTTTAGAATTACAGATAAAGTAGGAATTGGGAGGTAATAGCCTCTCTCTCTCTCTCTCTCTCTTTCTCTCTTTCTCTCTCTCTTTCTCTTGCTCTCTCTCTCTCTCTCTCTTTTTCTCTCTGCCAACATATTTATACATACACACATATTCTGCCCTGGTCAAACCACAGTTAGGGTAGTATATTTAGTCTGAAGTACCATGACCCCTATTAAGTTAATCTTAAAATGTAATATTATATGTTACATATTTTTAAATTTTTTTCAGATATTTCTTAATTACATTTTAATCTGTTTCAAGAGGTCCTTGGGAATATTATGGGCCACATATGATGCCTAGAAGTATGTTTGACACCTCTGCTGTATAGTAATTAGATGGTACAATGAATAGAGGGCTGGATCTAGAGTCAGGAATTCCAAAATTTGTTAGCTGTGTGTTAGTGGGTGAGTCATTCACCTCTGTCTCAATTTTCTCATCTGTGAGGATGAGGAATGAGATAATATTTATAAAATGGTTTGTGTGTTTTAATGTACTTTACAAATCCCAAAGCACTGAATAAATACTATTTGTATTCTTGTTGTGGAAAGAAGTTCTAACTTGGGTTATTCTTTGGAGTCTAAACATGGGGCAAAATAGACAATTTCATTGCTGCAGGGACCTTCTTCTACAAAATCAAATCAGCACCAGATCTGCAACTCATAGACTCCTGTTGCAGTGAGAGGTTGAATGACTTGCCTAGAGTCACACAAGCATCATGTGTTAGAGTCAGGATTTCAATCAAAGTCTGGCTCAAAGGCAAACTCTCCATAACCTTTGTCATGTGGCTCCTCTATAAATTTCCTGCACATATAGATGTAAATCAAATACTGTGCCTTTCATAGTTTATAATCTAGTAGAGGAAATAAGACATTTATAGAAAGAGTTATAGTCTAAAGGAAAAGACAAGATGCAAGAAAGGTAGAAAATATGAGAGTTCAGAGTGTTATGCCACAGTTTTCTTTAACTGTCCTGACTCAGTTTCCCTGTCTCAGTTACCTTAACTGTTCTGTCTCTGACCCAGTAAAACTAAGGATTATTTGCTCTTGGGTTATAAATTAGCAAGATAAAAGAGTAGCTCTCCTGACTCTTTTATGGATTTACAATATTCCTTTAGAATATTCCAAGACCAACCCATGATATCTTTACTTCTTTGTCTCTGGAATTTTTAGGTTTTATGGCTTCCCCTCCCTGATAAAAAACCTTCCCTCCCTTTCTCTTCTTTGTCTCCAAAAATGTATTTAAGAAGTTGTTGTTCCTCCATTCATGGCTGGAGAATGGCGTCTGGCAGCTGTATGCTGGACGCTGGATTCTTTGGGTCCTCCAGCCCTGGGATCAATATGGATTCCTTGGTCCCAGTATACTTATCTCTGTCTGACTGGATAATCTGAGACGAGAGTCCTGTCCAGTCAATCTTACTCTCCTATTAATAAAATATTAAAACTCTCTAATCTCTCTCCTGCCTCAGTTTCTCTGGCATTACAATTTGGAGGTCCCACCGAGATAATAGAAACTGAGAACTGGATTAGAGATTAGAGACCTCTCGGTCTCCACCTAGGCCTGAGGGGGGATCAGGACCTGGGTCTGTTCCTTGAGAAAAGACCAGCACTCTGGCTAAAAGGAAGCGGTTCTTCAGCCTCAGTCCGGCCTACAGTGGACAACGAAATCGATTCGGCATTTGATTCGGCATTCGGGAGAGTAAGTCTGTCTGGTTTTGGTTCTGTTTCTGGTCTGTTCTGTTACTAGCAATCTGTGGTCTCAGAATAAATGCCGACGGGTTTACAAATTCTGAGACGGGTATTTTCTGGGACGCTGGAGAATATCCTCTGGGTATGGTATGTTTGCTTAATGTTGTAACTGTGTAGTCTGTCATATATGTTCTATGTTCTGTGTGGTTTGTCTGTTATGTTGTTGGTTGGAAAACGTTGCAACTGTGCATAGTAAATTGGAGCTCCATGTTTGTTTGTGTGTGTCTGTGTTAAAAGTTAGCAAGCTTGTAAGAGATAAGGATTCAGCCTCTGTGTTGCAGGCTTAGAAAATATCAAGTTTGAAAAATCTTTCTCTCTCTCTTCTGTCTCTGGCTGACTGCAGCAGCCTGTGAGAAAAAGGGAGAAAAGGGAAAGGAAAAAAAAAAGGAAAGGAAAAAAAATAGATTGAAAGGGATTTGAAAGTTTGGAAAGTTAATATACAGCAGTATGCTAACATTTAAAGGAAAGGACTGATTTGTAAGGGAAATTAAAGGTCTGCATGGTTTTAGGAAGGTGAACTTTTGGGAATAGGTGAAGAGGTGGGGGAAGGAGCCACCAACCCCCACGGCCTTCTGCTACTTTACCAAAGGAGCATCTGGGAAGGAAAGTTCTTTAAGGAGATTGTTTAAGTATGTAGTCATGGGGAAAGAGAAAGTTGGAAATGGGTGGATTTGGGAAGAAACCTGATATTGGGAAACTGATGGGCTAAATCTTGAAAAGGATCCCCATGTAGGAAATTGAGTAGGGAACCTGAGGGAAGTTTTTCTAGGGGATCAGGAGTGGGGGAAGGATGGCCATATGGAATCTTCTCCGCCCCTCACCCCCCTGAGTATGTTCTTGCCGCTTTTTTTTTTCTTATCTGATTGCGGCAGTGCAGCAAAGTGATTTTTTAAGGACATGCCTATGTTTCTTCATAAAGGTTTTCTTGGTTAAGAGATATGGTCATAAATGTGATCCATACTTTGGTCTGAGTATTTCTAAAAGTTTAATTGCTATGTTAAAAAAACCCTTGAATTCTTTTATGTGGAATTGGGTGTTTTGTATAAGTTTAAATTGATTGTATTGGGTCATCCTGAGGTTATTTAAAGGGCCTCTGAACATAAGTTTTTTTTCCTTTGTCCTTTTGAAAATGTTTCTGTTATGGACAATATGCAATTTGGGATGTTTTTCTATGTATTGGGTATGACTTATAAGGATATGATAAATAATTGTTTAAGATTTATCCGAAATTTGATGACATCTGTTATTGGAGTTTTTGGGCTTAGAGTTAATTAGCTAATGCTATTTGGGAGTTTTAAAGCTCCACCCTGTGACAGTTACTGGGACAATTGATTGATAAGCTGTTAAAACTCAACTGCTTATGTTATGTTATAGTTATGTTCTTGAATTTTTCCTTCTGTAACTGATCTCTATGATCAGAGCAATGATCAATAGAACTGTTACTGCAATTCAATTATGTCAAGCCTTGCTATTTTCAGTCTGGCTATATGTAATCATTGTATCCTAAATGCTTGGGCAACTGAGTATTTCGCCTAGTCATCTGTCTGTTACTGGATATTTGTGTTTGGTTCCTTTAAGGTTTCTACATGATAAGTGGACAATTAACAGGGGTCTGTAAGACTGCAGCTGTTTGCTTGGCCTGTAAAGCAAATTCGTCTCGTCACATAGGAAACTGCTGGCCAATCCATTTTGGCCTCCTCGTATTTTTGCAACAATTTGGTGAACTGAGTCTTTCTATCTGAGACTGATCTAATCTTTATTTGCTAGATTTGTGTTTTTGCTCTAGATTTTGGTCAAATTACAGATATTGGCTTGCTTCTGGAACCTGGATCAGCTTTGATCAGCCTTGATTGTCACCACGGCACACACCCACTCTGCAAGGAATGAGAGCCTCCTATCATTTCATAGCCTGAAGCAGCAGTTTTAAAAATGAGACCATGGACTGGACCCTGCATCGAGTGTACTTTGGACTGATATGAGGGACTTTGGGAATGGTTGATGACTGACTGTTAAACCTTGCCTGGATCATCTATTACTGTGTGTTTAAGATTTGGGATGGGATTTGTTAAAACTGTAATTATTGCTGTTATGTTTGAGGGCTTTTTAGGAAATGCTACTGTATTAGTCTGTTATGTATAGGGATTTTGATTTGCTCTTGGGATTTATATGGGGAATGGTCATTTGATAATTCCTTTCCGTGAGAAAAAAAAAAGGGAGGTAGAGATAGAACATTGGGGAAACTGATATATTTTTTTCAAAATACCTGAAAGAATGGGAACGCCTAGCTTCTATTCACTTTGCCTTAAGCACCTTTGCCCCACCCCCTATCTCACTAGTTCAGATTGAATTTGGATGCTTTAGTTTTAGAATCCCTTATTTTGTTAAAATTTCCCTGGCAGACTCAGTTTTGAGATTATTTTTTTAAGAAAAGTTTTAGAAATCAGACACCTGTCCGTGACACTGGCAGTCTCTCTAATCTATTTTTCCATTCCTGTAACCCCAGTTCATTAAGTATTTCAGCATTTCAAAGGACCTTGAAGTTTGGCTTGAGGCACCTAAAAAGTTTGGAGTTTGCCTTGATGGTCTAACTGTGCATAATCTGTTCAGAAATCTGTATTCTAATAGCAGTCCTGTTTCTCTGGGTAGGGATGGGTGGAGCTACTACAAGCCTCATCCTTCCCCCATGGAGAGGGCTGCCTCTCTGGGCCTTGGACCCTGCTGCTTTGTAAGCAGAGACTGAGTTAAGTGCACTAATGACCACAGACCTAACTGTCCATCTAAACCTGGATTCTCTGGCTGAGATGGTGCTCCAGAACTGTAGAGGGCCTGACATGCTTGCAACAAGGGAGCCTTTGTACAGCTGTTAACTCTGGGATTATCAGGGAGAGACTTGCTCTTGCCATATGAGTCCTTACATTTTTTCTAGTTTTATTTTTGCTCGTTTGCTTTACATAAGGTGGGTCAAAGACCTCCTGGGTATCTAGAGGAAGGTGCTAAGATTCAAAGGTTTGAATATTTAGGAGAAAGAGTGTGGAATGTTATGCCACAGTTTTCTTTAACTGTCCTGACTCAGTTTCCCTGTCTCAGTTACCTTAACTGTTCTGTCTCTGACCCAGTAAAACTAAGGATTATTTGCTCTTGGGTTATAAATTAGCAAGATAAAAGAGTAGCTCTCCTGACTCTTTTATGGATTTACAATATTCCTTTAGAATATTCCAAGACCAACCCATGATATCTTTACTTCTTTGTCTCTGGAATTTTTAGGTTTTATGGCTTCCCCTCCCTGATAAAAAACCTTCCCTCCCTTTCTCTTCTTTGTCTCCAAAAATGTATTTAAGAAGTTGTTGTTCCTCCATTCATGGCTGGAGAATGGCATCTGGCAGCTGTATGCTGGACGCTGGATTCTTTGGGTCCTCCAGCCCTGGGACCAATATGGATTCCTTGGTCCCAGTATACTTATCTCTGTCTGACTGGATAATCTGACACAAGAGTCCTGTCCAGTCAATCTTACTCTCCCATTAATAAAATATTAAAACTCTCTAATCTCTCTCCTGCCTTAGTTTCTCTGGCATTACAAGAGGAAGTAAAAAATCACACACTTTGGGGTGGCTGCCATTGGAGGTGAATCTTGAAGAAAATCCTGGGTTGTCAACACTCAGCGATGAAGAGAGGCTCAGGCAAAGACTAGCACACCAGATGCAGGGAATGAGCAAGAGCAGAGTGATGAGAAATGAAAGGATTAGTTCAATTGGTCACTTAATATATAATTATGAATATGTGAAAGCATCATCAGTTTCTCATATATTTACAGAGAAGATATAGAGTGGGTTTTTTGGCCCTATCCCAAAAAGGGGTAATATTGGGACTGCCATGAATAAAATTACTGGTATAAGTTGAAGCATCCATAAGTAGATGTCAAGAAAAGTGCATGACTGGAAAATTCCTTTACTATTAGGCATTGAAGTGTTGTGTGGTAAAGTGGCCAGTTAACAATATTTGGAGTCTAACTCAAGTATGTAATGGACATAGTAATAATACCTAGCTCATAGGGTTGTTGTGGGGATCAAATGAGATATTTATAAAAAGGCTTAATATGGACTCTGGCACATAGTAGATACTTAATAAATGTGTATTCCCCTCTTATCCCAGTCTTTGCCACTAACCTACTCCTCTTACCATGGAAAAATTAGCAAGATCGACATATAAGGGGCAAGAAAATAGATGTAATCCTGGAGTTAGCCTTCAGGTTTCAGCACAAAAACAACCAAGAAGGATACAAATTTTAAACAAATAGCTATCTTAATTACACACACTCATTTTTGGGCATACTTTTGTTCTTAGTTGTGTGATACTCTCTCCTCTCTCCTAATTCTTCTAAATTTGTTGCAGCTGGACAGTTCTGACACCATGACCAAAATAGTACCATTCACATTTTATTTTTCAAGTATATTTAATTATATTAAGCTCTATAATAGGTAAAAACGTATTGTCCATGCTAAGGGTTTATAGTGTAATACTGATCTTTTAGGAGTTAATATTTGGGAAGTATGTTTTAGTGAAAATGACAAACTTTGACTTTGGTGTTTAGAGAATGAAACTATCAAGAATAATTAAGCTCTCTCTAAGACTACAAAACCATGGTTTAATAAAAGAATTAAAACACATTTTGTAGAAATTCCAAAATCCAAGGCTTAAGAAATTCTGGGCGGTAAGTCACCATGGTGCCTAGCAATTTCATCATTGTAGTTAATATTTTCAAGGCACTTTTAGCTGAAACTACAAAAGCATACTTCTTCATGCCCAACCCCTTATAGTCATTTCTTTTTTACATTCAAAGCATCTTGAAAAGAGCACTTTAAGTCTCTGGAACAAGACAAGTGGGCAGAAGTGGGAGTTTCTTGAGATTCTGAGATACTAGTACTTGGGCAAGAAAATGGAGAGGGTCGAGGAAGGGAACATTGGTTACCAGTCACTGGGCTTCTGCCCAGTGGGGAAAAACAAAAAAATAAAAACTTGAACACATTTACACAGAGACCTCTTTGAACCTTTGTAAAGGATTCTTTCAAACACTTCTGGATCTTCCATAATCTTAATTTGGGCCTCAGACTGAAGTTGCAAACTAATCCTTGGTAGGTAGCCTCTTCCCCTTACGTTTTTTTTTTTTTTTTTTTTAATGATGAAAGGTTCATCCAATATTTTGGGTTTGGATCCTAAATAAAAAGCAAAATTGATGTTGTTCAGTCGTGTGTGATCTTTTGTGACCCTATTTGGTGTTTCCTTGGCAAAGATACCAGAGGGTTTGCCATTTTCTTCTCCAATTTGTTTTCTAGAGGAAGAAACAGGCAAACAGGGTTAAGTGATTTTCCCAAGGTCACACAGCTAATAAGTGTGTAGAGCAAGGTTTGAACTCAAAAAGATTAATCTTCCTGACTCCAGGCCCAGCACTCTATTCCTTTTATCATGTAGTTGTCCCTCCCCCCAGCTCAACCCTGGGAATCTTGGGTAAACTTGTCTTAGAATTTTTAGGAGTGGCATTTCTTTTGTTATTTTTTTGTTTTGTTTTGTTTCCAAAATACTGCAGAAACTAATCACTGCCATGTTGGACAGTAAATTCCCTTCAGTCCCAATTTTAGTTATTTCCTGCATTCCATGAACAGGATATAGGGTGGGGTAGGGTTGCTAGTGGGTGGAGAGGAGTGGTTTCCCATTTATCTAATGAATCTCCAATCTTAGAAGCCAAATGATAAATTCAAGTTCAGCTTTACTAGTGGGCTGCCAGATGGGAATCATTCACTCACAGGAGCCATGCCTTTTATTTCCTTTATGAGCTATCATTTCCCCCATGAAGTCATATAGATAGGCTTTATAGGGAAATTAGTTTCATTCATAAGATGAAATTAAATGAAACCTTACTGACCACTCCCATCTACTAGGTCATTTCTCCTTCATGTATATTCATGACATGCTTTCTTTTTGTTTTCTTCTTCCTGTACCTCTTCAGTTTCCTTTGATAGTTTAGCATTACTCATTCCCCATCTTCTTTGTATGAAATGTACCTTAACCCTCTTTCCTGGGCTATCTGTTCTCCCTTTGCACTTTCTTTCTTGGTTATCACATCAATTCTCATTGGTTCAATTACCATCTCTGAAATCTATAATCCAGTTTTCTTCTGTCTTCTTGATGAGATTAGGGTTCCTGGTGATCAGAAGTTAGTGGCAGGTTTGGGGTTCAGGGAACCAAATAAAGAGGTTTGGCTGTCCTAAATCCCCTTTAGGATTCCACGCAGGGTAGGGAGTTGTGGGAACCTCCTTTTGGCAGCACAAGGGTCCTTCATAAAGGAGTTTACAAACCTGAAAAATTCGACTTATAAAAAGAAGTTTATTATTAGCATTGGGAAGTCAGCCTTTATTATGCATGAATAGAAAGACTGAATTCTTTAGTGACAAGGTCCTGATAGAGAAGTAAAGTTTCTAGTAGAGAAATCCTGACAGAGAGGATAAAGTCTTAGGTGAGAGAGTTAAGAGAGGGTAACAGTGAAAGAGAATATTATTTCAGTGGAAAGAGGTTTCCTTGACATAGCATGGCATGTTAAGTCCTCTGCATGGACTGAGTCCCAAGTTGACCCATTTTATGGCTTCAAGCTGGGGTTTGCTCATGATGGGGTCTGGTCAGTTTGAGCTGGAATTTGAATAGAATTGAATGAGTCTCTGGGCTAATCTTTTAATTCAATAGGGTTGGAATTCTCCTAGCCTCACCTAGATAACAGAAGGAAGCTGTTTGTCCTGGGGTGGAAGTCTTTTACAGAGGCTAGGATTCAAGGAGAATTTGTCCTTCAAGAAGTTTTAGAGAGTTTTGGGGTCCCCCTCTTTATCCTGAGTTATAATCTTGTATGACCAATTGCTTTCTCTTAAGATTCAAACTAAATAGCCTGCCTTCTAAAAACTATTTACTCTCCTTCTTTTGCTTTTTTTTTTTCCTGCTGAGGTTATTACCAAGGCTCTCTAATTTATAATTTCAGTTTTTTTTTCAGCTCTTCACTTTTCATCTTTTCCTATAGTCAGTTGCCAATATCTTTCAATTCCATTTTTGTGACATCTCTTGTGTCTATCATATCTTCTTCCCTCAGAATTATCCTAAATCTGGCTCTAGTTACCTTGGACCTGGGGTTCTTGGATAGGAAAAAAAAAATGTTATCAATTGGGAGCAATGTTGATCAATTGGGATCAAAGCTGAGTAAAAGTTTAAAAATATCTAGGAAAGGAGCAGGTAATTTTCCCCCCAGAATTTCCCAGAAACTGATTATCTGCTTTGCCATGAGAGAAGAGTAATCAAAAAGCTTGCTCTACCTTTTACCAGTATCTAGGATTATACTCCAGAGATGGAATTGAGTAGTCCAGCATTATAGGGAGGCTTGCTTTGCCATAAGACAATACAACTATGAATATTTGTATCTACCCATAGATGAAAAGAAAGGGCACATAAGTGGCAAAGTGATGACTGTCATTGACAGGAACAGGGTTGTTGGTTTTTTAAAGAGAATAATTGAAAAGCACTTAGAGATCAATTTTGATAACAGATAGACCTTGAGAGTGAGTGTTGCATAGTAGATAGAGAGCTGGCCTTGGAATTAAGGTGACTTGTCTAAAATTTCTAAATCTGACATTTATTGACTGTATGATATTAACCAAGTCCCTTAAAAGTGTCAGTGCTCCAGGCACATAAAGGTAACAAGGTCAAGAATGCTTGCTGATATACATTGACCCCACACATTCCTCTCTACCCAAAGCCTAGATTGCAAAAAGCCCACTTGACAAAAAGCATTTCTGAAGTTCTTGCCTTTCAAATACATTAGAATCTTTATTCTAAGGCTTTACTATTGATTTGCTTTTTAACTTTGGACAAAACATTTCTTTTCCTGTACCTTAGTTTTTCTACTGGAAATGAGTCAACAACAAAAACAAGGTTATTTGGAAGGAAAGACTGTGCTAATGAGATATTTCTCATCACTTAATGTATTTCAAGCCCTGAAATTTCAAGTCCTAGTTAGAATAGCACCAAGTTTATATTTAGAATTAAAATTTGGAAAGTAAAAAAAAAAACAAGCTCTTCATAAACAAAACAGGAAAAGAAAAGGGACTCTAGATAAGTTTAAGAAAGTAAAAGATTCCCCATACAGTGTTATAAGAATGGTTGCTTATAATTAAGAATGAACTATAATGGATATGGCACGTTTCAAATTTTTTAAAAAAATATTGTTGTCTACTTAAAGGACTAATGGGAATTGGTGGTGGTGGTGAGATAAGAAACTAAGGATCATTTTGGAGCTGAAAGGGACTCTGGAACCCAGTCCCCCAAGAAAAGAAGGTAGAATCCTTTTTGGAAAAAGAAAACTTTTTCTAGCCATAATCTTTTTACTGCCCACTAGTGAACTAACCATTCTGGGGTACAGAAGAGAGATTTTCTCTCTTCTGTACAATGCTGCATGACTTCTTAACTATCAGTTCTGTATGCTGACAAAATCATTTGACTTCTGATATTTTAATTTTCAAAACAGATAAGCCACTATGCTAGTAGTAGCTCATTATATATGAAGTGTATATAACATATTTGTATGTGTATAAACATATTTCAGATGATTGTCACATCTATTATGCAGCAATAATCAGTAAATTAATCAAGTATTCCTATTTACATTTAGATCCCAGCAATTATGTTGCTCAGATTACTGCCCATTTCAAGGACTCATTACATCAAATGAGTTTTAGTAAATAGCAATTAGTTTTAAGAATAAAAGGACACAACAGAACTTAGTTTGAATTTTCTCTCATATTAGCTCTGAACCATTCTGATATGTTAACTTATTTAATGAATAACAAGGACATTAGCTAAGCAAATAAATCATTAGGTTGTTAATAAAAATATCAAGAAAAATACAGTCTATTAATTTGCTAATTGATGATAGAGCCAACCAGTTTAAGACATACTTGTTGCCATGAAGTTACCTATGAATAGGACATTTTTAATCCAAGGAAATCTGTTGTGTCCTGCTTTCTAGAGCCCCCAAGTTGGGGTGACAAAAAGTTTCATTGTTTTCTAGAGCCCCCATGCAGAGATGATTAAGATATATTTTCCTAGTGGAAAAGTGATGAGGTGGAACTCAGGAGTCTTGCCTCATCACTTCTCCACTAGGAAGGTATATCTTAATCACCCTGTCGTGGGGGATCTAGAAAGCAGGACACAACAGAAATCTAATAACATCAAACTAAGTATCCATTCTTAGATAATGTAAATTAGTGACTATATATCTTTAAAAAATTATCTGTGTTTCTTGAAAACAGGAAAAGTATAATTACTTAAAAATGTAAATGAAGTCTTTGTTTAAAATCTTTTTCCAAATCCTTTGTCTATACATCAGGAGAAAATAATTAAGGATTAAATGAGAGAGCCAGTGATTAGGTGGAGAAAAATGTTTTTATGCAAGTTAATAAGAGGTTACTATAATTATTTATATAATTTCTTGCTATATGCTTCCTGAGAGTAGGGAATCGTTCCTTCCTTCTTTCTTTCTCTGCCTCCCTCCCTCCTTCCTTCTCCTTCCTTCCTTCATTCTTTCCTTCCTTCCTTTCTTCTTTTTTCTTTCCTATTATATTCAAGTCTGAACTTGGGTGCTCTTGGATTTTTCTGCTATTTTCCTTATTGTATTGAGCATTATATTATTCTGGGATCTCAGAAACACCTCAAATTAGAAATTTTTCCCCAAACCATGTGATTTAGGGAAAAGTCTTGGCCAAGAAAAACCAAAATGAGATCAAACCAATATAACTAAACAATAACAAGACTAAAAATGAACAGTATACCTGTTTATCCAATCTAAGACTGAGTAAGGAAATGATCAAAAGCTTGAACACAATGTGACTGGGATATTCCAAAGGGTCTAAAGCTAATGAAATCTGTAGTAAAAGGATTCTGGAGCCAATAGGTTCTTGGCACTAGCTTATTCCACTGCTGGAAAGGAGAAAGTCAGTTGACAGACAGATGGTCATTGTGTAAGGAGAGTGAGATAACTTTATCCTAGGCAGTGTATGCATGCCTTGGCTCTTTTAGGAGTACTGAAACTAGTACCATGTCTATTATCTCTGCTGAGGTACAGTGGGGGACTACCCGAAGACACTGAATTAGGGCAGTACTTGAGCAAACCATGAAAAAACCCCCTTTCACAAGACCTGTAACATACATGATTTCTAATATCATTTGGAACCTTTCTGGGCTAAAGTATCGGGGGAAAAAACCCAAACAATTCTCGGAGAGGGAGTGTTAAAGAAGGCAGTAAAAAGAAGGACAAGGCTACCACCTGAATTGACCCACCAAGAGATGAGAACAGAAACCATGAATGGAAGGGCCTGGAGTCTATCTGCCTCTATAACTCAGGCTCATATTGTAAGAGAGAACACAGGTAGTGTTATGCTGGAGTCACTGTAAAATTTTCATTGTAAAAACCTCACAATGATGTTAACCTGAGTATTTACTTGAGAAAATGGCAAATAGCATGGATCAGATTTGATTTATTACATTATTAATTGTCTTTATTACTTTAAAAAGTGATGTAGAAATTATTAATAGTGCATATTAAACTTAAAAGTGTGCAATGCCTTCTCTTCTGTAAAATGCAAATGAGACTCAAATAAAATGATCTATAGGAAAGTATTAAGAAAGGCAAGAAAATACTGCGGAAAGTTTAGATGTAACAGAAATCTGTTATTTTAAAATTAGATTAGTTTATAAGCATTGTGTTTGTTGGTGTCAATGTGTTTAACATATGTTGGCTATTTTGCAATACAGTCTGACTCTTGTTTAAAGTCAACTTGTTTAGTCATCCTGAGTCATTCATCCAAAGAAAGTTAAAATGAGGTAATTTGAAACATCTGGTAACTTGAAGCAGACATGGTGACATCATAGGAACATGGATTTAGAGCTGGAAGGGACCCATGGATCATCAATCCATACCACTTACTTCGCAGATGCAGAACTGAGCTCTATTGAGGTTAAGTGACTTGTGTAAGGTCATAAAAAGAATAAATACCAGAAATGGTATTTCAACAGAACTCTTCTGATTTTAAATCCATTGTTCATTTCACTGTACCTTGTTGCATTCAGTTTATTCTAAATGGTAGACAAAAACCAGATATGTGGAAAATGGCAGATGTGGATCAAATTGAATTGGATAAGAATCATAGAATCTTAGGATTAGAATGAAGCTTAGAAGGCATTTAATACAAATTCTAGTCAATAAAAGAATCTCTTCTACAATACCATTGACAAGGTATAATTCAGTTTTTATCGAAATAACTCCAATGCTTAGAAATTTGCTTTTTCATGATTCAGCCCATAACATTTTCCAGCAGTGCTAATTATTTAGAAGATCTTTACAATGAGCCAAAATTTCCTGCCTTGTTCTGCCTTTTGGAAACATGTGAAATAAGTATTTCTCCAACATAAAAGACTTACATATTTGAAGAAAATAGTCATGTTTCTAGTAAATCTTTTCTTTAAGTTAATTTCCTTCAGTTTATCCACAAGTAGCCTCAGTTCTAGTTACCTAGATTTGGGAAATATATATTTGGTTAAGTATAAGGTATTTAAGAATTCATTTCTGAAAGTTAGATTAAAATTTAGGAATTATGGGCAGATATAGTCACATAAAAGGATCATACTTGAGAAAGACTAGTTAGAAAGAATTTTCTTGGAGTATTGAAAATTTAATTCAAGAGAACTTTGAATCATAAGGGAAGGAGAGAGACAAATATCTACCCAACCTTAACCAAGTAGTCATGATAGCCAGTAATCACAATATCAGAAGAATAGCAGTAGAAATATTCAGAAATTCAAAATATATGGTATGAAATGAAAGATCCAGAAGTAAATCTTATGATTTCAGAAGACTTTGCACAATTGCATAGTATAAGGATATCAGAAAATGTGGACACATGATCCTAACCCGATGTGATAATTTTTTTCATCACAGGTACCACTGAGCCTTGGTGAGTTACAAACTATGACTAAAATATCATTCTGGAGAGTATGCTCTTATTTAAAAAGGGACAGGAAAAAACAAAGGGAAGAAGGCAACAGCAATGCAGATATACTCACTGAGGAAAACCAAGGAACCAGAGCAGGGAACTACAGTGGAGTACATGTCTGAAAATCAATGGAAGCAAAAAAAAGAAGTGCTATTGTTATACTACATACAACTATAACAGGAAGAAAAAATAGATGAGGTTCAAGAAATTTATCAGAATCTTATTATAAAGTTTCAATACAGTGATGATCATGGGGCTACAATAACTTAGAAAACAGCTAGACTTTCTTATGGTCTTAATAATAATTTTTTCATCCTTCTTTATAGGAATCAATGACAGTCCACTCACTTGTGGACTGATAGAAATTGTGAAGCTTAAGAGAAAGAGAACTCCTAGAAGTTATGATAGCTAAGAGGGAAAAAAAAATCCAAACATTATCTGATGTAGAGTCTAAATTTGGAGAAAGCTGACTTCAAAATTTTCAGAGAAAGCATGTGTAGCTCCATTGATTTGAGATTCAGAAACTTTCAAGAAAACAATTCTTAAGTTTCAGAAAGAAACAACACCAATGGGAAGGAAAAGGGACATTATACCTGTCTAAAGTAATTTGTATAGATATACAGGAATTTGATTGTAACTTAGATTTTAACAAGACATTATCAAGACATATACAGTCAATTCTCAATTTTTAAGGAGGAAATGTGCCTAGAAAAGAGTGTTGAAACATTGAGCTTATGCTCACCAAAAAGTGAGATTCCTGAAAATATACTTTTCTGAAAATAATTCTTTATAATAAAAACATTAATTGTGATAATATATGCTTTTCGACCACTCTAACCATGAAATAACTCATAAAATGCTGGTGAGAACAGTGGCAATCTAGATGAGGAGTTTGAGAGGGAGTATCTCACAAAAACATCGAAATAAAAAATGGAAAAGGGCTACATATCATCTGTATTCTCCATTTTGGTCCAGTGTTTGAACTGAGATAGGGAAGTTCTTTTGCTTCTTAGAATTAGTTCCTTATGGGACAGGATATTCAGAAATCTGACAGCAAAGGGAGGAGGGAAGATGAGACAGGCCCTTGGCCTTAGGTAGATCACCATTTCATTTACCCACAAATTAATCACTTTTTCATATCTTCAATTCCATTGTTCCACACTTGAGATGTTACTTTAGTTCTTTTTGGAAAGGATCAACAAACACTTTTATGAATGCAATCCTTCTTTTTGCAGATATAACAAGTCATCCATTTGTTGGCAGCTCCAGATATTCCAGTAAGAATAACACCTTTATTTTCTCACTAAAGTGCATCAGTGACATTGCATGCTTGGGCTTAGAGCTCAAAGGACTTGCACTAGCTTTGAGGGCCTAACTTCCCTCAAAACTTGAATCTTAAAGGAAAAATGCAAATATGCAACAAATACATGGAAAGTTCTTTACAATAGTAGAATGAACAAGACTAGTGAAACAACTAGGAGGATAATAGCCATTCCACCAATGTGGGTGATATGGTATCTCTCATTTTTTCTCTACTGCACATGGCAATTAATATTTGTTTGTTGCTGATTCAAAAGTGAAAATAGACTTACTAATAAAATCACGGGAAAGCTTGAAGTTATGAAAGTTAAAAGCATGAATGTTGAGGATTGACTGTACAATAAACAGAATGTAAATACTTGGCATGAAGTTTTAACAATACAACTAATAATAAGAATGAGGTGAAACTGATTAAACATGTAGTTTTTTAAAGAAGTATTTTAAAAGTACATTAAAGAAAAGTGGTAGGAAGAGACTAATCACTTAAGATGGATGAGATAATTACAACCAATGACAGAAAAATGGCAAAACTGCTTAACTCTTATTTTGATTCTACTTTGTCAAAAAGAATAATCTACAAACTAGAAAGGGCAGAACAGCTACAAACACAGACTCACCAGGGCTTTATTTCCAAAGTAAGTCAGGAGAAATAGAAATAGAATAACCTGAGCCTTATATATGAGCTCAAGTTATTAGGTTCAAATCAGTTCCATCACATTGTACTGGAAAAGTGGATGCATATGGTTGGTGAGCTACTGACACCACTTTGAAAGACTAGATAATGAAGAACAGCACTAGAGAACCAAAGAAAGACAATTATTCTAGCTACTTTCCAAATAAGGAAAGAGAATGGAATCTGTAAACTACAGGACTTTGAGTGTGACTTTAATTCCTAGCAAATGTCTAGAATGTTTTCCTCCCTTGAAAGAGATGATTAATTCTGGAGAATAATGTGTTATTATGCCCAAAGGGCTATCAAACTGTGCATATTCTTTGATCTAACAGTGGGTCTACTGGGCCTGTATCCCAAAGAGATCTTAAAAGAGGAAAAGGACCCACATTTGCAAAAAATGTTTGTAGCAGCTATTTTTTTCTAGTGGCAAGGAACTGAAAACTGAGTAGTTGCCCATCAGTTGGAAAATGACTGAAAAAGTTATGGTATGTGAATGTTATGGAATATTATTGTTCTCTACAAAACAATCAGCAGGATGATTTCAGAAAGACCTGGGGAGACTTATATGAACTGATGCTAAGTGAAATTAGCAGACCAGGAGATCATTATACACAGCAACAAGAAGATTATGAAATAATCAATTCTGATGGATGTGGCTCTTTTCAACAATGAGTTGATTCAGGCCGATTCCAAAGGACTTGCCATTTGCATCCAGAAAGAAGTCTATGGGGACTAAATGTGGATCACAACTTAGTATGTTCACCTTTTTGTTGTTTGTTTGCATTTTGTTTTCTTTATGATTTTTCTTCTTTTTGATCTGATTCTTCTTGTGCAGCATGATAAATGTGGAAATATGTTTAGAAGAATTGCATGTGTTTAACATATATTGGACTGCTTGCTGTCTAGGGATTGTAGAGAAGGGAGGGAGAAAAAAAAATTGGAATGTTTTGCAGAGGTGAATATTGAAAATCATCTGTGGATATATTTTGAAAATAAAACTCTCAGCCTGGGGACACCAGAGAGGACTCTGAAGGTCAGTTGAGAGGGTCTGTGGCAAACGGGAGGCTGGTGTGCAGTCCCAGTGCATCCATGGTCAGCAATCAGCAGAGCCCTAGCCCTGGCCAGCACATTAGGTCTTACAGCTACCATGAGGTGGGGACACACCTAACAGCTCCAAGGCAGAAAAGAGTGCTTGTGGTCAGATTCCTAGAAAGATTTCTGAAAACAGCTGCACAAAACCCCTGGAATCTGAGGCAGTGCACCTCCTTCCTGGAAACAGAGCTGGGCTTTAACAGAGTTAAAAGTAGAGTAATAGGCTAGGAAAATGAGCAGAAAACAAACCAAAAAAAAAAAAAAAAAAACAAAAAGGCTCTGATCATTGAAAGTCATTATTGTGACAAGGGGGATCAAAACACATTCAGAAAATGATAACAAAGTCAAAGCTCCAACATCCAAAGCCTCTGAGAAAAATAAGAATTAGGCTCAGGTCATGGAAGAGGTCAAAACGGACTTTTGAAAATCAAGAGCAAAAGGAAATAGAAAAAGTTAACGAGGGAAAATATGCCTTAAAATTCAAAATTGGCAAATTGGGAAAGGAGGTACAAAAGCTCACTGGGGAAAATAATTCCTTAAAAAATAGAATTAAGCAAATGAGCTAACAACTTTATGAAAAATCAAGATACAATAAATCCAAACAAATAATGAAAAAATAGAAAAAAAATCTCACTGGAAAATTGACTTTGGAAAATAGGTCCAGGAGAGATAATTTAAAAATTATTGGTCTATCTGAAAGTCACTATAAAAAAAAAAAAAAAAAGAACCTGGACTCATCTTTCAAGAAATTATCAAGGAAAACTGTTCTGATATTCTAGATCCAGAGGGTAAAATAGAAATTGAAAGAAACTACGGATCACCTCCTGAAAGAGGTCCCAAAATAAAAACTCCCAGGAATATTATAGTCAAATTCTGGAACTCCAGGTCAAGGAGAAAATATTGCAAGCATCCAGAAAGAAACAATTCAAGTATAGTGGAAATATAGTTAAGGTAATACAAAACTTAGCAACTTCTTCACCAAAGGAGCAGAGGGCTTGGAATATGATATTCTAGGGAGCATTGGAGTTAGGATTGCAACCAAGAATCAGCTACCCAGAAAAACTGAGTATAATTCTTCAGAGGAATAGGTAGTCATTCAGCAAAACAGAGAATTTTCAAGCATTTGTGATGAAAAGACCAGAGCTGAATGAAAAATTTGATTTTCAAATACAGGACTGTGCATAAGCACAAGGAGATAATTAGGAAAGTTATATCATATGGACTTAATAAGATTTATCTGTTTACATTACTATATGGGAGAATAATACTTGTAACTCATTAGAATATTATAATTATTATAGTAGTTAGAAGAATATATATAAAGGGCACAGGTATGAGTTGAATATGAAGGGATGATATCTTTTTTTTTAAATGATGAAATTAAGGGGTGAGGGAGAAATGTACTAGGAGAAAGGGAAAGGGAGAAATGGAATGGCACAAATTATCTGTTATAAAAAAGAGTCAAGAAAAAGCTTTTACAGTGGAAGGGAAAAAGGTGAGAAGAGAGTGAGTAAATAAACTTTACACTCATCAGAACTGGCTCAAAAGGAAATAACATACATAGTCAATAGGGGTATAGTAATCTATCTTACCCTGCAGCAAAATAAGAAGGGAATGGGATATAGGAAGGAGAGGGGTGATTTAAAAAAAGAGGGAATATTGCGGGGTAGAGTGGTCAATAGAAAAACACTTGTAAGGAGAGACAGAGTGAAAGAAGGGAGAGAATAAATGGGGGGGGTATAATTAGCAACAGTAAGTGTAAAAAAAATTCAAAGCAAGTTTCTCTGATGGAATATTATTGTTCTCTAAGAAATGATGAGCAGGAGGCTCTCAGAAAAACCTGGAAAGACTCCCATGGGCTAATGCAAAGTGGAATGCACTGTGTCCAAAGTAATAGCAATATTGTAAGATGATCAGCTATGAATGATTTAGTTATCCTTAGCCATACAATGATCCCGGACAACTCTGAGAAACTTATGATGGTTGTCCATAACCAGAGAAATAACTGAATACAGATTGCAGCATACTTTAAAAAAAATTCTTTTATTTTCCTTGGGATTTTTTCCATGTCTGTTTTCTTTCACAATATGGCTATTATAAAAGTGTTTTGCATGACTACACATGTATAACCTGTGTCAAATTGTTTGTGTTTCAATGAAGGCAGTGGGGAAGGAGGAAAGGAGAGAAATTAGAACTCAGATTAAATAATGAGTGTTAAAAATTGTTTTTTATATGTAACTGTGGAAATGAAATAATAAATAAATTTAATTTTAAAAGTTTTTTTAAAACTTCAACAGAAAAAAGTCATACCAGACTGATCTAATTTTTCTCTACTCCTTTTGACAAAATTTTCCAATAAAACAAAATTAAATGGAATCATTAATACCCTTGATGATAGGCAGATGTAAAAAATATCCTAATAGAGTCTAGTAACATTGGATGGATGAAATTCAAAAGAGATACATGTAAAATCTTAGAATTAGGCTCAAAAGTCAAATTCTTAAGTACAAAATAAAAGAAGGGGCTAGATAGTAATTCTTTTGGAAAAGATCTAGGGGATTTAGAAGACTGCAAACAATGTGAGTCAATAGCATAACATGATTGTAAAAAAGGCAATGTGAAGATTAAGAAAATAAAAACAATCAGTAGCATTTATAAAGAACCTATTATATGCCAAAAACTCTGTTAAGCATTTGGTAGATATTTTCATTTGATCCTCACAACAATCCTGGGAGGAAGGTGTTTTTATTGTGAGATGAAGAAACAGTTAAACAGAGAATGAATGATTTGCCTAGTCACAAAGCCAGTCAGTGTTTGAGGCTAGGCTTTGAATTTCAGTTTTCCTGACTCCAGAGTCCTGTTATACTCTGATGTGGTTGCACCACATTTGCAGTTCCATGTCAAGTTTCCACATCTTAGGAAAGTCATTATTATGATAGAGAGTATCCAGAGAAGACTGAACTGGATGGTGAAGAATCCAAAGACAATGCCTCTGGAAGATCCAATGGAGGAGAATGGATTATTCAGACCAAAGAAAAGAAAAGTTGGGAAAAGGATTGTCTGAGGACATAAATGCTCTCTCATTATTGGAAGAGCTATCATAGCAAGGAGAACATAGACTTGTCCCAGAAACCAGAACCAAAAGCAAAGAGTGGATTCTCTAAAGAGACCAATTCAGGTTTGAAGTACAGAAAAGAATTACTAGCTATTAAAGATATCCAAATGGGCTACCTCAGGAGATATGCAAGTGCTCTTCACTAAAGATCCTCAGGCCTATGCACAGATTCTCACTCTGCTCCCTATTCTAGCATGGAGGCTAATGATTATTGCAGAGGCAAGGAAAGACTTTCTTAACCAACTAGCCCAATATAACAATGCAATTTAGGGAATATGAGATTGAAGCAGAAAAGAGGAAGAAATCAGCATTAATTAAGCATCTTTTATATGTTAAATGCTTTACTAATATTATCTCATTTGATTCTCATACCAACTCTGGGATGTAGTGTAATGTCGAAGAAACTGAAGCAAGATAGAGATTAGGGAGTTTTTAATATTTTATTTGGATTTCTGAGAGGTAGAGATTGTGCTGGGGGCATGATGCCCCCAGGGCAGATGGCCAAAGTATCCAGCAGCAAATGTAAGTTCTCAATGATGTATATATGGCTCTTAGCTCAGGTAGCTAAACAAAGGCAGGGGGAGGGAAGGGGAGTCCAAATTACTCTGGTGAACAGGAATCTCTAGGCAGGGACTATCAATCTGGTTCTGACAGGTTGGGGGGGTAGGATCATAAATTCTTGATGATTTAGGAGGAGTTAGGAGCCAGGAAGTCTGAACTCCCCCCTTATCTTGAGTTTACACATTTACAATTTATAACCTTAGAGTAACTAACCCCAAGTTATATCAGTCCTAATGATCAGGATGGGGGTTGTAAGGGAGATTAAGGCAGAACAATTCAGGGAAATTGAGACAGAACAATTGGGGAAACTGAGGCAGAACAATTTAGGGAAACTGAGGCTGGATAATTAGGGAAACTGAGGCAGGACAATAAAAGGGAACTGTGGTACAATAATAGTGCTTTTATTATCCCTATTATGCAGTTGAAGAAAATAGCAGAGAGAAGTGGAGTGGTTGGACATAGCAGCAGCAAGCAATTTTTTTAAAGGAATTTTTCTTTCAGATAAAGAAATACTTTACAATTTTAAATTTCTTTACACCCATCATTACTTTGGTCTCTTTGGGTCCGTTGGACAACCTTGTAATGCAAGTATTGTAAATCTTAGAAGAGTAAATGATTTTTAAGTGTCTATGACATCCCTCAAAGCATATTGTTAGGATTTAATTATATAAATTGGATTTAAACCCAAGTTTTAAAATTTCAGTTATTTTGCTTTTTCAGTAATAGCAGATTGTCTCTCACCATCATGCATTAAAGTAAGTTCTCTCTCCTTTTTTGGGGAGGGATTTAAAAAAATTCCTACTTGAAACTGTGTGGCAGGATAGATAGACAAATAGACAGACAGACAGATAGGTAGATAGATAGATAGATAGATAGATAGATAGATAGATAGATAGATGATAGATAAGTAGGCAGAGAGATAATACAAATAGGAACTCTGTACATATGATATATAGAATATATTTATTATATAATGCATTTATGTGTGTATATATATGTATGTGTGTGTGGAACTATAAATAGAAAGATAGGTACATATAAATATTTATTTATATGTTCCTTCCATTGTGAAGAGTCTGGATATTAAATTATTATAGAACTTAGGCAGCCTAGTCTGAGGCAGTGTGGTACAGAGTTAGCCTCAGAGTCAGGAAGATCTGAATCAAATGTGGCACTGGGTTTTTCATAGTATCACAGTCAATCCAGCATCTCAGCTGGAAAGAGCTGACATTCTATTGAGCAGATGCCAAGACATGTTTTTCCAGAGCCGAAGAAGCAGAAGGTTAATTCTGTGATGAAGAGTGACAGTGAGAATGGATGAACTCAAGAACAAACCAGCTCAAATAGCAGCTCAGTTCTGTTGAAGCCAGTCATAGCCTTTTGGAAAGAGTAGAAAGAAGTGCTTTACTAACCACTGCTCCTGTCAAACATTTATTTACAGGAAGCACTTCAGCTCAAGTAAAAATTGTGGAATGCTCTGAAGAGAATGATCCCTTGGCTGAAAAAACAACCAATACTGGTATGATTGGAAGCCAAGTTTCCTCAGCTCACCAAGTCTTTGGTTTCAAGTTTCATGAGGGATATGAAAGTATTGATAGGTGTACATAAGTCAATGTAATCTTTAAAAAAAAATAGCTGAAAGATACAAACTCCACTCTGTTTCCTGCTCTTAGCTTCTGAGCAGAAACTGAGGAAAGAGATGTGGCAGGGATAGGGATAGGGGTGGGAAAGGAGCAAATCTTTTAAAATAATGAAGAGCAAAATGAACAAAACCAAAAGAACATTGTATACAATAACAACAATATTAATGACTTTGAACAAATAAGTCATTTTGACTATTGTATATAGCCAAATTAATTATAAAAGACATATAAAGAAAGACTATTTGCATCCAAGGAAAGAACTGATAAATAAAAGTACATATAGGATAATTATATATATATATATATATATATATATATACACACACATATATATATACATATACATACACACACATATATATATTTACATATATATGTACACACACATATATGCATATATACATATATATACACACACACATATACCTGTTTATGTCTAATGGTAGCCATCTCTAGGGTAAAGGGTAAAGTTTCTTGATAATTGTATTATATATTTAAAAGGAATAACAAGTTATACATAATAAATTTGCCGTTTCATGTACAATCATCTTTTTTTTTATTATAAAAAAGAAGTACCTCATAAAACTAGGCTGAATCATGAAAACTTTCCTGTTGAAAAGTTAATATTTCTTTTCTCCTTTCTTCTTAGTATATTTTTTCACCAGTGAAGATGTCACGAATTTGGAATAGGTCAATGAATCCACTGAAAGTCAATGTTACACCAGGCATTCAGAAGGGGATACACATGGGGTTATGAGGGAGTTGTAGGTCCACTTATTCTTGTCTGGCTGAGGCAAAAAGGCATTGTTCAAAATGTGGGCCTGTTCCATTCCTTGTTTTCAAGTTAAGTCATCTTAATTGTATTTACTGCCAAAAGTAAGTGCTGTGTTTGCAGAACATTAATTGCCTGATCTTAAATCCACATAAGTCAGGAGCTACTGTGTGAATACTCCCTTGGCAGCCTTGGGTCTGCCCTCTCATGCATATGGATTATGATAGGACACTGGGGTCTCTCATTACTCAATTGTATAATGCAGCTCTCTCAACTGCACACAGACATGCTCAATTAAAAAGGTAACCATATTGAATCTGTGTTGCTGACTTTTAAACACAGCTTCTTTTTTCTCCTTGGGAAAAAAAAATCTAACTAGCTAAGCATTGTCCAAGCCATAGAAGGTTATTTCAAGTAGATCAAATTCTTTATCATTTAATAAGCTGTTTCAGAATATTTCTCACATGGTCACCTTTCAACATAAGATTTTCTGTTTTATCTTTCTTTTATATATGTGTAATTCTTATCTATTTGAGTACAAAAATCTAGACTAGATTCTGGAGAAATTATTTAAGTAAGGAAAAAGTAACTTGCTGCATATTTCCACATTTAATTCTTTCAGTGTCACACACACACAAATCTTGGTATGAGAGTGGTTGGGCAGCCTCAGTAAGACAAATCTGCCCATTTTTTTTTTTTTTGATGAAATGACAAGACACAGATCTTTATTGGAAAGGAACCCTTTATGGAGATAGATACACATTCTGTTTCCTATATAAAGGGACACTGGGAATTCCTTACATTGGTTCCCAGTTACTATAGCTGCCACTTAATGAGTTTATTAAGACCTTGAAACTAGGCTTTTGTACTTCCTCTTTAGTCCATAAAATCTATTTATAAAATCTGTGATATACTTTTTCTTCTCCAATACTTTCTCACTTTTGGACAATGTAAAGCCAAGAGGGAAGGGATTTCTCTTCCTGTCTCATCATAGCCTTTACATGAACAGAAAATTATAATTTCAAAAAAAGTATTTCTGGAGAGAGACCTGTGCTCAACCAGTTTAAAAAAGTTCCTTAAACTTCAATTCCTTGATGCTTTCTTAAGTCTTATTACCTCCATTTATGAATACAAACACAAAGATTACAATTCCTAAGAATTGTTTTTTTCTATGGAACTTTGCAAATTCTCGAAGGCCAAGACTTCTGAAATTCAAGAATTACCAACCTCCTAGAAGAAGTCCTTCTTTTGTTGTGCTACAGTTCCCTTTTATTGTCCTGACTCAATTTTCCTAATTGTCCTGCCTCAGTTTCCCTGAATTCTTCTGCCTCAATCCCTCTGGTTGCAACTTCCCTTTTCTGCTCATTAGATATGAGATAATTAGGGCTGTGGAGATCTGGCATTGCAAAAGATAAAACTCCACATGTCCTATCTGAGATACCTAATTGGTATCCTCTAAATTTTAGACTTCCTGTCTCTAGCTGGATAGCTCTGTAACTCCCATAATAAGAATTTATGGTCCTACACCCAACCTGTCAGTACCAGACTGATGGTCCTGCCTGGAGATTCCCGTTCACTAGAGTTCGGACTCCACCTCCCCTTTGTGTACCCAAGCTTAAAGCCATATATATGTCATTGAGACATTCGTTGCTGGATTCTTTGAGACAAAAGTCTCATTCAGCCCTGGGATCAAAAATGGATTCTTTTGTTCCCGGTAAATCTCTCCCTCTCAGAAATCTAAATAAAATATTAAAAACTCTCTAATCTCTATCTTGCCTCAGTTTTTCCAACAATACACTATGTTCCTAGTGAAGGAAGAACATTACCACCAGAGGATCCTTTTAGAGCTGAAGAATTAAAATCGTGCTATGAGATTTGAGAATGATCAGCCAACATGGCCATGACCTTGTCAAACTTCCATGACATTGATGTGAGTTGCTCAGATGGCTTAAGTCTAAGGCAACTGGAATATATTTGTTGATCAGCTTCACAAAATATCCTTACCTTTCAAGGGGAATTTAATAGGCTATTCATGTGCTTCAAATTTTAGCATTTTGTTAAGGAGTTCTTTTAAGATTTTTGTGTGTTATGCTTTTCCCATATTGGGTAAAATAAATACTACCCCACAGTCAATGTTCACATTATACAGAAGAGTACCTAGAATGAAGTGACCATCGTATTACCTATTTTTTTGAGAAACATAAACATGGGCCATACCTAAACTTTACTCAAATTTCTCTCAAGGATGATGGTAATGATCTACAGAGAGAAACTGACCTCTTTGGATCAACTTACAGGAATTGAAACAGAAATCTCTGATCCAGAAAATAGAAGAGAGTGTAGTGGGGAGTGTAGAGTCCTGGGCCATGGATCACATACATATCCAGTGCCTATATGTAAAGGATGAGCAGAATAACTAATAAACAATAAATAAACAAATCTTAATTATTAAGATTTGTTCTCACTATTGTTAGCAATCTTTTAAATCCAATTTTTATTTCATCTTTGGATTATTTTCCTTCCTGTCTTTCCCTTCCAGCCACTGAAAAAGCAAGAAAAGTAAAAACACATTACAGATATTATCAAAGCAAAAAAAAAAAATCCTGTAATTCTTTTGCTGATCTTAAATATTTATTTAGAAATTTAATAAATTGTCTAATCTCCTTCCTCAACCACAAAGTGATGTATTAGGAGTAGATAACTTCTGAGGTCTAGATTGACAATCTTAGGAATTATGATCTGATGAATTTAGCGCTCTTTAATTTAATCATTCCAATTCACAAAATGCTTATCCATATTAGAACATATAAAGTTAATGAGATTCAATTCAATTCATCAAGCATCTATTGAGTGCCTTCTATATGTCCAACGATGCAATAAGAAATACAAAGACAAAATTCTAAACAGCCCTTGCTTTCAATGCTATTAATCTTGGGATGAGGGTGGGGTGATGTGTGATAACAACATGTATACAAATAAATTCAAAACATATACTAAATTATAAAGTAATGTCAAAGAATGTGTAGAGAGAATACTAACAAATGAAGGAATCAAGAAAATCTTCCCATAGAAGGGGGACTTGAATGTAAATAGAAATTCTGATATGAAGAGAGAGAGTATTCCAGGCATTAGGGGTCAGTCTTCACAAAGGCATAAAGGTAGCTTCTGAAATGTCATATATGGGGAATAACAAATGAACCAGTTTGGCTAGAATGAAGAGAGAATGAAGGGGAATAATATGAAATTAGTCAGCTAGACCAAAACCTGGTTATAGAGAACTTTAAATACCAAACAAAGGAGTTGGTATGTTGTGCTAGAAGAAATAGAGAGCCACTTTAGCTCCTTGAACAGAGGTCGCTGCTAAACCATACTGTCTTAAAGTAACTCACAGTCTTGTAAAACCAAGGTGTCAGATGTGGGACAGCAACACTCCAAAGAATATTCATCCAGATTAAAATGTAATTGGAAAATTTTGAAAAAATAATAATAAATTATAACACATATAATTTAATTATATATATAATATATAATAATAATATAAGTAACAAATATAAATTGTTATATATAAATAATAATAAAATTATAAGACATAGTTGTGATTGATCTAAATAAATAAACAAGCCCTAGGGATCTGTTCCTATATATGAGTTTGACACCATTACTGCAGGAGAGAGAAGACAAATGGATTAAACATTTTATAATATAAGTTGCAAAATATCAATAGGTCAAAAGAGTTCTTTATGCTTACTTCCTAATTTATTAAAAGTAATAAAAACTTTTAATTACCAGATATTGTTAATGTATAGTATATGTTATTTCATACTTACAGAGCCAGAAAAACAAGGATGGATTCTCCTTTCTAGCTATGAAAGGCAACTTGCTTAACTTTGCTACATATTATGGGGCAAAGCAAGGAGAGATGGGGGTGGAAATCAGGCAATATTTGATAAAAAGAAATAGTACTTGATCTGGATCTGGAAGGAAAGAAATAATTACAGAGCTGAATTTTTTGTTTCTTTGTTTCTCACAAATATTTGCATTTCAAATAAATTTTATTGATGTCACTTGTATGCTTCACATTCTTGTCTCAATCTATCCTTCTCTCCATCCCCAGGAATAATTGAATCATAAAGGACTGAGCTCATTGCCTCTCAGAATTCCCCCAGCTCAAGAGATTTCCCAGCTATAGCTTTCTCTATAGATGGGCACCACCATATTTGGATATGAATATATAAAAATATTTATTTCTTATATAGTTTTTTAAATTATATGTAAAGACAATTTTTTAAATGAGTTTTTAATTTTTTTCCTTTTTCTTTCCTCTCTCCCTATAATGGTAAGAAATTTGATATACATGAACAATCATATAAAACATTTCCACGTTAGTTTTGTTGTAAAAGAAAAAGAAAACACACACACCCATAAAAATAGTAAGCTTTGATCTGAATGAATATATATGTGTATGTATGTGTGTGTGTGTGTGTGTGTGTTTGTGTGTCTGTGTGTATGAAGAAAGGAACTAGAAGGTTCTGAGAATAGTGAACACAAAATAACATTTTTCTCAAAAAGAAATTCACCCTATCATTAGCCATTAGCCCTCAGAACTCGTTACTGATTTGGGAGTTAATTTCAATATGGACAGTTTGCATGTAGTCAGATCATCCATTGATCAAAGCAAAGGTCAAAATTAATGTCCAATTTCTGAAAATGTAAAAATGAAAAGAAGACACTTTGTAGGAATATGGAATTTCCAACTACACATGTTTAAAAAACTGCTAATTAAAAAAAAAAGTCTGGTAGAGTGTTATTTTAGACTTCAGTTTAGATTACAAACTCCTATAAAAAAAATTGATGTTTAAAGGCTAAAAGTTATTTCATTGTCAAACAATGCAACCTATCTTATTGATAATGAAAAGCTTGACTGGTCATTATGAGGAGGACTCCACATTTGAATAAATTAAGAAGAATTCCTTGGAGTATGATACAGAATCAATTTAGGTTCCATGATATGGATCAGGTTCCTTCTTGTGCAAATGTTGTGACTGATGGGAGTAGGGGAGGTAGAAAGAGAAACTAAGCTTCTAACTTTATTTTAGATTATGGGTGGTATTGGTCAAGTGGATACAGTCAATAACATATTGCTTTACTAGGGTGGTCACCTAAGGAAAATTGATCATGAACAAATCTACCTGTTTCATCAAGGTCATGTTTACACAAAAACATGTTATTTATGTCATCTAGACATAATACTTGGAGAATGCATATCCTGAATAACGTCATAGAATCCTTTATGCTAACAATACATTCTGGTCAAAGTCAGTTTGTTCTACTATCAAAAGGAATGAGCATACATAAAAATATTGGCTCAGTTACCATTTCTTAACTATCAAGTATCTAGACATCTGATCTTTCACCATCTAATCAGCAAAGTGAAGAATTAACAAAATTAGAATTAACTCAATAGGATCACTCCCTCATGATTAATTGGAATTGTTTCTGATATAAAATCTTACCTTAAAAGGGTCCTATAGTAAGATATGACAGAAAAATAAAAAAAATGCTTTCCTCTTTCTGGAAACTCAGATCTCAAAAAGAAAAATATGAAAAATACATCAATTTCTATCACTTAGAGGAAAAGTCAAATCAGTATAGGATTTGAAGAAACTTTTATACTCCACTTGGTTTATACAATTGATAAAAGGCACTCATTATGATGGGCTACAAAGAAAAGAATAATGAAAAAAGTTTTCTTAGTAAATGCAGTCTGAAGGCCAACTATCCAGGGCAACATCACTGTGATTTGCCTTTTGCTTTTACCCTCTTTTTTGTCATGTGCTAGAAAGATTTAGTATAGCTGTTGTAGTTGTAGGAAGGCTTTGGATTTTTTTCAATTGATGGTTTATTTTGGGTGTTTATAAATTCTGGATAGTTTTCTTGTATTATTTATTGCAATATGGCATTCAGTTTGTTTTTGTTTTTGTTTTTGTTTTTTTTTTCAATTTATGTTCTCAGAGTTCTATAATCCTTATTTTTTCTTATATATCCTGTCAAGATCAATATTTTTTTCTTTTATGGAGATAATGATGTCTTTTTATTATTATTATTACTTGATTCTCTTTTTCATTTTTATAAATTTTCCTTCTTAATATGTTGTTCACTCTTTTGTTTCTTTGATAAGACTTACCATGGCGGATCCAACTTTTTCTATTTAGCTGACTTTTTCCTGCTCTACATTCTACTTTCATAATTCTTATTTTTCTTTTAAATTATTCAAGATTATCCCATTTTCCCCTACTTTCTTGAGAATCCTCATGCTCAACTTCATCAGATGCTGATTTATTTTCCTTTGTCATATAAAAGTTGTTCATAGATACTTGGATTCATTTAACTGATGTGGAGGCAATGGTCCTCCTCTATTAATATCTTCCTTATTTATTCCCTATTCTCTTTAAATTCATTAACTCATTTTTCTTCTTCTTGAGAGATTTTCTAATTCCAGTCTATTTTCCCCTTTTACTCATTTTCTGACTCCTTCCCTTTTGATTATGGTTGCCTTGGGGACTATGCATCAAAAAATATCTTAGTCTCCTCCCTTAATCTCCATTAGACTGTGAGCTCCTTGAAATCAGGGATTGTCTTTTACCTTTTTTTTTTTTTTTTTTTTTGTAACTCCCATGTTTAACAAAGTCCCTAAAACATAGTAAGTACTTAATAAATGCTTATAGATTGATTGATAGTAAGAAATTTACATTTTATTTCCCTCAAAATCTACCTGAAATGACTTTTGGACAGGCAAGAACTGCCCCTGACTGGATATTGAGCCATTGTACATACTGGCATCCTTCCATGGTTCACTTATTCTCATTTCTCTAGGCAAGTACTGTGGAGATATAGGTTGCTGCTTTGTAAGAGCAAGTTTCTGTCCTTTGCCTTTCTAAGATCTGAGAAGAGGGAAAAAATAGAGTTTAATTATGTTGCATACTTGTAGTTTGACTTGTACCCTTCCTCCCAACAATGAAAGGGAAGTCATAATGATTATGGATGGCCTCCTGAATTTTTAATGCTAGAGAGAAGAGATAGAGAACAGAGCAGTCAGTTCAAACAGGTCATTTGTCACCCCAAACATTCTGAAAAAGTCACCAGAGAGGCTAGGAAGCAACAACAAACAAGGTTCTGACCATTACTATGGAGCTTCCACAAGTAAATCCTTCAAGAAAAGCACTAGCCTTCACCTCAACTATCTTAGATTGGGATTAGTTGGTATTATCAAATGAACATTGGGATGCATAGCAAATATAAACACTTAGCACCTCCTTCCATGGAAAATTCTCAGCCACTCCAGAGAGAATATGAGGAAATGCCTGGGCCCTGGGGTCACATGAAGCCACTTTGGGTATAGGGAGAAAGCAAACACCCCATTTACTTCCCTTTCCTTTCCATCCTCAACCTCATGATTCCTCTCTATTTCCTTCCCTTCCTTCAGTAGTTAAAATGAATTCTTTGTGTTAGTCTCATTTTTGATAACTCAAATTTGAATTACATTGTCATTTTAAAAAAGAAGTTGAATGTATTCAGGGGTTGTTTCTAGAAAATGTTTAATCATTTTGGCCATTGTTTCATGTCTCCCATGTGTAGCATCCCTTATAGTTTTGAAAACTCCAAATTTAGTCTCAAAGTTAGTCTCTTTATCAATGTCACAAATCTTGGAAATGACAGAAAGTAATTTTTTCTCTTTATTTTGCTTTATGCTTTGTTCTTTTTTCCTTTCTGACTAGTTAAGACAAGAAGGGAAAAAATATGGGGTGTGGAGAAACAAAATCAATCCTTCTCAAATTAGACTTTGAATCTTAATCAACGAGTTTGGAAGCCTCTCACTGAAAACATCCCTTTTCTTTTCTGACTCCATTCTTATTAAGGATTACATCTCCTTTTTCAGTGAATGGCCTCATCAAATTTAAATAACTGTATACACAAAGACAAGACAAACTCTTTTACTGGCATCCACCCATCTATACAACCCCAAATAGACACTTGACACAATAGTTGACTAACTTTTCTGGGACCAATGCCAGGTCTTAATAACTTTCTGTACTCCTTAAGAGGGAGAGGAGAGGGACTGTCTTATCTCTAAGTTTCTTTTTATGTTCTAAATTGGCCTTGTTCAGGTCCCAGTACTAAATTGAGAGTTGTGTGGAATATTCTGACAAAGCATTCTATTTTAAATACACTGGAGGAATTTTTTTTCTTTAAACAATCCCTTTAGTAAGTATTAATAGGCTTGGGGAAAGGCAATATTCAAGAAAAGAAGAGGGAACTATGCTAATATCCCATGTAGACTGGGATGTAGGAAAATATTAAGAAACTTGAATTTAAGTTTCCTTTACAATTTCCTTTTTAAATGGCCTACTCAAAGTCCTCCATTGTTGGAAAACCTTATTCATCTGAAGGTATTTCATTCTATTCTTGAATAAATGAATAAATGATTGAATGAATGAGTGAATGACTAAATGAAAAAGCATTTATTACGTGTTTTACCATTTGCCAAATGTGCTAAGCCCTTGGAATAAAAATAGAAAAAAAAAGCAAGACAGTCTCTGATCTCAAGGAGCTCATTGGAGAGACAAAATATAAAAGGAGAATAAAAAAAGCATGAAAATCCTAAAGGTTGAGGGGGTAAGAATGTGACAAGGTCAAGGGGATTGTGTTGACAGGCTCCAAAAGAAGTAGATAAAGTTTAAGTAGAGGAGCAGTAAAGATTACACAAGGACTCCTGCATTAAGAAAGAGTTTTTCATAATTGCCCATAACCCCAGTTGTATAAGTTTTTAAACTTTTTCCACTTATAAATCCTTTTTGCCCAATAAATTTTTATGTGAGCTCAGGTATGTAGGTATATAAAATAAAGGCAAAAATCAAACATTTACTGATAAAAAATTATAATTTTGTGACTCCTACATTCAGTTATAGCTCTGTATGGGATCATGACCTGCAGTTTAAGAAACTGGAAACTGTCATCTACTGATCTATTTAAATATAATACACCAAAAGCTGTCCCTAATGACTGACCAAGAGTCACTTGAAAGAAAGAAAGAAGAAATATCCAATTGAAGAGTTTTTAGTTTTTCTATTAAATATAACTTTTTTTTCCATCCTTAGATACCACCAAGAAGCCAGTGTATAGGTTGGGAGGTAATAGAAGCAATTAGATGGTGAAACCTGGAGAATCTTAGAAGTCAATGACCAGGGAGATAGTCAGGCCTTATAGCTATCTGTATCACTGGAAGGAATAAAGTGTCATGTTAGCTAACCTTTGGGAGTTAACCAAGCAACTGTGATGGGTTCTGGAGAGCTGAGGAGGAGCCGTAGGGAATGGAAAAGAGAAGGGGGCCTCTGGTGATGGTTGGGACTAGAGCCACCTGGCCAGACTGGATGAGTTCTGGGTGGCCCAGTAGCTTGGGGGAAGTAAGGGAAAAAAGAAAGAAACAAACTTTTATTAACTGCCTACTATGTAGTACTATGAGCCAGGAATTTACAAGAATTCTCCCATTTGGTACATCAGCCTTGGTTGTGGCTGTTATTATAATTTTCATTTTATAATTGAGGAAACTGCAGCAGAGAAAGGTTAAATTAGCTTCAGGGTCACATAGTTATTTAATGTCTGAAACTGGAGTAAAATTCAAGTTTTTTTTGATTTCAGGCCCAGCACTTTATGTTTCATCAAAGGAGGAAGGTATGGTTATCTAGCAAATTTGTACATTTTAGCTGTGGGATAGCTCTAATTATTAGGAAATTTTTTCTCTTACAGTAAATCAGTTTCTCTGTAGCTTTTAGTCATTGCTTCCATTCTGTCTTCTAAAGCCAAGTAGAACCAAATTAAATCCTCTTCTATATTGCAATATGAAGACAGGAATTACTATTTAAAATCAAATATTACCAGTTTCTTTGAATGAGACTCATGTGACATAATCTCCAGGCTTTTAGCATCCTTGTGGCCTACTCTGGACCCACTCCAGCTTCTCAATGTCCTTCTTTAAATGTGGCCCACAGAATCAAACACAGTAGTCTGTACATAATTTGATAAGGGAATATGGGACTACCCTTTCCCTTTTCCTAGACACTGTGCTCTATTCATCCAGCAGAACATCTGTTTTTCTTGATTGCCACATCACAATGTTAATGAATTCTGAGTCTGCAGCTTAACAATATCTGCAGATCTTTTTTTCACAGGAATGGCTCATTTTCCTCACTTTGGACTAGTTTTTAATATATTCATGGTTTTTGCTTGAAGTATGATGACAATGAAGTGACTCAGTATTGAATTCTGGACTCGGTCAGTAAGATGAGTTTAAATCTGGCTGTAGATGCTTTGTAGCTATGAGATCAAAGGTGAGACACTTAACCTCTCTTCACCTCAGTTTCCTCATCTATAAAACGGGAATAATAATAGCAGCTATCTCAAAAAAATATGAGGATAAAATGAAAAAAAATTTGCAAAGCACTTTTTAAACACCAAACCATTATGTAAATGTTAGTTGTTGCTATTTATTATTATTAACAAAGTGAATAGCCTCAATAAAACATGCACTTTACCTTAAATGGAAAGAATCAAATTAATCAAAAACTATTAATCAATTGATTAATCCGATTAATCAAGAAGTGTTAAGTACCTAGTATATATCAGGCATTATTTTAGTCAGTGGGGAAACAAAGGTGTAAGAATAAAATAATCCCTGCCCTCAAGGAGCTTAGGTTTGTTGGGAGAAACAACATTGTTAACTTTGTTAACATTGTTAACTTTTTTGATTTCACTGATGTAAAGAACTTTTAGGTGAGGAACTTCCTATCAAGATATATTAATATCTTTTCTGAAACTTTCAGAATTTTCTACAAGATTAAGGGTCACATAGACAGTACATTTCAGAAGCAAGATTTGAACCCTATTTTACTAGCTCTAAAACCATCTATCTACCATAATATGCTGCCTGTGTATGTAGAAAAGTAGGGTATCATGTTGATTAGAGAGAACAAATGTCCCTTTTGATATCACTTAATTTTTCAATGCTCTAAGCAACTGTTTAAGAATCTAGTTTGTAGAGAAGATGTTGATCTGCATTGGTGAAGGGAACCTCATCTGGGAACTCCCTATATGATTGAAATCCCATGATGTAACAATCATCTAAAACAAATTTTATGAGAATTGTCTAGACATATATTGAAAGTGTAATTGATGGACATTCAGGTTTTCAGCAAATAACACTTTTAAAATCATACAATTGACTGAAAGATGAAAGGTGTCATATCTTTTGACTATATTATTTGTTGTCTTCCAAAAAACCCAAAACAAAACATTCTATTTGCTTGATTCTCAGTCATAAGTAAATATCCTCCAATATTTTAGGACAGATCTCTGCATTGAGATAACTTTGTTCACTAGTTAATAGAGAATCTGAATCAAGCTAGGAATAGAACAGAATGACATATGTTCACCAAAGGTATTTGCTAGTGTCATGGTGGGTGATCTTCACGAAATCCAAATGGAATAATTATATTAACCTGGAAGTTCTCCAGGGACATCTGTTTGTAAATGATGTTTTTTTCCTGATTTGCACAGAGCCCTGAACTGGTAGTCCTCTATCACAATTGTGATTATTACAAAGAGCTAGGCCTAGCTACTTATGCAAGGGAAAAGAACACAGCTGAAAAAATATGCATATATTATATACCTATATAGAGTAAGTTTTATGCATAATCTACAATACCACAATGAATTGAATAGGTGATTTGTGTATAGTTAGCATTTATAGAAATCCTTAAAGTTTGCAAAGTATTCTACAGATATTTCATTTGATCTTCACAAAAATGATGGAATTTAGATGCTATTATTATCCTTATTTTATGGATGAAAAACTGAGACAGTAAGATATTAAGTAACTTGCCCAGAATCACACAGATTGAGAGCTTCTGAAGCTGGATTTAAATTTAGGTCATCCTCACTCGAGGTCTAGTGCTCTCTCCTAGTTGGCTGTAGAACATGTCTATATCTTGAATTTTTGCTACATATGGAAAATGAGCCAAGGCCAGATGATGGCTAGGGAAGACTATGGTCACAAGCACAATAGTTATTCAAAGACTCAATCCTCCAATTGATAGGCATAGAAGTTTTGAAGAGTCAGTTTCTGACTTGGGATAAGTAGCCTACTGGCTCTAATACTTTTGAAATTTCAGCATATTGATGGGAAAAAATGTGGACATCCAATCCATTTTAACTTTGTTGAGCTCAGAACTCCTACACTCAAATAAGGAGACCTTATCTCCTTAGTAACAAGAATTATCCTTCCCTATGCCCAATACTTCTTATTGGCAAACAATAAGTAAATATATTAATCAATGAAACCAAATAAAAAATTTTAAAACACCACACCAGGATTGATGGTGCTTCATGGATATGAATTGAGTAATGCAATTTCTCAGGAAAATAAAAATTTCATTAAGCTATGGCAAACTGCACAGCATATTGCCAGCAATATTATTTGACCAACAGAAGCAACATTAAGCAACAAAAATATGAATGAATAAAAAAGGAAGTTGTTTGCCCATGTGGTAAGAATAAGGATGCAGGGATAAGTTCCAGAGAAACATTAGAACTAGAAGAAAGCCACTAATATGTTCAGAAAAGATCTATGAAAGGTTTATAGAAATATATGAACAACAAGTAGAGAGAATGAGAAGTCATGGGTATGTTGCAACCTTCTTGAGGGAAGAAATGGTTCTTATTTTATTTTTTAATTCCCAGTATTTAACACAATTTTTGGGACATAATAAGCCTTAATAAATGCTTATTGATTAGTTGATTGGTAGAGAGCACATGTACATCAGTTAGATTATAGATCCATTAAAGAATTGCAATTTGATTCTTATTATATATCTTAACAATAATGATTTTATGATGTCTTATCAATAATGATTTTAATAGAATCAAAAACCAAATAAAAGAAATCATTGACTTCAAAGTTAAAATATAAGAGAACATGGGATTCTAGATTTACTCAGTGTTTTTATGTAAAGTATAAACTTTTAAATCAAAACACATAGGTATTGCCTAATTAAATCAATATTGAATAAATCAATAGGTATTTAGTAAACTCCCAAACATGCCAGGCACTATGTCAAGTGCTGGGTTGATACAAACATGAATAAGTCAGTCTCTGTCTTCAAGAAGTTTATATTTTAATGAGAGAGACTACACATGAAATGAAACTGAGAAACTGAGGTTTTGTCAGTGGTAAGATGGAGGAAGAAATCCAGAATATCTGAAGAGGAAATTGGAGTAAAAAGAAGGAAAGAATCAGTCTAGCTTTTCTTAAAATGGAAGTTCAAGGAAGAACTAACCAGCCAGAGAAAGGAGTTATAAGGGCAAGCTGAACTGTGATGGAACAGATTTCAAGGGTGAGAAGTATCTTGTGTTGTACTAGAGAAGGAAGATTGGAGTCAGGAGCAAGGCTCAGAAAGGAATAAAAGAATTAGTGAATATCACTCACAAGAGAATTAGAAAATGAACCCTAAAATAATGTGTTAACTTTTTTCAACATTGTCTTTTGCTAAAAAATAAATGAACATTCCTATAAATATGAATATAAAATATATATTTGTTTTATTTAACTTTTTGTATCTGAAACACACACATATGCATGTGCATTCATGCACACACACATACGCACACATGTATGGGGCTGTTATTCATGCTTGCTGGTTTTTCACCTGAGGAAAACAATTGTTTCCCCACAGGCTAGGGGAAAATATGCCACTATTTCATGAGGAAATCAAATTCCCACAATATTGTGGAGGGATTATTATGAACATCATTCATATATATTGGACTTTCAATTTCTCATTTTGTTGCTAGGCTTTCAATGGAAGTCAGTGCAAGTCCTTCTTGATATCATTGGTTCCATTCAGCACACATTCTAATATACAGATACTATGTCTTTGAAGGACAGCTAGTATTCACAAAATTACCTTATTTTTTTCCTGATTGGCTTCTGAAATGAAGAGACAATTTGATGGGTTTATAGGATTAAAAAATTCTTTTAGTACACTTGAGTCTAATCAGCTTCACAATGAAATCTATATGTCTATATGGGTATATACATACATATATAAATATGTGTAAATGTACATATTAGATGACTTCAATAACTTTGAATACATTTGAATAGGATGTTAAAAGCAGCTTCAAAAACTGGGCAAAGTACTGGATATTGGAGATAAGCAGACAAGATTTTGAATCCTACATCTCATGCTTATTCAACTTTTCTAAGCTTCAGTTTTCATATCTGTAAAATGGAGGTAGAATCTACCTCATAGGATTATCTGCTGATCAAAAAAAAAAAAAAAAAAAGAGATAAAGTATAAGGAGTATTTTGCAATATTAACAGCTTTATTTTGACCTGAATACTTAGAAATAAAAAAAAGAGCCAGTGGGACAAGAATTTTTAAAGGGAAATATTTCAGTTTCTGTATTTAGATTTTAAAGAACTCCAAACATTATTCCATAGCTTTTCCAGTTGCATGTTCTACACCCCTGCAATTACTGTAATCATAACCTTTGTTCATTTTATCTCCCCTTCCTCCTGACTCCTAAAGCCATTGTTCATCATTACCATAATCCTCTCCCCTTCCCTAAACTTTCTATTTCATCAGTCCATTGTGCCTGCATTGGGTCCCTTTGCGACTGTCTTAATAATTCAAACATAAGTAACAATTAACCTTGAAAAGTTGTACCTTTGTCTTCTCACCAGATATGTATTATTGAACTCCATTCCCAAGTTACCTTCACCTTATGCTTTCTGCACTCTTGCTCAAATGTTTCTGAAATCTCACAAACCTACCAATGAGATTCACAAAAAATAAAATTATCACATGATATCAATTAGGTCTTCATGCTGCATAGCAATCCTTTTACTCTTTTTTAATTTACTATCACGTATTCTTCCTCTCTCTCTTTTGACCTCTAATATAACTAACTCTCTCTCCTCCTTAATAAAGAACTACACCAACTTTTAACAAAGAAGAACTACCTCTTTATCATCATTCCATAACTCAAAAACCACTTTAATCATATTTTATTGTCTTCTTTATCTCAGTCATTGAATAGGTGGATCTTTTCTTTGTCAAGCCAACTTCCCCATCTGTGCTATTTCCTTTTCTCCAAGCTTGACTGTGCCTTATTCTCAAGTTATCATGTCATATCTTTCTCTATTCAAAATTGAATTCCTAAAAATAGTTGTCTGCACATTTTATCTCTATTTTCTTACCCCACACCCTGTCTTAATTTCTTGCCATCTGGCTTCCAACCCCACCAATTGTCTAAATCCATTTTATCCTATGTCTATCAATGATCTCTTAAATGCTAAAACCGTTTTTTTTTTTTTTTTTGTTTTGTTTTGTTTTGTTTTTTGTTTTTTATTTTTTGTTTTTTTTTAGTTCTCTTCTTGACCTCTGTAGCTTTTGACCCTACTGAACACCTTCTCTTGAGTACCTTCTTTTCTAGTTTTTGTAAAATTATTTCTCTTGGTTCTACTACATGTCTGACCATCAAAGACTTTCTCCTAAGCCCTTTTCTGTTTTATTAGTTAGCATAAAAAGACATTCTACTAGGTGATCTGGTAGCACAATAGATTGTTGGCCTTGACATCTGGAACACTTGAGTTTGATCTCAGCTTGAATATGACCTAGCTGCATAAGAGGGGGTGCATCATTTAATGTCTTAATCACAGATTTCTCATCTGTGAAATGAGGATAATAATAGAACCTGCCTCATAGGGATTTTGGAAAAATCAAATGAGATAATATCTGTAATGCATTTTGCAAATCTCAAAATCTTAAATAATAATAACTAAATGCTAGTTTTAATTAATATTGTTTTCCCTTTTAAGATTCTTTGATGACCCATTAACACCTGTGGATTCAGCAATCATCTCAATGTAGATGATTTCCAAATCCATATATTTATTAATAACTATGTTCCCAGCACTTGTGCTGAGCCCTGAGGATATAAATACAAGTGAATAACTTAGACCTCACTCTCAAAATTCTAACTGAAGAATAAAAAGACACATAAAGGGCAGAAAGGAAGCAGGGATGAAGATAAGGATAAGGCTGCTATCAAGGAGATAAGTTCAAAGGGTAAGACAACTATGGAGTAAAATGGGCATTAAATGGTCTCAGGGATTCTACAACAATCAGGAAAAGAGGTTCCAAGGTGGAAGTTTTTTAGGGGACCAGCCTTTTGGCAGAGAGAGAAAATCCAGAGATGAAACTGAGCTGTGGGCCCTAATCTCTCTTTGACACAAGTAATGCATTCTCTATTTACTCCCATTTGACATTTCAACAAACAGAATTCATCATATTTTTTCTCACTCCAATCTCTGTTCTAAATTTCTCTGTTTAGAGTACCACTATCCATCCAGTAACCAATATTTGCAACTATGGAGTAATGCTTTGTAAGAGCATTAATTAGCTATGGTAATTAACTAAGTGGTTATTAATGAATACCCTTATCTCCTTTGTCAGGTCTCCAGTCTGGTATATGTTTCTTTGACACTTCTGTACTTATACAACTATTACTCTAGTATTTAAGCCCTTGTTACTTCTTCCTTAGACTATTAAATGTCAGCAAAGTGGTACAATAGATAGAGAACTAGTTCTGAAGGCAGGAAGACCTAGGTTCCAATATAGCCAAAGAAATTTACTAGCTGTGTCACCTGGTCAAGTAACTTAACCTTCACTTTCCTCAATTTCCTCAAACTATAAAATGATGATTATGTCTCTTCTACTCTGCCTAATGACCACCCTAATTTAAGTCCCAATTAATATTCCCTCTTTTATTAGAAGTCTTCCCTAATACTTCTTAATTCCAGGTCCTTTCCTCTATTAAATAATAACTATTTGTCCTGTATATAGTTTGCTTTGTATATTTTGTTTGCATGTTGTCTGTTCCATTATATTGTAAACCCTTTGAGAGCAGGGAGTGTCTTTTGTCTTTTTTTGTATATTTATTTCTTAGCATTGTGCCTGGCAATATAGTAGTTGCTTAATGAATGTTTATTGGTTGATTTGATTATGATAGCCTAGGGTTGTTATAAAGACCCCAGTTGGTACTTGGCACTTAGTAAGTATTTAAATGCTTGTTCCTTGCCCCTTCCTTAAAATCACCCTTCCTCCTTTCAATGTCTCTCTTATGCTAATTATCCTAATTATCCTAATCCTTTTATCCTAATTTCCACATAGCTGCCAAATTAAAATTTCTAAAAAAAAAAAAAAAACCCAAATATGATCTTGTCATTCTTTTCTTGACAGCTGTCTTATTGATTCTAGAATAAAATACAAATTGTTAAACCCAATTCTTAAAGCTCTGCACAAGCTAGCTCCCAGCTACCTTTCTAGTATTATTTCATGTTATTGCTCCTTGTCCTCTAGTTTTGATTCCATTTAATTTGGCTGCTAGCTGTTCCCAGTACACAACAAATTTCCTTCCTCTGTAACTTCACTTAAGCTGCACTCCATAGTTGGAATGTCTTCTCTGCTGACCTCTGTCTAGATTCTTTCAAATGTCAGCTTAACTGCCATCTTCTATGTAGGGTTTTTCCTAATCTCTCCAGCTTTTAATATTCTCTCCCTCCTGATTTTGTGTAAATTGTTGTATCATCCCAGTAGTTTGTAGGCTCCTTGAAGGTAGGAACTAACTCATTTTTATCTTCCTATGTCAAGCTCAAGCAAATCTCATTACATAATAGCCACTTAATAATTTTTTTCTTAATTGAATGAATCTGGATAAGCTTTTTATTTCCTGTCTATAGCTCACTATAAGAATCATTTTATAGTTTATTTCATTAGTAAGTGATAAATACTATTTATTAAGAAACTAGTAAGACAATGTAAAAAAAAAAAACCACCTTGACAAATTGTATTCAAGGGAAAAAATTATTAGTTGTCTCAGGTCCTGCTAATTTCTGTTGAATGATTCATTCCAGGAGTTTTAGAAGGCTGATAGTTTAATAATAACAAGTATTCATTTTAAATATGACCCTATCTCAAAGGGTCAATCATATAGGATTCTCTCCTCTCCTCACTGGTGGAGCTCAATGTCCATGACTATCTGAGGAGAATGGAAAAGGTGAAGACAGAACTTGGGACCTTCTTTCTTCATTAAAAAATGGTGATAATAAGATAGAGTGAGAAGAGAACTGAGAAAGAAAATAGTGAGTAAAAATAAGATGGAGGAAAATTCACAAATGGTAATTATAATTTTGGATGTGAATGGAGTGTTTGTAGAATCTTTCTTTGTGGTAGCAAAGAACTGGAGATTGAAGGGATTCTCATCAATTGGGCAGTGACCAAGTTGTAGTAAATGGTTATAATACTACTGTGCTATAAGAAATGATGAGCTCAATGGTCTTAGAAAAACATGGAAGGATTTGCACAAAATAATGAAGAGTGAAATGAGCAGAAACCAGACCCATATTATACACTGTGATAGCAACGTTGTTTTAAGAACAACTTTAGACAAAACAGTCAATAACTATAACAATCTAGTGTTTGACAAACCCAAAGACCCCAACTTTTGGGAGAAGAACTCACTATTTGACAAAAACTGCTGGGAAAATTGGAAACTAATATGGAAGAAAATAGGGCTTGACCCACACCTAACACCACATCAAGATAAGATCCAAATGGATTAATGATTTAAACATAAAGAGTGATATAAGCAAATTAGAAGAACATAGGATATTTTACCTCTCAGATCTGTGGAGAAAAAAGGGATTTGTGTCCAAAGAAGAACTGGAACTCATAATTGAATACCAGATAGATAATTTTGATTACATTAAATTAAAAAGGTTTTGTACAAACAAAACTAATACAGACAAGATCAGAAGGGAAGCAATAAATTGGGAAATAATTCTAAAATATATAGAGAATTGACTCACATTTATAAGAATTCAAGTCCATTCTCCAATTGACAAATGGTCAAAGAATATGAACAGGCAATTTCCAGAAGAAGAAATTAAAATCATTTCTAATCATATGAGAAGGTGCTCTAAGTCACTATTGATCAGAGAAATGCAAATTAAGACAACTCTGAGATACCGATATATACCTCTCAGATTGGCTAAAATGATAGAAAAATATAATGACGAATGTTGGAAGGGCTGTGGGAAAACTGGGACACTGATACATTATTGGTGGAGTTGTGAATGGATCCAGCCATTCTGGAGAGCAATTTGGAACTATGTTGAAAAAGTTATCAAACTCTGCATACCCTTTGATCCAGCAGGGTTTCTATTGGACCTGTATCCCAAAGAGATCTTGAAGGAAGGAAAGGGACCCATATGTGCAAAAATGTTTGTGACAGCCCTTTTTGTAGTGGCAAGAAACTGGAAACTGAGTGGATGCCCATCAGTTGGAGAATGGCTGAATAAATCATGGTATATGAATATTATAGAATACTATTCTTCTATGAGAAATGATCAGGAGGATGATTTCAGAGGCCTGGAGAGACTTACATGTACTGATGCTAAGTGAAATGGGCAGAACCAGGAGATCACTGAACACGGCAACATCAATATTATATGATGATCAATTCTGATGAAGGTGACTCTTTTCAACAATGAAATGATTGATGCTAGTTCTAATGATCTTGTGATGAAGAGAGCATCTACACCCAGAGAGAGGACTTTGGGAACTGAATGTGGATCACCACGTAACATTCTCACTCTTTTTGTTGTTGTTCACTTGCATTTTGTTTTCTTACTCATTTACTTTCTCTTTTTTTTTTTTGATTTTTTTTCTTGTGCAGCAAGAGAATTGTATAAATGTTTATACATATTGGATTTAACATTTATTTGATTGCTGGCCATCTAGGGGAGGGATGAGGGGAAGGAGGAGAAAATCTGAAACACAAGGCTATGCAAGAATCAATGTCAACTTATCCTTGCATATGTTTTGAAAATAAAAGCTTTAAAAATTATAAAAAATAAAGAGAAAAATTTTAAATAATTAAGTCATTTAGATTATTATAATTACACAGATTTCAATTAATTAATTAATTAAAAAAAACATGAAGATACTATTTGCATTCAAAGAAAGAATTGAAGTGTGTATAGAATAATTTTACATAAACATACACACACACACATTTATTTGTATCCAACGGTAACCATCTCTAGGGTGAGATGGAGGGGAGGGGAAAAAAAGGAAATTTTATTTTAAAGGGAATAGCAAGTTGTACATAATATATATGCGGTTTCATGTGCAATCATTTTTTTTAACTACACTTATGAAAATGTTTATTCCATAAACTAAAAATCAAATAAAAATTTTAAAAAAGAAACAGTGATAATAGCTTGAACCTAAAAATATGTCCCTTTAACTAATAATATTTAAGGAAGCAGAAGTAATTATAACCCAGTTTTCTCTTTCTTTCTGAGGAAAGCCAAGTGACCAACTTCTGTTCCAATCCCTGTTTTTCCTCCTGCCAGAAATAAAATCTCCTCTGAAGAAAGGTAAGAGAAGAGACATATCTAATCTTCCCTCTTAGTAAGACAGTGACATTATATACATATTGAATTAAAATTTACAATTTTCCATATATATATTATCCCATTTGATCCCTACAATAGCCGCGATATACTTATCCCCCATTTTATGAGGATTATCTGAGATTAAGAATCACCCAGCTAATAAATGTCTGAGATAGGATTCAAACTCAGGTCTTTTTCATTCCAGGTCCAAGATTTTATAAATTCTACCACCTTTCCTTCTAAGGAAGTAAAATTTCCTGGTGTATGATTTGCATCCTAATTAATTGAAAAATTAAATCACAAGTATACTGCTATATTTCTTCTCACTTCACTTTCTTTAGTTCTCCTACAACTCAAGTCCTGGCAGTTGTGCTAGGTAAAGAGGTAGGCTATAAACAAATGATCACTCCTTCATATTTACTTAGGGCTGTTGTGCTTGGCTTCATAGATTTCCAGTAGCTGAAGACTCATTTCCTTCTATCAACATGCAATTTGGCAGTTGGAGTAAACTCCTTTAGGGAACTCATACCTTGGTGGTAGTGGTTTACTGGGGGCAGGCACTGAAAAGTGTGCTAAAAATCTGGGTAAACCATTCATTTTATACTCAACACAGAGAACCAGTGTGTTTCTCCACTCCACCCCCTTTATAAATAAAAGTTCTGGCTGAATCCATAAATGAAGGAAAAGACCTAGTTTAAGTTTCCCCAGGCATAAGGCTGGAATGGAATGGCTTTAGGTTTATATGACTCCTCCTTACTGAAATTACCTTGCTTAGCCTTAATAGGACTTGGGCCTGGGAATGCCATTTTGCATTTATATGGGCCATTTTGTAATTGGCTCTTTTATAAATATAAAAAACCCACTAGAATTATATATGAAAGGTATTCGGAAAAATCGGGGATTCTATATAATATCACTACATGATGCCATCTATACTTGCCATCTTTTTTATGATATTGGGAATGGACATCTAGTTCATGTCCTTTTTATTTACTCACAGCTTTTCAGAGAGTACTCCATATAGCACCACAAGTGCACTGGTAAATGTTTAACAGCTGACTTTCTGGTTGTGGAAGTATACAAATATTTTTTAAAGTTAATCTGCATATTTAACAGCATTTTCTTCATCACTTTCTTAAGTATAGACAATCAAGACCCAACATTATGTGTTTTCCAATTCCAGAGGTATAAATGCACATATTGAAAATTTAATAATTTCTTGCCAATCAGTTTGAGTGGACTCCATATATCTCTGAATAGCACTTCATAAACATTAGAAAATGTAAAAGTTTTGTATTAGACTGCTTCTCTTTTGTACAAAAATAAGTGAGTTTAAAGGGGAAAATAAGATTATACAATATTGGTTCTTTTTTTCCATACTATAAAACTCTTTAAATGATATATTGGAATGATGGGAGAAACAATGGAATGGATTCAGAAAATCTTCATTTTAATTCCAACTCAGTGTTTACTATCTTTTTGGTGGTTTTTGTCATTTCCTACTCTTCTTGATCCCATTTGGGTTTTTCTTGGCAAAGACACTAGAGAGGTTTGTCATTTCTTTTTCTAGCTCACATTACAAATGGGGAACTGAGGCAAGTAGGATTAAGTGAATTGTCCTGGATCAAATAGCTAGTAAGTATCTAAGACAGGATTTCAACTCACAAAGATAAGTGTCCCTGACTCTCACTTACCAAATCACAAAGGTTTCATTTTTTCTCATTCATAAAATGGAGTTCATACCTCTTTCACAAGATTTTTGTCAGCAAAGTGCTTTTTCATTAAAAATGTAATGTTTTAAAAGCCTTAGCACAGTTTCAAGATATTAAAATTGACATATGTTATCTTATTTGGTCCTCACAAGTTGACTCATTTTAGAGTATGAAGAATTAAGTCAGAATGAAACTTGTTAAGCTTGTTAAAGCTTAAAACTGCAGTAAGACTTTTGGAATATCTTGTCCAAACTCTGGGTTGACACTTGCAATGCTGTGATACAAAGAGAAGAGGATTACATTAGGCTAATGTAAGTGGTAGCATGATATTGTAGAAAAAGAAGAGCTGGACTATGAATCAGGATGAACTAGACTCAAGTGCAATCACTGACATCTTGGTTATATGATGATGAGCAAATCATTTCACATTTCAAGGCCCAGACTGCTCAGAGGATAATTTATGTAGATGAAGTAGACCATCAAAGGGACTCTTCTCACTGGTTTTTACATTTCTATATCCTACCATCCAAATATATGTGGGTGTATAATCATATATGTATATGTACAAACACACACATATACTTTTCACATACATGTACAGATAAGCACATACACACATATACTTTTTAATCCATATATATACACACACATATATACTATATATACACATATGTGTAAGCACACATATGTACACAGACAAGTGTGTGTGTGTGTGTGTGTGTACTTGGAAAAAAAACCTAAATTTTGAAAAATAGCATATTGTAAACTCTAATTTTTTCCCTTGGAATTGATCCTAGCATAACTCAATCATTGACTGTGCATAGTGAAGAACTGAGAGTGTGCCTTGTATTAACAGTAACAATAATAGTATTTGTATAGCAAATTTTAAAGTTTGCAAAGCACTTTGCAAATATTTTATCTACAAAAGTTGTTGTCTCATATCCTTAAATATTATTGCATACCAGTGTTACTTCTGGGCTTATAGCCCAAAGAAATACTAAAGAAGGGAAAGGGACCTGTATGTGCCAAAATGTTTGTGGCAGCCCTGTTTGTAGTGGCTAGAAACTGGAAATTGAATGGATGCTCATCAATTGGAGAATGGCTCCAATTGATAAATGGTCAAAGGATATGAACAGACAATTTTCAGAGGATGAAATTGAAACTATTACCACTCATATGAAAGAGTGTTCCAAATCATTATTGATCAGAGAAATGCAAATTAAGACAACTCTGAGATACCACTACACACCTGTCAGATTGGCTAAGATGACAGGAAAAAATAATGATGAATGTTGGAGGGGATGCGGGAAAACTGGGACACTAATGCATTGTTGGTGGAGTTGTGAACGAATCCAACCATTCTGGAGAGCAATCTGGAATTATGCCCAAAAAATTATCAAATTGTGCATACCCTTTGATCCAGCAGTATTTCTATTGGGCTTATATCCCAAAGAAATACTAAAGAAGGGAAAGGGACCTGTATGTGCCAAAATGTTTGTAGCAGCCCTGTTTGTAGTGGCTAGAAACTGGAAAATGAATGGATGCCCATCAATTGGAGAATGGCTGGGTAAATTGTGGTATATGAATGTTATGGAATATTATTGTTCTGTAAGAAATGACCAGCAGGATGAATACAGAGAGGACTGGCGAGACTTACATGAACTGATGCTAAGTGAAATGAGCAGAATCAGGAGATCATTATACACTTCGACAACGATATTGTATGAGGACATATTTTGATGGAAGTGGATTTCTTTGACAAAGAGACCTGAGTTTCAATTGATAAATGACGGACAAAAGCAGCTACACCCAAAGAAAGAACACTGGGAAACGAATGTGAACTATCTGCATTTTTGTTTTTCTTCCCGGGTTATTTATACCTTCTGAATCCAATTCTCCCTATGCAACAAGAGAACTGTTCGGTTCTGCAAACATATATTGTATCTAGGATATACTGCAACATATCCAACATATAAAGGACTGCTTGCCATCTAGGGGAGGGGGTGGAGCGAGGGAGGGGAAAAAAAAATCGGAACAGAAAAGAGTGTCAATATAAAGTAATTATTAAATAAAAAATTAAAAAAAATTGGAGAATGGCTGGGTAAATTGTGGTATATGAATGTTATGGAATATTATTGTTCTGTAAGAAATGACCAGCAGGATGAATACAGAGAGGCTTGGAGAGACTTGCATGAACTGATGCTGAGTGAAACGAGCAGAACCAGGAGATCATTATACACTTTAACAACGATATTATATGAGGATGTATTCTGATGGAAGTGGATTTCTTTGACAAAGAGACCTAACTCAGTTTCAATTGATAAATGATGGATAGAAGCAGCTACATCCAAAGAAAGAACACTGGGAAGTGATGTGAACTATCTGCATTTTTGTTTTTCTTCCCAGGTTATTTTTACCTTCTGAATCCAATTCTCCCTGTGCAACAAAAGAACTGTTCAGTTCTGCAAACATATATTGTATCTAGGATATACTGCAACATATTTAACATATATAGGACTGCTTGCCATCTAGGGGAGGGTGTGGAGGGAGGGAGGGGAAAAATTGGAACAGACGCAAGTGCAAGGGATAATGTTGTAAAAAAAAAATTACCCTGGCATGGATTCTGTCAATAAAAAGTTATTATAAAATAATAAATAAATAAATAAACAAACAAATAAATAAATAAATAAATAAATGAATTAAAAAAAATTATTGCATACCTATCCTGGGAAGTAAATACTACTATGATATCCACTATATAGGAGAGGAAATTAAGGCGGGTAAAAGAGAAGTGATTTTTCCAGGGCCATACAATCAGTAAGTGTCAGAGACCAGATTTGAATTTGTTATTTGCTCTTGAATGTAATCTGCTCACATATTTTTCAGTAGTTTCCAGATGTTCTTTACCAGTTAATAATAAAATAGACTATTCTCTAAGCCATTCCTCTAGTGAACTATAGAGGAGAGAAATGAATGGGATAGATATTTAGACTTGTCTATGTCATTTTACTTCGACAAACTCAGTCTTCTTAACTCAAAGTCCAGGACAATGGATAGAAGACTATCTAGTAGCATAAGAAACATAAGAGGATGACTCTATATTATCCTCATATCAGCATAAAGAATTACATGCTGTTTACCAGTATGGAAAAGCATGGGGAAATAGATTTATATTTGGCAAAGATTTTAAAGGCCATCTAATAGAACCTTCAAGTTTATGTCTCAAAAAACTGAGGCATAAGCATTTAAGTGACTTGCTAAAAATCATACAAATAACAGAGCAGGAATCTGAATCCAGGCTAAACAGACTTTCTTCTGCACTCTTCTGTGATTTCCAGTTAAAGAGTTGGAATATGCAGGGTAGTACAATGAAGTGAGGAATCTAGAATAAAACTTAAATTGTTTAGCTAACTAAAGCTAATGAGAATCATCAAAGGGTAGTAGATAGAGGTTCAGCCTCATAAGCTGGAGAATCTGGGTTCTGAAATATCTTGACTGCATGGCAATAATCATGACCCAATGAACTCGTGATAATACAAGCTGCAAGGTGGAGCTACAATGGGGGAATAAAGGCAAGGACTCAAGTGAGTTCTCCCCTAAACTCTTCCAAATATCTTTAAATAATGATTCTAAAATTCTAGAGCAGCAGAACCCACACACAAAAACAAAACAAAAACAAAAACAGAGTTAAACAATTGTGCAGCTCAAGAAAACTTAGAAGGATGGTAAGAAAGGTGTAGGGCAGAAAATTCTGGGATCATTCATAGACCAGAGCACAGACCAGGGAAATGGTAGACATACTTCTCCCTAAATCATATCTCTTTGAAAGACCTGAAATTTTACAGATCCCTACAAGTATTTTGAAAACAATTGCATAAAACCGCTAAAGTTTGGGACTGTGCATCCTCCATTCTGGAAGCAGAATAACCTGGGGAAATGAGCAAACAAAAGAAAAAAAGTTCTGACCATAGACAGTTACTATGGTGACAAAAAAGCTCAAAATACAGATTCAGAAGAAGATTTTAAAAAGTCAATACTCCTACATCCAAAGCCTCCAATAAAAACATGAATTGGTCTCAGAGCACGGAAGAGTTAAAAAGTGATTTTGAAATCAAGAGAGGTAGAAGGAAATTGAGGAGAGAAACAAGAGTGATGGAAGTAAATCATGAAAAAAGGAGTTAATAATTAGGCAAGGGAGACACAAAAATAGTAAAGAAAATGGCACCATAAAAACAGTAAGTCAAGTGGTAAAGGAGATTAAAAAGCCAATGAGAAGAAGAATACTTTAAAAAGCAGATGGAAACAGAGGCACAAAAATTTACTAAAAAAGCCCCAAACTCCTTAAACGGGATTGGTAAAGTGGATAAAAGAGGTGCAAAAACTCACTGAAGAAAATTAATCTTTCAAAAATGAGAACTGAGCAAATGGAAGCAAATGACATTTTCAAGAAACAATAAAACAAAATCAAAAGAATGGGAAAAAAGAAGACTGTGAAATATCTTACCTCAATTGACCTAGAAAATAGATCTAGGAGAGATAATTTAAAAATTATTGGACTACCTGAAAGCCAGAGTCAACAAAAAAAGTCTAGATATCATCTTTCAAGAAATTACCAAGGAAAACTGCCCTGAACCAGAGATAAAATAGAAATGGAAAGAATTCACCAATTATCTTCTGAAAGACTCCCCAAATGAAAACTGCCAGGGATACTATAGCCAAATTCTAGAACTCCCAGGTCAAGGAGAAAATATTGCAGAAAGAAGAATTTAAGTTTATTAATCCACATTCAGAAAAATACAAGATTTAGCAGCTTCTACATTAAAGGATTGGAGGTCTTGGAATATGATATTCTGGAGGGCAAAGAAGTTAGGATTACAGCCAAGAATGATCTACCCAGAACTCATTTCTATTAAAAACTTTAGAGAGCATAGGGATAAATGGAACTTTCCTTAAAATAATAAGCAGTATCTATCTAAAACTAACAGCAAGCATTATTTGTAAGGAAGCTGGACATGTTCCCAGTAAGATCAAGGGTGAAATAAGGATGCCCATTATCACCACTATTATTCAACATTGTACTAGAAATATTGACTTTAGCAAGAAAAAAAGAAAAAGAAATGAAAGGAAATTAGGAAACAAAAGTATCACTCTTTACAGATGATATGATGATATACTTAGAGAATCCTAGAAAACCATCCAAAAACCTACTGGAAATAATTAACAGCTTTAGCAAGATGGCAGGATATAAATCCACGCTAATCACCAGTATTTCTATGTATTACTGACAAAGCCCAGTAACAAGAGATAGAAAGAGAAATTCCATTTTAAAAATTATAGACAAAATAAAATAGTTGGGAGTCTATCTGCCAAAACAAACTCAAGAACTATATGAACACAATTCCAAAATACTTCTCAAAAAAATAAAGTCTGATCTAAACAATTTGAAAAATATTAATTCCTCATATGTAGGATGAGCAAATATAATAAAAATAACAATTCTGCCTAAATTAGCATACTTGTTCAGTGCCATACTAATAAAACTGCCAAAGGCTGTTTTATCGAACTAGAAAAAATAATAGCATAATTTATCTGGAAAAACAAAAGGTCAAGAATATCAAGGGAATTAATAATAATAATAATAAAAAGATGGTAACTTAGCAGTGCTAAACCTAAAACTATATTTTAAAGCAACAATTAACAAAACCATTTGGTATTGATTAAGAAATAGAGTAGTGGATTAATGAAATAGACTACATACAATAATCAAGGCCTATAGTAATCTAGAATTTGATAAAGCCCCAACTCCAGCTTCTGGAATAAGAACTCATTATGTGACAAAAATTATTGGGACAACTGGAAAATAATGTCAGAAACTCAGCATATTCCTACATCTCACAACCCACGTCAAAATAAGGTCAAAATGAGTACATTATTTGAGCATAAAGGATAATACCATAAATAAATTAGGAGAGCAAAGGATAATTTACCTAACAGATCTTTAGAGATGGGAGAAATTTATGACCAAAGAAGAACTAAAGAACATAAAGTGAAATGAACAACTTTAATTACATTAAAATTAAATAAAGGTTTTGCACAAACAAAACCAAGAGGAACAAGATTAAAAGGAAAATACAAAGCTGTAAAAAAAATCCTTACAGCCAATGTTTCTGATAAAGGTCTCATTTTAAAATATATGAAGAATTGTGTCAAATTTATAAGAACACAAGTCATTCCCTAATTGATAAATAGTCAAAGAATTTGAACAGATAATTTTCAAATGATGAAATTAAAGCCTTCTATAGTTATATGAAAAAATGCTCTAAATCACTATTGACTAAAGAAATTAAAATTAAAACAATTCTGAAGTACCACCTAATACCTTTTAGATTGGCTAAGATGACAGGAAAAGATAATAATAATTATTGAAGAGGTTGTGGGAAAACTGGAAAACTAATGCATTGTTGATGGAGTTATGAAATGATCCAATCATTCTGGAGATTGATTTGGAACTATGCCCAAAAGGCTATAAAGCTGTGCATGTCCTTTGACCCAGCAGTGCCATTATTGGGGTTGTATCCCAAGGAAATCATAAAGGAAGGAAAAGGAGCCACATGTTCAAAAATATTTGTAGCAGTTCTTTTTGTAGTAGCAAAGAATTGGAAAATGAGTAGATGACCATCAATTGGGCAATAGTATGAAAGTAATGGAATATTATTATTCTGTAAAAAAAAAATGATGAACAACCTGATTTTGCAAAGGTTTTGAAAGATTTACACAAACTGATGATGAGCAGAATCAGTAATACATTGTGTATAATAATGGCAAAAATGTTCAATGATCAACTCTGAAAGACTTGTTTCTTCTCAGTGATTCAGTGATCCCAATAGACTTTGAACAGAAAATGCCATCTGCACCCAGAAATTCTTTGTCAAGAAATTGAATGTAAATCAACACATGCTATATTCACTTCTTTTTTTCTGTTTTTTTAATCTTTCCCATGATTTTTCCATTTTGCTCTGATTTTTCTCTCCCAACATGACTCATAAAGCAATGTGTATTTAAAATAAATGTTTTTTAAATTACCTATCTAGTAAAAGTGAATATAATCCTTCAGGGAAAAAAAAATAGATGTTCAATGAAATAGAGAACTTTCAAGCACTCTTAATGAGAAGACCAGAACAGAATATAAAATTTTACAAAGACTCAAGAGAATAATAAAAAGATAAACAATAAAAAGTAAATAATGAGGAACTTAATAAAGTTAAACAGTTTATATTTCTAAATGGAAAGATGATAGTTGTAACTCATAAGATCTTTCTCATTATTAGGATGGTTTGAAGAGTCTATACAGATAGAAGCCAGAAGTGTGATTTGAATGTGAAGGGATGATGTCTGAAAAATACAATAAAATTAAGATGTTAAGAGAGGAAAGTACTGGGAAAAAGGGAAAAGGAGAGGCAGTATATAATAAATTATCTCACACAAAAAGAGTCAAGAAAAAACTTTTACAGTGGAGGGGAAAAATGGGAAGATAAAAGGGAGTGAATGAACCTTAGTGCCATCAGAATTGACTCAAAGGGGAAATAACATACACAGTCAATTTTGATTAGAAATCTATCTTACCCTATAGGAAAATAGGAGAAGGGAATGAGAAGGGGGAATTGAATTGATAAAAGTGCGAGCAGATTGAGGATGGGGGTAGTCAGAAGAAAAGCCTTTTGAGGAGGGACAGAGTGAAAAGAGAGAAGGAATAGAATAATTTTAGTGAAGGGATATAGTTAGCAATAGTAATAGTAAAAAAAAAATGAAGCAAATTTCTCTAATAATGCTTCATTTCTCAAATATATAGACAGTGGAATCAAATTTATACAAATAAAAGCTATTTGTATAAATTTGATTCCACTGTCTATATATTTGAGATTATCAAGGGATAAATGATCAAAAGATAAAAATTATTTTTAGACCAAGTAATCAAAGTTATATATAGCCACATGAAAAATGCTCTAATTCACTATCAATTAGAGAAGTACAAATTTAAAAAAAAACTGAAGTACTACCTCATACCTACTAGGTTGACTAAATAGACAGAAAAGGAAAATGACTAGTCTTGGAGGCATTATGATAAAACTGAGATATCAAAGAATTGTTGTTGATGTGAATTGATTCAACCATTCTGTAGAACATTTTGGAACTATTCCCAGTCCCAAAAGAGATTTTAAAAAAAAGAAAAAGACCTATATGTACAAAAATATTTATAGCACCCCTTTTCTGGGAGCAAAGAATTGAAAATTGAGAAATTGCCCATCAATTGGGGAATGACTGAACAAACTGTGATATGTTATTATGATGGAACACTAGTGTGCTATAAGAAATGATAAGCAGGATACTCTCAGAAAAACCTGGAGAAACTTACATGAGCTTATTCCAAATGAAATGTGCTGTGTATAAAGAACAGAAATATTGTAAGATGATAACTATGAATGACTTAAGTATTCTAAGCAATACAATGACCCAAGACAACTCTGTAAGATTTATAATGAAAAATGTTGTCCAAGCCCAGAGAAAGAACTGATGTTGTCTGAATAGAGATTTAATAACAAAATAAATAAATAAGTAGATCATGTTTTTTATTTTCTTTATATTTCTTGAGTGTTTTTTGTTGTTTTCTTCCAAATCATCATTATTATGGAAATGTTTTACATGACTACATATATATATAATCTAGATTAAATTGTTTATTTTCTCAATGTGGGGGTGAGGTGGAGGTAGGGAGGGAAGAAGGGAGAAAATCCAGAACTCAAAGTTTTAAAAATGAATGTTAAGTATTGTTTTTACATGTAACTGGGAAAAACAAAATACTAAATAAAATTTTAAGAATAATATAATTTGCAAAATTGTTGGTGAACAGTTGGTGAACCTGACCTCCTCACATCCCCTCAAAAGTAACTTGATTTTCTTGGAAATTCTGTTCCCCTACATCTTAGGTCAAACTGTGAGACAGACAGTTTCAAGGTTACTTTAAGCACAAATTTGGCAAGTCTCTGGGAGAGTTTATTTATTTGAATCTCATGAACATTCTTCTCCATTAAAGATATGAAAAGTTTGTTAATGATGTACACAGATATACTTTCTTCCCTCTCTCTCAAATTAATAAAAGTAAAGTTATTGTTACAAGCCTGGCTGTTTTATTAAATTTGTGAATTTATGTCATGAAGCTAAAATAGTGAATGAATCCTAGAATTGCTATATATTTGGTTGAGTGGCCTAAGTTCTCTTCATCATTCTATACCTCAACATCTTCATTTGTGAAAAGACAGAGGTGGAACCAATGGATACAAAGATTCCTTCCAGCTCTGATGAAATCTTTCTGGTGAAATTGGAGCAGAGAATGGGAGAGAAAAAAAAAAACACTGGAGTAAATTTATTCAATAATATATACTAAATGCAGAAAGGTACAGATCTACACATACTCAAGCTAGGACCTTCATTCTAGAAAAGTAAATTGTGCATCTACTGACCTTTAGAGTAAATTACAATGCCCATAATGAAAGTAAAGTCAATGTTGCCTCCTTGGAAATAATGAATTTAAAAGTAAAGACCCATGGGAATAGTTGTTTTTCAGGCCATAGCTAAAATATCTAGACTTCCTCCAACTCAACAATATTTCCACTTCTTAAGAAGATGCACAATCTCAACAAATCAAAACAAAACAAAACACAGAACACCTCTTATCCAATGATACATTTTTGAGAAAAGGAATTCTGTATTTTCAGCCATGAAAACAATCCCAACTTAAATAAACAAATGGATGTAATTTCCTTGGGAAAAGCGTGTTGTTTAATTTGTTTTTGAAGGAAGTCATCTTTTTTCTTGGCAGATCTGATAAAAATAACGGGGCTTGATTATCTAATCTGAGGGTCATGTCCTCCTTATGAAGAACAGTGCGTGATTAACGGGACACATGGACTTGAGCTGGGCCACTACATTCCATCTGGACACCTGGCCAGACAGTGATGAAAAACACCACCCAGTAGAATAGATACAAAATAATAGCTAGAGAATAGACTCAGCGTTGGCAGAAGACTCCAAAACGTGGTGGGAAGCAGACAAGGAAATTTCTGATAAAAATTAAACTCACCAGGAGGATGGAATATAGAGCACCACCCAAAAGAGCACAGCACTATGTTTGAATGGCACAAATCTGGAAATTGTAGCTAATATTTTTGGATGCTAGAATAAAGATCTAAATATATTAGAATATGCTTGCAGATTCAGGCTAAAGAAAAAAGAGATTAATACACTAAAAAAGGATCACAGAATTGTATCTCTTGAATATTTTCTCCAAGAAAAGTCAGATGCTGTTGGACATGGTTAATACCTAACAAACACCTTCCTCCCCCAAACACACATGCACACACACACACACACAATTATTACAGGAAAAGAGACCTCCCTCTGGCAGAGCTGTCTTTGAAGTCAAACCTAGGTACAAACTCAGTCTCTGATACATACTATCTTAGTAACACTGGACAAGTCAGCTCTAAGCAGCTTTCTAAAACTATATATTACAGAGAAGGTGCCAGCCTGCATCAGTTTAAAAAAAAAGTTTCTTTACTTGAGAGTTCCTTATACTAATGTGATTTCAAGTTAAGTCTCTATCTCTATCCCAACATACAGGAAATAACTGATTATTATTCTTCAAGTAATTTCTGACTCAAGATTGTGCAGTTAGATCACTGACTGCTAAAATGAAGATCAATATCAATACCAAATGAGAAATCAATGAGTAAGTATGGAAAAGATGCATGGTTTGCAATTAATAATAGCAATATGACCAATCAGAAAAGCTTTTCACAATGGATAAAGGAAAATGAACAGAGGATATCTGCAAGTCTATATCACCATTTCCTATGGAAGTTTACATGATATAAAGCAATTGCCCAGATTAGCAGGCCAAAAGATTCCAGAAATTGCCTCAGATAGCAAGCATTTAATCTCCATTCCAAGCAAAGAAACTGGGCAGTCAAGGACAATGCTAATCTCATTTCCACTAAAATTTTTTAGAAATGAATGTTAATATTTAACATGTATTAGATAGACTACCTGCCATCTAGGGGAGGGGGGAGGGGAAGAAGGGGAAATTTGGAACAGAAGATTTTGCAGGGGTCAATGTTGAAAAATTTTCCATGCATATGTTTTGAAAATAAAGAGCTTTATTTTTTTTTTAAGGGAAAAAAAAAAGAACTGAATGTTAAAAATTGCTTTTACAAGAAATTGGGGGAAAATAAAATTTAAAAAAAATGTAAACAATTCATGGGGAGGAATTTTCAGAAATAATTGTATAAGAAGTGTAAACATAAGATAGTGTGAGGTATTTTCAAAGGAAAAAAGCAGTATAATTTGGAATCCATAATTCATACAGATTAATATGAAATGACATTCAAAAGACTGGGTGGCAATCGGATGTGAGCGGTCTGAAGTACTAGGTGATTAAAAGGTAAGAAAGGAGTCAGGAAAGATTTCTGAATAGAGGAATGACATGCTCAAAGTTTAAAAGAAAGAAAGGAGGAAAGGAAAGAGGAAGGAAGGAAGGGAGGGAGGAAGGAAATTCATTTTTAAAACCTTGCAGAGACTTTCTTTGTGTCAGGAAGCATCTTTCCACTCAGATCTTTGGCTCTGCTCTTCATATAATATACTATATATGTGTGTGTCTTATTTAATCAGTCAATAAACATCTATGAAGCATCTATTAAATATCAGACAATAAGCTAAGGCTTGGAGATCCAAAAGAAAAAAAAAAGAAAGACTGTTCCTTTCCACAAAGAATTTATAAATTAATGGAGGAAGAGAACAGATAAAAAGAAGCTAACGAGGGGATTGGATAGATATAGTAAGTAAATGAAAAGATGAGTGACCTAGGAGCCCTCTTTAAATAAAGGCTTTAGAGGGAGTTCTTTGCTTTGCTTCCCAATCAGAGATTGCTCATAAGTTTTGATTACTAAGGCTGATGAAATCTCACATGATGATGAGTTTCCTGATGACTAGTTTCTTGGGTAAAGTTGAGAAAGAAATGTTGGTTATTTGTCCAAAGGATTGTAGCAGGGTTTAGAAACAAAGCTAGATGCTTTACACCATGATCTTCATAATGACTGTATGATAGGAACATAAAAAAAGAAAAGCCATATAAGTGGAAAATTTCTATCAATCAAAGGACAACATGTATTTAGGTGGCCAGGATACAAAACTTGTCCACATATCTGGGTCAGATTGTACAGTTGGATAATGAGTTAGTTATACTTTTGAACTGAAATAGAGAAGCCTGAATTGTCTTTAAGAAACTGTGAAGTTCATCTATTGACCCCAATCTTCCCAATGGCATCTAAGTGTTATTATATGGATCCAACCAAGGGGCAATCCACAAGCATAAGGTGAGTGTGAACCAGAGAAACCCTGAAAAGAACAAGAGAAAGAAATTATCTATAGGAAAGTAAGATGGACTGATCACATGGTGAAGGCAAGTGATAGGAGGTGAATGGGTCCATAATCACTGATGTCATTTGGATATCAGGACAAAACAAGGGACAGCACCAGAATTTTAGAGAACCTTTTTGGTAAGCTTACTTCTATGCATGGGATGAAAAGGCATGGATAGATTGTGGCCTGCATCACTGAAAAGAACTTTTGAATCAATGAGGTTGCACATGTATTCAAGTATTTGATTGGTATTTCTTTATAATATGGTCAATATTCAATATCTTCTTATAAAACTGAAAAGTGGTTTTGAAAAAAAATTTGATATTAAGTACAAGAGATTAAATTTTGCTTTATTAAAGTTAAAACTAGGATGGAAGACAATAAGTAGATACTAAATGTAACAGATACATCCCCCTTTTTTAAATAAATTTTTTCCTTCATCAATTACAGAGAAAATATAGCACTGGACTTGTAATATCTATCACCAAAATGCAATATAAGGAAATAATACTACTCTAATGAAAGAAAAAGATAGCAAGAAAACTGGACTAAATCAAATATATGTGATATATGATATAGGTGATTGATGGGCCTAATTATAGAATGGTTAGTTCATGTGTGCATATGTGGCATGGCAAAATAGATATTTCAAATGGGATTTAACTTAAGCTATGGTTTCTACTTCTCTCTGTGGAGAATAGAAAGAGATCTATGATGACTTTTACTACTATCCTTAAAGGTAAGATCCAAGACAATTACAACTAGGTAATATTTAATTCACTTAACTTCAAGAGAAATGTTTATGCTAGAATTATAACTATTTACCACACATTGAATTTTAGTTGTCTAGCGATATGATGCTCTCTTTTCTAGGTATTCTTAGTGAGGTTGGCCCTGTCACACACACAAAAAAAAGAATACATAAAAGATAAAAATTAATAGCCACATATTTATAAATATGAATGGAAAACAACAAAACAGGGAAGTTATAAAAATTGAACAGGATGGCAACAATTATGATCAAGATCAATTCTCCATTCAGCCAAAGGGAAAACAACATTACTGGGAAAGTCTATTCTTGATAGTCTCTGGGGGGACAAGCATTAGGAATCAGGAAATGTAATAAAGAGATTGCTCTTCCAAAAATGTCTGTATTCCAAGGGATCCCTCTAACCGTTCACTTTAACTTCAGCCCTTTTCTCAAAATTCACCTCTTTACTTCTCCAAAATCTATCCAGAATAACAGACTCCACATCTATCTAGAATAACTCTCATCAAATCAGAAGTCCTTGTATGGAACAAAAAATATTATAGGGCTGTCCTTTAAGGAACCGTCTTTTCTCCCTTGCTTTGGATGAAAGAGGGTCACCATCAACCAAAAGTTTTTGTTGTCCTTTGCAAAAATTAGCTTGGGATAAGTTTGAATTGTGTAAGTATAAGAAATAAACAGAAAATTCAGTGGTTTGAAAGAATAAGCATTATTTTTCTTGTGTCCTTGGTAATCAATCTATGGTACCATTGAAAAAAATATATAAACAAGAAATTCAGTGCACATTAATTGTAGGTAGAACAGACACTGCACTAAATAGAGTACTTCGCATATTTTAATGACAACAATTCTATGTTATAAGCAGGACAGTGTACATTTATAGCTTAAAACTTACATGCATATTCATATTTAACTGCAGTTAATCACCAACAAGCAAACAAAAAAGCTTATCATAGCTAAGAAAACAAAGCTATAAATATAATGCCATCAAGAGGCCTAGTTTTTTTTAAATAACATATAGCCTAACTGTAAGCACAAATGTATATGCAAATAAACAATTATCAAAATAATTTTAAAAAGAAACATTACTATAGCCTGAATATAATCAAATGACCAAAACAATAAAAAAAAAATACTAAGACCCTGAGCCAATTACAAATGCTTCAAATAAACATAGGCATAAAATAAATATATATGTAAAACACACTTCAAATAATCAGTCCTAGTATTGCTTTTTGGACACAGTTGTAACTATTTCATTATGTTAACTGGATCTCCTAAATTAGTCTAATGATTGCTTTGATAGGTCTAGTTCCACTGCTACTGGCTAATTTCTATGCATCTACATCTAAGTAGTGTGGGTTGGTCATCAGAATAATTACAGACACATTTTATCTATACATGGGTTGACAGCTAGGGCATGTTGGCTATCTGGGCCAGATAATTTTCATCTAATTGGTGGATGGTGTAATTTGCTCAGAATACTCTGGTGTTCGCATCTGGCGTTTCTCTCCAGCTGCTTGATCAGAAAACCCAATTAACTCTTCTCTGAGCCATGGTCTCTATCATCTTGATAGGAATCTATTTTATAGGATTACATTGAGACAGTTAACTGGCACAGTGCATAGAGCTTAGGAAGATCTAAATTCAAATATGCCTGACTAGTTGTACAACCCTGGGAAAGTCATTTAACCTATTTCAATTTTTCCAACTGTAAAATGAAGATAATAATAATAATATCTACTTCACAGAATTATTGTGAAGATCAAATGAAATAATATTTGTAAAAATACTTAGTACAGTCAGCATATAGGAAGCACTTAAATGCTTTCCTTCCTTATTTTATAAACAGTCTTTCAGTAATGTTGTATTGGCTGGCTTTCCATCCGTGAGTATGTTTGTGTGTGTGTGTGTGTGTGTGTGTGCCTATAAATAGGCAAACATATCAATATCTATGTATCTATATCTATTTAACATATATAGCATCTCTGTCTCAGTCTGTATGTATATACATATATATATCCATCCATATATACATTTATATACACATATCCATCTATTTCTGAGCAACTTTTCTGTAAATACACACACACTTGCTTACCTACAGGCAAGTTGCCTAATTATATATAGAGATAGTGGAAAAAATACTATCTGTTACAGATATAGAAATATGCATATTAAATATGAACCTTTTCATTATTTATTGGGTCTTTAAGCATAATATTGTTTCCTGATTATCTCACAATTATAAATGAATAAATGATGAATGATAGGTATTAAATACTTAGCCACTATCTATTTATATTCATGCTAAATGAAAGGGAGATTATCTCTACCTCTACTTTTCCATGGAAGAGGGTGAAGAAAAGTTAGTTAGAAAGGTGAAAGGGACAGAATGACAGCTGAAGCACAAGTGGTGTGGTTGGAAATGGTCAGAAAGTTACTTGGAGTTCTTATTCCAGACCAAAGTCCTCAGTTCCAGGGCAGGGAGATAAGAAGGATGAGACTGATGAACTTAAGCTAACATGATTAGGAAATATCCTGGAATTGTGTTTTGAAATTTGGCTTCTTTTGATTATGTGATAATCAATTGTGATGGACTTAGCTCTTTTCAACAATGAGGTGATTCAAGACATTTCCAATAGACTTGGTGTGTGGAAAGTGTCATCTTCATGAAGAGAGAACTAGGAAAGCTGAATGTGGATCAATGCATAGATGTTGATTTTGTTGTTGTTTGTTTGCTTGTTTTTTTTTTTTTCTTTCTCATGGCTTTTTCACCTCTGATCTGATTTTTCATGCACATCATGATGAATATGGAAATATGTTTAGGAGAATTGCACATGTTTAACCTATATCAGATTTTTTGATGTCTGAAGGAGGGAGGGTGAAAAATTTGGAATACAAAATTTTTCTTTTTTTAAGCTTTTTATTTTCAAAACATATGCATAGATAATTTTCAATATTCACCCTTGCAAAACCTTGTGTTCCAATTTTTTTTCTCCCTCCCTTCCCCCCACACCCTCCTTTAGATGGCAAATAATCCAATATATGTTAAACATGGAACCTAAAGTTTTTCAAAAGTGAAGGTTGAAAACTATCCTTGCATGTATTGGGGAAAATAAAATAATATTGGGGAAAAAAAAGAATTGTAAATTGAGGAAAGGCCCATCAATTGGGGAATGGCTGAATAAGTTGTGGTATGTGGTTATAATGTAATATTATTAGTCTATGGGAAATGATGAGCTGTATGTTCTTAGAAAAATCTGGAAAGTTATCCATAAATTACCCTGGAATGGATTCTGTCAATATAAAGTAATTATTAAAAAAAAAAGAAAAGAAAGTTATCCATGAACTCAAGCAAAGTGAAATATACTGTGTACAAAGTAATAACAATGTTTTGGAATGATCATTTCTAAATGACTTTGCTATTTCCAGCAATATTACTGTATTGCTGGATCCAGGACTACTATAAGGACTTAAGATGAAAAATGCTACCCAAAACTGATTGTGTTTGAATACAGATTGAAGCATAATTTTTTTAGTTTATTTTTCTTGTGATTTTTTTGGAGGATATCTATGCATTTTTACTTTTTTAAAAATGTTTTGCATAACTTCAAATGTTCCTTCTTAATGGGGAGAGGACGGAAAGGAAAGAAGAGAATCTGGAACTTAAAGTTTTAAAAACAAATGTTAAAAAATGTTTTACATGTAACAGAAAAATAAAAAATATCAAATAAATTTTTAAAAATAAATTTGGTTTGTTTGAAATCATGATTGCAGCTCTACATTTTAATTCTGTATAAGTGATTGTTAAAGCATACTTTATACCTGTATAAAGTATAATTGCAAATTGTTGTGTTTGATTTTCTAATTCATCTTGCCACTGGCCTCCATTTTACAACCAAGTTTATCTCATTCCCAACTATAATTATTATTTTTCCCTCCATCAATTCCTGTTACAATATTTCTTCTTAGCAAAGTCCTTTTCAGGATTAAATCTACCATAAGGCAGTCTGTCCCTCCCTCCCCCCTCCCTTCTCCTCTTCCTCCTTTTCCTCCTCCTCCTCCTGCTCCTTCTCCTTTTTTTTCTCCTCCTCCTTTTTCCCCCTCCTCCTCCTTTTCCTCCTCCTCCTCTTTGTTCCTCCTCCTCCTTCCTCCTCCTCCTCCTAGTCCTCCTCTTCCTCCTCCTCCTCTTCCTTCTTCTTCTTCTCTTCTTCTTCTTCTTCTTCTTCTTCTTCTTCTTCTTCTTCTTCTTCTTCTTCTTCTTCTTCTTCTTCTTCTTCTTCTTCTTCTTTTCTCTCTCTCTCTCTCTCTCTCTCTCTCTCTCTCTCTCTCTCTCTCCATTAAGAGTATCTTTCTCCTTAGTATAGCTAAATCGTGTTAGTCTGATACTCCATTCTATGTATTGAGTCTGCAGTCAGTGGTATATTCCCACTTCATTGTATAATTCCCTTTCTCCTGGTTAATTGTGAGTTCCACTGAGGTATTTATCTTTTCCTTGTTAATTGTCAAAACTTCTCTTCTAGGTAACTAAATGTTCTCTCAAATCTATTTCATGATGCCTATTTAATTTATTTCTTCTCTCTCTTTCTTTTAAATGAAAAAAAAAAGAATAAAATCAACTATATATTTGTAGTATTATGCTTGAAAAATATGATCACAATCCTTTCTCCCTGCTTATCCCTATCAAAATTTAAATTGCCTTTACAAGTCACCCTATGTTATTATATTTTTAGTTAGATGATTTCTGGAAACATCACACTTTTCTTCTCTTAACTCTACCTTTCTCCTCCTTCTCCCTATTCAGATTGAATCTTATTCTTCCTTTCTTTTATTTCTATACCATACTATTTAAAAATCTTTGTTAATCATCCAAGATCAGTGAGGTTCATGAAATTTCTCCTCTTACTGCTCCCACCTCAATTTAAAAAACAATCCCCCCCCCAACACACACATACACATACACAATTCTATGGTGTTCCATTACAAGAAAGTTTCTCTCTTCCCACTTCTCTCCTTTATTTTCTTGTGATACTTTTTTGGGTTAATTTCTTTTTATTCTAATCGAAAGGGAAGTAAGTGACACTGGATAGAGTCTTTGAGTAAAAATACTTGAGTTTCAACCCTACTTTTTTACTCACCATATAACAACATGCAAATCATATAACCCCTTTTGGCCTCAGTTTCTTTATTTGTAAAATGGTGAGAAAAAGCACCTTTCTCACTACATTGTTCTGAGAATAAATGAGACAACATATGTTAAAGCACTTTTAAATCTTAAATTGGCATATTTATACTAGTTGTTGATGTTGTTATTGTCTTTTTTTTTTTTGCTGTTGTTGATGTTATTGTTTTCTCAATACCCAGATTTTGTCTTCACTGATGAGAGATATTGAAAATTTTAAGAGACAATATGAAACATAATCTTATCTTTAGTACATAAGCACTTGAATATGATATCATCCCTTGGAGTTCTACAAAGTACTTTACCTTTTTTATATTTCTATTCATGATTATATTTACTTTCTGAAGACATTGCCTAGTTGTGGTTTTCTTAAATGAATGTTTGTTATTAATTCTACTAAAAATCTATTTTCCCAATATTGAATCATTCTCCTATTGATGGAGTATATTATTTCTGGGTAAGAATGATTTTTGTTTGTCTTTTTTCTATATTTTTCTATTTCATATATCTTATGTGATTCTCACTTGAGTTCCTCAGTAGGTAAACTCTCTCTTATTTACCACTTGAATTATTTGTTTATTTGACCCAGGAGTGAACTGTTTATGTGTATTATAGTTAGTGTTTCTATCTGCTGATTTCCTATGGATTCTATCTAGCTTTATTTAGGATTATATGTTTAAAAATCAAAAGAATTTTAGAGATGATTAATTCCAGCTGCCTCATCTACCAATGTTTTATTGTTTCTAGACAAATAAACTTGTGGAGATATTTTTCTTTCTTATATTTTAACATATTTTTGAATAATTAACTTTAATTTCAAATATTTGAATTTATTTAATTTTCATTTGATATTCTTTTATTTCACATATTTTATTATTTTTGAAGTGATGATGGAGAATAGGTCAGCCAAAACATTCCAGTCCATTATAATTCCAGAAAACTCTTAAAAAGTAGTTTGAAACAACACTTTGAAGTAGGGAATATAAGTATTATTGCAGTTTCATTCATGAAAAATACTGAGCTTCACAAAATTTCAACAGTTATGCACTTTTGGAATAGGGATTTAAATTGATTCCAAATCTATAAAATAAACCTATATAGAGTTAAAACAATGGTTGGAGTAGTTTGTGACACTGATTTAAGAATTTTGAAGGCTAGGATTAATCTTAGTAGGATAATTGGCAGAGGCAGAGTAGAAATAACAATCAAACAATAAGAAAGTTTAAAAAAAATCTAGACCTAGAAGAACCACATATTTATATATAGACATAAACACACATATAAACATATATTTATGCATGTGTATGTACACGTACACACACATGAACACACATATGTGTGTGTATATACATATATATGTACTTTAGTGGGAAAATGTTTTATCTTTTTTTTTCTAAACCATTTATGATTCTCTTTGTATTGACTTATGAGAACTATATGCTATACCAAAGTCATTTTAGATCAAAATTTTCCTTGGTTTAATAATTATCTCCCAGTTAAAAAAAATATAAAAGCCCAAATGGATCTGGATATACTATGCAAATCAAGGGCACTCAATAGATGTTTGTGTAATTGAACACAAAAGATGGGAAAAAATCATTCCTCTTTCATTTTAATTTTTACTTTTTATTTCTTCTCTTTTGCTTTTTGACATTGAAATAAAATCTGCATGGAAAGGATTTTTATTTGTTTCTATTCATACAATGGTTCTTTTTTTACATATTTGTTTGAAAAGAACTGAAGCCCATCTGGCACTGTTTTCTTTTATTTCTCCATCCATACATGAACAAGCAGGATGATGCCAGCCAAGGCCTGGAAGACTTATTACTAGGAAACAGCTGCTACAGCCCCTAATAGGTATTGCCCTTAGTGGGTCTTAATTCAGGATCTGATAAAATGGTGTTCACCTTTTTTTCTTTTAAATGGCTTAATTTGTTGTTGTTGTTGTTGTTGACATTTTTTTTTTTTTTTTAGCAAATTAGGAAAGGAACTGCTGAAAACAGCTAGTACTCAGGGTTGGGAAGATTTTTTGTTGGCCCAAAACTCTTTAACTAAAGTCAATTGATGGAGAAAATATCAGATCTCAATAATTAAAAACTGAGTGAGGTCATAGACTATTAAAAAAATGGAAAACTTTTTTTTTCCTTTTTACTTTCCCTTTGTCATGTTCATTTTCTATCCAGTGGAAAGAACCAAATAATATTAATAGAACATTTTTGTTCTGGTATTTTTAACAAGAATAAAAAATTGGATTGCTAGTAATCACCTAGAAAACCCACAGTCTGGAAACCTCTGTTCCCATCTTTCAGACTGAAGAATTTGACAAAATAACCAGTAACATCCAAAACCAAATTTGTAACTTATTAGTACTTCTTAATCTCCTATCATTTTTCTGATTGTCATTTTTTTTTACATTTTGCTTTTCAATTTTTTTGGTGTATTTCTATTCATGTTAGCACTCTTAAACAATAGAAAGATTCCATTTTCTTGCTGTGTTTTTTGGTGGAAGCCAAAAAGTTGACAAACTTGTTTAGATTTGTGAGTCTGCAGAATCTAGAAAGGAATGTCTCAATAAATGTTTAAGAACTAGTTCTTGAAAAAATGTTCAACACATGTTTAAGTTTAATCTGCCCTATTAACACTTTATTACTTTCTTAAGTTTAGGCAATACATACAACAATAAATCAAGGTCTGATTTGTAGATTTTGCTGATTTCTAGATATCAATGCTCATATTGGAAATTTAACACTTGGAACTTGGTAGTATATACAAGCTGTCTTCAGTATATCCATGGCTCCAAACTTCTGAAGACAGAAAGTTATTTCCATATCTTAGAGAAAGAAGAAAATCATCATGCATAGGAAGCCTGAAACTGAAGAGACATTATGGGAACCTGAGTCTTTAGAAAAAGAAAAGACTTAGATTTGCCTTTCATTATTATCATAAGTTATTCATAGGTCTGACTGGAAAGAAGTTGCCTATCTAATAGCTCCAAGGGAATTTTCATTCCAAAGAGATTCAAGTGGTCAAGATAATATCACAGCCTGTATACCTATATGACTGGATTTGTTGAAGCAAAACTTATTAAAATATTACATGGCTGCCTAGTTCCCCTTCCTAGGGAAAATTAAAGGATGGTCTTATGAACATGGAAGACTTTAGGATATTCTGGAAAAATGGCACTCAGAGAGGAAAGATTATATTGACAATTTATGGATTTATGTGAATTCTTTATGCTATCCCAGGTCATCATTTCTATCCTCCCTCCCATTCCTCTCCAGCATCCCCTATTCCTCCAGACTCTTGTACATGAAACTTCACCATTTTTTTTTTTTTTTTTGCCTAGAACCAGGAACTTATGATGTTACAGGATATCTTCACTCTCTCCCCTTTCTTCTAGTTTTCTCTTGTCTTCTCGCTTAGAAAATAAGCTCTTTGAAGGCAGAGTATGTCTTGCTTGTATTTACAAGTTTATTTTCCTGCTGTTACAATAAATATTTAATACATATGGTGTCCACCTATCCATTAGTCTTTCTATTTATCTATCAATTTACCATTTGTTATCTCTCTAGTCATCTATCAATCTGCCATCTATTTATAATCTCCATCATCTTTGCCCAGCCCTCCCTCACTTAAATCCAATTCATTTGGATATCATGGCATTACTTTTTAAATGTCATGGTCTTCTTCCGGAACAAAGCACAAACAACAACCTCTGTGAATAGGAGCAGTAGCTGACCTAGTGGGGATCCAACTAGAACTGACCAGTTGGACAATACAATTTATTACTCTCTTCTCCTTTCTTCCCCTCTCCCTTCCTTTCTTCTCTTTTTAAAAATTTTTTAAAGTTTTACTTTCCCCAGTTACATATAAAAACATCTTTTGTTATATATGTACATTCATTTTTACATAGTTCCATATGAATCATGTTGGTAGAGAAAAAATCAGAATAAAGGGAAAAGCCATGAGGGGAAAAAAAAGTGAAAATAATGTGTGTTGATCTACATTCAGTCTCCATAGTTCTCTCTCTTGGATGTGAACAGCTTTTTCCATCCAAAGTTTATTGAGATGACTTTGGATCACTGAGTAACTGGGAAAACCAAATCTTTCATAGTTGATCATTGCATAATCCTGCTGTTGCTATGTGTATTTTCCTAGTTGTGCTTGCTTCCATCAGCATCAGCTCGTGTAAATCTTTTTAGACCTTTCTAAAATCATCATTTTTTATAAAACAATAATATTCCATTACCATAACTTATTCGAGCATTTCCCAATTGATGGGTATTTACTTATTTTCCAGTTCATTGTTATCACAAAAAGAGTTGCTATAAACATTTTTGCACAGGTGGATCCTTTTCCCTCCTTTATGATTTCTTAGGATATAGACACAGTAGTGGCACTGCTGGATCAAAGGATGTACACAGTTTTATAGTCTTTTGGACAAAGATTCAAATTGCTCTCCAGAATGGTTGGATCAATTCACAGTTCCATTAACAATGCTTTAGTGTCCCAGTTTTCCCACATCCCCTCCAGTATTTATAATTATCTTTTCCTGTCATCTTAGCCAATCTGATATGTGTGAATGGGTACCTCAGAGTCATTTTAATTTGAATTTCTCTAAAGAATTGTGATTTACAGTTCCAATAGACCAGTAATGAATTGAACCAGCTATATCCAGCGAAAGAACTCTGGGAAATGACTATGAACCACTACATAGAATTCCTAATCCCTATATTTTTGTCTGCCTACATTTTTGATTTCCTTCACAAGTTAATTGTACACTATTTCAAAGTCCGATTCTTTTTGTACAGCAAAATAACTGTAGAGACATGTATACATACATTGTATTTAACTTATATTTTAACATATTTAGCATGTATTGGTCAACCTGCCATCTGGGGGAGGGGATGGCTAGAAGGAGGGGGAAAATTGTAACAAAAAGTTTTGCAATTGTCAATGCTGAAAAATTACCCATGCATATATCTTGTAAATAAAAAGCTATTAAAAAAAAGAATTGTGATTTAGACTATTTTTTTTCATAGTGAATATCTTTCAAGATAGTTGTGAAAATCAAGTAAGGCTTCATGTACTTCAGAGTTTGAATCGGCCTGAAGGACTTTGAGCATTGATCCAAGGGCAAACCTGAGTCCCCTTCCTGCTATTCTCCCATGACATCATTTTCTCCCTATTTCAATCAAATATGGGCAACTATATACTTATTGGTCAAGTTCAATTTCCCACATTTAGAGGGGGTATTTGCATTAGGGATTAAAGTGTTAATCCTGCCCTCAGGAGGTGCTTCTCCCCTTCCATCTTCTGCTTGAGAGGTGGAACATCCTTCTAGAGAGAATGTAAAATAAACTTTGCTTTGCTTCTAGAGATCTCTCCAGTTTTTTTTTTTTTTATTAAATGGTGACCCCTCACCATTTCTGAAACACACAACAAGTTTAGAAATGGCTTTAATTTAATATGCTAATGTATTTAATGTATATAATTAACAACTGACTCTCAAAAAATACATTAATAAATTTTCATCATCAAACAATAAATCAAGCCTGATTTGTTGCAATTGTCAATTTCTAAGATGTAAATTTTCATGCAGAAAACTGTGGAATACTCAACAATTGACAATATGAGAAAATTAGAGCTAGCTCCAGCACATGGACCATGCCTGTCCTGCTTCTAAATGAAGAAAAGAAATTCTCATCCCTACCTGGAAAGTAGCATAGTGGATAAATCAACAGCCCTAGAGTCTGGAGGACTTGAATTCCAATCTAGACTCAGACACTTAATACTTAACTGTCTCTGTGACCCTCGGTAAGTCACTTCACCCCAATTACCTTACCAAAAATATATATTCATTCATTCATTAATCATCTGTTTGTTTGTTTATTCATTTATAGCAAATCCTGAAAGGACCTAAATGAAAGGCATGGTATGGGTGCTCCATCATTTAACATGGGAAAAAGGAGAAAGAAACTTTAGATTGAGTCCTTTAGAATGAGTCAAGAGTTCTGCCAGTGATTCCTTGAATAGTCATTTGCTCTCACAATGGCTGTAGCTACATGACATTTTCAGTCAACTATCTTAATTGGGTTAATGAATTGACTCAGTGCAGCAATAAATTTGATTATTTTGTTAATTTAATTGTCTATTTGTTTCATAGATTTGATTCACAGTTTGAGAAATGTGCTGACACAAACCAGAAAATACAAAACTCTTCCCTGCTCCCCAAGAAAAGTATTTCAAAAATTCTTCTCACTGATGATTTTTAAAAGTTATTTAGATAAATGGTTATTAGGGCTTTTGTTTTCTTTTATTTTGATAAAACATAAACAAAATAAACATTTATACTTAGCTATTCTGATCAGTACAATGATCCATGACAATTCCAAAGAACTCATGATAAAAAAATTCTATCCACCTGCAGGGAAAGAACTAATGATCTGTGAATAGTGATTGAAGCATATTTCCCCCATTTTCTTAAATTTTTTTTTACTGTTTTTTACATGTTTAATATAGAAATATGTTTTGACTGACTTCATATGTGTAATGAATATCATATTTCTTGCTTTCTCAGTTGGTAAGGGAAGTATTTTAAGTAAGTGGAGAATTTAAAACTCAAAATTTTCCAAATGAATATTAAAAAAAAACATTAAAAGTGAACTGGGGGGGAAGGCAGTTATATAGTATATTGGATAAGCACTAGTTCTGAAGTCTGAATTCCAATACATCCTCAGACAGTTAGATCTGTGACCCTCAGCAAGTCACTTAACCCTAATTGCCTTACCCAAAAAGCAAAACAAATAAGTAAAAAAAAAATAACTCCAAAAGTATATGTTTTAATAAGAAGTTATTATTTTTAAAAATGAGCAATATAATTGCTTATGCTTATAATTTTCCCAACTCAGTTGAATGCTTTCAAACTCATTAGTTTGCTAATCACCCACATCACAGTGTGATATCATTGCCCCAGTTTATTGTTTTCCCATAATCCCAGAGGCATTAGGCTCTGCTTGACCTGATTTGGTTAGCTGGCTCAGGCTTTTATTTTATAAATGTATTTGTATGTGCAACCTTTTGCAGGTAGTTTCAAAGACTGAACTAGGATCAGAAGAAAGAGCTCTTTGGCTATTGATATTATCATATCATATCATATATTGCTATAGATATTATCATATCTATACACATAAATTGTCAATAGTCAATAAATAAAAATTCTAAATAAACTACTATGTGCTTTACTTGGGGATATGCACTGAAGATAAAAAGTGCAGTAAATGAAACCATGAATGAAAATACTTACTCTTCTAAAAGTTGTGGTGCCACTATAATATGACATATAGGAATATAGAATTAAATTTAATCATTAAATTTTTAAGGATGCCAAAACCTTAATAATTTGTTAAGTAGGGAACATAAAAAGTTATTTCTTCCTCTACAAGTGAAAAGAACAATTTTCAAATGTCTAATGATATATGTATATAATTTTCTATGTGTTTTATTATATATCAAAAGAATCTCAATATACCTCTTGTAAGATATTTGTTATGGGACAGAACTTGAAACAAAGTACTAAGTAGAACTGAGGAGACAATGGTTAAATCTGAGTTTGGCATTAATTTAATCCTACAACAAATAATAGTTTCCTAGTGATATAATGATTGATTTATACTCAGTGTAGACCATATAAGCAAGAAGCTCTCAACTCCAAAAAAGGACAAGCACACTAGAGGTTGAGACAGATTCATTCCATCATCTACCTTTGTGGTGGCTGGAGGCTGAAGCACAAACCCTTGGAATTTGGGGAGATTCAGAAGCCAGAGAAGGCAGATGGGAGCTCATGCTCTTGGAACCAAGGAGAGAGGTAGGCCTCTAAGAAAACTGGGTGAGCCCCAAGTGAAGGAGATAGGACTTTGAAAGAGATAATAAAGGATTTGGAGTTTAACCCCTGGTGACTTTTGTGGTAATTACACTGAACTGAAACGGAAGCTGCTGCCAGAGACCCTAAGAAAACCCAACAAGAGAACATTACATTTTGGCAAAGACACTACAGGTATTTACATAAAATCAATCAATAAGTATATGTTAAATCCCTACTATGTTCTAAACACTTGAGATACAATATACAAAATGAAATATTTCCAATTCTCAAAGAGCTTACATTCTATCGAGAGAGACAACATTCATATCTTTTTACCTACCAATACCACTACTAGGCATGAATACCAAAAGAGATTTGGGGGGAAAAAAAGGGAAAATAATGACCTACATGCACAAAAAGTTTCATAGAAGCTCTTTTCTCAGGAAAAAAAAATAGAAATTGAGGGAATGTACTTAGCGCATGTACAGTATTGTTTTTCTTCCATAAGGGTATAAGGGTATAAAAAGGGGAAAGTCCTTGGAATAAATGGACTCCATTTTCCCACCATCTTTGGGAGTCCCACCTCATCACTTCTCCACTAGGAAGGAAATGGCTCAATAAACTGTGGTATGTATTTGTGATGGAATATTATTGTTCCTTGGGACTCCACAAACACAGTGAAATATACTGTATGCAAAGTAATAGCAATGATCTGGGATGACCAGATATAAATGACTTTGCTATTCTCAGTAGTACAATCATCCACAACTACTCTGAAGGATTTATGATAAAACGTTCTATCCATATTAAGAGAAGGAACTGATTTGATCTGATAGATTGAAAAATTTTCTATTTCTCTCTCTCTCTCTTTTAAATTTAATTCTTCTTGAGTGTTTTTTTTTTTTCCATTAGGGTGGGATTTCTATGTTTTCTTTTACAACTTGACTTTTATGGAAATGTTTTGCATAACTTCACATGTGGTTTGTTAATTGTGGATGGGGATAAGGGAGAGAGCCAAGAACTTAAAAATCTTAAAAACAAATGTAAAAAAAAATTGCTTTGAATGTAACTGGGGAAAAATATTAAATAAATAAATGAATTTAAAGAAAAAAAAGAGTCTTTTTGGCTATGGAACCTGACCTAAGCATATTCAAAAGGCAACCTGGACCTGAGCCCCTTAGTCTAATTTTTTTTTTCCTTCACTGGTATGTATAAGTGAGGAAGTCAAGGATTAAGCCCTTGGTGGGGAAGGAGACCTCAAGTTTTTATCTCCCAGATGAGGCCACTCCAATCTGCTCCATAAATGTATGAACATATTATTGCTGATATTTTTGTTCATTCTTGGTTCATTGAAAGAGTTCATAAAATTGAATAGAGAGGGAATGACAATTTCTCTAATTGAAGAGGGATGATTATTGACAGCCAAGCATTGGGAGAAGTATTTTCATGTGGTGCAATATTTTTATGTGGTTTCCTAAATGGACCAATGACATGGGAGCCTGAAATCAAGAATTGTGATGGAGATTTGTTCCCTCACATACTTCCCTGACAGATTGAGTATGTTAGTATTCATCATATGTATGATGAAATGTTTTATGCACTTGCCTCAATATATTAGTGCCTATGGATTTGTTTTGTTTTGTTTTAATGCTAAATGTCTATGTTTAAGATCTAAAAGTATCACTAATGTGAATGGCTGATAGTACCAATAGAAATCACCTTGAATGGGGATTCACTATTTATAGTGGTAAGTGAGGGGAGCGTATTTTTCCATCAATAACTTCCAACTGTAAACTTTAGGTCCATTTGGACTCTATTAACTTTTACAAAAAATATTTACTTCAAAACTTTTTTCTATAATATATACTTTGAAAGTAATCATTGCAAATATACAAACTTACTCTCCCTACATATGAGACCATAATTCTATTTTGTACCTCTTCAGTATTGGGGAGGGGAAAAGGATTGATTCATAGTTTAGTTTCAACCAGTTAGTTCAGTTTTGCCAGTTTTAGAGATGCAGACAGCAGTTAAAGAAGGCTGCTACCTGCATGGTAGGGAAAATGCTTTTCTTTTCCTTTCCTTGCAGCTATTCTCCTATATATATCCAGTCTATTGAATTTGTTGTGATGAGGCTCTTCTTTGGTCCTTGCTAACTAGATAGACATTGATGGGAGAGAACCTAAATAACTGTAAACAATCTGGAAGCCAAGCTACTTCCTGAGGCAAGCAGAGAGAAGCACTGATTGTACTATAAGATGATTTTTAGGCTTTTTTTTTTTTTTTTTTCAGTAGGCCCTGTTTGAATCTCTTGTTTAATTCCTAGCCTCTAACTTGTGGCCCAAACTCTAGATTCTTATCCTGGTTGAAATTAGTCTCCATTGCAGAAGGACTGAGGAAGAGAAGAAACCAGAGATGACTCTTCTGCTTCCCTTTGAACCATACAATGACGCCTCCATGCTTTATGTGGGGAACAACTTTATAGCACTTCTTTGATTGCAGATTGGTAATTCTTTGTATAAGCTGTAGAAATTTAAGTAATATTAATCTTGATAAGAATTCCAGATATTCTTATTTCTCTCTTGTGCTTGTAGTTTCTTTGTCAAACTACAGATAAAAAGGAAAAATGGAACAGAAACCAACAAACAAAATTGCTAACAAAGCTGTACTCTCTTCCTCCCACACATTGGCCATAAAATGAAATCACCAAGTAAGACCAGGCCCTGGACAAAAGAATTCCACCCTCTTACCTCAGGATATTAAGCTAGGATTACTGTTACTGTTAATCCCAGAGCCATAAACCCCACAATACCCAATTTAAGGAAGTTTCCATTTGTCACAAGTAGGTGGATTTGGGAGAAGAATGGGGTGAGGATATTCACATAGTCCATAAACTCCATCTCCTTTGTTAATATCTTGGTTTCCTAGCAACATTCTAGGGAAATCCATCAGAGGTATGGAATTAGATGGCAGAGTAGGCGTAATACCTGTAGAGTATTCAATGTGATGAAAAAGCCTCCACTAAAATTATAGATATTATGCAAAATGTTAGAAGGAATATAAGGTTATAGTAGAAAATGTTCAACTCCCCCACAAGAAATTTGAGATTCTTGTTTCTAATATCAGAGGGGCATTAGTACAGAAAAACTGCCCTTTACAATTTGTTGGGCACCATCCTCAAAATAAGGCTTCTAGAAATCCAAATTCATACTCTTCTGCTTTGAAGAGCTGATCCTAGTCTTAGGAGTGAAAAGACAAAAGAATTTTCCCTGCAAGATACAGGCTTCAGCTCTATAAAACCACAGAGGCAGAAACCCAAAGCAAAGGACTTTTGGGGGAAAAGGAGATCAGAGCAGGGAGGGAAAGCAATAAATATGAAATAAAATTTTTAAAAATTCCTGTGAATAAAGAATTGTTCATAGCTTGAGAATCATGAAAGATCTCAGAGGTTATCTTGTCTGAATTCCTAATTTAACAGGTTAACCTAGGTTCAGAAAAATTAAAACAAAACAAAACAAAAAAACTTGTCTGGAGTCACACTATAACCATAGAAGTAGGCTTTCCTGAAGCTGAGTTTACTGTACCATACCTCCTCCTCTATAAAATAAGCAGCTCACAATTCTATAGCAATTATACCTTTTTATTATTAAGTCATTTTAGTTGTTTCTGACTCTTTGTGACCCTTTTGGAATTTTCTTGACAAAGATACTGAAATGTTTTTTCCCCCTTTTCCAGCTCATTTTTTACAGATGAGCATCTGAGACAAACAGGATAAATTGACATTCCCAAGTCAGACTCCTAGAATGTGAGGTCAGATTTAAAGAGGCCTTCCTGACTTTAGGCTCAGCACTCTATTTGATGTGGTATAGCTCCTAGGGAGGATGCAGTAATAACTGTAAGATGACCTGACTTTGGTAGTACCACAAACAATGCTGGCTGTCAGATAACAATCTATGGGTCAGTAATAACTAAATTTCTGTGAATTCAATAGTGAGGTGATGCTCTAGAATCAATACTCCTCATATCTACCTCTAAGATCATCCTCAGTTATACCTCCACTGTGAATTCAATAGTGAGGTGAAGTCCTAGAATCAATGCTCATCTCTACCTTTAAGACCACTCCTTAGTTCTACCTCCAAGCCATAGAATTCAATAATGGGTGCAACCCACTCCTCAATTTTAACTCTAAGCCATAAAATATCAGTGATTTGATGTTTCTTTCTTTTTCCTATAAAATTATCTTCTTGCTCCTGATTCCCTCAGAACTTACCCCACCATCAGCTGCATGAAAAATCTTTGTCTCTTAATTTGGAGACAAATTGAGTTTGCAAATTCTTTTGCCATACCCACACAATAACCTGGGGATCCTAATATTGTTAGGGTGTCTTCTGCCTCAACATTATTCACTGCACCATCTAGCTACTTTTCCCACAGTATAGCCTCTCAAATATTTAAAGGCAATTATATCCCCTCTTGAGTTTTTTCTTCTTCAGATTAAATATATTGAGATTTTTCAACTAATGTAATGCTGGAGAAACTGAACAAGATAGAGATTAGAGAGTATTTAATAATTTATTAAATGGGAGAGATTTACTGGGGACCAAATGGATCCATGGTTTGGTCCCAGGGCTGAATGAGACTATGGTCTCAAAGAATCCAGCAATGAATGTCAGATACAAGATTCTTTTATAGGGTAACAAGAACAATGACATAATGGGGGAGGTACCTGGATGGGGATGATCTAATGGGGGGAGGCACCTAGGATGATATAATGGAGGGAGATCCCAGAGAGGCTCCTGATATTCTAATGATGTCTAAAATGGATAAAGACCTTTATCCCATCAAACAATTAGAGGGAATGATTATAGCTAAAGTTTAAGACATAAGACTTTTATCCTATTAAACATTAAGAGGGAATAGTTATAACCTGAGGCAGAGTAACTGAATAGAACAATTAGGGAAACTGGGTTAGGACATTAAAAAGAACTGTGGCACAACACTAAGTCTCATATAGCATGGACTTAAAGCCCTTTACCATCTAAGTTCCCGTCCTGTGGACCCTTTATAGTTTATAAAAATTTTTCTAGAAATTGTGCTTGAATTGAAATCAAGTCTACTATTAAACATTTTGAAGCCTCTATTCTTTCTCCTCTCTCCCCCTCCCTCCCTCTTCCCTTTCTCCCTTCCTCCCTCCTTCCTTCTCTCTCTCTCTCTCTCTCTCTCTCTCTCTCTCTCTCTCTCTCTGTCTCTATCTTTCTCTCTCTTTCTCTCTTTCTTTCTTTTAAAAATAAATTCAGTGGATTTCCCCTTCTAATTTGAAGGCATAGGCTTTACTGCTGGCCCTTCAATGTTTTCCTCTTCTGAAATTTAAGCTGTTTTAGCTACAATTTATTCTTTTTACTTCATTGCAATTATTCTCCTATACATATCTAGTCTATTGAAATTGATGTGATAAAGCCCTTGGTCCTTGGTAAATAAGTTGGCATTGACAGAAGAGAGCCTACATTATTCTAAACAATTTGGAAGCCAATGTACTCTCTGAGGCAAGTAGAGAGCAGCACTGATAGTATTATAAATTGACTTTTAGATTTTGATCTTTTGTAATGCCTAAGTAGACCTTTACTGCAGTAGGCCCTGGTTGAATTTATTCTTCAATTCCTTGCATTGACAAACCCTACAAGTTACTGCTTCCAATCAGAAAGCCAAGTTATGATGTCAATCCCAGATGTTATTTTTCTCCTATAAAAGAACTTATTAGTACTATAAATGCTCATTAACTTTTTTTTTTTTTTTGGAATTTAGTCCATCTTATGACTTCAAGGAGTCATTAAGAACTTTTCATGTTTTAATAAATCTTTCTTGTTAATGGTGTCTTTCCCCTTGTGAATTACGAAAGCCCCTTTTCTTTGCTAAAAACCTTCTAGGTCTTTAGCCTGAAATTAACAGTATAATAAAATCTTTGCCTCTATATTTGGTGATGGTCTAAGCCCACAAATTCTTTTGATACACTTCACAACACCAGTCTGTAATCCCAATGTAGTTTTGGGGTCCAATATTCCCTTACCCCAATATTTAGTGCTGTGATGCCATCAAATGTATATACATATATAGTTTTCTCCCTTCCCTGTCCTTAGAGTTCAAGGGACTTTTGATTAAATTTTTGAGACACTGGACAAATATTAACAACGTTCCCTTGCTACTACAAGGAGAGAAAGAGAGACAAAGAGAGACAGAGAAAGATAAACAGAGACAGGGGAAGACACACATAGATAGAAAGAAAGACACACAGAGAAAGAAACAGGGAGAGAGGGAGACAGAGGGAAACAGAGATACAAAGACAGAAGGCAGAGAGACACATAGAGACAAAGAGAGAAACATAGAAAGGGACGAGACAGAGCAGAGAGACAGAAGAAAAAACAGAGAGAAAAAGAGACAAACACATACAAAGAAACAAAGGTAGAACACAGGAGACAAGAGAAAAAAAAACACATAGAAAGATAGAGACACAAAGAGAGACAGGAGACAGAGACAGACCAACAAAAATATATACACACACAGAATATTTATTAAGCAAATCAATAGCACCAGCATTGTGTTATGTACACACACACACACACACACACACACACACACACACACACAGATTTCTCTTGCCTTGTGTGGGAAAGTGACCCTAACCCAAATTAAAATCAGAGACTCTCAAGATAAAAAGCAAAAATGATTTATTATGATCTTGTGAGAAAGGGCAACTCCCAATGGACAAGTATATTAAATGCACAAATAGAGAAGTGCAAAGTACAAGCTGCAAACACAGGATTATATAAACCCCAACATGGAAATTCCCACCCTAATTTCTGACCTTTTCTCCTGTTGGCTGGGAAATCTAAATTTGCAGCCTAAATGTAGAAATATGCCCAGAGATTAAAATCTACCTAGAGATAAAAAATACTAGGCAATGACATACTCTCTACCACACTAAGAATTTAGTGCTAATTGTGGTGAAAAGGGCAGGGGGAACAGGAGAGAACTGTAAGTGAATACCTGTGGCTTTTGGCTATAGCACAAATAACAAGCTATAATTAGGGTATGGATTAAGACCACATTCTTATAAGAGATCTTCATTTAGTTTATCCCATTCACAAGCCCTCCTTTTTATTTATTAACTTTTGAAAACCTCTCACACCGTTCTTGATACATTTCCTCAACCATCTTGTCCTCAATCTCCAATCCCTCTGGACCTGATTTGTTCTTTTTTCCTACTGGAGTCCATCCTTGTTCTTTTAATACTCCAAGTCTAATTGGACCTCTCTCTCCAGGTTGTTCAGTCTTTCCCATCCTGGCATGATGTCTGTACTATCCTTGTGATAAGCTCTATTACACAGGGGAAGCAGACGCATATGACTCTATTTAAAGCTCTCAGAAGGAACCAAGGAACCTGTTTCCAGCAGTTGCTTCCAAACTAAGACCACCCAGAGATACTAAATGGTGAGAACCAGATCTGGAATGGGACATGAGCCAGTTTTCTGATGTCTTTGATACTTTCCTTCACTATATGTCCATCACCATCAATTTTCACACAGCAAGTAGATCAGTTTAATTTACTACAAATGCCACCTTCTTAAGCCACCAAGTACTCTAATACCAATTTCTACTAGAGTCCTGCTTCTCTAGTCTGAGTGTCCTGGTCTGCTAACAAATTCAGTGTCTTTGCCATCTGGTATGTAATTATTTTGACTGGGGCAGCTAGGTGGTATAGTGGATAGAGCTCCAGCCCTGAAGTCAGGAGGACCTGAGTTCAAATTTGACCTCAGACACGTAACGCTTCTTAGCTGTATGATCCTGGGCAAGTCACTTAACTCCAATTGCCTCAGCAAAAAAAAAAAAAAAAAAAAAAAAGTAATTATTGTGACCACAGCCCAGAGTTTATTCAGAGATAATTATAAATTGGGATTCTTTCCTCCAACTTCCATCTGGGGGTCATCTATTACTCCAATAATTTGTGTTCCCAGAAATTGGAGTAGGTAACCCTTCATAAATAAAGAAGGATGCCTATCATTAAAGTCAGCAACAACAAAAATTCCAAAAGAAACAGACATACATCTAGCAACAAAGAGATAACTAGATCAAATACTCCTTTACCTACTTATTTAGGATATAAAGACCACATATTTTCAGATTGAAAACTGTAATAATTCACATACTTAAATTGTGCTCATGGTTTCTACTGACCACTTGTTCTGATTATAGAAATTTGCTGTAAGAGGGAAAAACAATGATTATCATAGCATCAAAACTGGTCCATCATACATGATATGATAAAGCATTCTTAGTTTTGTTTCACAGTTGACAACCAATTGTGCAATAACAATTCCATCTTACAGCCAGATGCAGGAATAATCCGATGGGATCTTATTAAAGGAACACAATGGGGAAACTGAGTCAGAAGAATTCTATCTTAAGTGAAGGTGAAGGTTGACATCCCAACTCTTGCCCAGATATAGACCTTCACCTGTAATAATTTGGAATCTTATTCTTCTGAGTAGCTTGTGGCATATCTCTTTCAGATGATGGGTTACTGACTTGATGATCCATCAGACAATCATACCTAAATTCAAAATTCCAAATAATTTTATCTCAAATATGAAATTCATTAATTAAAGCTCCAGGTGAATTTAGCTCTCCAGGATCACATGTCTAAATAAGAAATGATTGTAATTTTATATTGATAACAGTATGAGATTCATTTTAGAAAGTTCACAGCTTATCTTTATGTCTAAATAGATGATTTAAAATTCAACATTACAGAAATCATTTTACTTTAAGATGCTCAATAACTAATCTATAGAAAATCATGCTTAGTTATTAACCATGTTAAGAGACAAAGACATAAACCATTGTTCTCAGAATCTCTTTAAACAATGGGAACAGCTTTAAGATGAGTCAGTACAACTAAATGAAACTCACATACTTAATAGATTTTGCTTAATATCTCTGACTCCCCTCCTTTTTTTTTCTTCTTGAGTTTAAATTCATTCTGAAATAAAAGGCAAATATTAGAAATAATTTCTATATAGCAAACTTATAGATTCTCAATAGATCTATTCCTTATTGGAAACTATGACTCATTAAATTTCTTTTCCCAGAATTGACAAGACAATTTCAAAAAACATAGTAAGCTTTCAAATGAAAGGGAGTCAACGGAGATTCCAGAAAAGGGGCTGAGCTTGATGTTTCTTTCTTTCTTTCTTTCTTTCTTTTTTTTTTTTTTTTTTTAATTTAAAGCATCATTTATTGGCTGGCTAGCCAGCGACTGACTCACTAGACAAGCTAATAGAGATTAGCCCTGAGCACCCAGCAAGGCAGACAAAAGTCTGCCAAACACATTTGCCATTCCTTGGTACAATCTTGTGGTTACAGTCTCTTGCTTACAATGGGGAAATGACAGGATATGGAGAAGCACACAATGGGGCATGTCGACATTCATTGCAATGTTGGCCCAATATTGTCAGACACTTCTCGGAAAGTCCAGGACCTTATGACCTTTTAGGTACCACTTCTTGGAAAATCTAGGGTCTCATGAACCAGAGATGGGACTCAGTCTTTTTGTCCATTTCAAGTTCCTGTGGCAATCTTCCCATACATCAGCATATACATTAAGAATGTGTTTTAGCTTCCCATTCCGCCACCTCTCCAGCTCCCATGACATCTACATGCTTTCATCCTTTCCTTTAACCTCCAATAGTGAGATGGCCTTCTTAATAGTATTTATTAATGACTTCTTAATATCTTTTATCAATATATAGAATCAGTTGTCAAATCTTGCTATTTCCAGATCACCCCTCAAATCTGATCACTTTCCTCTACTCTAGATTCACTGGCCATTACTCTCCCCCATATTTAGTGAGCCAACCAAATGGATATTCTTTCTATTCCTCACACTAAGCACTTGTTTTTAGGCTAGAGATGACTTGGATCAATTTCCTTTTTTTTTTTTAAAAAATAACTTTTTATTGACAGAACCCAAGCCAGGTAATTTTTTACAGCATTATCCCTTGCACTCACTTCTGTTCTGATGTTTCCCCTCCCTCCCTCCACCCCCTCCCCAAGATGGCAAGCAGCCCTTTACATGTTGAATAGGTTACAGTATATCCTAGATACAATATATGTGTGCAGAACCGAACAGTTCTCTTGTTGCACGGGGAGAATTGGATTCAGAAGGTATAAATAATCCGGGAAGAAAAACAAAAATGCAAGCAGTTTATATTCATTTCCCAGTGTTCTTTCTTTGCGTGTAGCTCCTTCTGTCCATCCTTGATCAACTGAAACTAAATTAGCTCTCTTTATTGAAGAGATCCACTTCCATCAGAATACATCCTCAAACAGTATCGTTGTTAAGGTATATAATGATCTCCTGGTTCTTGAGCTTGATGTTTCTGCCTGTTCACCTAATTATCTTTCAAGTACAATTAATTCCTCCCTCCCATCAAAACATTCTTAATTGCCATGGTGCAAAGTCAATTTTAGAGATAATAGAATTGTCTTTAACAGTCCTTTCTTGAGGTTCTCCATGGGTCCTGTAACTCTGGTGTAATGACTTCATCCCTTCTCAACCTTTTTTGGTTGAGATTTGGTCATTAGTAAGGTCTGATAAGATCCTTCCCACTCTTCTTCCAAGACTTCAGTCTCTTGGAATTACAAATTACAAAGGTGTTATCTGGGCCAGCAATACTTGCTTCCTAAGGACTGAAAGGGATGAGGACACTGCCAGTATATTATTCCTTAAAAACTTATCCTTTTTTTCAAAAGAGGGTATTTCCTTTTCCTCTCCCAAATAAAGGGTAAACCAACAGCATCACATATGGGGAAAATCCCAGATCACTTCTGAGAACAAGCAAACATTTGGTCCAAGGAAATTTAGACTCTAACATAGTAATCCATCTCTCTTTTTTAAATTCTTTTGAATACACTTTGCTTTATCAATCATGTTGGGAGAGAAAAATCAGAGCAAAATGGAAAAACCATTGGAGGAAAAAAAAACAGAAAAAAAGAGGTGAATATATGTGTTGATTTACATTCAGTCTCCATAGTTCTTTTTCTAGATGCAGATGGAATTTTCTGTCCAGTCTACTGGGATTGCTTTGGGTCACTGAATTGTGGAGAAGAACCAAATCTTTCATAGTTGATCATTGCACATTCTTGCTGTTATTGTGTACAATATATTCCTAGTTCTGCTTATTTCACTTACTATCAGTTTGTATAAATATTTTCAGACTCTTCTAACATCAGTTTGTTCATCATTTTTATAGAGCAATAATATTCCACTATCTTTGTATATCGCAACTTATTCAGCCATTCCCCAATTGAAGTAATCAGTTTCTTAAGAATCTGATTCATTCTTTCTATCTCTCCTGATGAGGGCAGATGCTCAGGTGTATGGAGTTGCCACTTAATTTGCAATCCTTTCCCATTGTTTCTTATAAAGCCTTAGAAGTAAAGTATGCTCCATTATCAAAATCAATAATTTCTATCAGTCCATACTTAAGTACAGTGTTATTTCACTAACCCTTATTAAGGCAGCAGAGCTTATAACCAATAAATGTATCAGCTTTTCCACTGGTGTCATTTCAGTAAAATTCAACTTAAATATTCTGGAGCCAGGTTCTCTTCTTCCAGAGATATGCTTACTCAATATTTTATGCTTACTCAATATTTTATCTTTAGACACATTTCACAGCTTTCAGATATTTGTTTTGCAGTTGCACATATCCCTATTTACCAAATTTTCTTGTTTTGCTGATTACTGGTCCAGGACCACATGGCACAGCCTACATCAGGATGGCAGCTGATATCACAGACCTTTTCTAACCTTCTAAGTGCCTTCAGCTAGAAAATATTCTACCCAGTTTTTTTTTTTTTTTTTTTTTATGTTCTGATGTTCTAAATGTGTTTAGATTCATTATTTAAAAGACTTTGGAATGGTTTGGGGGAGAGGGGCCAACCTCCTGCCTTTACTCTTCCATCTTGGCTCTACCTCCACAAATTTTCTTTAAAAAGATATCAAACATGGCTTAAGCACCCCAATGGTTTTCTTAATACAATATAGATAAAATTTCCCAGTCATGGCCTTATTTAACATTCTCCTCCCATTAGGTAATTGTCTATATCTTTCATAGATTTTTTTATTGCTTCAATATCTTCCAGTCCTTTTCTCCTTCCCTTTTTGAACCAGGAAAGGGTTAAGTACCTGCAAAAGTTGGTTGTTTGCTGCCAGAGGTTTTAAAGCAGAAGCTAACTGCTTTTCTATTTTCCTAAAGATACCCAAATTCTCTGATCCTTCATTCAGTTTAATTTTTTTTCTTATCCTAATCTAATACCTTTTCTGATTTCTTCTACTTGCTTTTAACATCTTCATTATGCTGAATATATTTCCTTTCTTTCTGTAATCCCATTTATCCATCCTTACAAGAAGGAGTGGGAGGGAGTAGTGGGGCTTGGAGGCAGAAAGAAACTTTTTCTTCAAAATCTTCAATTTTTCCCAACCAACCTTTCTTACCTTTAAACCACCTTTTTTTTCTATAACTTTATAAACTCAACTCTTTAAGTTTAAAAGGAGAAAGCAAGGCAAACCTTAAGATTCAGAATATATATACTATCTAAATAACTTTGGACCAAAATTTCACAAAATTTATATCCCATGTCTAGCAGGGCTGACAAAATATTAACATACAACTCATATAATTTTTTACAAATTGCCCAATATACAATTTAAAAAGCAGCATGGTACCTTAAATTTATTTCATTTAATTAGGAGTTACAAACATGTAATCTCTTTAGGTAATTTAACAGAGAACTTTAATACCCAATTTTTACTTAAAATCAAATCAAATATAGATTTAAGTTTCTAGTAACAATACTTCATTATCAATGCACATAAATGTCTAAAATCTCATTCCCAAATGCATCAATTGAAAATAATTCTAATCATGTATAATTTAAATTTAAACACATAAATTTACATTTTTGGAAGAAAACTTCTCTTCCTCCCCAAAAAGCTCACCATCCCAGATTTCCAAAATCTTTATAATAGCTCCTATCTCCCACCCAAAAAATTACTCTTCCCTAAACCCATGTAACAAAAAAGGGGGAGGGGAAGGGAAAGATTTTATTTCTTTAGGCCACATAGGATTAGACCACACTTTTAAAACAATACAAGAAAAAACACTTTTACATTCCAAATGCCCAGATCTTTTCCTTTGCAATCCAGCTGACATTACATATATGACACAAAACAAAACACAGGCTCACACAGACACAGACACAGATACACACACACACACACACACACAAACACACACACACACACACACACACACACACACACACTGATTTTAAATGTTTTTCTTGATCTTTTCATTTATCAAGCTCCCATTTTTGGCCCCTCTTTGAGGTGGAGGTGAGGAGGGGAGTTCTAGAGCTGCAGCTATAGGACTGGTGGCTATCTGGAGGACATAGGGAGGAGGCAGTGTTAAGAGGGAGTCCCAAAGATGGGATTTCTCTGACTCCTTTTCCTTCTCCTTCAATATAAATTGTTCTGCAATCGGCAACCACAAGACTGCATGATCACTCTTCTCAGTATTAAATAGCTCCTTTGAATTTACATATAGATTCAATTGTTGGCACACCCACACCTCAGAGCAATCAGTACTTTAGCTAGTACATTTCCTCTGAGCAGTTGCCTGCATAAACAAAACAACAGTATTTTATCATTTTCTTTTTGTTCTTCCCTGTAAATTTTGGTGCTTTATTCTTCCTAAAGGGCCATCTTCCTCTTCTCCCTCCCCCAAAAAAAAATAGCTACCTTAGATTGTTCCTTTCCCATGATTTACAGTATCTTGTCTCCTTTGATGAAGGACTCCTTCTTCCTAAAGAGAAATAGGAGCACTCTTACAGACTCAAACCACTTGGAGTCTCCCAACCTTGTCAAAGGGAAAGTACTCTTATGAGCTATTTAGTGTCTCTCTTCTACCTCTCACCAATTTCTTGCCCTACCTGTATTGTGAGCATAATTTATGTGATTGATTCCAAGCTTGAACCAAATTAACCCTCTATTTTCGCTATCCAGAATTCTGTTTACTTTCATTTCTTCTTTTTCTGAGTGTGTCTCTTTGGGAATTTACCCAGTTGGAGCAGGAGTTCCTAAGTTGAGTCCAAAGGCCATCAGAGAACTCTCCAGAGGGCACCAGCCCAAAGATTTGGTATGGGAGAATGTTGGAGTCCAGCTTCAGTGAATACCAAGAGTGTTAATGAATATCCCAGGCCAAGAGGAAGATATGCTTTGTAATCTCCATTTGCAATCTGAGTGCCAGTGTTTATATACCTTTTAGGCTAGTGTTACAATATTTCTAGCTACCTTCAGGTGACATCACATACCTTCCAGGGTTAATGCACAATCCATACTTGGACATTTCAATAGAAACTATCTATCAATAACCTAAACTATCAATACCAAGGTACTTATCAACAAAGAATTGTAAATAGCACAGTTGTGATACTCATCACCAACAGAATTGTAAATAGTTGTGATGTTTTTCAGTACCAAAGTTCTTGTGGAAAAGAATAGTAAATAGCAGAATTATCATAGTAATGTATTTACCTCAAATATGTCATTAATCCATTGTCAAGGGGTAAATAGTATAGTTGAAATGCCTTGTTCCTATGGCATGCATTCACCATCAAGATTATCCTCAATTTATCAAGTATGTTTTATAATTCATTGTTAGGAAGATGGTGATCCAATAATTTGAATCATTTACTCTCACAGAGAGCAGGTCTCAAGTAATATCTGGATTGGACTTTTGTTGTTCATGGATTTGTTCAATAATGGTCCTCTATAGGAGAGATCCCTCATGAACAGGAAATATCACAGACAAGTCTCCAAAGCTGTGTAAAACAGTGACCCTTACCCAAATTAAAATCAGAGATTAGTAAGGTAAGATGCAAAAAGGATTTATTACAATCTTGTGAGAAAGGGCAACTTTCAATGAAAGCAGTGTCAGTATAGGAATGCAAAACACAAGTTGCAAATACAGGATTATATAGACCCTAATGTGGAAGCCCCCACTCCTTTCGGATTTTTTTCATTGGCTGAGGGAGTCCGGGCTTACATCCTAATGCAGAAATCTGCCCAGAGATGTGGCCAAAAGAGCAGGGAAACAGGAGGGAACCGTATGTTTTTCTAAGATAAGCTGAAGCTTTTGGCTATAGCACAAATAGAAAGTATAATTAGGGTATAGGTCTAGGCTACATTCTTATGAAAACTCTTCATTCAATTTATCCCATTCACCTTGAAGAAGTTTACATTCTATTGGGAGAAGACAATATAACAGGGAACTGAAAAAGCTAGGGACAAGTGAGGAAGTTGCTGGAGAATAAATGAAATGAGTGTCATTTGGAAGGATCATAGCTGGCATAATTGCTTCCAAAGACTATCTTTCCCACCAGAAGAGGTAGCAGGTATTTCCTACATCAGAATGGAACAAGAGTAATATTAACAAGTAGTTTGGAGAGTCATGGGAGAAACCAGGATTGAAGTTTGTTATTGTTGTTTTAATCAGTAAAAAAATTAAAACAAAATTGGAAAATACTGCAAATCCAGGAATGATTTATTGTTTTCCTGATTGTCTAGACCAAGAGTTGACAAAGTACAGAATCTAATTCAACCCACCAGCTTTTATATGGTTTTCATGCTGAGGACCATATTTTTTATTTTATTTTCTTACATTTTTTAAATAAAGTTTTATTGTATTTTAAAAATATAAAAGGAAAGCATTCTTAACTCACAGGCCATAGACAAAAAGGCTCAAGTAGGATTTGAATCTCAGGTTATAACTTTTCTACTACTAGTCTAAATTTAAGAAAATGATGCACATTAAATACAGTACATATTACATTTAAAAGTGTGTCCTAAGCATTGGAGAGCCAATTATTAAACATTTACCCAATATCATTGGCTAGAAGGTATTATTTCAAATATAGTTATTCCAACAATACGATGAAGTTGAATATAACTGAGGAAAGGGACAAATTGAGGAAGTCTAGGACTATAGTAATAGGGTTTATATTGTTAATTCCCTCTCTAAAACACTGCTTCTAAGTGAAGGTGACATTTTTTAAAGCTGTCACCTTGGCAGACTATACATTTCTCCAATGATACTGCCTTCACTCAAAACACTTTTGGAGCTCATTCCACGGAGCCCTAAATCAAAGATGATGATGCAGTCAGAGCCAATATATGTTCACATTAAGAGAGCAATCTAATTTCTTGATAATCACATCTCATTTTTCTTAAAAACAATTTAGCTTGATCATGCATGTTACTCAACATATTTAGCTCTGAATGGCATTTGGCTTTTTTCAAAAATCAAACTCATTATGAGAGAAAGAAAATTCCTCTCTACTGAAGGTGTTCAAAAGTATGGGATAAAAGACCACAGAGACAATTTTCAAAGTGGAACTCCCAAAATGTTTTCAGCAAAAACAAAATTAGAATAAAAGGATAGTCTCCCAAATAGATTTGGCATTCATTTGTGTGCCTAAATTCTGATCTTTTTATTAAATATAAAAATCAATTACTCACTACTTATAATTATCACATAATGTATTAAGATAATACTTATGATATATTAATGTCATATCATATATTATATTAGTTATTAATATAAACACAAATCTTAAGTAGTAATTTTTAATATTTGAATTTTTACTAACATGATTTATACTCCCCTTCTTTAACATTGACTTCTATATCTTTTTCTCAGCTAATGCCAACCCATGTTTTCTCACTGCTTCAGGCTAGCTTCTTTATTTCAGATCATACGGGTACTGAATACCTGATTCTGATTAGTATCTCATTAGCAACTTTCTGCTCACTCTGAGCACAAATGCCCTGAAGCACCTTTTAAATTTTGGGGGATCACTACCTATTTTTCCTGATGTCCACTTCTGAACCTTTACCTCAACTCTCAGCCCTTTCCTGCCATCTGTCTCCCCCTTTTATTTTAAATTAACATCTGCTCAGAGATCTGTCTCTAGCAGCTTCCATTTTAAAAGGATTTTTTTTGACTGATTATAAGAATCTATTCTCTGCCTCACTTCTTACCTATTCTTAATCATTAACTGGGAATAGTCTCAGTCAAACTGAAACCTGGGAAAGATCTTTGCTTAAAAAAAGCCAAACTCTCCCACTGCATCCAAAGCCATCTTCAGTCATCTTCATCTATATCTTGCCACTGGATATCTTGCCACTGGATCTACCTGGCTCCAGAGGAGAAAGTAAGGCTGGCAACTTTGCACAGTATTACCTCACTTAAATCCAGTTCACTTGTATGCCATGGCATCAACTCCCTAATGTTATAGTTCTCTTTAAGAAGGAAGGACAAATAACAATAACCATTTTAAGAGAAAGACATATAATTGTATCTGTCTTAGCTGGGTCTAATTCCCTTATTCAGGACTACATTTGCTCAGATGCTAATACAATTTGACTTTTTAAAGGAGCTAGATTCTTTCTTCCTTATGGACAATTTACCCCTCCCCCCACAAATGTGTGTCAGAACAGTTAAATTTTTCATCATTCTCTATTAGTTATATGTTGTTTTTAAGTGTAGTATTGGAACATCAAGTATTCTAATGCATGTACATATTTTCAAAATAAAATTAAATTAGGATTTCTTTTTTATTAAAGCTATTTATAAAATATATGCATGGATGATTTTTCAACAATGATTCTTGCAAAACTTTCTGTTTCAAATTTTTCCCTCTTCCCCCCCCCCCCCCAGATGGCAGGTAGTCCAATATATGTATACATATTTATACAGTTATCTTTCTGCACAAGAAAAAATAGATCTAGGAAAAAAAAAACCTGAGAAGGAAAACAAAATGCAAGCAAACATCAACAGAAAGTATGAAAATGCTATGTTGTAGTCCACACTCAGTTCCCACAGGCCTCTCTCTGGATGCAGATGGCTTTCTTCATCACTGAACAATTGGAACTGGTTTAAATCACCTCATTGTTGAAGAGAGCCACGACCATTAGAATTGATCAGAATTGTTGTTGCAGTGTACAATGATCTCCTGGTTCTGCTCATTTCACTCAGCATCAGTTCATCTAAGTCTCTCCAGGCCTCTCTGAAATCATCCTGCTGGTCATTTCTTACAGAACAATAATATCCCATTACATTCATTTACCATCATTTATTCAGCCATTCTCCAATTGATGAGGATCCACTCTGTTTCCAGTTTCTGGCCACTATAAAGAGGACTGCCACAAACATTTTTGCACCTGTGGTCCCTTTCCCTCTTTTAAGATCTTGTTGGGATATAAGCCCAGTAGTAATACTGCTAGATCAAAGGGTATGTATAGTTTGATAACTTTTTGAGCATAGTTCCAAATTGCTCTCCAGAATGGTTGGATCCATTACAGTTAAAATTAGGATTTCTGTTATTGAAAGGCTTTTAACTTTACATTTTAAATGTTATTTTTCAATAGAATTCTTCTTGTGGATTAGTGACTATACTCATACTATCAGTTTTATCACTGTAATTCTGGGCCTCTTTAATTTATCCCTTCTCTGAATTACATTCAACTTCACGGTATTATTAGGATAATTGCCTATGTGAAATACCACAATCAGTAGGGGGCAGTTAAGACAATGGATAACTTGGATCTTATCTGTGATCATTACTGTCATCTTGTTTTTATGAAGCAATGAATGATAAGACCATGATAAAAAGACCCAAACTTTTAAAATTAGATTGAGTTGGTCAAATGGTCAGCTACCTACTCTAGTATGAACTTCTAAACCTGAAACCCTGCTCTAGTGTCTTTTCTTTCTGAATCTCTCAGTTTCTTAGATGTTTCATTGACATATTGATGTTGACATGGCCTAGTTTTACAATTTGTCCTTCCTCTTCTAATTTGAACCCAACTTTCTCTACTTTACAGTAGAATTTCTCTTTCTTCACCCAACTCTCCATAGGAATCTGTTTAAATTATTGGGGGATAACATTTGTCATGGCATAAGGTTATATCTCAGTGAAACAGGTGATATGGAAAAAATTTTTGTTAATTTCATATTAACTTTACATTTCTAACTTTACATTTGTAAAGTGTGCTACTGATTAGTGATCAACACTTTTATTTTAATCATCAATTTTTAATGGTATCTTTAAGGCAGGCTTTCTTAACTTTCTGTGTGTATCCTGTGCTCTTCTGGCAGACTGTTTGGTTCATTTTGCAGAATAATATTTCTAAATGCATGAAATAAAATAAATAAGGATTATAAGAAAAATCAATTGTTCCAGAGACAGGTAGGTATTCCAGTGGATAGAGTGCTAGGTCTAGAAGCAAGAATATCTGAATTCAAAACCAGCCTCAGATAATATTAGCTGTATGACTCTAGGCAATTCATTTTTTCTCTGTTCAATTTCCATGTAAAATGAGGATAATAATAGCTCTTACTTCGCAGGGTTGTTGTGAGGATCAAATGTGACAATAATTGTAAGTACTTTCTACAGTTTTTGGCACATATTGTTCCATCATTTCAATAATTTTTCATGACCTCATTTGGGGTTTTCTTGGTAAACATTCAGGAATGGTTTGCCATTTCACTTTCCTACGCATTTTACAGATGAGGAAGCTGAGGCAAACAGTTAAATGATTTGCTCAGGGTTACACAGCTAGTAAGTGACTGAAATTTGATTTATTAAAACAACTTTTTTTCCAATTCCATGTCAAGACACTTTTTAGCATTCATTTTTCTAATGAAAAAATTTAAGTTTCAAATTTTTCTCTCCCCTTTCTTCTCCTTCTCTTTCCTTAAAATGATAAACAATTTGATAGAGGTTTTGCATATGCTATGATGTGAAACATTTCCACATTAGTCATAATTGTAAAAGAAGTAGATCAAAATTTTAAAAAAGAATAAAATAAGTGAAAAAGTATGCTTTGCTGTATCAGATCTAAAATTATATTATAAAGCAGCAGTTACTAAAACCATCTGGTATTGGCTAAGAAATAGACTAGTTGATCAATGGAATAGGTTAGGTTCAAAGGACAAAACAACCAATAACTTTAATAATCTAGTGTTTGACAAACCCAAAGACCCCAGTTTTTGGGATAAGAATGCATTATTTGACAAAAATTGCTGGGAAAATTGGAAATTAGCATGGCAGAAACTAGGCATTGACCCACACTTAACACCGTACACCAAGATAAGGTCAAAATGGGTTCATGACCCAGGCATAAAGAATGAGATGATAAATAAATTGGAAGCGCATAGGATAGTTTACCTCTCAGACCTGTGGAAGAGGAAGAGGAATTTATGATCAAAGAAGAACTAGAGATCACTATTGACCATAAAATAGAAAATTTTGATTATATCAAATTGAAAAGTTTTTGTACAAACAAAACTAATGCAGACAAGATTAGAAGGAAAACAATAAACAGGGAAAATATTTTTACAGTCAAAGGTTCTGATAAAGGCCTCATTTCCAAAATATATAGAGAACTGACTCTAATTTGTAAGAAATCAAGCCATTCTCCAATTGATAAATGGTCAAAGGATATGGACAGACAATTCTCAGACGAAGAAATTAAAACTATTTATAGCAATATGAAAATATGCTCCAAATCATTATTAATCAAAAAATGCAAATTAAGACAACTCTGAGATATCACTACACACCTGTCAAATTGGCTAGAATGACAGGGAAAGATAATGTGGAATGTTGGAGGGGATGTGGGAAAACAGAGACACTGATACATTGTTGGCGAAATTGTGAACACATCCAGACATTCTGGAGAGCAATTTGGAACTATGCTTAAAAAGTTATCAAACTGTGCATACCCTTTGATCCAGCACTGTTTCTACTGGGCTTATACCCCAAAGAGATACTAAAGAAAGGAAAGGGACCAGTATGTGCCAAAATATTTGTGGCAGCCCTGTTTGTAGTGGCTAGATGCTGGAAAATGAATGGATGCCCATCGATTGGAGAATGGTTGAGTAAATTGTGGTATATGAACGTTATAGAATATTATTGTTCTGTAAGAAATGACCAGCAGGATGAATACAGAGAAGACTGGCAAGATTTACATGAACTGATGCTAAGTGAAATGAGCAGAACCAGGAGATCAGTATCTACCTCAACAACAATACTGTATGAGGATGTATTCTGATGGAAGTAGATCTCTTTGATAAAGAGAGCTAATTCAGTTTCAATTGATCCAAAGATGAACAGAAGCAGCTACATCCAAAGAAAGAACACTGGGAAATGAATATAAACTGCTTGCATTTTTGTTTTTCTTCCCAGGTTATTTATACCATCTGAATCCAATTCTCCCTGTGCAACAAGAGAACTGTTCGGTTCTGCACACATATATTGTATCTAGGATATACCGTAACCTATTTAACATGTATAGGACTGCTTGCCATCTGGGGGAGGGGGTGGAGGGAGGGAGAGGAAAAATTGGAACAGAAGCAAGTGCAAGGGATAATGTTGTAAAAAATTACTCTGTCATGGATTCTGCCAATAAAAAGTTATTATAAATAAATAAATAAAATGAAAAAGTATGCTTTGTTTTAATTAAGAGTCCAGACATTCTTTATCTGGCTGTGAATAGAATTTTCCTTCATGTGTCCTTTTGTCCTTTGTGTTTTCTTTATTCCTTTGATGACTGAGAAGAACTGAGTCATTCATAATTGATCACACAATTTTGTGAAACTGTGTACAATGTTCTTTTGTGGTTCTGCTCTTCATTTTGCATCAATTCATATAAATCTTAGTTTTTCTTAAATCTTCCTGTTCATAATTTCTTATTGAAAAATAGTATTCTATTATATCCATATGCTGCAGTTTATTCAACCATTAGTGATCATCCCCTCAATTTTTATTATTTTGCCATCACAAAAGGTGCTTCTATTAATATTTTTGCACATGTAGGTCCTTTTTCCCTTTTATAATCTCTTGAAGCCAGATTTGAACTCAGAAAAATGACTTCAGCCCCAATTCTCTAACCACCATGCTGCTTAATTGTCCCACAACTGGTACACATAGCAGACACTATACAAATGCCTTTCCCCTTTTTCTTACCTTGTATTGAAATATAGCTGTATCAAAATGTATGTTTTTAAAATTCACAGACCCTAGTTATAAACCTCCCCTCTATAGATCCTATGTTCATAAAGGAGTTATTCTGTGTAGAACTTTACTAGATACACATAATAAAGCCTTAAGAAATGCATTAAATACATTCTTATATCAAGGAACTAGCAATTGAAGAAGAAGTTAGATAATAGAAGTAGGGACTTCCGGTTAAGATGGCAGAGAGGAGGCTCACAGCTGTGTAAGCTCCGTGCTTTCTCTCACTATCCATTTCATTACAAGCCTCTGAATTAATGCTTGAGTGAAAAAAAACCCACAAATAGTTACCAAGAGAAGCCATCCTTGAGATTCGCCAAGAAAGGTCTGTCTTTACTGGAGGGCTGGGACGGTTTTAGATCGGCGCAGGCGGCGGGCAGCGGCAGTGAGAGCACGGGAGCAGACTGGAGAGAGGGTGGGGAGTGATCGCAGCCGTCTCTGCGGGGAGAGCTTCACTACAGGATTAGATACTTTGCTCCGGCAGCAAGTCAGCAGCCCAGCAGAGAAGCTAAAAACATCGGGGCTGAAGAATACAACCCCAAACAGCTGGAGTCTCTCAGTACCTGGCCGCCCTCCCTTCCCTCCCCCACAGTGATTCAGCACGCTCTGGGATCTCAGAGCGCAGGCGCAGCACAGTCGGGCTAGTGCCTCGCTGCTGCTCCCCGCAGTCTGGAGAGGAAGCTCGGTAACACACCCAGCCCCTCCCCCAAAGAAAGACTCCAGTTTTTTCTGTTTTTCTTTGCTAGTTTGTCTTTGATTATTAGACAGAATGAGCAAGAAACTGAAGAGGACTTTAACCCTTGACAGCTTCTATACAGATAGAGAGCAGACTCTAAATCCTGAGGAGACTAAAAACAGACAGTCCCCAGGTGAATCCCCAAAGGAGGAGATCATCTGTTCCTCAGCACAGATGAACGTCATAGAAGTAATTAAAAAGGCTCTCACAAGGGAGCTAGAAGAAAAATGGGAAAAGCAGAGTGAGGCTTGGCAAAAGGAGAGGGAAGCTTGGGAAAAGGAGAGGGAGGCTTGGCAAAAGAGCCTGGAGAAGTCAGTTAAAGAGAGAGTGGATAAAGAAGTAAAATCCTTGAAAAATAGGATTGGTGAACTGGAAAACAAAATTGGCGAAATGGAAAAAAATTCCACAGAACAAAAGAACTCAATGGGACAATTAGAGAAAGATTTTAAAAAAGTGAGTGAAGAGAATACTTCACTGAAAATCAGAATTGAACAATTGGAATTGAATGACTCGAGGAGACAAGAAGAATCAGTCAAGCAAATCCAAAAAAATCAAACAATGGAAAAGAATGTGAAATACCTTCTGGGGAAGATAACAGACCTGGAAAACAGATGCAGGAGAGACAATCTGAGAATCATTGGACTTCGAGAAAAACATGATGAAAAAAAAGAGCCTGGACACTATTTTCCAGGAAATTATCAAAGAGAACTGCCCAGAAGTCATAGGAACAGAGGAAAAAATAAACATTGAAAGGATTCATCGATCACCCACTGAAAGGGATCCTAAAATCAAAACACCAAGGAATATAGTGGCCAAATGCCAGAACCCTCAGACAAAGGAAAAAATATTGCAAGCGGCTAGAAAAACCCAATTCAAGTATCAAGGAGCCACAATAAGGATCACCCAGGATCTGGCAGCATCCACATTAAAAGATCGAAGGGAATATGATATTCTGAAAGGCTAAGGAACTTGGTATGCAACCAAAAATAACTTACCCAGCGAGAATGAGCATCTTTTTCCAGGGAAGAAGATGGACATTCAACGAAGTAAGCGAATTTCATCTATTTCTGATGAAAAAGCCAGAACTTAACAAAAAGTTTGATCTACAAATATAGAACTCAAGAGAAATCTAAAAAGGTAAAGATTAATCTTGGGAATTATATTTTGACTATATAGATGTATAAAGAATACATGTATACCTTGTTCTAGAAATTGATGTGGAAAGGACATTGTACCAGAAAAAGGGTAAAGTGGGGGTAGTACATCTCATGAAGAGGCATAGGAAACCTATTATATCTGAGAGAAAGAATGGAGGGAGATGAATATAGTGGGTATCTTACTGCCTTCAGAATTGGCTTTAAGTGAAAAATCTTAAGACATATTCAATCTATGGTGAAACTTCTCCCACCTCATTGAAAAGTGAGAAGGGAAAAGTGAAAAGGGAAGGAATAAGCTAAGAGGAAGGGAATACGGAAACTGGGAGGGAAAGGGGTAAGATAGGGAAGGAACTCTAAGGTGGGGGGGAGGGATACTAAAAAGGGAGAGCTGTGAGAAGCAAGTGGTGCTCACAAGCTTAATACTGGGAAGGGGGGAAAGGGGAAAGAAGGGAGAAAAGCATAAACCGGGGTTAACAAGATGGCAAGTAATACAGAATTGGTCATTCTAACCATAAATGTGAACGGGGTAAACTCCCCCATAAAGAGGAAGCGGTTAGCAGAATGGATTAAAAGCCAGAATCCTACAATATGTTGTTTACAGGAAACACACCTGAAGCGGGGAGATACATGCAGGTTAAAGGTAAAAGGTTGGAGCAAAATCTACTATGCTTCAGGTGAAGTCAAAAAAGCAGGGGTAGCCATCCTGATCTCAGATCAAGCTAAAGCAAAAATTGATCTACTTAAAAGAGATAAGGAAGGGCACTATATCTTGCTAAAGGGTAGCATAGATAATGAAGCACTATCTATATTAAACATATATGCACCAAGTGGTGTAGCATCTAAATTCTTAAAAGAGAAATTAAGAGAGCTGCAAGAAGAAATAGACAGTAAAACTATAATAGTGGGAGATCTTAACCTTGCACTCTCAGAATTAGATAAATCAAACCACAAAATAAATAAGAAAGAAGTCAAAGAGATAAATAGAATACTAGAAAAGTTAGATATGATAGATCTCTGGAGAAAATGTAATGGCGACAGAAAGGAATACACTTTCTTTTCAGCAGTTCATGGAACCTATACAAAAATTGACCATATATTAGGACATAAAAACCTCAAACTCAAATGCAGTAAGGCAGAAATAGTAAATGCATCCTTTTCAGACCACGATGCAATGAAAATTACATTCAACAAAAAACCAGGGGGAAGTAGACCAAAAAATAATTGGAAACTAAATAATCTCATACTAAAGAATGATTGGGTGAAACAGCAAATCATAGACATAATTAATAACTTCACCCAAGAAAACGATAATAATGAGACATCATACCAAAATGTATGGGATGCAGCCAAAGCGGTAATAAGGGGAAATTTCATATCTCTAGAGGCCTATTTGTATAAAATAGAGAAAGAGAAGGTCAATGAATTGGGTTTGCAACTAAAAATGCTAGAAAAGGAACAAATTAAAAACCCCCAGTCAAACACTAAACTTGAAATTCTAAAAATAAAAGGAGAGATCAATAAAATTGAAAGTAAAAAAAAAAAAAACTATTGAATTGATTAATAAAACTAAGAGTTGGTTCTATGAAAAAACCAACAAAATAGACAAACCCTTAGTAAATCTGATTAAAAAAAGGAAAGAGGAAAATCAAATTGTTAGTCTTAAAAATGAAAAGGGAGAACTCGCCACTAATGAAGAGGAAATTAGAGCAATAATTAGGAGTTACTTTGCCCAACTTTATGCCAATAAATTCTACAACTTAAATGAAATAGAAGAATACCTCCAAAAATATAGCTTGCCCAAACTAACAGAGGAAGAGGTAAATATCCTAAATAGTCCCATCTCAGAAAAAGAAATAGAACAAACTATCAATCAACTCCCTAAGAAAAAATCCCCAGGACCAGATGGATTTACATGTGAATTCTACCAAACATTTAAAGAACAATTAACTCCAATGCTAAATAAACTATTTGAAAAAATAGGGATTGAAGGAGTCCTACCAAATTCCTTTTATGACACAGACATGGTACTGATACCTAAACCAGGTAGGCTGAAAACAGAGAAAGAAAATTATAGACCAATCTCCCTAATGAATATTGATGCTAAAATCTTAAATAAAATATTAGCAAAAAGATTACAGAAAATCATCCCCAGGATAATACACTATGACCAAGTAGGATTTATACCAGGAATGCAGGGCTGGTTCAATATTAGGAAAACTATTAGCAAAATTGACTATATCAATAACCAAACAAACAAAAACCATATGATCATCTCAATAGATGCAGAAAAAGCATTTGATAAAATCCAACATCCATTCCTAATAAAAACACTTGAGAGCATAGGAATAAATGGACTTTTCCTTAAAATAGTCAGGAGCATATATTTAAAACCATCAGTAAGCATCATATGCAATGGGGAAAAACTGGAACCTTTCCCAGTAAGATCTGGAGTGAAGCAAGGTTGCCCTCTATCACCATTATTATTTAATATCGTATTAGAAACACTAGCCTCGGCAATAAGAGTCGAGAAAACTATTGAAGGAATTAGAGTAGGCAATGAAGAAACCAAACTATCACTCTTTGCAGATGATATGATGGTATACCTAGAGAACCCCAGAGATTCTACTAAAAAGCTATTAGAAATAATTCATAATTTTAGCAAAGTAGCTGGCTACAAAATAAATCCCCATAAATCCGCAGCATTTTTATACATCACCAACAAAACCCAACAGCAAGAGATACAAAGAGAAATTCCATTCAGAATAACTGTTGATACCATAAAATATTTGGGAATCTATCTACCAAAGGAAAGTCAGGAATTATTTGAGCAAAATTATAAAAAAGTCTCCACACAAATAAAGTCAGACTTAAATAATTGGAAAAATATTAATTGCTCTTGGATCGGCCGAGCGAACATAATAAAGATGACAATACTCCCTAAACTAATCTATTTATTTAGTGCTATACCAATCAGACTTCCAAGAAAATATTTTAATGGTCTAGAAAAAATAACAACAAAATTCATATGGAACAATAAAAAGTCGAGAATCTCAAGGGAATTAATGAAAAAAAAATCAAATGAAGGTGGCCTAGCTGTACCTGATCTAAAATTATATTATAAAGCAGCAGTCACCAAAACCATTTGGTATTGGCTAAGAAATAGATTAGTGGATCAGTGGAAAAGGTTAGGTGCACAAGACAGAATAGTCAACTATAGCAATCTAGTGTTTGACAAACCCAAAGCCCCTAACTTCTGGGAAAAGAATTCATTATTTGATAAAAACTGCTGGGATAATTGGAAATTAGTATGGCAGAAATTAGGCATGGACCCACACTTAACACCATATACCAAGATAAGATCAAAATGGGTCCATGACCTAGGCATAAAGAACGAGATTATAAATAAATTAGAGGAACATAGAATAATTTATCTCTCAGACTTGTGGAGGAGAAAGAAATTGTGACCAAAGATGAACTAGAGACCATTACTGATCACAAAATAGAAAATTTTGATTACATCAAATTAAAAAGCCTTTGTACAAACAAAACTAATGCAAACAAGATTAGAAGGGAAGCAACAAACTGGGAAAACATCTTCACAGTTAAAGGTTCTGATAAAGGCCTCATTTCCAAAATATATAGAGAACTGACTCAAATTTATAAGAAATCAAGCCATTCTCCTATTGATAAATGGTCAAAGGATATGAACAGACAATTTTCAGAGGATGAAATTGAAACTATTACCACTCATATGAAAGAGTGTTCCAAATCATTATTGATCAGAGAAATGCAAATTAAGACAACTCTGAGATACCACTACACACCTATCAGATTGGCTAAGATGACAGGAAAAAATAATGATGAATGTTGGAGGGGATGCGGGAAAACTGGGACACTAATGCATTGTTGGTGGAGTTGTGAACGAATCCAACCATTCTGGAGAGCAATCTGGAATTATGCCCAAAAAATTATCAAATTGTGCATACCCTTTGATCCAGCAGTGTTTCTATTGGGCTTATATCCCAAAGAAATACTAAAGAAGGGAAAGGGACCTGTATGTGCCAAAATGTTTGTAGCAGCCCTGTTTGTAGTGGCTAGAAACTGGAAAATGAATGGATGCCCATCAATTGGAGAATGGCTGGGTAAATTGTGGTATATGAATGTTATGGAATATTATTGTTCTGTAAGAAATGACCAGCAGGATGAATACAGAGAGGACTGGCGAGACTTACATGAACTGATGCTAAGTGAAATGAGCAGAACCAGGAGATCATTATACACTTCGACAACGATATTGTATGAGGACATATTTTGATGGAAGTGGATTTCTTTGACAAAGAGACCTGAGTTTCAATTGATAAATGATGGACAAAAGCAGCTACACCCAAAGAAAGAACACTGGGAAACGAATGTAAACTATCTGCATTTTTGTTTTTCTTCCCGGATTATTTATACCTTCTGAATCCAATTCTCCCTACGCAACAAGAGAACTGTTCGGTTCTGCAAACATATATTGTATCTAGGATATACTGCAACATATCCAACATATAAAGGACTGCTTGCCATCTAGGGGAGGAGGTGGAGGGAGAGAGGGGAAAAAAAAATCGGAACAGAAACGAGTGCAAGGGATAATGTTGTAAAAAAAAATTACCCTGGCATATGGATTCTGTCAATATAAAGTAATTATTAAATAAAAATTAAAAAAAAAGATAATAGAAGTATCTTTTGTTACTTCCATTGCACACATATACTCACATCTTTCAGGCATTTTTTTTTCTTCCCAGCTTCCATGCAGATAGCAATAGTTCAGAACTGAATTTTGTTGGAGATCCAGATAAATGCATTTAGAAGTTAGAGGCATCAATCGCTGAGTAGTCTACACTTTACTTATTTGTCTGATGTTGGATTTTTTTTTCACTCAACACAACTTATTTCAGGCTTTTAAAATTTTTACTTTATTTTCAATTAGTTTCAAATAAGCATATATGTGTAAAATTATTCTATACATATGTCTACTTATCAGTTCTTTCTCTGGATGCAGATAACTTCTTTCTCCATATGTCCTTTATTTTTAATTCATCAGTTAATAATTATTTAGTAAGCAGCTACTATATAATAAGCATTGTGCTGAGCATTGGTAACAAAAAAAGTCCATCTTCAAAAAATTCATAGTTGAATAAGGAAAAAGCATGCAAATAAATATGTACAAATATGATATTATACAGGTTAAATGGGAAATAATCACAGAGGAAAGACAGGAGCATTAAGGTGGATTAGCAAAGGTTTCTTGTGGAAAGTAAGATTTTAGTTTAGATTTAAAGGAAGCCAGGAAGATGAGAAAGAGAATCCAAGGCATGTAGTATAACTGGTAAAAATGCACAATGGAATGTGTTGTGAAAGGAATAAAGCCAGTGTCATTGAATTATACATCAAGAAGTAGGGAAGATAAGATATAAGAAAATTGGAATGTTAGCATAGGAAAAAGTTAGGAAGGACTTTACATATCAAGTAGAGGATTTTATATTTGATTCTGAACATGATAGACAGGAGACCAGTGAAATGGATTGAATGAAGCTAGGGTTGGATGATAGGACCTGTGCTTTTAGGGCCTTCCTTAAGAGGTGTTTTTTTTTTTTCTTTTAAAAAATTATTTTATTAAAAAAACAATAAGAAAAGAGAAAAACAGAAAATGAATACAAAACAAAATGAAATAAAACAAGAGAACATTGTCATGTGTCCAGCAAAATATCAGGGAGGATTCAAAATATATAAAAAAATTACCAGATTGAGAACATATATATATATATATATATATATATATATATATATATATATATATATATACACATACAGACACACATATATGAAATTATATTCATGAATGTCTATCTTCTCTTTACTTCCTTATAAATCGTTCTTTTGCTCTCTACTGTAATATTCTCTCTAAAATGTAATATTCTCTTATTGGGGTTTTCTTGGGGTCTCTAGAGGCAGTCTTCCTTTCATTTCAGTAATCACTAGAAGTGCAGCCAGAGATTAAAGTCCAAATCCTTTATTGTCTCTTTCCAAGTCTCCTCTCCTTTCCTGGGGCCTTGTTATTAGAGTCCTATCTCTCTCCTTGGTTCCATGGGCTTAAGCTCTTGCTGCCAGTCCTTTGTCTTCTCTGCTTTTGCCAGGTTCTTGAGGTCCTCCTGAATGTCTCTTAGTTTCTGTGGGGGAGGCAGGAGGACCACCAACACGGTCTCTGTCTTCCAGTTCTGATTCTGGTTGAATTTGTCTGAGCTTATATGGTCTCTTATCAAAGGTGTGAATCTTGTAGAACTATACCAAGTAGACAGTACATATACTGAACTAGACAACTGTTAAGCACCATGCTAAATAACCATTATCTCTATCAATTCCACTGACTTAGCACCCTTGTTTCAAGTTCTGGCCCATAACACTCTGCTGCATATCTTTTTTATTTTATTTTTCCCCCTTTGAACCCTTTTGTTAGGGACTTTCCTTCTGAGAATTGCCATGTATGCCATGTCAGCTGTTAGGGTGGACCCAGGAAGTAAAAAGGGACTTGGCCTCTGAGACAAGAGGTTGTGTCTTACAGGTGTTTCCTTGAGATGATGAGGGGTGTGCCCTCTTGCTAGATCTTTTCTTAGGACCCAGCACTAACTCCAGGTGTCTCCCTTCTGTGGATCCTCCTATGCAGTGCTGAGTGGTTTAGACATGTGTAATCCCAGAGGAGAGTAAATATAAATAACCAGCTTTGAGTCCATATGTGAAGGATGAGGAGAGAAGTAGAGAGAGGCAGAGATGTAGAGAGATTCAGAGAATCAGAGAGAGAGACACACAGAGAGAGACATACATACACTTGCTCTTGCTTTCTGCTAACACCTACTGAGATTACCAATAAATAAAGGCTTTTTTGGCATCTTAACATTGGCTTGTCTTCATGTCTATCTGGGGAAGATTAGTACATGTGGCCCTGGCAATCAGTAGTCTCAGTGGGAAGTTGTACTCCCCCATATATCCTCAAGCAGACTATAGTTAAGAAAGGAGATATTTATGTATACATATGTAGATACACACACACACACACACACATCTCTACACATATACACACATTTTTTTTCCTATCCTGCTGAATCTTTGCTTTAATTCTGCTCTTAACTTGCCTTGATATTACTTAACCTCCCCACATCTGTAGATCCCTTCCTTGTCTTCTTTTCCCACCCTTTGCTTCCCAGCCCATCCATTCCTCCCCTACTTGTTTCTTTATAGATTTTGGACAGTGCTATACCCTTCATGGTATTTATGTAGTGTTGCTTATTTAATCCATTCCTGATGTGAGTAGGTTTTCAGAATTTCCTTCCCCCTCTGATGCCTCTGTCAATTGTTCCTCTGCACTTCATTTGTATAAAATAATTACTATTTTTACCTAAATTCTGCCTCAATATTTCTTTTGCCCTGCTTTATTGTTTATGTTAATCTTAAACACATGGCAAGCATTTCCTAAGCAATTTGCTCATGTTGAATTCTTTGGAATTGATCTTTGATATTAGCTCTTATATGCTAAATTCTCTATTAAGTTCAGATTTGGTTGATAGTCTTGAAGATATGCAAGTTCATTGAATGTTCATTTTTTCTTATTCAATATTATAAATAATTTTGCTGGATATGATATTTTTGGCCACAGGCCTAATTCTTTTGATTGTTGGTAGATTTGATTCCAGGACCTGTGATCTTTTATTGTGGTTGCTGCTAAGTCCTATACAATTCTAACTTTAGCTGCAGCATATTTGAATTGTGTTTTTTTTTTTCCTTTTGTTTTTACATTATTTTCTCTTTGATCTGGGGTTTCATATTTTGGCAATAATATTCCTATGTGTTTTCCACAAAGGATCCCACTGAAGTGGTGATCGGTGGATTTTTTCTATTTCTACTTTCCCCTCTTCTTCTATCACTCCAGGACAATTTTCTTGGATTATTTCTTGCATTATTTTGTCAAGGTCCTTTTTTTTTTTTTTTTGGCCACAACTTTCAAACAGTCAAATTATTCTTACATTTTTTATTCTTGATATATTCTCCAAAATTGTCATTTTCCTTATATGGTATTTCACATTCTGGTCTATTTTTCATTCTTTATAATCTGTTTTGTTATTTCTCGGTCTCTCATAACTTCACTGGCTTCCCCTTGTCCAATTCTAATTTTCAAAGAGTTATTTTAGTCTTTGAGACTCTGTATCGCCTTTTTTTTCATAATCTTGTTTTTTGAGGGGGCAGAGCCAAGATGGTGTAGTGCAGACATGAATCTCTGTCACCTCCTCTGATCTTCTCTCAAATCAACAGCAGATTAAGCCTCCAAACTGGTTTTGGAGTCAAAGAATCCACAAATATTTGGAATACAACACATTTCTAGAAGAAGTTAACTTGGAAGAACTTCAGAATAGGTCTGTTTCAAATGGCTAAAGGAACAATCTGCTGAGCCCAGACTGCAGCACAGGGAAACTGGGGCAAAAAGCTGGGGCTGGGAATCAGAGCATTGCAGTTTTCATGCACCTGGGAATCTTCTGTGAGCCTCTTAGGCCATTCTGTCCTGGTTGCAAGCAGGTAGTTTGGCAGATTTGCCTTTTGGAAAAGGCAAATTGTAAAGCATTGCACCCTGGAAGAATGCAAGACCTAGAAGCAATTACCCAGCACCAGAAATCAATCAGCAGAACTGCCCCAGGGCAAATTAAAGCAGTTGTCACCCCTTTGCATTAAACTGACCTCAAGCCTTAAAAACAATGAATAAAAATAACAAAAAGAACTCTCACCATAAAATAGCCTTTATGGAGAGAGAGAAGAATAAATCTCAAATCCTGAGGTTCATAAAGGCAAAGCAACTCCAGATGAAGCCTCAAAAGGAGACATGAACTGATCCCCATTTCATAAGGCTTTCTTGGACAATTGCATAAAAATCTTAAAAGAGAGTTAGAAGAAAAATGGGGAAATGAAATGAGACAAGAAGGAATTGAAAAAGCATATAATGCCCTACAAAAGAGATAAGAAAAAGACACCAATTCACTGAAAAACAAAATTTGAGAAATGGAAAAAAAAATGCAATGAACAAAGAAATTCAATTGGCCAATTACAAAAGGAGCTGAAACAGGTAATTGTAGTGTTTTTCTTTTCTAAATTATAATCGTTCTCTGGGAGCAGATTTCTTGGGGAGCTTCCAGAGCAGCTTTAGTTTCAGTTCCAAGCAATAATTACCTCAAATGCAGCCAGCTGTTACAAGTTCAAATCCTTTATTGTCTCTTCCAAAATAGCCCAGTTAGCTTTCCTTGGTCCCGAGAGATCTTGTTGCTAGTCCTTTGCCTCTGCCAGCTTCAGCCTCCAGCTCTCTCTAAATCTCCAGTTCTACTGACTCTTTACTGAGGCTCATCCTTTTACATGCTCTTTTAAAGGTGTGAACTCAAAGATTAACTCCTCCTCCAAGAAAGTGGGATTGTGGGTTCCTGACTTGTGAACCTCCTCCACTAAACTTGTGAATCTCATACTGAATCCTGACTTGTGAATCTCCCATAAGTGTGAACTCCAATGAGTACTTAAATACATTAGTGAGCTAGAGAACTTGCTAAGTACCATGCTAAATTACATAAGCGACTTAACACTTTGTAAGGATTCTAACAGGTAACTGAAGAAAAAAATAAACTAAAAATTAGAATTGAACAAATTGAAGTGAATGATTCAATAAGATGTCAAGAATCAGTCAAACAAAAACAAAAAATAATTTAAAAAAATAAAAGAACATATGAAATATCTTCTAGGAAAAGCAACTGACCCAGAAAATAGATCTAGGAGAGACAATCTAAGGATTATTGGTCTTCCCGAAAGCCATGTTGAAAAAAAAAAAGAATCTAGACACTATCTTACAGGAAATCATACAAGAAAACTGCCCTAATATTTTAGAAACAGAAGGTAAAATAGCCATCAAAAGAGTTCACTGATAACTCCTAAAAGAGACTCCAAAATTAAATCCCCAAGGAATATTGTGGCTAAATTTCAGAACTATGGCGTCAAGGAAAAGATATTGCAAGCAGCCAAAAAGAAACAATTAGATACCAAGGAGCCACAATTGGGATTACCCAGGACCTAGAAGTTTCCAACTTAAAAAAAATCAAAGGACTTGAAGACCAGAACTGAACAAAATATTTCATCTCCAAACACAGACCTCAAGAGAAACATAAAAAGGTAAAAAGGAAAGAACTCTTTAGAACTATATTTCTGTTATGGCTATACTTAGAGAGTGTGGGTATAATTTGATTTCATTTTGATAATATGAAAAAGGAACTAGAGATGGAAAAATTTTACTGGAAAAAGGGGAAAAGGGAGGTAAAGTAAGGTAAATTATAACTCATAAAGAGGCAAAGAAAACCTATTGAAGGAATGAAAGGAGGGGGACAAGCATTGTGTGAATATTACTCTCATCAGATTTGGCTCTAAGAGAGAATATCACATATACTTGGTTTCACAGAGAAACTTGTGTCACCTTAAAGGGAAGTGGGAGGGAAAGAGGGAAAAGAAAGGGAAAGACTAATAGAAGGGAAAACAGAAGAATTCCTTAAAAAGGGGGCAGGGAGGTGCTCTAAAAGGGGAGAACAGTTTGAGGGAGGTGGTCATCAACAGCAAAATACTGGGAGGAAGGAAGGGGGAAAGGAAAGAGAAAAGCATAACAGAGTAAATATAGAATTATTTTAACTGTGAATGTAACTGGGATGAACTCACTCATAAAATGAAAGTGGTTAACAGACTGGATTAAAAACCAGAATCCTACAATATGTTGTTTATAAGAAACACATTTAAAGTATAGTGATACATACAGCATGAAGGTAAAGGGCTGGAGAAGAATCAATTATGCTTCAGGTGAAGTAAAAAAGGCAGGGGTAGCAATCCTGACCTCAGATCAAGTAAAAACAAAGATAGATCTAATTAAAAAAGATAAGAAAGGAAACCATATTTTGTTAAAGGGTACCATCGATTAATGAAGCAATATCAATACTAAACATATATGCACCAAGTGGTATAGCATTCAAATTCCAAGGGGAGAAGTTAAGAGAGATGCAAGAAGAAATAGCAAAACTGTACTAGTGGGGGATCCCTCAGAACTATTTAAATGTAACCACAAAATAAACAAGAAGTTAAGAAGATAAACAAAATGTTAGAAAAGATAGGTATTATAAATCTCTGATTCTCCAAAGAACTTGAATGGAGACAGAAAGTACCTTACATTTTTCTCAGTGATTCATGAACTTATACAAAAATTGACTATGCATTAGGACATAAAAACCTCAAAATCAAATGAAGAAAAGCAGAAATAGTAAATGCATTTTTTTTCAGATCATGATGCAATAAAAATCACATGCAATATAAGGCCAGGAAAAATACAACAAAAGTTAATTGGAAATTAAATAATCTAATCCTAAAGAATGAATGGGTGAAACAACAAATCATAGACACAATCAACAATTTCATCCGAGAGAATGACAATAATGAGACAACACCAAAATTTGGGGGATGCAGTCAAAGCAGTTATTAGGGGAAATTTTACGTCTTTAGATGCTTACTTGCATAAAAGATCAATGAATTGGGTTTATAACTAAAAAAGCTAGAAAAAGAACAAATTAAAAACCCTCAATTAAATACCAAATTTGAAATTCTGAAAATAAACTGCTAGGAAAATTGAAAACTAGTATGGAAGAAATTAGGGCTTGACTCACACTTAACACCACATACGAAGATAAGAACTAAATGGGTTCGTGATTTAGACATAAAGAGTGATATTATAAGCAAATTAGAAGAACGTAGGATCTGTGGAGAAGGAAGGGATTTGTGTCCAAAGAAGAAGTGGAACGCATAGTTGAACACCAGATATATAATTTTGATTATATTAAGTTAAAAAGTTTTTGTACAAAGAAAATTAATGCAGACAAGATCAGACAGGAAGCAATACATTGGGAAATCATTTTTACTTTTTAGGGTTCTGATAAAGGACTCATTTCTAAAATATATAGAGAATGGACTCAAATTTATGAGAATCTAAGCCATTCTCCAATTAATAAATGGTCAAAGGATATGAATAGACAATTTTCAGATGAAATGCTCTAAATCACTATTGATCAGAGAAATGAAAATTAAGAAAACTTTGAGATACCACCGTACATCTCTAAGATTGGCTAAAATGACAGGAAAAGATAATGACGAATGTTGGAGGGGATGTGGGAAAACTGGTACACTAATACATTTTTGGTAAAGTTGTGAACAGATCCAGACATTCTGGAGAGCAATTTCAAACAATGTCAAAAAGTTATTAAACTCTGCATACCCTCTGACCCAGCAATGTTTCTATTGAGCCTATATCCCAAAGAGTTCTTTCTTAAAGAAATGAATGGCTGAATAAGTTATGGTATATGAATGTTATGGAATATTATTATTCTATAAGAAATGATCAGGAGGATAATTTTAGAAAGGCCTGGAGAGACTTTACATGAACTGATGCTAAGTGAAATGAGCAGAATCAGGAGATCATTGTATACAACAACATCAATATTATATGACAGTCAATTCTGATGAAGGTGACTCTTTCCAACAATTAGATGATTGGTGCCAGTTCCAAAGATCTTGTGATGAAGAGACCATCTACTCCCAGAGAAAGGACTCTAGGAATTCAATGTGGATCACAACATAACATTCTCACTCTTTTTGTTGTTGTTTGCTTGTATTTTGTTTTCTTACTTATTTGCTTTTTTTTTTATCTGATTTCTCTTGTGCAATAAGAGAATTGTATAAATATGTTTATACATATTGGATTTAACATATATTTTAACATGTTTAATATATATTGAATTGCTTGCCAGCTAAGGGAGAGGGTAGGAAGGAAAGAGGAAAAAATCTGAAACACAAGGCTGTGAAAGGGTCAATGTTTTCAAATTGTCCATGCATATATTTATCCATGCTTTAGAAAAAAAATCGTGTTTTCCTTGGTTTTTATTTTTAATTTTTTTTTTTTTTTTTTTAGTTTTCCCTCAATGTTTCTCACTTGATTTTTAAATTTGTTTTTGAGTTCTTCTATAAATTCTCTCTTGGCAGGGAGCCATTTACAATTAATCTTTGGGGTAGAAGCCTTTTTTACTTCAGTGTTCTCCTCTGAAGATGAACCTGGTCTTTGTTCCCATAAAATATTTCTATGGTGGGATTCTTTCTTCTTTACCAGTTCATTTTTTTTTTTTTTAAATAAGAGGTATTAGTGTAGGCATCTCTAACCCTGGGCTGGAGGAATTGGTGCTTCTGGCTTCACTTCATCTATCCTCTCTGACCTGGACGCAAATCAAGAGCTGTACCCTCCAGCAAGTGCTTGCAACCAGCAACATCCCTGCCCCACTGCCTCAAACTCTCAGTGTGCTCATTCCTTCTCACCCAGGGCTGTATCGCAGCAGCACAGATGAGCTTGGTATTCCTAATCAGCCAAGGTTTACTCAGTTTTTCCTGGACTCAGATCCCCTTCAGAAAAGAGTCCAAGAGGTAAAAGTTTCTGTAGTTCCTGTGAAGGCTGGGACTACAACTAATTAGCCCCAAGGCTCCCCATTCGGTGTTTCTGTAGAGATAGCCTCGAGGTATTCACACTTCACTTAAATTAATCCTGGGCCTTAGGTCTTTCTTCTAATTTTCCAGCACAGTATTAGTAGGATCCTGGTTCTGTCCCTGGTTCTTGATTCTTCAATAGTCTGTGTTCACCCTGAGGCACACATTTGTTCCATTTGTGGGAGCAATTTGGAGAGTTCAAAATTACCAACCTACTCTGCCATCTTCCCAGAATCCTCCAGAAATGTTCTTCCAGGGAGATCAATTTGATAGCTGAGTGGCTGAACTAGAGCAACCAAAACATCAACCAGAAAGCTTCAGACTATTACTAATAGACATGAAGTAAGGTTTGAATAAAAATTTGTATTTTATTTGCCATCTTTTAGGGGAGAAGTTGAGTAAAAACTGTATCTGTTTTTACCAACTAGAGAAGGGAATCAGATTTCTCTTCAAGGTTCACAATATATATTTTTAAATTATTTCTATGTGTAACACCATTTTTGGGAAACTTCTTTAATGTAGAGTTTACATTAGTGAGTTGGGTTCCCAGAAAGAGGTTGTTACCTCAGATTTTAGTTGTGACTCTGTGGGGATCTGTACATATGATTATGCTCAGAAATGTGCTTTTCATGAATAGTAATGACAATTAACTCAATTAGCTAACTGAATCAATCAGACTCAATTAGCACTTGTTAAAGACATTGACTCAAATGGTACCACAAAAATGATAATTACAAACCATTTCCCTATAAACCTGGGCTATATCCTCTCATTTTTCCATAGGAAGAATGGGTTCATATTTAGAGAACAATGATATGAAATGTGCTCATAGGATAAAAAGAAATAATTCACAGATCCTATACTGTTGGACCTGGAAATTCTCTGTTTTTTGAACAGGACATTCCATGAAGCTTCTCTGTCCCTTAGGTGATCTCTCTCTGTATCTGTTTGAAGGGAGGCTCCCATTGGATGAAATCCATCCTACTGGTCTATTTTTGACTGATTGGAGAGGAGAGGAAAATTCACTTCTTACTACCTGTATAAATCCCCTCCAGAGACAGATATTTCCTCCTCTTAAACTCTGAAATCCACCCAGAGTTTAGCTATTCAAAGCTCTCAGAAGTGTAAGTAATTTGTTTATTTAGCCAATCAAGTTCCCTGCTCTCCTTGATTGGATTAGAGGGATATTTAAATATCACCAAAAGATCAGGGCACTCCTCTTTTTCTACTGTCAGTTCACCTCATTAATTTCTTATAATCACATTCTGGACTTACTATGGCTACCTTATCTGAAATGGAAAAGGGAAAATCTCCCTCACATATATTTTCTACACATAGTTCTTGTGGAGTGAGCTTGAGATCTAGTTCCTTTCAGATGAACCCATAGAAAATCATACAAACTTCTTTCCTTTACCCCTTCCACTACTGTTTCATTTCTTTATGAATTCTCTTTCTACCTAAGTTCAAAGGCAGACTAAAGAGAATAATCTGGGATATATTCAGTTGGTCACCAAAATGACTATTCCCTTTTAATTGATCCTCCTGATTGAAGTCAAACCATGGCAATCTTTTTTCTCATGGAATAATTTCCTTCTCTTAAGTCAGAGACATCAATTTAGAGGCATAGGGGGTAGAAATAACCATTTATGCCATACAATTTATTGGCAGTATGAAGGAACATAAAAAGAAAGAGAATCATTTAAATTGAAGATTTAAGGGACGTCAATGGAGCTTGTAATCAAGATTACCTATTTCTTCCTTCCTGCACCCTCCTCCAAGCTGGTCTGACATGGGATTTTTGAAGAAAGATTGAGATTTAAACTCTGGCTGAAGTTTTCCTTCTAAAAAAAAAAAGCAAGGAGAAGCAAAATAATAACAAAGCTTATCAACTGAACTCATTTTGGCCTTATCTCATATTCAGTCTTCTCATGCTTCTTGTTTGATTTCTCCCTTCTCACTATTCAGTCTACATGCTCGTATTATTCTAGTCTTTTGCCCCATGAGAACACATGCTTTCTTATCTCTATTTGTTATCTTCAGTGTCTATTAATAGGCACTTGATAAATACCTACTGAAACTGAAAAAGAAATAAGATATCCTAAAATGATTTCTCTATTCCCAATTTCTCATAATCCTTAATCAGGTTCCAAATTAGTGTATCACGTTCTAGTATGAGCTGACCTGACATCTGGAAGAATTTGGGAACTTAAAAAGAAGGCAAGAAGTGGAGAGGGAAGAAGCCGTTGGTAGAAATCCATGAAAAGAGTTTCCCCATCTGTCCCAATCCATCAGTTCAGTGATGGTTATTTCATACTGGCATCCTCACCTTACCTTGGCTGATTTGAAGTCACTTTTACTCAAGGCCAGGAAAGAAATTATCAGAGCCAGCACAAGTTATTCCTAGATTTTCCCTTTTTGACCTCGGAGTTTGTTCTTATATGATTCAACTTTTCCATTTTTCAGACTTCACCTCTAGGACTGTGGATATTTAAATATGTTTTTCCTGAAGAGTCAGAAGAAATACCTCTAACAGGTTTTTTTAAAAACATCCTCTTTTTGAAAATATGGAAATATCCATGTTCAAAAATTTAAGGAACCTAAATCCAAAAGATATTAAGAATTTACAATAATGCTAAAAAATAATTGATGTTCTGTCATCTCTTTTGCCAGATATGTGGTTCCAAGTAACTTTTTTAGTTCTATAAGATGTAGAAAATGTGCTGACTTGCATTGGCAAAGGAACTACCCTCATCTAAAAGCTCCATATAGGTCCAATTCTTATTACATCTTACATATAATCTTATTATGTATATGTATATACATTATATTCATCTATCCTTATGTACAAATATTTATGTATATATACATGTGTATTATATGTAATATCCATCAATATGTACATATGTTACAATACTATACTTTTGCTATGTATGCAAATGATAGAAAGTATTTGGGACAAAGTAAATGATTGTATTTATCAAGCAATATGTAGGCCTTAAAGTATTTTATATCTTTAAATCATTTTTAATATGAAATGTGTTCTTATGCTGAAATAATTTACTTTTTATAATTTGGCAAGAGATTTTTACACATATTCTTTAATTTTTCATCATAAAATAACATAACTCATGGCATATTAAGTGTGTCTTTGACAAACAGTCCATTTTAGCAACTTCAGCCTTTATGATAACTCATAGATTTTCAGTGGGGCTTAAATCAGGTCAATTCTCAGGCCACTGAAGCATGTTTATCTCCATCTCTTAGATAAATGTCTTAATTTTTATGTGTGTCATGTACAAGGCTGTGATTCATTATTCTTTTTCTCTTTGAGAATTTTTTATAATGCCAGAATAACTTTGCTTTACAGGGTGATGGAGGCATGGCCCATGAGGGCCCAGTCCTGGGAGCAGAACAACTAAATGTGAATATTGGATGAGTTTTTTTTCAGAAGATCACAATGAACCTGGAATGAAGGGACCAAATGTTCTACTTTGGAACCTAGGCAGATTTTTTGGTTAATATAATCTTCTCCCTGTTTACTATTTATTTTATTTCTCTAACTTTTTAAAATTTCTACTTCTGCAGTCTTTAGCCCCTACCAAGTAACCTTGCAACAAGACCTGTTATGTAACCTGTTAAGCAATACTTTCCATTGTGCTATATGTGTTACATTATTGCAAAATTTGGGGTAGGAGGTTTTTTTGTTTGTTTGTTTTGTTTTGCTTTATTTTCTTGCTGTAAATGAAGTTCTAAGCTTACCACCTGGGATACCTTATTCATTAATCACCTTTATTCTATTATGAATTGTCACTTGATCTTTGAAAAGAATTACAAATCCCAAACCAGGGAGAGAATTATAACAAGGTTCTGGTAGAAAGGGAGCTAAGTCAATATAGAACCCATCAGTTTTATTTCTCCCTCATTCTAGAAATGAGAGTTCAGAACTGCAAATTGAAGTTCTCTAATACAGTAGCAGTTTTAAAAGAAGTCTCTATTCATTTGTACTAATCATTTGCACCTCCTTTTTGATCCCATCTAGGATTTTTCTCAGAAAAGAGTGATTTGTCATTTTCTTCCCTCCATTGCATTAAAAATGAGAAAACTGAGGCAAATAGGGTTAAGTGACTTGACTAATGTTATTATCTGCAATTATCACCCCTTGAGAAAAGTGTAATATAGTTCTCCATATCCTAGAGAAGGTATTTATCTGACTCCTTTTATGGGTATCAAAAATGTCTAAAGATTTTTTTTTCTATATCTGTTGTATCTTTACCTTCTTTAGATCCTTTGTAAATCAATAGTTCAAAGGCCACAAATTATATTATTTCCAGCCCAGATTCTATGTAGTTAATGTAAGTTAACTATTTTCCTCTTCTTTTATCTCTTTAGGGCTATTTCTGCCTTTCCTGTAAACCTGTCAGGGACTATGCTGCTAGAGTCCAAATAATATGGTTCTACCATTCTAAATGGAACAACCACTTTCTTACAATATTTTCTGCAAATCTTTTCCACTTTTCTTTTGTGTATAGCCCTCTTTCTGTTTCCATGCTTGAATTCCCTTTGGATGACTTTGCCTGGGGATGTTGCCATGCTTTCTTTGAACTGATTTTAGTCTCATTGCTCCCTCTACTATATAAGGAGATATGTCTATAATTGTCTATCATTATTCTTTGTAAGATAGATGATTTTATATATTATAGGTATTCTATCTATCTATCTATCTATCTATCTATGGGTATTTCCTCTAGCAGCTATCTCTCTCTGGAATTAATTAATTGTTTGTTGAATAAAGTATCTTTCCTTTTTTTTTTTTTTAATCTCTCTTCAATAATACAACATGATAATAAAGAATACAATAGTTAATCTATATTGATTTGATTTCTAGATCAAGTAATAGTTAATGTTAATATAATTTTAGTTGTCAAATATATTCTTAATTTTATGCCATATTTTTGTTACTATTTTTAATTTTTATTTACTACACATTCTGATCTCAATTCTCACAAGTAGATAGTCTGATTATATATAAACAAGTATGTAATTCAGGACTGACTCATATCCATTATATATATATATATATATTTGTCTATTAAATTATATTCAGCTTCATTCCTTAATTCCTTATGTTCACCATTGGTGTTTATCATGTCTAATACATACCAATTCAATTTTTAAAGAAAAATTTGAAAAAAATGACATAGATTCATAAAACTTCTACATAATTTACATCTTTGTCCTTTCTCATTTACTTCTCCTGAACCATACTTTCCCATATATTTCTTCCCATTCTAACTTCTCCCCACTTTGTCATTGGGAACACAAAATGTCAGAGTAGGAAGCTTTGATTTGAATGGTCTTTTCAAGTTCTTCATAGAATTTCTCTACTTTGATCTTGGCAATGAAGGTTAGGGCATAAGTTGTAAAATTATTTTCATGGTGATCATTTTTAGAAATACTTATCAATTGTACTGTAAGAGATGATATTTATCCCAGGAAATAATTTCTTATAAATTTTTCATGTACCATAAAACCCATTCTACCAGAGTATCCTTTGTTACCTTAGACTGTATAAAATATAATGCCTAGATGAAGAAAGATGATAGTTCTCCTGAACACTACTATGATGAGAGCACATTTAGAGTACTATGTTCTATTCTGAAGTAATATTTAGGAAAGACATTGACAATATGAAGCATTGTAAAGCAGTTCAGTGATGAGAGAACTAAAAATCCTGCCTCATGAAGGTCAATTGAAGGAAATGGAATTATTTAGCCCAAAGAATAGAAGATTTAGGGAATAACATGACAGCTGTTTGCAAGTGTTTAAAAGGCTATATTTGGAAGACAGATCAAATTAGGTCCACTCAACTGCAGGGATTGCAATGAAGGCTCTCTGCATGAGTTCAAAGTATATTTAAAATGAGGAAACTTGATCAGTTTCACCTCCCATTTTCATTCTAACATTTGGTGGTAAATTACTCTCCAAATGAGTGATTATGTGGTAAGCACTTGTACAAGAGAGAGGGAGGAAAAGGAAACAGTTAATTTACAAGATTTATGTGTCCCAGATAAATGTATTAAAGCAGGGGTCCTCAACCTCTTTTTGTATGTTTTTGGCAATGTGGTGAAGTCTATGGACCCCTTCTCAGAATAATAATAAGCACGGTGAGCATTTATGTAGCATTTTAACATTCGCTAAGTACTTTGCTTGATAACCCATTTTGATCTTCAAAACATGAAGTATGCTTATGAAGTAAATGCCATTATCATCCCTATTTTACAAACAGGGAAACTGAGACAATCAGAAATGAAAAACTGATAAATTGCCTAGGATCTCATGATATGCCTGAGGCATAAATGAAATTCATTTCTATGCTCTATTTAATGAATCACCTCACTACATCAAACACATAGAATTGCAGAGGAAATCAATTAATTGAAATAGCTGTCAAAATAATATATTTTTAAAAGTTTATGGATTACAGATTAAGAATTAATGCATTTTCTTTATAACTGGATAGAGACAGGAAGGAATTGTTTTCCAAATCTGAATCCAAGTTAAAGTGCTATTGTAGTCATTTTAGTCATATCCAACTCTTCATGACCTTATTTGTGGTTTCCTTGACAAAGATATTGGAATGGTTTGCCATTTCCTTCTCTAGTTCATTTTACAGGTAAGGAAACCGAGGTAAACAGAATTAAGTGGCTTACCCAGGGTTACACAGCATCTCAGGCTAGATTTGAATTCAGGAAGATGAGTATTCCTGATTTCAGGCCTAGAACTCTATCCATTGTTCAATCTACTTATGACAGCCATTAAAGATGGCTTCTCAGCTGTCCCTTTTTGTATGAGAAGTCATATTTTTGGTCTCTGTTAGAGGGGTTACAGATCATTTGGGCCCCAATGAATATGTATCTGTGAATTATAATTATAAAAGTAGAAAAAATGTCAGCTGGTTTTGAGGGGGGAAACAAGAAAAAGGAGAATAAAACAGCTATGTGACAGTGGATAGATTACCTAGATTCAAAAGATCTGAATTCAAATCTGGCCTTAGGCAATTTCTAGATGTGTGACTCTGGATAAGTCACTTTAAATTCTCTGTCTCAGTTCCCTCAGCTATAAAATGACAATAAAAACATAACATTTCTTCTTCTTGTAAGGATAAAATCTCATAAAATTAGCAAAATGTTTTGAGAACCTTAAATTACTATATAAGCACTATCATTATAATCATTATTGTTATTATTATTATGAAAACTTTATAAGCTAATAGAATAGGAGTCAATTCAAAATTGCTTCTCAAATGCAGTGAAAAAGGTTGGTTTTCTCAGATGAGAAGCAATGGTCTTCTGGAGGTATTTCAGAGTTTTATTCCTCAGAAAAACCTATGAATGGTAACTCAAACTTTATAAGGGAGGGGGAGTAAACTTCTAATATGCTAAAATCTTAACAAGAGAGCAATCTTAATTATTAATCTAGTTATTTAGAATGTATTAATGTGAAGGTTGTTTGAGTCTATCAATCATATTACTCAACCTAAAATAAAGTAACTGAAAAGATCTAAGCCCTAATACTTTGGTGAGGTGAAAATATATCTCAGTTGAGGTAGACAGAGGTCTGAACAAGGCCTACACATTCCTATTCAATCCATCCATTTCAAGGTAACAGGATATTTCTATTTGAACACTAAGGGACTTTAGTTATGTTCTGTAGGGCTTATAAGAAAAACAAAAAAGTTAGTTTGGAATCAACAATTTGAGTATCTAGCCTCCGTCCCAAAGTGACATACATTTAAGAGGAACACCTCAAAGATACTAACAACAACAACAAAAAAAATTAAATAATTTTTATTCATTTTGACCTTAAATACAAAAAGCCATTTCCCTGTACATAGCACAACAGAAAGAGAATTCAATATAAAACCATACATTTCCATTTCACACTATTTACTTTTTTGAAAAACTAGGTAATAAGTACTACACATCATTTTTAAAGTTACTCTGCTTTTCTGTTGAGTTTTTTTTTTCTTTTATTCTGTGCTGTGCATTTAATTTTTTTTCCCCCTCTCTCTCTATCCACTGTTCTTGAGAAGGCTACCATCGGCTACTAATATGTATTAACTATACATACATACTTTTATTTATCAGCTATTTCTCTGGATGTAAATACCATCTTCCTTCATAGGTACTTTATGGTTGATGTGAGTATTTGTAATATCCAAAACAATTCAAAGTTATTCTTCTTATCCTCAAAGACTAAATCTTCACATTTGTCAAAAACAAGGTTACTATATCATTTGCTACTGTGTATTATATATCTACTCTGTCCTGTTAATTCTTATTTCTAAACTAGTAACAGATAGTTTTGATAATTACTTGTGGGGAGCCGGCACTAATCTACAGGTGATAAAGCCATATTCCTAAAACTACTCTAACCTTGAATAACCAGACATCTAGACACCTCCTGGAGTTTCCTACATCATCAAAGGCCCCTGATCAATTAGTCATTTAGTAGAAACAAATCCTTTGTCTAGGGTCCCCTCTGTACTGAGTTCGCACGACCCCCCCCCCCCCCACTCCCTTACAACCCACCATAAATACTTGTACTTTTGCCACAATAAACGAGACGATCAGAAAACTGTCTTGTCTCCATTCTACGCATCTCCTGTCTTTTGCCCCTTCTCTTCTCTTTCAGGGCCCACACACACTCTCTGTCCTGCAGGCCAGGGCAATTGCTAGCTTGTAATAGAGTTTAAGATGTGGTACTGTTAAACTTATTTCCTTTGCATTTTTTCCATTGATTCCTTTGATATTCTTTACCTTTTTGTTCTTCCAAATGAATTTTGTCTTTATTTTTTCTAGCTCTGTAAAGTAATTTTTGGTAATTTAGTTGGGATTACAGTGATTAAATAGATTAGGTAAAATTGTCATGTTTATTGTATTGACTCTGCCTACCTGTAAATAATATTTCTCTAATTACTTAAATTTAACTTTATTTGTATAAAAATGTTTTATAATTTTTTTCATGTAGTTCCTGAGTTTGTTTTAGTAGGTATAATCCCTGTTATATTATATTATATTCAATTATTTTAAAGAGGGTATCTCTTACTCATTCTTCTTGCAAAGTTTTATTGGTAATACATAGAAATGCTAATGCTTTATATGAGTTTATTTTATATCTTGCCACTTTGCTAAAAAAATTATTTTTTTTACCAACAAAAGGATATCAAGGATCTGTGAATTATCTTTTTAGATTGTGTGTACTCAAAGATTGTGCACTCTTGACTCTTTATGTATAAAAGATTTAAGATTAGTTACAGAGTAGAAATAATAGAGTGGGCAACCTTCTGATGATGACAAGATAGAATGAGATTACTTGTGTGTGTAAGGAGTTTTGCCTTGGCAAAGGGAAGGATCAACTCTTAAATGGAGTGGAGAAGATAGTGGCAGAAGGCTTCTGGGTGATGTAATATAAGGAGAAAGGAAATCAATAACCTCCATTTCTTTTTCAGAGAAATATGAGACAAGGTTTTCAACTGAGAGGTTGGGAGGGGGGAGACATTTGAAGAACATGAAAGAGTTTAGAAAAGCTATTATGATAATTAAGAGAGTGAATGTTTAGGGAGAGGTAAAAATATTACTTGCTACAATTGAGGCCAATTGAGATTATGTAATGTTACAAATTTATAGTGGATTAAGTTAGGACAGTATCTTCATTTTCTCCAATTTTATTTAGTACTATATGAGTAGGACTGAAGGCAATAGATGGTGGAAGTAATTTATTGTTTGGGGCTTTGAAGGATAATATCTTCAACAGGATAAAAGGGGAAAGAGACTCAAGAGAAGAGCACAGTACAGAGTTGAACTGGTTTATGAAAAAATCATAATGGGGAAGTGGAGAGCACAGTCAGTGCAAAGATGGGGGATGGGGGATGGAAAGGTAGAAAAACTGGATTTCATAGTGAGTATGAAAAATAGAGTTTGGAGTTGTGAGACAGAAAGAGAGATGAAATAAATTAGGATCAGATAAAGTAATTTAAGAGTTCATGAATATGAATATGGAATGGCTGACGGTAGATCATAGCAAGATTAAAAGTATGATCATTTTTTTTCTTGTGGCTACAGCAGGATGGAGGAGTAATTGGTCATAAAAAATGTGTATGTTCACAAATCAGGAGTTAAAGTTTTTAAGGGAATATCATTATATAAGTTGAAGAAAAGTATCCTTCAAGTTTGTAGACACAAGCCATCAGAATCTTGATTGGTAGATAAATGTAGACTTCATGAACTTCAAAGTAGAAGCCATCAAATGATATTTGCAGAGGGATAGCACAGAAGTAGCAATGATGAACAAAGAGTATTCCAATTGACCTGCCACAAATAAAGCATTGAAGTGGGGAAGAAAGGGAGAGAAAGCAATGTCCCGAAAAGTATATTCAGGAAATCTGTATCATCAGAAAGTAGGTAAATCTCAGTGAGTGGAAAAAGATGGGGGGATTTAAAAAAAAATTAAGATTAAAGCAAGTTTGTTATCTTTTGAGCAGGTTTTACAGAGTACAGCAAAACAGTTAGATAGTTTAGAGTGGTAAATTGGGTGTCAGATGGTAGTTGGGACAGGGCATGGGAAAACTGGAGAAATCAATCAAGGATGGACAATTGCCACTGGGATTGCCATAGGCTCAAAATTACCAGGTTGTGATACACTGAAGTATGTTAATAATTTAGGAATTAATTCAGGTGGGTTTTCATTATTCGTAAGGCTCTATCCTCTAGTGGAGCTTGTCCCAAAGCATCAGGCAACTATGTGTAGCTGAAAAAGATGGGTGAATATGAGAAAGAAGATGGAGGATATCTAGACAGGTGCAAGAAAATCACTGTGAGGTGGCCAGAGATAGTTCATGGAATGCCTGAACGATGATGGAATGGCTACTCAGGGTGACTCACATAGGCAAGGTAGTGCCTCTGGGACTGTGGATGATCAGAGCAGGTACCTGAACCACCTAGATAAAGGATGAGGAACATCCAGTTCTGCAAAATCATTTGCTAAGGAAATTGTAGGTGATGATGAACAAAAAATTAGGTGGAATAATCTCCCATTGTTTGAGTTCTGTCAGTTGGTAAGTTTGTACTGCCAATGCCATTATAAATATCCAAATGGCCCTCATCCCTGGTTCCCTGACAAAATGTCTACTTTGGATGGCAGAAGCAAGGAAGGCTACCTCTGTAGTGTTGAAGGAGGTGTGAGAAAGCAGGTCCCGGTCATGCTTTGCATATGCATTTCTTTTCTTTTTTTTTCCTTACTAGTATTTTAATTTTTCTAATTACATATAAAGATAGTTTTTAACATTCAATTTTGTAAGATTTTGAGCTCAAATTTTTTCCATCCCTCCCAAACAAACAAACAAAAAAAGAAAATATTATGCTTCTATCTGTATTCAGACTTTACAATTTTTTATCTGGAAGTGGTCAGCATTTTTTTATTACAAGTCCCTTGGAATTTTCATGGATCATTGCATTGCTGAGAAGGAGGTTAAATCTATTATAATCGATAATACAATGTTGCTATTACTGTATACAATATCCTCCTGGTTCTCCTCGCTTCACTCATCATCAGTGCATGTAAATCTTTACAGTTTTCTGAAATCCATTTGCTAACTATTTTTTATAGAACAATAGTATCCCATTACATTCATATGCCACAAATTGCTCAGCTACTCCCCAATTGATAAGCATTCCCAATTTCCAATTTTTTGCCACTACAAAAAAAAACCTGCTATAAATATTTTTGTATATATGGGTCCCTTTCCCATATGTATTTATTTTCTAGCCAGAAATATAAAGTGATTTTCCCCCTTCTTTCATCTTCTACTCTTCACTGAAATATGGCTCTCTTCTCTTCCCCCCACCCCCCCTCAACCCCCTGCAGTCCTGGTCACCCTTTCTAGCACTGGTTGAACTTTTATTTAAAATCATAGACTAACAGATTGAGTTGAGGCAATTGGAAGACTCTTTGCTCTCCATTTCCACTTGCCAGTTTTTTTTTTTTTCCCTGCAACCATCACTCACTAACTTCTACTCTTTGGTTCATTCAATCCAAATTTATCCCTCAATCAAGTTTCTGGTAGCTACTATTTATCATACCTCCAGGACATTCTCCTTCCATCAGTGAGTTCATTGCCTGATTTATAGTATTTTCACCTTCATCAGGGAATGTCTGCCTGCATATTGATACTCCCTCAAATATTCAAACTTTCTATTTATTCTGTCTAGGACAATTTTCATGACCTCCTCTGCTCTACATCATCTACAAACAAGTGATCATACCCTTGCTTTTGTCATAATCCATAGGAGTTCCACTTACATATTAATGAATTCCAAAATTTCTTTATCTGATTGTATTTTTATTATTCTATTTTTCTGTGTTTTATGACTGCCAAACTTGTTCTTTATCCTCACTGTGACCTTTACTTCTTTCCTAAGCTACATTGGCTTTATTTTTCTCACTTTCTGATCTTTACCCCCTTGATGAATAAATTCACCCCTACAGTATCTTCAAGCCCTTAACTTTTATTTCCTATTCCCTTATCCTATCATTAATCATGTCTTGCCAAACACCAATCCTAGATTATTTTATTAGCTGTCTCTTTTACTTCAGTTTATATGCTACCTGGACAAGGAAAACTGGAGAAAACTTATGACTGGTTTCACTACAAATTTATGCTGTATAACATCAATTAGATTCTACTCTAATACTTTGCTATCCCTTTCTATTAAAAGCTCTTTCAAACCTTTTCATTGTTCTTCTATTATCTGAGGATCTTGCTTCAGAATTCACTGGGAAAAAAATTAAGATTATTGCTAAGTGCTCTCATTATCATATTGTCATTTCACATCAGGGACATATCATACTCTAAAATCTTTTCTTTGATTCCTGAATTAGAGAAAGAAATGAATCTTCTTGTCAAGACACCCCCTTCTATATTCACCCTCAATTTTACCCTTCCCCATTATTTTCTAGCAAATTACACCCACAATCATCTCCATTCTCTCTTCTTATCTTTCTAACTACAGTCTTCTTTCCTTGCAGCCAATCAGGGGTCCTCAAACTACAGCCTGCAGGCCAGATGTGGCAGCTGAGGATGATTATCCCCCTCACCCAGGGCTATGAAGTTTCTTTATTTAAAGGCCTACAAAACAAAGCTTTTGTTTTTACTATAGTCCGGCCCTCCAACAGTCTGAGGGACAGTGAACTGGCCCCCTCTTTAAAAAGTTTGAGGACCCCTGCCGGAAATACACCTATATTTTCCTGTCCTCAAAAAGTTCCTGTTAAACACTAGACACTAAATAAATCCTTGTTGATTGATGTACTTGATCCAGTCATTCTTACTGACTATTATGCAAATCTCTTCTCCATTTTTAAGTCATTTAGGATGAATAGAGATAGGAAGATATATATATATATATATGTGTATATATATATATATATATATATATACGTATATACACATTTACATATATACAAGCATGTATGTATATATAAAATACACAAATATATATATGAAGATATGTATATGTATTATTTTATTATAAAGATATTGTGAAGGTAAAAAAAAAAGGTTTGCAATGGGTTGAATATGTGGGGTAAGGTTAATGAAGAGGTAATAATGACATTAAGGTCATTCTTAGTGACTCAGCCTAATTGGGAGTATAGACATATATAAAAATGTACATAAGAGGGTTTGGGGGAAAAGATAATCTATTCTCTATTCATACAGTTGCTACCCTAATTCAGGCCCTTGTTCCCTTTCAAATAGACTACAAGAGATCACTACAATATCCTTCTCTGCCTCAAATCTCTCCCCAGATAATCTCTTGTTCATTTGGTTGACAGGATGATTTTTTTCTAAAATGTATCATGTCAGTTGTTGAATCATTTCAATCATGATTGACTTATTGTGATTCCATTTAGGTTATCTTGGCAGAGATAGTGGAATGATTTGCCATGTCCTGCTCCAGCTCATTTTATATATTATGATGTATCTACTTTTTATATGTTATCACCTTTGGAATGTAATTTTCTTAAAGGAAGGGACTATTTTTGCCTTTATAATTTCTCAGTATTTATTACAATGTCTGACTCATAGTAAAAGCTTAATGGATGCTTATTGATTGGTTAAGCATAAAATGTTAACAGTGGTTTAGAGGAGATTCCTATTTAAATATGAGTCATACTGGATAATATATAAAATTAATTCCTTACAACTCAGAGAGTTTATGATTGTTCTGCTCAAGCACCATTTTGTTGTTTGTTGTTGATTCACTTCAATAGTGTTCATCTCTTTGGATCCTCATTTTAGGGTTTTCTTGACAAAGTGATAAAAGTGATTTGCCATTTTCTTCTCAGCTAATTACAGATGAAAAAACTGATTTGACTGGAATCACACAACTAGTATCTGAGATCAGATTTGAATTCATAAAGATGAGTCTTTTTGATTACAAACTCAGGGCTCTATCCATTTTGCCACTTAGCTGCCCATCATATACTATTTAATGATTCTTTACTATCATATCAGGTTATAGCTCCCTAAACCTGACCTTTAAAGCCTCATTAATATATATAAAAGTTCCATTCTTTTTAGCCTTATCTCATGTTAGTTCTCTATAGGTAGTATATTCTAAAATCTAGTTGCATTGCATTTTTCCTATGTCTCATACTCTTTTAATGGTGTAATGTTTTAACTAGCTTTCTGGAGTATCTCTGGACAGGCCTTGGTCTCCGGTGGAGAAGTAATGAAAGCAGGAGAGCCACCACAAAAATGGTCAAGGATGGAGTCTGGAGTCTGGAGTCTGGAGTCTTGAATCTTCTCTGTGTTTGAGTCTCTGAATCTGAGATTGAGCTCGAGCATACAAATTCTCCTCTCCAGTCCTCTCAGTCCTTAAATGCCTTAGTACAATTACATCACTACAGCACACTGAGCATGTGCCAACTGTAGAACCATTACATCAAAATAAGCAGAACCAAGAGATCATTATATACTTCAACAGCGATACTGTATGAGGATATATTCTGATGGAAGTGGATTTCTTTGATAAAGAGAAGATCTAACTCAGTTTCAATTGATCAATGATGGACAGAAGCAGCTACACCCAAAGAAAGAACACTGGGAAATGAATGTACACTGTTTGCATGTTTGTTTTTTTCTTCCTGGATTATTTCTACCTTCTGAATCCAATTCTTCCTGTGCAATAAGAGAATTGTTCGGTTCTGCACACATATATTGTATCTAGGATATACTGTGACATATTTAACATGTATAGGACTGCTTGCTATCTGGGGGAGGGGGTGGAGGGAGAGAGGGGAAAAATCAGAACAGAAGTGAGTACAAGGGATAATGTAAAAAATTACCCTGGCATGGGTTCTGTCAATAAAAAGTTATAATTATTTTTAAAAAAATAAAAAAAGAACCATTACATCACCATATCACACTAAGTAGAGGCAAATTAGAGAACCATTATCTCATCAATCACACTGAGTAAACATCCTGCTGTAAGTATCCTTGCTTCAAGTAGAACACAGGTGGTTATGCCCTCCTTGACTTCTCAGAAAAGGTGTGAACACCAAGAGAAATGGGGAGCCAAACCAGATATTGTCAGTGGGTTTCCTCTGGGCTAAAGGGTCTTATACTTTACCCAGAGTTCTCCCATTGCTTGCGGCCCTCTACACATGGTTTTCTTCCTCTCTGTCCTTGGTTATACTATTTTATATAATTGCTGAAAATATTAACTCCTGGAGAAAGCATGCACTATTTGACTAGAAAATTCTGATAAAACACAAAGAAGTAAAGCAGAAAAATAGTTTTAGACAACATTTTCTATACTACATAATGATAAGTTCCAAAAAGCTATTTGATCTAGATAAAAAAAAGATTATGTAATTTTCAAAAATTCAAATTAAAAAAAAAATGAATACATAATAGTTACAACAATGGTCAGGAGAATGAGAATGCACATTAAGTGGAAAAATGCCTTTGTTTCAAAAATCTCTGATAAAATTTGATATCCAAGATATATGGACAAGATATATGGCATAAATAACAAATGACCAAGAGCCATTCCTACTAGGATAAATGGTTAAAGGATAGAGTGAAATAGCTTCAGAAGAAGATGAGGATTAATAGCTATATGAGAAAAGTCCCCAAATCACTAATAAAAAGAAATACAAATTAAAATATCTTGCAAATGGGTGAATAGTTGAAAGTTGTATTTTAAAAATTATGAAAAGATAAACAGACTAAGATAATGTTCGTGAAGCTGTGAGATGATCCATTTTCTCTAATTCATAATCTTGATTTATGTGATTAAAAAAATAAGTTAACTATTTATATCCTAGGGATAGCTAGGTGGCTTAGTGAATTTTTTTTTTCAGTTCTGTAATTAGGAGGACTCACCATCCTGAATTCAAATTTGTCTTCTTACTCATTATGAAACTCTGGATAACACTGTTTGCCTTATCTGTAAAATAGACTAGAGAAAGAAATGGGCTCAGTATCTATGCTAAGAAAACTCTAAATGAGGTGATAAAGAATCAGACATGACTAAAAGAACGGAATGACAACAATAATAATAATGACAAAATGATTATTGAATTTTTACCCCAAAGAGGATCAAGATGCAGAGAAAAAGTTCATATATACTAAATATTCATAGTACAACATTTTGTTTTAGCAAAAGTCTGTGAACAAATTTAACCATTTAAATGTGATAAAATATTATGTCATGAGAACAATAATATGAAAATTCAAATACGAGAAAACTTCTATTTAATAATACCTAGTGAATTAGAAGCAAAAGAACAATATATGCAGTGACTACAATAATGTAAAAGAAAATAATATTAAAAAGTGGCCAAATGTAGAATATTTTGAAAGGAAAATTTGAGTCCTTAAAGAGGCACTATTGGCACATAATGTCAAATGCACAAATGTAGTCAATATATTGCTTCTGCTAATGTATTTCCTTAGTTACAAAAGAGAATTCAATGCTATTTAGAAGAAAGCTTTGTTTTTCATAGTATAAAAAATAAATATCTTAAAACTTACTTCACCATCAAAAAGGAAACTTTTCCTGTCTTTGCAATCCCTACTGAATTTTTACCTCCTTTAGCTAATTCTAAAACAATCCTTCCCCTTGGGAACTTCACATATACCTTTGCATTTCTTTTATTTATTTGCCATTTATTTCTTTGTATGATAATGCTTTTGTTTTCTCATATTACTTTTCTAAATAAATAGAACTATGAACACAGTTTTTTCTGTGTCTCCAGTACTATTTTTTTTTCATTTCAAAATTATTATATTGGTTTCTTTTGGTTTTATATAATCACCAGTTCTCAATCTATAGCTCACTTTCTCTCACCCAGAGATGTAATAAAAAAAAGAAGAAGAAACATCTATAAAATTAATCGACACAACTATCACATCTGGCAATACATTCAGAATGATCCAATTCAACTCAATTTAAAAAAAACATGAAGAATTACAGAGCATTATAGGATTTAGAAGGTACAATTAAAGTATAAATCATCCTTGATATTATAGATATTACTCCTTAATAGTAGAATATGAAACATACATACAACAATAATACTTAATAATATAGAGCGTTACAAAGCAAAAGAGACATATGACATCTATTGTCAACAATGAAAATCAGAGAAAACTTCATGGAAGTGTTGTCATTGAAGCTGAGTTTTAAATGATGAGTAGAAATTCAATATATCAGGAGAATTTGGGAGAACACTTCACACCAAGGAAACAGTGTGAACAAAAGCATGAAAATGGATGAGGCCTTTCCATGTCTTTCTAAATCACTGAGCTCATTATTTCTTATAGCACAATAATGTTCCATCATAACCATATATCACAACTTGTTCAGCCATCCCATATTCAAGGGGATTCCTGCAATTTTCAATTCTTTTTCTCTGCAAAGAGTTGCTATAACTATCCAATTCATTTTCAAAGTTTTAATTACTATTTGTGAATTTCTATACCTTATTTTTTACTCACTATTTTTTCTCAGTTTCTCTTTTTGCTCTATCCCTGTTACCTTAACTCCTTTCCCACATGAAATGGTGAAGAATGGAGTAAGCAGAATCAGGAGAGTATTGTATACAGTAACAGCAATATTGTTTTAAGAATGACTGAATTATTAAATTATTTTGATTATTATAAATACACAAATTAAAAATAAAAGACATAAAAATCCTTTGGAGGGGAAGGTAGGACATCTTTTCTAGGGACTGAAGGAATAAAAGAAATGTCTATGACTCCCAGACATCTAAGACCAATTTTTCATAAATATCTAAGCTAACACTAGCCATTCCATCTCTGTCTAGAGAAAGAACTGTTAAATTGAAGCATATATAGAATAACTTTTTACATATGTATATCTTTATATATATATATATAATTTATGTTTGATGGTAGACAACTGTAGGGTAGAGTAAGGGGGAAGGGAAAAAAGAAATTTACATGATACCTTTATTATATGTTTAAGAGCAATAACAGTTGTACATAAGAGATTTGCAGTTTCATGGAAAAACAGGTTTATTATACTCTATTGTAGAAATGCTTGTTTTATTTCACAAATTAAAAATAATTTTAAAAAATTAAAAAGGAACTAGATGAAGTGAATGTATTATCTTTGTAGCAGTTTGATTAGAGTGGTCCAGTTTGGTTAGAACAAAAATATGTGAACACAATTATAAAACATTTTTCACACAGATAAAATCAGATCTAGACAAATAGAAAAATGTCAGTTCATGGGTAGTGTGAGCCAATAAAATAAAAATGACAATTCGACTTGAACTAATTTACTTATTCATTGTCATACCAATCAAACTATCTAAAAATTATCTGAGAGAGCTAGGAAACAGAGCAAGCAGTAGTCTATTGTTGGATCTATGGGGAAGGGAAGAATTCATGACCAAACAAGAGATAAAGAGCATTACAAAAGAAAATACAAAAATTTATATTAAATTAAAAACTTGTATACAAACAAATTCAATGCACCTAAAACTAAAGTGAAAGCAGAAATATAGGAAATGATTTTTTACAGCAAATGTCTCTTGATAAAACCCTCATTTCTCAAATATATAGAGAACTGAGACAAAATAATTAGAATATAAGCCATCCTTCAAGTGCTAAATGGTCAAAGGATATGAACAGGCAGTTTTCAGATGAAGAAATCAATTATGTCTAGGTATATGAAGAAAAGCTTTAAATCACTTTTGAATAGAGAAATGCAATTTAAAAAAAAAAAAAAACAAACCTCTGAGATACTACCCGAATCTTGTAAAAATGAACACTATTTTTTTTTTTACATTCAACTGGGGAAAACAATAAAAAAAATTATGTGTGTATGTGCAAAAGATAAATTTGAGATATTGGCAATGGAGTGCTAGAACCAGCACAGACCAGTTCTCAAGAATTAATTCTTTGATTTTCAGCATCCTCATTGGCAAATGCTACAAACCACGACTTAGTTTATTGTTTTGTTGATGGTATAGACTGAAGAGGGTAATGGAAAAAAATATTAATAGTGCAGATTGAACTTGGAAGTATGTTTTATGTACATTTTTTTCACCTAAGAAATTATTTGCAAAAAAAAATTACCCACCTACCCTTGGATACAAGATAGGAAGGAAGAGTAGCACCAGAATATAAAGAGCATTGCATCAATCTAAGAAGTTTGAGCTGTTCTTTGCATGCCCCTGTGTAATAATTTTTTGAGGGGAGAAGGTAGGACATCTTTTCTACGGACTGAAGGAATAAAAGAAATGTCTATGACTCCCAGAGATCTAAGACCAATTTTTCATAAATATTTAAGTTAACATTAGTCATTCCATCTTGAAAAGACTGATAGTGTTCCTACTTTAAAATATATCCATTCACTATTCCCAACAGTCACTGAAACCTTTCCTTCTATCACTGTGTCAGAAGGTGAGTCCTCTGTTCACATTGTTATATCCATTTTCCACTACACTGCATGTGCGGTGACCTGGTGCTGCTGATAAGACACGATTGCCTTTCATGTAAATCATTCCATTCTGTACCACCACTGCTAGATTTATTATTGCAGAGACTTGAATAATGGAAAACACTCTCAACAAGCAAAAAAGAAAAAAAAATCCTTGCCAAAAATTCTACCAAGACTTATAGAACCCCTTTTCTTGACATCCTGGACTGTCTTCCACAGACTGAGTTATTGCTCTAAGTAAATATGAAATGCACAAAATTCCCACAGATACCAATTTATTTTTCCTGGATAGATCAAGGGCAGAATGTCAGTTACCTGGCAATCTGTTCTTGGGAGTCATGAAAATTATAGACAGAGAAGATTACTTGATACATGTGTTTTATCAGGAAAAACAGGTTGTTACCTGTAGTGGAAAATGGATGTTACACTTGCAAATGGTTCATCATATGCCTCACTGGATATCTGTAAAGATAGCTTTTGAGATGTTGACTAAGGCAATACCCAACTCTGTCTGTGCTGTTAATCCTTCTGGAAATTGTCTGAGGTAGAAATGCTGAAATCAGCTCTGATACTTATATCAATCTTGACATACTTCCAGGCCAAAATTTAATTCATTTATTTTTCTTTGAGAGGTCAGATAATAAAAGAAAGTGATATTCACTACTACGTCACCTATTTTTATCCCTGAAGACTCCTTCTGACAATATGTGCCCTTGTTCTTTGTCCAATCAAAAGTAAATAATTGAAAGGCTGATTGAAAAAAGGATGATATGAAAAAATGATTTCACATTTCACCACAGCTCATACTCAAAGTTTATTTAATACTGAATTTGACTTTCTCTTGCATTTTTGTAAATTCCTTGTGTCATACCCCTCAAAAATATATTTCTGTATTATATGTATGTTTTTTATACACACACACACACACACACACACACATATAATTGGTGAATGGAATTTCTCTTATTCTTTGGTAAACCATAATACAAAATTATTTACTTCCTTCCTATCAAATCTTTAAGAGTTCATGTGAAGAGGAAATGTCACAATAGTGACAAAATGTTCATCTTTGGGTTTGGTGAACATTCAGAACTTAGTATAGTGCTTTATAACTGGAAGACAAAGCAGAAAGAGAAGACTTTGGTTAGGCATTTCTAATTAATTGCTTTTTCTTCATCCTAGTTGAAAATATGAATAGATACAGAAGATATGAAGCAGGTAGTAAAGATCACAAGATGTTACATATTTAGATGAAATGAAAAAAGACCAAGTGACCATACTTTGTTTGCCTTTTTTGATATGTAAATAAGTTCTTCAGGCAGTCTTGAATTAAATGTAGTTAGCCATGGTTAGACTGAAGGACATGCTATATTTTTGATAGCCCTCTAAAGATCAGGATTCACTCTTTAGGGAATTGAGTTCAGATTGGGGACAGTTCTAAGGAATATGAGAAGGAAGTTAAGAAGAGAGACAGCTATAGAAGAACTTAGCTCTCAAGAAGGCCTTATTCCTCAACTTTGGGTTATAATGGTGGTGGTGGTGGTGGTGAGGGGATTTCTCTCTTTCCACTCATTAGTTTGCATCTTCCAAGGGAGCTGGTTACCTAGTAGAAGATATCATATCTTTAGGAAATTGACACAGTCATCAAGGCCCAAATGAAGAAAGATTTATACCTGCAAATGATGTCTTGATCTGCAGAGATATAGGTCCAGTGAATTCATTTGACCTATTTTGCCCAAGATAAGTGACTTGAAGATGAGGTCATTGTAAGAGAAATTGGGATATTGAAGCCCTACAGTGTTAGACTTCCAAATAACCTTAGTCACACATATTCCTTATGCATATACCTTTCCAATTCGATTAGGATACTCTATATATGTACCCATTTTTTCCACTGATGTGTGTAATTCTGGCATAGTTTATCCCTAAACTGAAGAAATTCATGTTCTACAGTAATGCTACTTAGATTTCATTATGTCCTTTGGTCAATTAGCAAAAGATAATATACAACAGTGGGCTGGGCATCATCTATTATAAAGACATGACTTTGACTCCCCTCTCAAACACTAGCGGTATTCCATTAGATTTATTAGGTTTGCAACCTTGGACAATAACTATTAGAACTTGGCTGTAGGAATAAGGTCATATTGTCAATAGTTTTGTAGAGTATTGCATTTGATTCTGGGCACCCCAATTTAAGAAGGACATTGGTAATCTGGAAAGGCAACCAAGATGATGTGAAGTATTGTTTCATTAATCTCCTCAGCTTCCACAGTCTTAATGATCTTGCTTATGCAAATGAATCCCAGTTCTATATATCTAATCTAAAATATTCTGACAGGCTGTATAATCATACATTTTTCAACTACCTCTTGGACATTTCAAACTGCATGTCCCATGGATAGATACATCAAACTCAACATGTCCAAAAAAACTCATCATCTTTCTCTCCCAAACCCAACCACTTTTTATACATCTATATGAATATATATATATATATATATATATACATACATACATATCTGCACATCATACATTTATGTGTGTGTGTGTGTGTGTGTGTGTGTGTACAAATATATATTATATATACATTCACTTACCAGTTTTTCTGCTAACAATTTCTCTCATACCTGACATTTTCTATTCACACAATCATTATCAAGCCCTATCTAGTCTGGTTTATCAAAAGTCTCTCCACTGGTTGGTTTCTTGAAGTACTTCCCCAAATCTGTCCTTTTGGAATCTTGCTGCCAAAATGACTTTCTTTCAATGCAATTCTGATCAAATAGTTCCCCTACTTGATAAAATACAATGTTTTTCTTTTGATTCTAGTAGAAAACATAAATTCTTTTAGTTTTTAAAGCCTAAACTAATGCCAAATTTATCTTTTTAAAATCACTGAATACTACTTTTACTCTTGTACTCTATAATTTTGTTCTTCTTTATACACAACACTCCATCACTTATCTCAGCTTTTATGTTGCCTCCCCCATGACTAGAATTCACTCACTTCTCAACTCTGCTTCATGGAATCTCCTTCTTTATTCAAGATGTACTCTTAGCTGTATGACTCTGGCAAGTTACTTAACCCTAATTGCCTCACCAAAAAAAAAAAAAAAAAGATGCACTCAAGTACTACCTTAAAAAAAAAAAAACCTTCTTGATTTCCCCAATTATTAATATCTCCTTCCTAAAATATATTATACTTTATATTCATTTTTTGCTTATTCTCCTTTTACTAATTTCATATAGCTTACATATATATGTTTGATTCTTTGTATTTATATTACCAGTCCCTATCATATAATAGGAACTTAATAAATATTTGTTAAGTAATTCTTAGATCTAATTCAGTCTATTCATTTTGCACATGAGGAAACCAAATCTTACAGAGGTTAACTGATTTGTCACATAGGCAATTAGTTAAAGAAGTAGGATTTGAACATGCATCCTCTGACTCAAAATGCATTATGCATTTCTTTGTACCTTCTTTTTCTTATGTTATCTTTATATAGGAATATGTTTATGTTAGATCTTCCAACTCAAGGTTTTTTTTTTTTTTTTTTTTGATTTGATTTGGTTTGGTTTTTAACATCCAACAACTTCCTGGGCTATCCCTCTCATTGATAGTTTGGCTGCTTTGAAAGATGACTACACCAAGTTCAAGGTACTCTTTAAGTCTATATGCCTAAAATCATAGTCCATGAGCCCCCACTGTTGTATTCATCTTTAATGATCACTTATTTGAAAAAAAAAAAAACAAAATTTAAAAGTCAGTGCCTTTTAAAACTTGTGTCAAATAAATGATTAGTAAGAAAGAAAGAAAGAGTAATAATAAATAAATAAATGAGTAATAATAAAGCTATTTCTCCATAAATGTGAGCTGTCTTTTGTTATAGATATATACATGGCAAAAGAGTGGACACACACATAGAAAAAGTGGCCAAGACATCACAAAAGTTGAGCACAATAGAGATCTGTATCCCTTTTTTTTTTCTTCTTTTGATGTCCTCATACTACTTTCCCTCTCTGCCACCTATATGCTGAGAATGTCCTTAGCTGGGTTTTGAAGTTTGATCTCTATTTCTCATTTCAACTGCCTGATTAGATTGCCTGAACTTGTTCTCTGAGGGGCTCAACATCTATTACCAGGTTAGTTGCTCTGACCCAAGTCATGATTGCTAAAGAAAGAGGAATTCTCTTCTGTACTCTGGAAGGGTTATAATAGAAACTTTGGAGAATAATTCTCTCTTGTGAGTTCAGTTCTTCCTTTGTAGCTGGCTTTGTATTTTTGTGAACATTGAGGCCTAGAGAGAGCACATGTGTCCACAGAATTGTTTAGATTTTTAAGACCACCATGGGTATGCATGAATTTTAAGCCAGTTTAATGGCCAGTTGGTCTATAACTGCATAAAAACTTCACTTTGTCCACTCCTCCTAAAAGAGTAAGGAAGTATAAATGCTTGTTTATTCTTCCTTTAAGAGGTATGAATTAACCAGTATCAATTTTATATTCTTTAAAATCTGCCAGCAATCTGATTTGCAATGTATGAGTCACTTAAGACTTTACAAAGTATAATTTCATCAATCTTTTATTGGGGAGGGAGGACTCAGTTGATAGTCTCCTTATCAGTCCTCCACTACAAAACAATTTTAAAGTACAACATTGTACAAACACAGTTTTTACCTTAGGGGCTCAGGAATCTTTCTTTAATAGCCAATTAGCAATCATATTGTCTTGAAATTGTGTAAATACTGGGTAGAATATGGGAGCAGGACATTCACAGGCTCTTTAATGGTAATTTTTACATTGACCAGAAAGCAGGGGAGACTACTAGTTATGGAGTATCTGTAATGGATTGAAGCTGAGCAGATACACTGAGATCCGAGCACTTAAGGCTAACTACCAATTGGACAATACTCTATTAGTATATGCTTGGAGAAAGAATGGCCCCGCCCACTGTGCAAATTTGATCTGTTGTATAGGAGATTGGGTAAAGGATTTAGGAGGTGGAGTATGAGAGCCAGAGGCACTGCTGGCCAGATTCATGTTGTGATTGCTCTCACTTCATATTGCCATTCCTGTTCATCTCCACAAAGAATAAAGATCAAGGATTTTTGCTTATCATGACTCCAGCTGATTTTAAAGTACCCTGCATGCTAACAAGGTCATCACAAGTATCCACTGAATGTAAAAAGATAATAGTACATCAGAAAGAGTAGTAGGCTTTGAAAGGGCTTATGCCAACAGAAGACATGTACGAGTAAATAGTCATCTGCACATATATGTTGTCTCTCTAATTTTAACATGAGCTCTATGAGAGCAATTATTATCTTGGCTAGAATTGTAAGTGAATTGAGGGACCTTGATAAGGAGACATTAGGATGCTCTCAAAATGGATGAAAGACATTGCCAATTTTATTGTTTATTAAAGATTTACTTTTGGGACCTTGTGGTAAGAATGCTTACATCTTTACAAAGATGTCAGACATATTGCCCAAGTGTCTAGGTGGGGACTCAATTCAAATACCATATCATAACATCACAGAATTTGGGAATTGAAAGATATCTTTAATAGCCACCTAATCTAGCCCATCTATAATAGAAACAAAAAAATAGTCATGCAGACTTTGCTGAAAGATATCCAATCAAGGGGTCTTTTCTACATCACTTCTTGAAGAATTCCACCTTAACATATATATATATATTCTTCATTCAAAAAGGAAAGTGGTCTTCTCTTAATACAGGACAATGTCTATGATTTAGAAAGTTCCCTATAAGTACTGAAAAGACCCTGATATGTTCTAGGTCACATAGCCAATATGCATCAGAGACAGAATTTAAACTGCATCTTCCTGACTCCCATACCAACTCTATTCACAATTTCATATAGCCTTTTCCTTATTACTACCATTATTACTTTATTTATTATTAATTTCTTTAAATACTATACCTCAGACAATATAAGTACACATATGGATGTTTTAGTCTAGCAAATAAATTTCCATTTTCCCACAACATCAACTGATGGGGGACAGTTTGAGTTAATTTTGTTCATGGATAAATCAATCAATAACCCAACTATGGCCCCATACAGCAAGAAGTACAGAAAAGTATTTTTAAGACATTGGTAGAGAACTTTTGACATTCCAGTGAACCTCTCTTTCAATTACTTTTAATTTTCCTTAGTGAGAGTACTCTTACTCTCAGCTTAACTCCCAATTTTGTATATAGTTGTTTTCATATTGTTTCCCCACACTAAACTGTCATCTCCTTGAGGATAAGGACAGTTAATTAATTGTGTTCTTTGTTTTTGTTTTTTTGCTTTGCTTTGTATTCTTAGTGTTAAATACAATAGGCACTTAAAAAATATTTGTTGATTTGACCCTTAGACAGATGCTTTCAATTCCCTAAATTGCTTTTTAACCATCTTGGGAACTGCTTTTATCTGGGGGCTGCTAATAATTAAATACATATTTTATTCACCAGATTACTTATTTGAATCCTCAGGTTCTGAGTGATCTATAGCAACAGATATATAAATTCAGCTGTAGGATGTGTATATTCTGATCTCCAAGCCATTAGTGTATTTTCTGTGGAGCAAAATTTACCTGAATACATTCTTTTGCTCTTTTAAATGAGCCAGTCACTCCACTGTAGACTCATTCTAGGATCTAAGCCAACTGTGTTCCAGTTTGTCTCAGTCCTACAAAGATATTGAACCTATTATTCATGTTTACATTTGCAAATGGAAAGACCCTAGAACAAAACCAATCAGCTCTTTTCTGACAATGAAAAGTAATTTATTGGTCCTTATGTTAAACATTTTTTATCTCATAGTCACAGTTACCCAGGGATCAAACAAATGTGGCATTTTGTAAAGAGATGATATTTGTGTCCTTTATATCCATAATTACACATTTTAGAATATTTGTTTCTTAACCTTTGGTTTACTGATGAACATGTCCTAGTTTCTATGGCAATTTCTACAGTTATTATAGCTCTAAGCATCCTGAAAAAATATATCTGCTCATTCTGGAGAGGGATACTAAAGAAATACTGCTAAAAACTCTAATACCATTGCCACCTATGAACTATCAGATGATAAGCCTGTGTCTCTTAGACAACTTCTAAAGAATTATCATTGTTTAATTAGTACCTTCATAGGCTAATTGAGCACTCCCAACTAAGCTGAGTTTTTAAATGAAAGTCTAAAGTTCCCAAATTGTAGGAAAGCAAAGAGGAAACATATTATAAACTCTTAGGTTCTATTTGAGGAATGAGCTTCCATGGTTTTAGCTGTCCAGACAACAACTATGCAGGTTTCCAGTTCAACCAAGTTTAATATTAATAGCTAACTGAAAAAAAAAAAAAGCTCAATTCACTTAGAAAGATCAAGAAAGGAGAAAAGTGTGTGAGTGGGCATAAAATGTGTCACATAAACCATAAATGTCTCATAAGAAAAGACAACACAATGTCATGGCACTAGGACTTCATTTTTAAGGATAATTCTTCAAATCAAGGAGAGTTAAATTGAATCTTTAAGGCTACATAATCAGAATTTATTCATTATTTGAAAAAGGCTCTATTGATAACTTAATTGATAGCTAATCTGACATTTGTCTTCACCTGTATTATTATCACAAAAGCAATAGATTCAGGGCTAAAAAAAAACTTGCATTCTGAAAGTGGAACCCAGAATATTTAAATATTCTGACCAAGGTCATACAGCTAGTAAGAATTTGAACTCAGGTATTTCTGGCTCCAAATCTATTTCTCTTTCTACTGTACCAGCATCATCATCATCATCAACATCATCACATTTATATGATACCTATGATATGATAGACATTTTGATATTCTTTACAAATATTATCTCATTTTATCCTCACATCAACATCAATCATTATCCCCATTTTACAATTGAGGCTCTGAGACAAATAGAGATTAAGTCAGTTGTCCAGGATCACACATCTAATAACATTAGATATTAATTCAGATTTTCCTGACTCCAGACCTAGCTCTATTAAGCTGCCTTTTCATTAAATGAGCTTATTGTATAAAGAAAAGTAGTTTGATGCTTCTATAGATCTGCAATTTCACAGATTAAGATCACAGCTCAGCCTTGCCTTCATGTTTTATATAGCTCTTGTCCATATTTTCTGTTAAAGCCTCATAGGGTTTTCTACCCAATGAAACAGGGAGGACTTCCTCTAGATCTTTTGACATGTAGGTGTCAAAGTAGCACATGGCTATCCTTTACTCATGTCTCTCTTTTGCATATAATTAACCAACCACCTTTTCTAACCATCAAGCTTTCTGATGACATCTCTTAAGCAGGTTTAAGATCAGTAAAATAAAGTTATATAGTGAATAAAATCACTAGAGTTCTCTTTAATCTACTTTTAAAAGAGATAGATTTTTAAACTCCATTAACAAAACTGGTTGCATAACGTCCTTGTATTAATGGAAGTAGGTCTAACAGAGAGAACTTTTATTTAGTAAAATTTTTCTATATTTTATTATTTCTTTTGTAGGTGGAAATAAAACCTTTCATTATTGCCTTAGACAAAATATCTCACCATATAGCTATATAGTTTGTATAATGCAATATATCTTTATATACTGTATAATGATATAGAAAATGGCTTCATGTATAATCATTATGCAAAAAATGTCATTTATATAAATATTTATTTATATATATTGATATGTAATAAATATATATATATATACAATATTATTATATAGATTACTTGATACAGAATAAAAGACAAAAGACAATTTTGGTGCTATTAATTTAAAGATTTTTTTATGGCTATGTGAAACAAAGCAAAAAGCACTAATAAAGCCTATTGATATATCAATATGTGTTTATGTTGTATTGTTAATATAATCTCAATACACTATAAAATTACATATGCATGTAGTTTTATATATCTAAAACATAAAGTATATCAACATAGAATATTTACTAAATATCATCTAGAATATATGAAATGTATTATTTATGCTTTAGATCATATATTGATATATATTAGTATGCTTTATTAAAACTTTGGGTTTTTTTTTAATACGAACAACATTTTTAAACATACCATTCAAATGATCTGTTTCATCTTTAAAAAGGCATATCTCATTTTAGTGTACTTTGCTTTATTGCACTTTGAAGATATTGAGCTTTAAAAAAAAAATGAAGACTGGTGGTAACCCTATATTGAGCAAATCCATTGTTGACATTTTTCCAACAGCATGTGCTAGCATCATTTTTCTGTGTCTTATCTTGGTAATTCTAGCAATATTCTAGACTTTTTCATTGTTATTATGTCTGTTATATTAATTTGTAATTAATGATCTTTGATGTTACTATTGTAATTGATTTGGGGCATTGAAAATTGAACCTATACAAGACAGTGAAGTTAATTGATAAATGTTGTATGTGTTCTGAAAGTTCCATCAACTGGCAATTCCCTACCTCTCTCCTTCTCCTTGGTCCTTCCTATTCCCTGAAACATAGCAACATTGAAATTAAGACAATTAATAACCTTACAATGGCATATAAGTGTTCCAGTGAAGGGAAGAATCAATTGATATAACAAACTTTGTTGTCTTATTTTAAGAAATTACCACAACTATCCCAGTCTTCAACAATTACTATCCTGATCAGCCTTTAGTATTGAGGCAAGATCCCCCATCCCACCATCACAAGAAAAAAGATTACAACTTGCTGAAGGCTCAAATGATGATTAGAATTTTTTTTTTTAGCAATAAAGTATTTTTTGTCCGTTTTTAAAAATTTTTATTTAATAATTACTTTATATTGACAGAATCCATGCCAGGGTAATTTTTTTTTACAACATTATCCTTTGCACTCGTTTCTATTCCAATTTTTTTCCCCTCTCTCCCTCCACCTCCTCCCCTAGATGGCAAGCAGTCCTTTATATGTTGGATATGTTGCAGTATATCCTAGATACAATATATGTTTGCAGAACCAAACAGTTCTCTTGTTGCATAGGGAGAATTGGATTCAGAAGGTATAAATAACCCGGGAAGAAAAACAAAAATGCAGATAGTTCACATTCGTTTCCCAGTGTTCTTTCTTTGGTTGTAGCTGCTTTTGTCCATCATTTATCAATTGAAACTGAGTTAGGTCTCTTTGTCAAAGAAATCCACTTCCATCAAAATATGTCCTCATACATTATCATTGTTGAAGTGTATAATGATCTCCTGGTTCTGCTCATTTCACTTAGCATCAGTTCATGTAAGTCTCGCCAGTCCTCTCTGTATTCATCCTGCTGGTCATTTCTTACAGAACAATAATATTCCATAACATTCATATACCACAATTTACCCAGCCATTCTCCAATTGATGGGCATCCATTCATTTTCCAGTTTCTAGCCACTACAAATAGGGCTGCTACAAACATTTTGGCACATACAGGTCCCTTTCCCTTCTTTAGTATTTCTTTGGGATATAAGCCCAATAGAAACACTGCTGGATCAAAGGGTATGCACAATTTGATAATTTTTTGGGCATAATTCCAGATTGCTCTCCAGAATGGTTGGATTCGTTCACAACTCCACCAACAATGCATTAGTGTCCCAGTTTTCCCGCATCCCCTCCAACATTCATCATTATTTTTTCCTGTCATCTTAGCCAATCTGACAGGTGTGTAGTGGTATCTCAGAGTTGTCTTAATTTGCATTTCTCTGATCAATAATGATTTGGAACACTCTTTCATATGAGTGGTAATAGTTTCAATTTCATCCTCTGAAAATTGTCTGTTCATATCCTTTGACCATTTATCAATAGGAGAATGGCTTGATTTCTTATAAATTTGAGTCAGTTCTCTATATATTTTGGAAATGAGGCCTTTATCAGAACCTTTAACTGTGAAGATGTTTTCCCAGTTTGTTGCTTCCCTTCTAATCTTGTTTGCATTAGTTTTGTTTGTACAAAGGCTTTTTAATTTGATGTAATCAAAATTTTCTATTTTGTGATCAGTCATGGTCTCTAGTTCATCTTTGGTCACAAATTTCTTTCTCTTCCACAAGTCTGAGAGATAAACTATTCTATGTTCCTCTAATTTATTTATAATCTCGTTCTTTATGCCTAGGTCATGGACCCATTTTGATCTTATCTTGGTATATGGTGTTAAGTGTGGGTCCATGCCTAATTTCTGCCATACTAATTTCCAATTATCCCAGCAGTTTTTATCAAATAATGAATTCTTTTCCCAGAAGTTAGGGGCTTTGGGTTTGTCAAACACTAGATTGCTATAGTTGACTATTCTGTCTTGTGAACCTAACTTTTTCCACTGATCCACTAATCTATTTCTTAGCCAATACCAAATGGTTTTGGTGACTGCTGCTTTATAATATAATTTTAGATCAGGTACAGCTAGGCCACCTTCATTTGATTTTTTTTTTCATTAATTCCCTTGAGATTCTCGACTTTTTATTGTTCCATATGAATTTTGTTGTTATTTTTTCTAGATCATTAAAATATTTTCTTGGAAGTCTGATTGGTATAGCACTAAATAAATAGATTAGTTTAGGGAGTATTGTCATCTTTATTATGTTCGCTCGGCCGATCCAAGAGCAATTAATATTTTTCCAATTATTTAAGTCTGACTTTATTTGTATGGAGACTTTTTTATAATTTTGCTCATATAATTACTGACTTTCCTTTGGTAGATAGATTCCCAAATATTTTATGGTATCAACAGTTATTCTGAATGGAATTTCTCTTTGTATCTCTTGCTGTTGGGTTTTGTTGGTGATGTATAAAAATGCTGTGGATTTATGGGGATTTATTTTGTAGCCAGCTACTTTGCTAAAATTATGAATTATTTCTAATAGCTTTTTAGTAGAATCTCTGGGGTTCTCTAGGTATACCATCATATCATCTGCAAAGAGTGATAGTTTGGTTTCTTCATTGCCTACTCTAATTCCTTTAATAGCTTTCTCGACTCTTATTGCCGAGGCTAGTGTTTCTAATACGATATTAAATAATAATGGTGATAGAGGGCAACCTTGCTTCACTCCAGATCTTACTGGGAAAGGTTCCAGTTTTTCCCCATTGCATATGATGCTTACTGATGGTTTTAAATATATGCTCCTGACTATTTTAAGGAAAAGTCCATTTATTCCTATGCTCTCAAGTGTTTTTATTAGGAATGGATGTTGGATTTTATCAAATGCTTTTTCTGCATCTATTGAGATGATCATATGGTTTTTGTTTGTTTGGTTATTGATATAGTCAATTATGCTAATAGTTTTCCTAATATTGAACCAGCCCTGCATTCCTGGTATAAATCCTACTTGGTCATAATGTATTATCCTGGTGACGATTTTCTGTAATCTTTTTGCTAATATTTTATTTAAGATTTTAGCATCAATATTCATTAGGGAGATTGGTCTATAATTTTCTTTCTCTGTTTTCAGCCTACCTGGTTTAGGTATCAGTACCATGTCTGTGTCATAAAAGGAATTTTGTAGGACTCCTTCAATCCCTATTTTTTCAAATAGTTTATTTAGCATTGGAGTTAATTGTTCTTTAAATGCAATAAAGTATTTTTAATGAAAATATTTATGTTTCCTGCACACTTAAAATGATATAGTATAAAGTAACTTATATGCACTGAGAACCAAAAAGTTTCTGTGATTCACTTTATTGTAACATTTATTTTATTGCAGTAGTCTGGAACCACACCTGCAAAATTTCTGAGCTATGCCTATACTTTTCTTAGTTGAGAAATAATAATTTGAAGTGTGAAGTGTAGAAGCTGTTCTCTTTCTATCTCTCTTCCATGTCATATTCATTCTTTTCATTAACATGACCACTACCTTAGTCCAACCTTTATCATCTCTTGTCTAGCAAGTGCAATATACATGTATATTATATACCCCACACAAGGAAACATTGATTTACTTGATTTTGGTCACTCTAGGAAATAACAAAAGGATAACCCCATTAAAAATATCTCAAAATTCAAAGAGTATAAGACATCTATGGAATATCTCAATATTTAGAAAGGAAGATACAACTAAACACCATAATCCAGAGTGCAATATGTCTAAGAACAAAAATGACTTTGAAATGACAGGAAATTTGGAAATTAGTTTGATATATATTGGGTTTAGAACATTTGACAACAATAAACTAAGATTGGATAAGTGATCTAAAAATTAATGTTTTCATCATTAAATTAAAAGAAAGCCAGATAAGATATATTTCACTGGTATGATGAGAGAGGAAATTTTTAGGCAAGTTATTACATCAATATAATAATACATTTTCTGGTAGCAAAAACCTGCAAAGCAGAAGCCAATTTTCTGAGGAATGATTGAACAAATTGTGACACCTGATTAAAATGGACTACTAACTATATTATAACTATATTATAACTAAACTACACTGTACTATACTATAAGAAATTATGAATTTAAAACATTCTTTCAAAGATGGAAAGAGAAAATGATGAAGAGAAGCCAGAAAGTTGTGTGAGCACTCCTCAGTTTTCCTTGGAAACAGTTCTAAGACTCTCAATAGATTCTGGAGGGACAGGTCACACAGAAACTTCGAGTGAAACAATTTTCCAGCTTAAGATATTTTGAAAGGACTATAGGAAAGGTCTATCTCACTTGGGTAAAAGTGAATCTAGCTCAAATCATAATCTCAGTGAAAGCAAAGACTAGTGGTGGAATCCCCTCATTCCTGGCTTAGTGAGCCAGGATAGTTATGGTGGGGTTAATGTGGACAATAATTGCTATTCAGCATATGTGGGCAATGGATGAGTAGGCTAGGATCTTTCATGGGTGGGTTTGGTTGAGTCCTCCTCAACCTCCTAGGTTAGTAGGTAAGATTGCAAGAGTGATGAGGATTTTTATATTTAGGAGCAGGCCAGCTGTGAGACTTCCAAACTAAGCCCAGAATACAAATTGTGAATTCCCTGACAGAACAGGTGGGACAAGGCCAGCCCAACCCTCTGCAGTGAAAAGTCTAGCAGCATTTCTGGTCTCAGCACAGGAATCCAGTGAGAGGCCATAGTGTCCCTGAAAAAGAAGCTTAGGGTACTCTTTCCTATGCCCTAAAAACAGAGTTCAGCTTAAAAGAAATGAACAAAAAATTAAAAAGAGTTCTGACCATAGAAAGCTACTTTGGAAATAAGGAAGTTCAGAACAAAAATCTTGAAGAGGACAATGGCAAAATGCCTTCATGTTAAGCTTCAGAAAGGGATATGAACTAATCTGAAACTTTTGGAAGAGCTCAAAAAGAATTTTTAAAAGCAATCAAGAAAGGTAGAAGAAAAATGGGGAAAATGAGAGCTATGCAGAAGAATTACAAAAAAAAAGTCAACAGCTTGGAAAAGGAAGCACAAAAATTGGCTGAAGAAAAACAATTTCTTAAAAATAAATTTGGCAAAAATGGAGTGTGTGTGTGTGTGTGTGTGTGTGTGTCTGTGTGTGAAAACAACTCCTTAAAAATAGAATTGATGAAATAAATTGCTGAACAAAACAACTTTTAAAAAGTAAAATTAGCTAAAAAAAAGAGGAAATATTTTTAAAAATGTAAAATACCTCATTGGAAAAACAACCAAAATGGAAAATAGATCCAAGAGAGACAATATAAGAATTATTGAATTGCCTGAAAGCTATAATCAAAAAAAAAAAGAAAGAAAGAAAGAAAGAAAGAAAGAAGAAAGAAAGAAAGAAAGAAAGAAAGAAACTGGACAACATCTTTCAAGTAATCATCTAGGAAAATTACCCTAGTATCCTAGAATTAGAAGGAAAAATTATCATCAAAAGAATCCACCAATCACCTCCTGAAAGGGACACCCAAATGAAAACTCCAAGGAACATGTAAATTACAGAATTATCAGGTCAAGGACAAAATACTGAAAGCAGTCAGAAAGAAACAATTCAAATATCAAGGAGCCATAGTTAGTATTACCCAGGAACTAGCAGTTTCCACATTAAAGGTTTAGAGGAACTGGAATATGATATACTTTTGCTTGGTCTGAGATTAGGATAACTATCCCTGCCTTTTTAAAATTTCAGTTTAAACATAATATATTCTGCTCCAGCCTTTTATCTTTACTCCATATGGATATCTTCACTTCAAATGTGTTTATTGTACACACAATATTGTAGGATTCCGGTTTTTAATGTATTCTGCTATCCCCTTCCATTTTATGGGAGAGTTCATTTCATTCACAGTTAAGATTACTCTATATTTACCAACAATCTCTTTCCCCTATTTATGATCTTCTTTCTTCTTTTACCTTTTTCCTCCTTACCAGTGCTGTGCTTTTGACTATCACCTTTCCCAATTTGTCCTCCCTTTTTAGCCCTCCCTTTCTTATTTTTTTCCCCTTCTACTTCTGCTCTCCCTTTTATTAGCCTCCCCCCTTTTTTTTCTCATTTCCCCTCCTACTTCCCTATAGGGTAAGACAAATTAAGCTATATATTATTCCCTCTCTAAAACAAATCCAATGAGATTAATGTTCAATAATGCTCTCTCACCTCTCTTTCTCTCTACTGCAATAGGTCTGCTGTCTCTCTTCATGTGATAATTTATCATATTTTACCACATTTTTCCTCTTATTTAAGTACAATCCTATTTATACCATTAATTTCTTTTTTTATATCATCACATTAAAGTCAACTTATGTCTGCACCTTTGGTGTGCTTTGACAATATCCCTTGTGCTCTGACAAAAATATAGTTCTCAAGAGTTACAAGTATCATTTTCCTCTGTAGGGAAGTAAACATTTTAACATTAAAATTTTTTTTTCTTCCTTGTTTACCTTTTTTGTGCTTCTCTTGAGTCTTGTATTTGAAGATCAAATTTTCTGTTCAGGTCTAGTCTTTTCATTTAAAATGATTGAAAGTCCCCTATTTCATAGAAGATAATGCATAGTTTTGCTAGATGGTTGATTTTTGGGTATAGTCCAAGTTATTTTATCTTCTGAATATCACATTCTAGGTCTTCTGATCTTTTAATGTGAAAATCACTAGGTCCTTGGTAATCCTGATTGTGATTCCTAGATATTTGAATTGTTTCTTTTTGGCTGCCTGCAATATTTTCTCTTGATGATTCTGGAATTTAGCTACAACATTCCTTGGAGTTTTCATTGTGAGGATCTCTTTCAGTAGATGATCAGTGGGTTCTTTGAATGGCTATTTTACCTTTGATTCTAGGATATCAAGGCAGTTTTCCTTGATGATTTCTTGAAATATGTTGTTTTGGCTCTTTTTTCAACATTGTTTTCAGGTAGTCCAATAATTCTTACATTATCTCTACTGGACCTATTTTCTAGGTCAGTTGTTTTTCCAATGAAGTATTTCACATTTTCTTTTACTTTTTTTTCCTTGGTATTTTTTTGACTGATTGTTGATGTCTCATCGAGTCATTTGCCCAAATGAAACTTTTAGTGAATTATTTTCTTCAGTTAGCTTTTAAACTTCCTTTTGCATTTGGCTAATTATATTTTTAAAGGAATTGTTTTGTTCAGTGGATTTCTTTTTCATTTTGCCTATTCTGTTTTTTAAGGAGTTGTTTCCTTCAGTCCTTTTCTATGCTCCTTTTTCCAAGCTCTTGGCTCCCCCCCCGCATTTTTTTTTCATAATTCTTCTTCATAGCTTACATTTCCTTTCCTTGTTTTTCTTCTATTTCTTTTAGAATCTTTTTTGACCTCTTCCAAGAGAGCCTTTTGAGCTTGAGACCAGTTCATATCCCCTTTCAATCTTCATAGATAAGCATTTTGCCATTGTTATCTTCTTCTGGATTTATGTTCTGCTCTTCTCTGTTACTGTAGTAGTTTTCTATGGTTATGATTCTTTTTGTGTTTTTTGATCATTTTAAAAAGTTAAGCTTAGTTCCTACAACACTGGGGAAATTATCCCAAGCTCTTTCTTTCTTTCTTTTTCTTTTTTTAAATAGGAGGATGGGACCTCTCACTTACTTTGCACTGTACAGGAGCCAGTTTTCTTACTGTCCTCAGCTGGACTGGCTCACACCTGCCTATTATGCAGGAGTTCAGAGGCTCACAATATGCTTTTTGTTGTTGTTGTTGTATTGGGGGTCTCACAGCTGGCTACGATTCACTGGAGCTCTGAACCAGGACAGAGTAGCCAATTCTGCTGTACTTTAGCTAAGAATCTTCTGCTAGATGCCCTGTCCCAGGCCTTCTCTCATTGCATCTCAGGTGTGTTTCTTCTTGCCCAATTCAGATAGACATTTCCTAAAGCCCTTCCAAGATATCTTAAGCTAAAAAATTATTAGACTCTGATTGTTTGTGAGTTCTGTCACTCCAAAATATATTCAGAGGCTTGATCTGATATTGGATTCTGAGGGAAATTGAGGAAAGCTCTGGCAGTATTCTGGCTTCTCTCTGCTTTCTTGGCTCCATCGTTGGCATTACCTTCTTTAGGATTGATAAGTCCATGTATATTTAATAATTCAGTAGCCATGGTTGTATTTTCCAAATTTTCTAGATATAGAGTATATTATTATCCTCTGGATTTTAAGTAGTTCATTTGGAATTATATCCCCTCCTCTAATTTTATTACTAATTCATTTATTTCCTAAGGCCAACCTGACTTCTTTCTCCAGGGTGTCTGGCTCTAGATAAGTAACTACACTTTTGTGGTTATCAATAATGTTAAGATTTTTCTTGTACAGTTCTTTGTGCATTCTTGGCACTTCTTTTTAATCTCTTCTGATTCTTTTAAATCACTATCATTTTTATCTTTTATCATGCTCATTTTTTTCATGAAACTTTCCTTTGACATCTCTAATTTTCTTGAAAAGATCTCCTTTTCTTCCCATTCTACTTTTCCCCTTCTTTCTTTGCATTTCTCATTTAAGAAAATCTTCTTTTCTTTCCTTCCTATTGTCTGTAATTCTACATTTGCTAGGCATGTTTTTCTCTTTCTCCCTTCCCTTTCTGTGGTGAGATGATGGTTCTCTCTGCGAGAGAAGGTTTCTCGAGGAGATTTTCTGGAGGCAGCCTTAGTATCAGTTCAGATCAATAAATACCCCAAATGCAGCCAGCTGGTAAAAGTTCAGATCTTTTATTGTCTCCAATATAGCCCGGTTAGCTTTTCCTAGAGGCCTCTCTCCCTCCTTGGTTCTAAGAGCTCTTGCAGTTTTGTCCTTTGCTTCTGCCTCTGCTTTCTTGAGCCTTCAATCCAGTTCCACTCTTCATGTAATTCTGCTGAAATCTGTCCGAGAGCCTCTGTCTGTTTCTTTTATATGAGAGAGAGGAATTGTGGGATATGAGAGAGAGGGATTGTGGGTTTTCTCCCATAATGCTCTCTGGCCCTAAGAGCTTCAAGGGAGGTGTGAATTCACAAAGTTACAAAGTTTACTTTGTGAATCTCACATACTTGTGAACTCCAATGAGTAAAGGTGTAAACACAAGCATTGTATTAATTAGTTCTACTTAGTACCTTGTTTCAGGTTCTGGCCCAAAACTTGTAAAAATCTTGTAAGATCAGATCAATAATCTATCAACTCTAATGAGTTAGTGGTTTGTAAAGATTCCAACATCTCCCCCTTTCTTTTGTTTTAGAACATAGGGTGGTCATGACCTCCCTGACTTCTCAAGGATGTGAGAACTCCCCAAAAAAGGTGATCACGCCTTCCCTGACACCTCAGGAAGGGAGATGAAAACACCAAAGGAAATAGGAAGTCAAATCAGATTAGTGGGTTTCTGAAGGGTTCACTTGAAACAGGTACACATAAATCATCAATATGGGCCAGAACTTGAAACAGATATACATGGTATACATAAATTCATTCTTACACATAATGGGAGGCATTACACATAATTTACATAAGCACATAATCAATATAACACAGGCTAGTAGTAATGTAACAAATAACATGAATCAACATGAAAATTTAAGTACTGCAATAGTCTCATTGACAATTTTTCATCTCAAGGAATCCAATTATTCTTCTGGTTTTTCAAGAACTAAAACAGTCTCATCTTGTGTTAGGAAACTCAATGATTCTTGAAGATTTTTAAAAGTTCTTTTAACAGTCTCATTGTCAGCCATGCTCTTCAATGGTGATCACAATCAGCAACAGAACCACCCGATATTTCTTGGGTCTTCTCCTTCATTTTAAGGTCTGCTCCATCTCTTTGTGATGGACAAGGAGAATGCGGCTCGTTGGTACCCATCTGATTCCTTCTCCACTTGTAGAGATGCAAGCAAGCCTTCTCCCCCAAGCAATTAGCCTATCTGGTCCCTTCCATTCACCACTTTCTGGATCTCTCCACATCACCTGGCAATTATCTAAGGACAGTGGAACTGCTCGCACTGGACACTGCTCTTCTGATGGGTTATAAAACCTGTCTGCTAGAGCCAGTGCATCTTTATCAAAGATTAAAAAATTAATAGTATAGAGAACTAAATTTAGAAGTTCTCTAGGGTTACCCGTGGCTCCCCCTTTCTTTTGTTTTTGGAGGAGTGTCTTAATGTCCCTGTTTCTTCTTTCTATGATTGCCTGACCTTGAGGATTAAAGGGTATGCCAGTGGTGTGTAAAATCTTATACTGTGCACAAAAGTGTTCAAAATGTTTGGAGGTATATGCATGTCCATTATTTGTTTTTATTTCTTGTGGCACACCCATAATTGCAAAGGCTTGAATGAGGAATTCAGTGACCACTCGGGCTGTCTCTTTTGCTGCTGGTATTGCAAAAGTGAATCCTGAAAAGGTGTCTACTACAATATGGATAAAAAAAAGACTACCAAAAGATTTATAATGGATCACATCCATTTGCCAGATTTCATTGGGTCTCAAACCATGAGGGTTCTTCCCTGGAGGGAGTGTAGGAGGGTGGAAAGGAAAATAAGCTTTGATGAGTTTGTGAATTGTGTGAATTCACACCTTTCTTCTTTCCCTTTTATTTCCCTTTCTTCCTTAGCTATTTCTAAACCTCATCAGACAGTCATTTTGATTTCTGGTTCTTCTTTTTTTTTTAATATTTAGGATTTTATTTTTCACTAGTTACATGTAAAAACAATTTCTAACATGCATTTTTCAAACTTTGACTTCCAAATTTTCTCCCAAATTCATTCTCATATCCCCTGGCATTAAGAAGGCAAGCAATTTGATTTGGGTTATATATGTGTGGTCATACAAAACATTTCCATAATAATGATGTAAACTGCCCCCCCCAAAAAAAACAAAAAAACAAAAACAAAGTTAAGAAAAAGAAAAGTTAGAAAATTTGTACTTCAATCTATATTAAGACACCTTAATTTCTTTCTCTGGTTAGGGATTTTTTTTTTTTATTACAAATCCTTTACATTTGCCTTTGATCATTGGTTGCTGAGACTAGCTTAGTCATTCACAGCTGATCATCTTACATTATTTCTGTTATTTTGTACATAGAGTATTTCACTTCACATCAGCTCATAGAAACCTTTCCAGTTTTTCTGAGAGTGTCCTGTTTATCATTTCTTATAGCACAGTAGTATTTCATCATAATCATATTATTTAATTATTCCCCAATTTATGGGCATTCCCTTAATGTTCAATTCTTTGTCACCAGAAAAGAAATGCTAAAAATATTTTTTGCACATATAGGGCCTTTTCCTTTTTAAAAAAATCTCTTTTGGGATACAGACCAAGTTAGTAGTATTTCTAGGGGTGAAAAAAGATATGCTTGATTTTTTAGCTTTTTGGGCATAATTCTAAATTTCTCTACAAATATTTGAATTAGTTCACAACTCCACCCATACTGCATTAATGTCTCATTTTTCGTACATCTTCTCAACATTTGTTACTTTTGTTTTTTGTCCTTTAGCCAATCTAATAAATATGAGGGAGTATCTCAGAATTTTTTTAATTTGCATTTCTTTAATTAATAATAAGAATTTTTCATACAGCTATAGATAGTTTTGATTACTTTATTTGAAAACTGTTCATCTATCTTTGATTGTTTATCAATTGGGGAATGTTTCTTAATTTTATAATTTTCACTCAGTTCTCTATACATTTTGAATATGAGGCCTTTATCAGAAAAACTTGATTTAATTTTTTTTTCAGTTACTCTTGTTAATTGCATTTTCCCCCATTTCTTTGCCTGTTTATTCTATTCTCTCCTTTTTTCTATCCCTTCTAAAAAAGTATTTTGCTTCTGACTAACCCTCCCTGAATCCTTTCCATAACCCCCCTTTCTCTTATCACTTTTCCCTCTTACTTTCCTGTAAGGGAAGATAGATTTCTATATTCAATTGAGTGTGTATTTTATTTCCTTTTTGAATCAATTATGATGAGAGTATGGTTCACTCACTCCCCACTTCCCTTCTTCCTCATCCATTGTAAAAGCTTTTTTTTTTTTTTTTTACCTTTTTTTTTTTTCTGTGAGATAAATTACCCCATTTTAACCTTTCCCTTTCTCTTTCCCCAATATGTTCCTCTTTCACTCCTTAATCTTATTTTTTCATCATTCCTTTATGTGTAGCTCACTCCTCTGCTTGTAGGTATTCCTTTTAACTGCTCTAATAACAAGAAAATTTTTTATGTGTTTCCAAAATCATCTGATTCTTTAATGTAGAAGCTATTAAATTTTTTGGTATTCTGATTGTAGCTCTATGATACTATAATTTCTTCTTTTTGGCTACTTGCAATATTTTCTTCTTGATCTGGGAGCTCTGGAATTTAGCTATAATAATCCTGGGATTTTCATTTTAGCATTTTTTTTTCAGGAGATGATCGATGAAGTCTTTCAATTTCTCTTTTACCCTTTGGTTCTAGAATTGGTTCTAGAATATCATGATAATTTCTTGAAAGATGTCTAAGATTTTTTTTAATCAAGTATTTTCTATCTTTTCATTTTTGGGATTTTGTTTTGTTGTTTATTGATTCCTCATAAGGTTATTACTTTTCATTTGTTCAATTCTCATTTTAAGGAATTATTTTCTTCAATGAGCTTTGAAACTCCTTTTCCATTTAGTCAATTCATACTGTTTTCTGGGCCTTTCAGCTGTGCTGACTAGGTTTGTACTGGACTTTGTTCCAATCTCATATGTATCCAATCTCCTCAGCTCCAGGTCTTGTTTTAGCTTTGTTTAACTATATAAAGCCAAAAAGCAAGTAAGTCTCTCAGATCAGATTTGTATTCAGGTCTTCTTGACTCCAAGCCCAATGCACTGTCCATTGCACTACCTAGGTGGCTCCCTAATTTTCTATTATTTAAAAAATATTTTGTAATTGCACTTATGCATCATAAATGTACCCCAGGAAATTGATTACCTGATATTTTCTAATTATCTTGGTTGGAATATTCCATTACTTTTCCTTTTTCCACTATCCCTTTATATTTTGTTACTATGTTATTGTATATATTGATACTATGCTATCTTTTTTTTTTTTGGTGGGGGGAGTATTTATTTTGTATCTTAGTAGTTTGTCTTTTTAGTATATTTAGTATTTTGCTGAATATATTATTTGTCATATTTAAGATTTTTGTAGTTTTTCATATTTTCCAAATGGCATTAGTAAATAAGGGAAATTTGTCTCTTTTTGTCATTGTTTATGTTTTGTATTTATTTCTCTTGATATATTATTATGGTTTGTATTTTTAAATCTATGTCAATAAATATTACGTCAAATAATAATAGAAAGGAGGGAAATCCTTGCATTATATATATATGTGTGTGTGTGTGTGTGTGTGTGTGTGTGTGTGTGTATAGAGAGAGAGAGAGAGAAAGAGAGAGAGAGAGAGAGAGAGAGAGAGAGAGAAAGAGAGAGAGAGAGAAGAGAGAGAGAGAAAGAGAGAGAGAGAGAGAGAGAGAGAGAGAGAGAAGAGAGAGAGAGAGAGAGATTAATGTAAAAAATTAATGTAAAAATTAATGTAAAAAATTAATGTAAAACATTATCAAAGCTTGTTTTTTATGAATATTATCATGCCATTTAGAAATATTTTTCATATATTTAATTATGTTCATTGTTTACTAATGTTGACCATCTTTGCTTCCCTGGAATACATACAACTTGGGTAGTCAAGCATTTTCTTGGATATATTGCGGTTATCTTTCTGCAAGGATTTGAATTACAATTTGACATTATAATTATTAGGAATGTTGGTCTATATTTTGTTGTCTTTGCTTTATTTTTCCTTTTACAACTTCATTCAACTCATAAAAAAGTTTGAGAAATTATATTATTTGGAATTATTGAAAATAATTTATTTAGCATATGCATTAATGCCCTTTAAACATTTTATAGAATTCACTTATTAATCTATTTAAATAAGATTTTTGTTTTTATTTTCTGTGATTGATTTGTTTAAAATCTCTATGTCATATTTGGTTAATTTTAGAACTTTACATTTTTGTAGTTAATCTTCCCTTCCTCAACTTAGCTAAAATGCACTGACTATAGTAGGCTCTGAATATTCCTTTTTTGTTGTGGTTGTGATTTCATAGTTACATTTTGGGAGCAACAAAGGGGAAATAATTTGAGTTTCCTTTCTCCTTTTTGATCAGGTTAGAAAAAAGTCTATCAGGTGTTTTTAGTCTAATTTGAGAATCAACTGTTAATTTTGTTTATAATTTGTTGTTATTTATTTTTCCTTTTCTTTTGATCCTTTTCTCTTTCTGTCTTTTCTGTGATTTAAAATCTTCCCTTCTCCTTTCTTCTCCAGTTTCTTATGTTAAAGATAACTTACTTTTGCTGAAAACTTTTGTTAATTTTCTTTTGGTTTGTCCTCAATATTTTTTCTTCTAATGTTTTCTAAATATTTTTCTGATTTGTGTTCTATAACCTTTCTTTTTTTCTCCCTTTTGTAATAGTGACTATTCTGGCCTCTACTTCCTGAAGTTCAAGTATATTACAATTCATTCTTCCCCCAGTCTTTTTCTGGTACCTAGAAGGAAATTTAGGAAGGGTGTTTAGTCTCTGGCATCACCGTAAGTCTTCAACAATTATGTTCCTTTAATTTGAGTCTCAAGCTACTCAGTTGCAGCAATTCAAGTCAGATTAGCTTTTACAAGGAAATGTTTGCTTCAAAGATATAACAAAAACCTGTATCATCTCTACCCCAATATCTCCAGGGCATAGTGCTCTTTATACCTCTTGGCCTCTGAGGTGGGATGTGGATTAGATTCATAGGTAACTAAATTATTTAAAGGCTATTCAGTCCACTAAGTCAGGTTATTCTATTTTTGAATTCACATCCCACTTTCTACTTTAAAGGCTTTTTACCCCTTTGGAATGCATACATCCCCTATTTTGAAGTGAAATGTGTACTTAGTGAGGACAGGTTTTTCTTGCAAAATGTTTTTTCCTAATGCGCAAAATTGCCACCTTATGAAACTCAATATAAGAATTCTCTCTTACCATAAACACAGATTTGCATTCCCATGAAAATATTATTGATGAATAATGCCTTTTCCTTTCTCGTTCCAGGGTAAGAATTCTCTTCCATTTCCCTCTTGTTTCTCTTTCCTGCACCCATCATTGTTTTTATCTTTTTTTCTTTCAGAACCCCTTCTTTGAGAGACTAAAAGAATTATTTTCCTTTCACTATTCACCTAGTGGACTTCCCCCACCACCACCACCACCAGCACCTCCACCACCTTTCCTCTTCCCATTCACACAGCTTCCCACTGTGCCTTGCCTTCCACAAAGAATTGATTTTCTTGTGGTAGAGGGATGGGTCATAGGATTTAATCATTGAAGCATCGATTCATCTCTTACTCCAAGTCTATTTCTGAGTCGTTAAATTCTTCCTTAAACCTTTAACTCCTTACATCCAATTCATGCCTTCATAAACATGAGCAACTGATTTTATTATTTAATAATTTCTTGATAATTATATTTATTTATCTTTTAAAATATTTCTATTTCTATTCTCATATTCCTACACCCAATGGTATAGATCCTGCAGATAGAATATTCTGTTTACCTCTGAGTTTGGAGGGGGGGGGCAGGATTTCTTCAAATGTCTTTGTTTTATGAAGGTCCACCTATTTTCAGGCTCAGTTTTGCATTATAGCTTACTTTGGGTTTGGGATTGGTATCTTTTACTTTTTAAAAATATATTTTAAAAATTAAAAAAAAAATTTTTTTCTGATTTATTGTGATTGTAGAGTCATCATGTATAATGAATGTATTGCTTCTGGATGCTTGCAAAATTTGTGTTTGTTTTTCATATTTTAAAATTTAATCACTACATATTCTGGAGTTTCAAACAAAATTTTCCATGTCATTAATCTATGTATTTGTTTGATCACTGCTTTGCTATTTTTGGCTAATATTTAAAGCCTTTTTTGGTATTTTTCCTGCATTACTGAATTTAACTTTTCCTATTTTTTCATAATTTTTGAGGCCTATGATAGATAGTTAAATTATCTCTAAGCACCCTATTTTTAAATTATTATATGGTATTTTTCTGATCAAAAAAGCTCATGTTTTCATTTTAGAATTTTAAATCTTTTTAAAGTCTTATTTCTGACTTCTCAATAAATTTCAAAATATATCCCCTTTTCTTTTCCAACACTGCCACTATCCTAGTACAGGTCTATATCATTTCATGGCTGTACTATTTCAAAACCTACTACTGTCTTTGCCTCATCTCATCTACCCACTCTAGTTCACCTTCTACTCTTTCTTCTACTAAAGTGATTTTCCTAAAACCTAGGTTTGATTATATCACTCCCCTACTCAATAAACAACTTTTTAAAAATTTCTAGTTGGGCAAAAATCTTACTTCTGAGAAATTAACAGACTGGTTAAAACCAGAGAGGATGAATACAACTGAAATGAATGTTTACCTTCCCAGATTTAAATTGGAGGATAAACACAAGTGGCTCCCTACAATCTCCAGGATCAAAACTAAATTCTGTTTGGCATTCAAGTCCTTCATAACCTTCCTCTTTCCTATCTTTGCAATCTTCTTATAACCTATTCATCCCCACATACTGTGCAGTACAGTGACAGTGACCTTGCTATTATTCATATTATAATTATTTCTCCTCACCACTAGAAAGAGAAAATAAAATATGTCTTGGGTATGTTGTGTCTGATCATGTAATATATAAATATAGGTATTCAAGATGACAACTTCTTCATTGGCACTGTTGTTGATACTGCTGTTGTTTTTGAATCATTTTCAGTGGTGTTTGACTTTTTATGACCCTGTTTTCAGTTTTTCTTAGCAAAAATAATGGAATGTTTTGACATTTCCTTCCCCCAGTTCATCTTACAGAGGCAAACAGAGTAAAATGACTTGCCACTGTCACAATCTAATAAATCAGGGCCAGATTTGAACTCAGGAAGAGGACTATTCCTGATTTCAAGCCAGTGTTCTAATGTGCCACTTAGCTACCCTCATGAATGCTGACAAGTATCCAAACATGATACAATATGTGTATAAAGGAGAGCCTGCACCACAATAGTCTAGAAATATTTAGAGCACCAGATAAAATTTTAGGAGTTCCTTCTTCTAGTTCCATCTTTTCTCATTCCATGCTATCTGAATTTAAACTTGTTATGACTTCCCAATTTATGGTATCTTTAAGATGAATAATTCACTACACCTGAATGATGAGTGGAAAGAACCTTTGTTCCAGAATTAGAGACATTCCCTTTCCTGCTGCTTATGGCATATGATCTTGGGCAAGTAATTTAACCTCCTAAAACCTGAGGTTCCTTTATCTGCAAAGTGAGGAGCTCCTATTATATGGCATCTAAGGTCTCTCCCAATTTTAAATCTGTGATCCTGTGAACTCTCTCCTTTTTCCACAGAACAGGGAAGGAACTTGCCAGAAGACACATAAATAATATGGATGCAACACCAGGTCCTCTCACTCTCAATTCAAAGTTTTCTTCACTGCTTGTCATTGTTTATCCTTTCTGATTCTAACATTCTATGATGCTAATGTGATGGGTCCATCTCCTCATTATGATTAGTCAGATAAGTTAGGGATAGCTACTTCTGATAAGGCCCTTTACTTTACTCCTTCTAATTAGTCAGTGTCAATCATTCAAACATTACTGTGTGCCAGGGACTGTGCTAAACACTGGGGAAACAAAGAAAGGCCAATTTGATTGAGGTCAAGTTGTTTCCTTTTCTCAGTTTAACACTAAATAAGAAATCATTTAGCCTAAGCAGTGGACTCATATCCAGAAAATCAAGGTCTCATTGGACCCTGTATTAGAGATCCAGGCTAATTCCAAACTATTGCCACTTCTACTTATATTTTTCTTTTTCTTTTTTTAACGTGTTTTCCTCATTAAGAACAAATTTAAATTCATAATATAATTCTTGAAATGGTTTCAGGTGCAGATGGCCCTCTTTCTGCATCAAAATATTTATTTTGATTTCTATACAAACTAGAACAAAGTCCCCGTAGGTCTCCCAAGGATATGAATTATTTAATGTTTTACTTTAGTTGATCTTATTTACCAAAAGGTCTCTGGGACATATTTATTTACTCAGGAAAGATATCAGGGGAAATATTTTAAAAGGCTATAATTGCAACAATGGCCAAATTGAAATTTGAAATCATTATAAGCCAAACTTTATGCTCAGAATTTTACTAAATGGTAGTTAGTAGTAACAAAATATTCATGAGGTTTTTAACTTGGCAAGATTTTTTCTGACATATCCAAATGACTTTTTTTTTTTGCATACAGCACGAAAAATGTATGAGTTACAATTATCTGATACTTATCTATGTTTACAACTCATATCCCATTCTTCTAAGGCAAAATTATACACATGTACATATGTGTAAATATGCATGAGCATTTATATGTACATTTGTATCTCACTGACGCTGACCGACCTATGCTCACCATCTATATAATGGCCTACCATTAGAAGGATTGGTAGACACAGGTGCAGATTGTACAGTCATTAGAGGTGCCAATTGGCCCAGTCACTGGCCAAAGATTAAAGCAGACACCTACATGTCTGGAGTAGGAGGATCAATAGCACCTGAAGTTAGTGCTGCCCTATGAGATGGACTTTTGAAGGCAAAACAGGAGTTTTTGCTCCTTTTATAGTTGAAAAAATACCCATCAATCTGTGGGGAAGAGACGTTTTACAACAATTAGGGTTAAAAATGAGTACTTCGGTGTTGGAATCCTTACTAACTGCTAAGTAATTAGAGTTGATCTAATCTTACAAGAAGATGTTTTGGGCAGAACCTGAAACAAGGTACTAAGTAGAACTACCCATAATCCCTCTCTCTGGAAGGAGCATAAATAGGCCAATAGGCCAGTCGGAGAGTTCTGGAGAGTGAAGATGCTACAAGTCGAGATTTCAGCGGAATGACATGAAGAGTTGGAGCTGGCTGGAGGCTGAAGAAAGCAGAGGCAGAGGCTGAAGGACCAGACCTTTGGATTTAAAGACATTCAGAGAGAGCTCTTGGAACCAAGCAGAGAGATAGGCCTCTAAGCTAACCGGGCTATATTGGGATAATAAAAGATCTGAACTTTTATCACCTGGCTGCGATTTGAGAAGAAAAAGCTCACCACATTTTGGCGCCCTGAACGTGGGACAAACAGACCCCTCAGTGGATTTCAGTGGAAAAGCTACGATCCTGATTCAAGTGGAAAAGCCTCTGATCCTGATCCAGTGGAAAAAACTTCAACCCAGAAATTAGGGTGAGTGCAACAAAGAAATTTTGTTAGAAGAGTTAAAGTAGAATTTCAGCTAAGATGGGACAGATATTTAGAAAACAGTCTGTTTCTGTTCAAGGAAAATGTTTAGAGAGCATTGTCAAAATTATGGAAAGCCAAGGTTTAATTATAAGTTTACAGCAAATCACTGAACTTTTACAAACTGTAAAGGACATATGTCCTTGTTTCTCTCTTGATAAGGAATTAGATCTAAATGAATGGAAATTGGTTGGAGAGGATCTTTGTCAATTCTATGATAAAAATGGGCGTAACTCAATAAGATTTGCAAGAGAATTATAAGGGGGCTAGACAAAAATGCTTCTTTAGAGGAGATCATTAGACACTGTGCCACAGTGGGCACAAATGCTTATTATACCCAGACTATGATGAACATGGAAAGACAAGGTCCTTCTTGGCAAAGGAATTATAGAGAAACTCGTCGATGTTTTCAGTGCGGAAAAATTGGACATCTAAGAGCCCAATGTAGAAATGGAGATAAAGTGAGAAGACAGGGTGAGAGAAAACCCAAAACCCCATGTCCAAAATGTAACCAAGGCTTTCACTGGCCTTCTAAATGTATATTGACCCAGAAGAATGAGAGGCAAGGCCCAGCTCCAAAGTATCAATCAAAGGACAGGTGGGGCATGATAGCAGCTGAGGTTACACCCAGAGAGACTTTAGAAATTCAGAACTCTGATGTCATCAACCAACAGAAAAGCAATCAGGATTACAGTTGGGAAGAATACAGGCCTTTTAAGACAACAAGACAATATCCAATGCAAACAACTCCAATGTAATTACCAGATGATGAGGAGAAATCCCAAAAGTGGTAAATAGAAGAGAATTAGATAGGTTAACTGCTTGGGGAAGAGGATCTGCTTATATTTCCACAGGTGGAAAAGGAATCAGATGGCTAACAATGAGACTGTCAAAAGAACTTTAAAATCTTCAGCTTTCAGTTCCTGAAAAACCAGCAAGAATCACTGGATTCCCTGAGATGAAAAATTGTTGATGAGACTTTTGCAGTACTTCAGAGCTTACAGGAATTATTAGATTCCTGGCGCATGAACTAATGGACAATGGATTCCTTATGGACTATTTCTAGGACTATGGACATTTGTAAATTTTCAGGTCGATTTATGTTGTTACATTACTACTAGCCTGTGTTATATTACTATGTGCTTATGTATTTTAAGCAATTGCAAGAATCATTGGATTTCTTGAGATGAAAGATTGTTGATGAGACTTTTGCAGTAGTTAAATTTTCATGTTGATTCATGTTATTTGTTACATTACCACTAGCCTGTGTTATATTGCTATGTGCTCATGTAAATTATGTATAATGCCTCCCATATTGATGGATTTATGTATACCATGTATATCTGTTACAAAGTTCTGGCCCATATTGATGGATTTATGTGTACCCCCTCAGAAACCCCCTATGTTTTAAAACAAAAGAAAGGGGGAGATGTTGGAATCCTTACTAACTGCTAAGTAATTAGAGTTGATCTAATCTTACAAGAAGATGTTTTGGGCAGAACCTGAAACAAGGTACTAAGTAGAACTACCCATAATCCCTCTCTCTGGAAGGAGCATAAATAGGCCAATGGGCCAGTCGGAGAGTTCTGGAGAGTGAAGACGCTACAAGTCGAGATTTCAGCGGAATGACATGAAGAGTTGGAGCTGGGGAGGCTGAAGAAAGCAGAGGCAGAGGCTGAAGGACCAGACCTTTGGATTTAAAGACATTCAGAGAGAGCTCTTGGACCAAGCAGAGAGATAGGCCTCTAAGCTAACCGGGCTATATTGGGATAATAAAAGATCTGAACTTTTATCACCTGGCTGCGTTTTGAGAAGAAAAAGCTCACCACACTTCGGTTTTTTAAGCAGGACTGCTGTTGAAGGCCTACCAATACTTTCACCTGTTCCTATCCAGTGGAAAACTGATACACCAGTGTGGATAGAACAGTGGCCCTTAGGTAGCGATAAAATTCAGGCCTTATTAGATATAGTACAGGAGCAGCTTGAACAAGGGCACTTACAACCTTCTCTAAGTCCTTGGAATTCCCCATTGTTCGTTGTAAAAAAGAAATCTGGAAAATGGAGGATGCTCACTGATTGAAGAAAAGTGAATGAACAGATGGAAACTATGGGAACTCTTCAGCCTGGACTTTCATCTACTATTCAGTTGCCTAGAGAATGGCCTCTTGGGGTCATAGATATTAAGGATTGTTTCTATTCTATCCCTCTGGATAAGGAGGATATGAAAAGATTTGCCTTTTCAGTGCAGTGTTAACTTAGCTGAGCCTTATAAAGGATATTAATGGACAGTTTTGCCACAGGGAATGAAAAACAGCCCCACTATGTGTCAAATGTATGTTGCTGCTGCTCTTGCTCCAGTGAGAAAAGCATTTCCAAAAGTTATGCTATTACATTATATGGATGATATATTGGGATGTGCACCTGAGGAACAAATGCTAGAAACATGTCTACAAAAGACCATAGAAACACTAAGATACTACAAACTGTGCATAACTGAAGAAAAAATTCAAAGACATGCTCCTTTTCAATGTTTAGGATATTAAGTATACCCTAAGGTGCCTACACTACAAAAACTGTCCTTAAAAACAGAGAAGCCAAACATTTTAAATGATTTTCAGAAATTGATAGGAGACATCCAATGGATGCGACCAGTGTTAGGCTTGACTACTTATCAGTTACAACCATTATATGACATTTTAAGGGGAGACAGTGCTTTAAATTCACCACGCCAGATTACAAAAGAAGCTCAAGAGGCTTTGAGAAAAGTTGAACTGGCTTTATCCAATGTGGTTGAAAGAGTCCTCCTAAGCTCCCTCCAGGGAAGAACCCTCGTGGTTTGAGACCCAATGAAATCTGGCAAGTGGATGTGACCCATTATAAATCTTTTGGTCGTGTCTTTTATCCATATTGTGGTAGACACCTTTTCAGGATTCACTTTTGCAATACCAGCAGCAAAAGAGACAACCCAAGTGGTCACTGAATTCCTCATTCAAGCATTCACAATTATGGGTATGCCACAAGAAATAAAACAGATAATGGACCTGCATATACCTCCAAACATTCTGAACACTTTTGTGCACAGTATAAGATTTTACACATCACTGGCATACCTTTTAATCCTCAAGGTCAGGCAGTCGTAGAAAGAAGAAACAGAGACATGAGGATGCTGCTCCAAAAACAAAAGAAAAGGGGAGCCACAGGTAACCCTAGAGAACTTCTAAATCTAGCCTTTTATACTATTAACTTCTTGATTTTTGACAAAGACGAACTGGCTCCAGCAGACAGGTTTTATAAACCACCAGAAGGGCAGTGTCCAGTGTGAGCAGCTCCACTGTCTTTAAATAATCGCCAGGTGATGTGGAGAGACCCAGAAAGTGGTGAATGGAAAGGACCAGATAGGCTAACTGCTTGGGGGAGAGGGTTTGCTTGTATCTCTACAAGTGGAGAAGGAATCAGATGGGTGCCAACCAGCCATATTCACCTTGTCCATCGCAGAGAGACAGAGCAGACCCTTGAACCGAAAGAGAAGACCCAAGAAATATCGGGTGGTTCTGTTGCTGATTGTGCTCACCATTGAAAGAGCGTGGCAGTTATGGTGTTTGACTCATGGACATAGAAAATTGTTGGACTTCAAAACCCTCAGGAATCATTGGATTCTCTGAGACATGATAAGATTGTTGTAGGACTTGAAAACCCTCAGGAATCATTGGATTCTTTGAGACATAAGACTTGAAAGCCCTCAGAAATCATTGGATTCTCTGAGATATAAAACTTGAAAGCACTCAGGAATCATTGGATTTTCTGAAAAATGATAAGATTCTTACAGGACTTCAAAATCTGCTGGAATCATTGGATTCCCTAACACATAAAAAGACTTTTGCAGGACTTCAAAAACTTGGGGGGATCATTGGATTCCCTGATATGTGAAGCAATGGACAATAGATTGGTTTTGGACTATCTCTTGGCTGCTGAAGAAGGCATATATGTGACTGCTGTTTACATACTCTTCTTCTAGGACTTCTGGCAATCTTTTACAACACCATGTTGATTTATATTGTTTGTTATACCATTACTTGCATGTACAATTGATATTTGTTACACCACATCGAGCCTGAACTGACTGTGGGGAGAGTCTTCACTAATAGCCTCTGAATTATTGCTGTGTGCTTGTGTAATACCCCCCATGCTGATGGGTTTGTACATACCTGTTTCTGATAAGACCCTTCAGCCCAGAGACCTGCTAGCAACCCTACTTCCCTTTGGTGCTTTTCATCTCCCTTCCTGAGATGTCAGGGAGGGCACGATCATTTCCTTTTTAGTGCTTTTACCTCCCTTCCTGAGAAGTCAGGGGGGTCGTGATCACCTCCTTTCTTATGCTTTCACCTCCTTTCCAATGCTTTCACCTCCTTTCCTGAGAAGTCAGGGAGGGTGTGATCACCTCTCCTTGGGGGCTCTGACCTCCCTGAGGAGTCAGGGATGGCATGACCACCTGTGTTCTGAAACAACAGAAAGTGGGAGATCTAATGGCCTGAGGCTCGAGTTGATGCACTGAGGTCCCAAGCACATGAGGCTAAATAGTAATTGGACTATACTCTATTAATATATATGCTTGGAGAAAGAATGGCCCCCGCCCACTCTTTGGGCAAGTCCTGATGTGTTGTATAGGAAATAACATTTTTGGTGGATGGAGGCAGGGGAGTGGAAAGGGAAATGGAAAGAGAGACTGCTGGCTGGCATATTGACACAGCTGCTCGCATTGCTATCACGACTGTCCTTCACCTCCAATCCCCCTCTGCTAGCTGGCTTCCTGTTTGCCCATATTGCTATTGCAGTCCTTCTTCACCTCTTCACTTCAATAAAGATTGAAGATTTTCCCCTTAACCCGAATTCCTCACTCCAGCTGATTTTAAATACGCAGTTATCACACATAACTCCACCAACAATGCAGTAATATCTTATTTTTCCCATATCCCTTTCAACATTTATCATTTTCCTTTTCTGTCCTATTAGCTGATCTAATAGGTATGAGGTAGTAACTCAGAATTGTTTTAATTTGCAATTCTCTAATTAATAGTGATTTAACGCATTTTTAAAATATGTCTATACTTTGATTACCTCATTGCAAAATTGTTCATATCTTTTGATAACTTATCAATTGGAGAAAGACTCTTATTTTTAGAAATTTCACTCAATTGTCTCTATATTTGAAAAATGAAATGTTTATCAGAGGAAACTTGTTTCATTGTTTTTCACAGTTATAATTGCTAAATATATTTCCCTCCATTCTATTCTCTCTCTCCATTAACCCTGTCCCTTCTCAAAAGTGTTTTCCCTCTGACTACCCCTCTTCAAATCTGCTGTCCCTTCTATTAAGCCCTTTCTCTTTCTTCTTTCTCCTTCTACTTTCCTGTAGGTAAAATAGATTTTCCATACCAATTGAGTGTGTGTGTTATTTCTTCTGTGAATCAATTCTGATAAGAAAATAGTTCACTTAATATTCCCTAATTCCCCCATCTTCTCATCTACCATTTTTGGTAAGTTTATTTACTTTTTTACACATATTGCTTCATGAATCATGTTGGGAGAGAAAAATCAGAGCAAAAGGGAAAAAAAAAAAAAAACAATGGGAGAGATTGAAAAATAGAAAAAAGAAGTGAACAAGTCAATCTTTCCAGGCCTCTTTATAATCAGCTTGTTCGTTACTTTTTTTTAAAGAACAATTATGTTCTATTATCTTCATGTACCACAGCTTGTTCATCAATTGATGGAGAGCCACCCCTTTTCCAATTCTTTGTAACCATAAAAAGAGCTTCTACAAATATTTTTGCACTTGTGGGTTCTTTTCTGAATACTGACCCAGTAATGGCACTTCTGGGTCAAAGAGTTTGCACACTTTTATAGCCCTTTGAGTTTAATTCCAAATTGTTCTCCAGAATGGTTGGATCATTTCATAACTCCCCCAACAAAGCATTACTGTTACAGTTTTCCCACGTCTCCTCCAACATTTATTATTATCTTTTTCTGTCAACCTAGCCAATCTGAGATGTGTGAGGTGGTATCTCATAGTTGTTTTAATTTGTATTTCTCTAATCAATGGTGATTTAGAGTATTTTTTTCATATAATTATAAATGGCTTTCATTTCATCATCCGAAAATTGTCAGTTCATATCCTTTGACCACTTATCAATTGGAGAATAACTTGTATCCTTATAAATTTGACAAAATTGTTTATATATTCTAGAAATGAGACTTTTATCAGAAATACTGGCTATAAAGGTTTTTTCCCTAGCTCTGTACTTCAGTTTTTAATCTTGTTTCTGTAGGTATAATGTCCAGGCTAGCTCCCTGGAAATATAATGTCCAAGCTAGCTCCCTGGAGAGTCTCAGGATCAGTAAGAGTCAGGATCAAAGTTCTTGGTCTTTAGAGGGAAAAATGAAGGAGGCAGGCAAGCTGCCATGTGGCTTGCCAAAGATATACCCTGGATTCTAGAGTCCAGAGTCTCTAGCCTCTCTCTTTGCCTTGCCACCAAGTGACCCTAACTTCTTTCTCTCAGCCCTCCAATCCTTGCCTACAATTACCTCATCACCAAACATTCAGCAAGCACCAATGGTGAGGAGAGCCATCACATCACCATCTCATCTAAATATATGTATATAGAGCCATTATCTCACATAGAATAGGTAATTAGCCTTAAGTGTTCTGTTGTCCAATTCACGTAAACCTTTTCAAAGTTTTAACCCTCTACATGTGGTGGTATTTGTGCAAGAATTTTTTTATTTAATGTAATCAAAGTTGTCCATTTTGCCTTTTATAATGTTCTCTAGTTCTTCTTTGATCATAAATTTGTCTCTTCTCCAAAGATCTGATGGTTAAATTATCCCTTGTTCTAATTTATTTATGGTATCATCTTTTATGCCTGAATCATGTATCCATTTTGAAACTATTTTGGTATGGGGTGTGAGATGTAGGTCTATGTTGAGTTTCTGACATATTATTTTCCAGTTATACCAGGAATTTTTGTCAAATAGTGAATTCTTATTCCAAAAGCTGAAGTTTGGGGATTTATCAAATACTAGATTGCTATAGACCTTGTTGTGTCATGTGTATTTAATCTATTTCACTGATTTACCACTCTATTCCTTAGCCAGTACCAAATGGTCTTGATTATTTCTGCTTTATAATATATTTTTAGGTATTGCTAAGCCACTATTCCTTGCATCTTTGTATCTTTTTTTGTCATGAATTCTCTTGATCTTCTTGGTCTTTTGTTCTTCCAGATGTATTTTTTATTATTTTTCCTAGTTGTATAAAATAATGTTTTGACTGTTTGATTGGTATAGTGCTGAAAGTAGACTAATTTAGGCAGAATTGTCATTTTTATTATTTTAACTCAGTCTAACCATGAACAACTGATGTTTTTCCAATTGCTTAGATATAATTTTATTTTTGTGAGAAGGATTTTGTAATTGTTCATATAGTTCTTGGGTTTGTCTTGGTAGGTAGACCCCAATTATTTTATTTTGTCTACAGTTATTTTAAATGAAATTTTTCTTTCTATCTCTTGCTGATGGGCTTTTTCAGTAATATACAGAAATGCTGATGATTTGTGTGGGCTTATTTTGTATCCCACAACTTTGTTAAAGCTGTGAATTGTTTCTAGTAGGTTTTTGGATAATTTTCTAGGATTCTCTAAGAATATCATCATATTACCTACAAAGAAGACCATCTATTCTTAAAGCTTTTTTTGGTTGTCACTTTAATTTGAAAATATTTTCCCCATTCTACCCTTCTTTTTTTATATACTTTCTAATTGTCCCAACAATGAGGAAATTTTTATGAATTATCAGTATTATCTTCCCGTGTAGAAATGTAACCAATTTAACTTTTCTAAGTCCCTTATGATTTCCTTTTTTTTGTTTATTTTTTTATGCTTCTCTTAAGACTTGTATGTGAAAGTCCATTTTTTCTATTCAGCTCTGGTCTTTTTATCAAAAATGCTTGAAAGGCCTCTATTTCATCTGATTTCCACCTTTCCCTGCCGAACTATTATACTCAATTTTTCTGGGAAGTGATTCTTCAGTGTAATCCTAGCTCTTTTGCCCTCCAGAATATCATATTGAAGGCCCTCAGATCCTTTAAAGCAGAAAATGCTGAATATTGTGTTATCCTAATTCTGGTTTCACAATATGAATTATTTCTGGCTGCTTGCAATATTTTCTCCTTGACCTGGAAGGTCTTGAATTTGGCTCAAATAATCTTGGGAATTTTCACTTCAGGAATCTCTTTAAGGAGATGATTAGTGAACTCTTTTAATTTCTATTTTCTAGAATATCAAGGCAGTTCTCCTCGATAATTTCTTGAAAGAAACATCTAGGCTTTTTTTTTCTCCATGACTTTCAGGTTTCCAATAATTTTTAATTATCTCTTTTGTATCTATTTTCTAGATTACTTGTCTTTTCAATGAGATATTTCACATTGTCTTTTGTTTTCCTATTGTTTTGTTTTTGTTTTATTGCTTCTTGATTTCTCATAAAGTCATTAGCTTCCATCTTCAATTCTCATTTTTTTATTTATCAGTAATTTGTTTTTCCAATGACATTTCAAGATAATTTTCAACATTTATTTTTGTAAGATTTTGTATTCCATTTTTTTTCCTTCCCTCCTCTTACTCCTGCCCCAAGATAGCAAGCAATCTGATATAGTTTATACATTTTAAACATATTTCCATATTAGTTATCTTGTGAAAGAAAGAAAAAATCAAAGGGAAAAAATTGGAAATAAAAAATGAAAACAAAAAAGATAAAAATAGGATTCTTTGATCCACTTTCAGTCTCCATAGTTCTTTCTCTCAATGCAGAAGGTATTTTCTATCCCAATTTTTTGAAATTGTCTTATAATTATTGCATAGCTGAGAAAGGCTAAGTATATCATAGTTGATCATCACATAATCTTGCTATTATTGTGTTCAATGTTCTTTTACTTCTGTTTACTTCACTCCCCATTAGTTCACGTAATCTTTCCAGGCTTTTCTGAAATCAGCCTACTTATCATTTCTAATAGAAGAATAGTTTTTCCTTACGTTCAAATACCACGATTTACTGAGTCATTTCCTAAATGACTGGACATCTACTCACTTTTCAATTCCTTGCCACACAAAAACATTTGGCACATGTGAGTCCTTTTCTCTCTTTTATGACCTGTTTGGGATAAAGTCCTAGTATTGAGACTATAGGATCAAAGGGTATGGACAGTTTTAAAGATCTTTGGGCATAGTTCTAAATTGCTCTCTAGAATGATTGGATCAGTTTATAGTTTTACCAACAATACATTAGTATATTTTTTCCACATCTCTCCCAATATTTACTATTATCTTTTCCCATCACTTTAGCCACTCTTATAAATATGACATGATATCTCAGAGTTGTTTTAATTTGTGCTTCTCTGATGAATAGTGATTTAGAGCATTTTTTCATATGATTAGAGATGGCTTTAATTTATTACTTCATCTAAAAACTATCTATTCATATCCTTTGATCATTTATCAATTGGATAGTGACTTTTATTCTTACAAATTTGACTCGGTTCTCTTTATTTTTATAAGTGAGACCTTTATCAGAAATGCTGGCTGTAAAAATTGTCTTTCAACTTTCTGCTTTTCTTCTAATTTTGGCTGCATTGTTTTTTATTGTCCAAACTCTTTTAACTTAATGTAATCAAATGTAATGAAATTTTGTACATCATAAAGTTTTCTTCCTTTTAGCAACTTAAATTCCTCTTGTCTCCAAAGGCCTGACAGACAAACTATTTCTTACTTTTTTTGGTTTATAGTCTCACCGTTTATGTCTAAATCATGAGCCAATTTTGATCTTATCTTGGAATAGGGCATGAGATTTTGTCTATGCCTAGTTTTTTCCATACTATTTTTCAACATTCCTGCCATTTTTGTCAAATAATGAATTATTATCCCAGAAGGCAGAATCAGTGGATTTCCCCACTGTAGGAATTATTTTATGGCATTTTAAAAGAGGGACTTTGAGAAAATCTAAGGCAAGACACTACTTTTTTCTGCCATCTAGGTTTTACCCCGCGCTGCAGACAATTTCCAAACTATCTGTTGTTTAATAAAACAATCTAGTCTATACAAACCCCCCAGCCAACAAATCTGATATTGTACTGTACAACACAAGTATTAATAACCTGCTACCACTAACCTGTCAAGCTTTTTGACTGGAAAAGAACTCCAGATTGCAGGTTCAGGCAAAAGTTTTCATATTCAGATAAGGCGGACTGTCATGATTCTTTTGTTAACATGGGAAATGCCTGAAGAGATGATTAATAGCTTCTCCATCTCATTTTGAGCATACATGGTAAATGGGAATTATTATACTCTGCCCCAGAGAATCTTTGCTGCCCTTGGATTTGTTGTTGTTGTTATCTTGGATTTAGTTTGGACTGAGCCCATATTTTAATTCTTATTGGAATCTCCCTGATGAGCAAAGTCTCTCTCTACCAAGGCACAGGCATTAGTTCTACAACTTAAAAGAGTCTTTAACTTTCCTAGTATGATACATCCTAGGGATAAATTTGTTTTCCATTCACTTGAATATACAACTCCTTGACTTTAAATTTTCTTCCTGATAATTCCCAGTTTCCAAAGGAAAACTCTTTTGAAACCTATTTTTGGGTCAAAATCAAGAGTTTGGGTTTGGGGTTTTTGGTTTTGTTTTGCTCTTGCTGGAGTCCCCAGCTTTCCCTTAGCTGTGGTGTCTATGCTAGTGTCTATCTAGAGTTCTAAAATTACCTTTTCACAATGAGTCTACCTTGGATCTCTGTTCCTGATATAGTCATTGCAAGCTAGTCATTGCAAGCTAGTCACAGCTGCATCCTTGTAAAGTTTAAAAGGTTCTTCTCAGGTTACAGGTTGTGAAAGGGAGGAAACAGATAACTATACCTCCCCATAACTCCACTAGATTCCCATTCAGTGTTTTTTTTTTTGTGGTTGTTGTTGTTTGTTTGTTTGTTTTGGTTTTGGTTTTTTGGAAACTGCTCTTTCTTCTAGGTTACCAGACACTTGAATGTATTCCAAACTAGTTTTTATAGAAAACTCACAGACTGTAACTGAATTTCTTTAGCTGATCTCATATTTCTTTGATGGTGTCACTTCATTCCATCCATGGCCTTAACTCTTTTCAAATTGATCAATGACTCTTCATTTTTTAATTAACTTAAAATGTTTCTGAGTAATTTACCAAATAATTCAAAAGAAAAGTCCAGGCCTTATTCACATCTGGTTATTTTACTTCTAATTCAGTTGAAAAGTTTTATGATGAGGCTGGTATAGAGTATCTCTCTGATATGTCTGGTAATCTAGGACACCTGTTGCCCCTCTGATTGGAGGGCAGGACCTTGGGCTCCAGGACCTCTATTTAAGGAAAGATTTTAGCACAGTTTTCTCACCATTTACTATCATCCAGAACATTTTTTTGGACTTCATCATATCATTGCAAAGGGTAATTTGCTTCTCCTCATTCTTTGACTTTGACCCCTTTTCAGCTTCCTTTTGTATGTTGTCTTCCTCACTAGATTGTAAAGACAATCCTTGAGGCAGGGACTGTCTTTGTATGTTCAGTATTAAATACAGTACCAGCCTGACACATAATAGGCATTTTATAATTTTTTATTCATTGACTGATTTTTGCATTGTGGGCATTTAGTAAATGATCATTAAAATTTCAACTTAAATTTTAAAAAGGGGAATAAGTCTAAACCCAAGAGCGTATGCTTCACATATTATTCTCAACAATTGATTTGTGAGAAGAGCATGCAAATTTGGAAACCTCTTCATTCCAAATATTCATATGGACTATTTGTACCTGCCTTGTGGCAGTCTTCTAAGCTCATATAGATCTAATCAACTAGTCAGTTATATTGTACACTGACCCCAACAAAATGATATCATTTTAGTCCACCTCCATTTTGAAGGACAACCCATTTAAAAAATTATGTTGTTGGATCCCCTTATTCATGGTATGTCCCCTCACACCATCTTATCATTTCTCAAGACTAAATCAAAGATTAATTATGGATTTGATGTAACAGGATATAGTTTTGAATTGTGATTTTAATGGATATTAGCCATGTGACTTTGGGAAGTTGATTTAATCTCTGTGGGCCACAAGATTCTTTCTTTTAAAAGCACCTAAAAATTAGAGATGATCTTTCAAATCCCTTTCAGTTATAAATCCTTTGATCATATGATAAAAACACCTGGAGTTGACATTAGTAATGGCTTTTTTAAAATGCCACAGAATGTCATTGTTTATTCATTTTACTTCAAGGTTTGATCAAGACAGCATTACACCTTCCTTTCCAATTTTCATTCAACATTATACTCCCCAAAACATGGTGGATTATCAGTCTATAATCACAAGAATTGAAGTATGGTAATCTTTATGAAGAAAAGGAAACACTCTTTATAAATAAAGAAAGAATAATCTACCACTAAAGTGTGTTGGTTATTGCTTATATGGGGGGAGAGGGAAGGAGGATGTTTTATGTGGAAAAACATAAGTAGAACATTTAAATAACTGGTAGTTTTAGACTATGTAACATGCCAAAGAAGATATCAAAAGCTGGGACAGCTAAGGAAAGCCAATACTAAGATAACCATTATTATTTCTTCCCTAGCTCTTCTTCTTTCTACTCTGTCATCACTTCTCTCATTACCACCATTAACTCCTACTACTCTTTCATCTCTTTCTCCCCCTCCTTTGCCTTTACTGTCACCAAATTTCTTTTCCTTCCTTTTACCTGTCTTGCTTGCTTGTCCCCAAACTCAGGTTTTACTTTCCAGATTCTAGGAGCAACACACACACACACATACACACACACACACACACACACACACACACCAACACACACACATATACACACAAGTTTCAGCCACCAATTATTCAATGTCCTTAAATTAAATGGATGCATAAATATATGATAGACAGATAATAGATAGAAGAATAGATAAGTCATCAAGAACTTAGTATTTGTAATTATTTTTCCTAAGCACGAAGGATACACTAATAAGTGTGGAAGAAGCATTAAATTAAATTAAAAATTGATATACTATGAGTTTGGGAAAAACATCTCCCCAGATAAAATAACTTTTGAGGCCAGAAAATAGAGCTACAGTGTAAATAGAGACCCAAATGCTGGCAAAATCAAAATGATTTTGATGGATCTTGAATTAAAATGATACTTTCACTAGCTTAGAGATATCCTGCTCAAACAGAACATTCAGATGAGATTAACTAAAAAGAATACTTTACCTCACTGAAACATACTTGGCCCTGAAAAAATCCTAAGGCTCTAAGAGTTAACCCATTTTCCCATAAAGTACCAGATATCATGTCCTTTTTTTTTTTTTTTAGTTTCTCAAATAAGAAAGTAATACAGTAGTCTCATCTAAGAGACTAATTGAAATTTCCTCTTTGCCATGTGATATCTCCCTAAAATTATTTAAAATCCTTTTTATGAATTATTGCCATTTGGTCAGTGTCATTGTTATCTACCTGTCAACTGCCCCTGATACTAATTAACCTTTTTATCTTCTATCTGTCCTGTTTTCTGAATGAACTTTAAAGTCTTTCTTTCTGAATTTTTGATCTCCAATTAAATGAACCTAGATGGGATGAATTATTCTCTGGAAAGGTCTTGGGATCCCTACATTGAGGAATCTCCATATTTTGTTGTTATAATAGTTTCCAGTCATGCCCCGCAGATCACCCCATTTAGGGTTTTCTTGGCAGAGAAACTGGAATAGTTTGCCATTTCCTTCTTCAGAATCTCCTACCAAGTAAGTAAAATACCCTTGGCCCATCCTTAAGCTTCTTAAATTCTAATGAAAAAAGACTACACACAAATGGGGGCTAGAAAGGAACAAAAGGATAGTATGGAGTACTGGTATCATTTAGAAGGGACCACGATTCATTATCATCTTATATGGCATCTTTCTACAGAGAGAATGGCCACCTTCTTTTGGAAATTAAGGGGTCTACTGCCAAAATTATATGGGCTACCAAATTCCTCTTGGGAGAATTCTTCCAAAAGTCAGAAAGTTTTACAATTCTTTGGGTAGGAAATTCCCAAAGCAATAATCAGTTTCTCAAAGGTCAGTGTCATTTTGGTAACAATGGTGTTACCAGCAATTAGATCATGTAAAATTTTTATTATTTTCTTCTTTTTGCCTGACATTTCAGAATGTTCTTCTCTTTGGGCATCATGCTAAGAATTTAAAACTGTCATGAGTAATCCGTTCTTATTTAGCTGAATAGAAATTTATGTGATGAGGCCATCTGGACCAAACTAGCAGAAAGGACAGACACAAATGTAATCAGAAGATCCCGGTTAATTTTTTCCCCATCTTCTCCTAAAGGGGTGCTCCCCAAAATAATACTGCTCCAAACTTTAACACTTTGAATAAATACATAATAAGACATTTATAATTTAAATTTTATTTATATATTTCATATTTTTAATGTGCATATTTCAAGTCAGTGTTGATGATGAAGCAGAAAAGATTAACCTTACTTAAAATCATTTCTTACAGGAAAATTCTATGCCCTCCAGGGTGGAGGACAGAAGGAGGGAAGGCAAGGAATGCAGGGAGGTCTTCCAACTGCAATCGATTGTACAACTCTAACAAAAATAGCCTTCTACTGTTCCCATTGTTCTGTTGTTTTTACTGCCGTTGGCTTCATAATACTGTTGTCTATTTCCTTATGATTAAAGATCACAGTTGCCTCGTTTCCTTTCTTGATTTCCTTCCAAAGGTTGTGATTTGTTGTAGGAAAAGAGAGCTTTTCTTCTGAACAATTCTTTCCAGGCCTTCTGGACACATCCATCCTGGAAAAGGCATCCCTGCTTCACATCACTGGGTCTTTTGACCTGCTTTCATTCAGAGGGTGTTTTTGTGAACATGCATGGTTGAACTAGTTGATAAGAGGACGTGAGTACTTTCCTGTTCTAAAGAGGCCAAATGATTATAAAAGTATATATGCCTCTTGGGCACAAGACAATGTCAAAAAATTTCTTGCTCAGCTTTTCTGTCATATTTTCTTTGAAGAATTCTGTAATAATGAGATAAAATATAGCTTCCTTTCTGTCTGGGCTTAATAATTAATAAAGGGAAGGTGAAGGGGGAAAAAAACTTATTGAATACCTAAAACATTTCAGGAAAATGCAAAGTTCTGGAAATTTAAAAAATGAGTAAGTTTTTACCCTCAAGTAGCTTATATTGTAATGAAAAGCATCCACACACAGGAGGGAGTGGTGGCCAAAGAAATGAATTGTGATTTGTGGAAAAATAAAGATGGTGAGGGGAGCGATAGAGCAATTATTTGATATTCCATTTATAAAAAAAAAAAAAAAAAAAAACAATGGTAGTATTGAAATGCTTACTTCTCCAAAAACAAAAGATCAAAAGCAACTGGGCAGGGGTATGACATAATATGAAAAACAGATCCCTGGAATTGATATCAAAAAGTTCTTGAACTTTATGCTAAGGCTCATAAAGTTTATTTAATAGGAAAGACTATCAGGGTCTCTTTTATTTTACAAAAAATTCTGACAAATGTGACTATACAGTTTCTCAGATCATAGAATATGTAGACCTTAGCGAAATTGACTTTTTCTAGCACTTCATAGTGATAGATAAAAGTTTGATTATTTAAGGGAATAAACAGTTTATTGTAGGATTACAACCAAGGAAAGGACTTCCACCTCCACTATTCTATTATTCCTTATTTCTACCCTTTCATATTTCTGCCAGAAAGAATCTCAGTGTGATCACATCACTCCCCTGCTTAAACAGGGGAGTTTAGTATTGCCTATTGAAGTAAATTCAAATTTCATTTTTTGGCATTCAAGGTTCTTCATAATCTGTCACCACTCCATACTTGAATTGTTACTTCAAACTATTCCCACCATGTACAGCATGTTTCAACCAAAAGGACCATTCTCTGCCTCCCATAGACATCCTGCACTTTTCTGGTTTTCTTGCTGTTCTCTATTTGCATCTTTTCTATACTCATATTAAGTTATATTTTATATTATAATTACACATCTTTGTGTCATAGGCCATGATTAGACTACATTTAAGTTCCTAAGACTCAAGGAGTCAATTCAATTAAATTCATCAATCATTAATATAGTATCTGTTGTATGATAGGCACCTGCTTATATAAGATAGGGATGTGTTCCACATATTTTAGAAAAAAAATCACTCCAAATGATTAATATTTTAAGGAAAATTCCTTCTATCCATCAATGGATAAGCTTCCTTAATAGGAAAATTTTACTTACATCAAAAATTACTCTGAGGCCACAACAATTCAATGTATCATTACCATATAAAGCTATATATTATTTAAAGATGTTATAGTTGATGGTCTTGACTTCAAGATGGAAGTATATTGGTATTCCTTCTTACTCTTGTGTAGGGTACATATTTGTAATGCACTGTAATGAATGACTTCTAGTTATGAGTACAGGCTTTGTGGCTTCAAGGACAAGACTCCTTCATCAAGAAGAGTAACTCTATTTCTCTTTCTAAGTGAATGTGATAAATTTGTTGGAGCTGTTCTAGATTCTGTGCATGGTTACCTGTCATTTTTCAGTTTCCAAGTGATGGAGAACTCCTTCAGAGATTGACTTACCTTTCCCCAGAAGTCATCAAGTTTTGTCATATAGGAGGTGTCAATGTCACTTGGCTTATGTCCAATGCCCAAATCTTTGTTCCTCCCCAGTTCTTACTGCTTCTGTATTCTCACATTTGTGATCTTTACAGTGGAATTTTAATCATTCTCCTCATAGCAATTACTATTCCATAACTTAGCATGAAATTCATTCTTGTTGTGCATCCCTCCCCAAAATAAACTCATTACTTATTAAGAGAATCCAATTTCAATTATACACTAACCATGTTTCTGTTTCTAATGTATAAAGCCTCATCTAGGCAGATTAGAAACCTCAGAAGTATAAATCAATTAATTCTAATTAAAGAGAGCAGCATGAAATAGCTCTCTAAGTTGAGGGTTGCTGTGCTAGAAGAAAAATGGTGATGGGATAAATCATCCCAGCATGGCCTGCAGCCCTGACCACAGAGACTAAATGAATGGGTACCCAAAAATGTAAACAAGATGGCAAGACATGGAGAAGCCTTGAAGGTAAATGTGGAATCCTTCTAAATCCCTCAAGTTTCCTATTGTCTCTCCCACACTTAACCAAGGGAACAATCACAGTATTTTTTGAATGGTAAATTATTATAATTATTGCTCCTCAGAGTCATCAAACATCTCAAAATACATGCCAATAGGATTATACTTGATTGATTCTCTCCCTTATATCTTCATAAACCTATCCTACCCCATCTCATCATAAAATCATTGATTTAGAGATGAAGGGGATTTTAGAACCATCTAATCTAAATCCTACTTTCTGATGAAGAATCTGAGGCCCGAGAAGTCAAGTGATTTACTTAAGGTTGAATATATCTAAACCTCCTTAAATTGTTAAGGAAACATATATTTTTTAGATGTTCTAGATTTTTGACAGCAAGTGACATAAAGGTCATTATTCTATTGTTTTCAAACTATTTTCTCTTCCTTATCAATCCCCCCTTTTCTGTAATCTGATAAGCATTTTTTTTTCCTTTTTAGTTTTATGGCATACCTTCCAGTCTCCAACTCCCCATTCTCTCTTTTTAAGACCACAGATGAAAGTGGCTCAGCAATTCATGTCCTTGGATCTAGGTTATCTAATTTAAATGACTTAATCTCATCAAATGAAGTTTAAGTGTCTTATTTCATTCTTATACTTATTTTGGGTATTATTTCTTTGTTAATCACATTTGTCCTATGTTTTAAAATTCAAATATTATTTTTCTTGACAGAGAAAATAAAATTATGTTGACAGGTAATGCAATTGAACAAACAACACTTGAGCAGTTCTGCCTACTATTTGTGAACATTTATCAGCAATCTGCCTACCATGAGCAGGAATTGCATTCTTTGATCTTCATCTAAATTTTGTTAAAATATTAAAAAAGAAATACTTCTATTCTGTGCTTTTCTTGTTTTTCTCAGCTCATTTTGATCTTAATTTCCTTTAATACTATTCTTACAGCATGGTAGCATGGTTTTGTAGCTATTGTTTTTGCTTTTTTTAATTATTTTTTTTAAATAACAGTCATTTATTTTATCTCCCTAAAATCCTCACCCTGCAAAAATCCTCTCAAACTCCTTTCAACAAATATAAAAAAAACTAAACCAGGGCCAAAATAGCAGAGAGGACGCACATATCTACTTAAGCTCCATGTTTTCTCTCAGAATTTATTTCATGACAAGCCTCGGAATTAGTGCTTGACTGAAAAAAAAAGACCCACAAATAATTACCAACAGAAGACATCCTTGAAATTCACCAAAAAAGGTCTGTTTTTGCTTGAGGGCAGGAATGGTTAGATGGGGTACAGGCTGAGGGCAAGCAGTGGCAGTGAGAGCACAGCAGGCAGCTCACGCTGAGCAGACTGGAGGGAGATGGGGTGTGGCCTCAGCTATCTCTGTTGGGAGAGCTTTACTACATTATTGGCCACTTTGCCCTGGCAGCAAGCCAGTAGATAAGTAGAAGAGCTAAAAATACAGGGGGTGAAGACTATAACCCCGAAAAGCATGGGTTTCTCAGGACTTGGTCACACCCACCCATAGTGTCTCAGCATGCCCTCAGAGTCTCAGATTGCAATCGCAGTGCAGCCATTGCTGTTCTGCTAGTGCCTCACTGCTGCCCCCTACAGTCTTTAGAGGAAGCTCAATAACACCATCCAGCATCCCCCCCCAAAAAAAAATCAGATTGCATTTGTTTGTTTGTTTGTTTTTTGATAGTTTGTCTTCTTTGATTCTTGTCTAACAAAATGAGCAAAAAATTTAAACAGACTTTAACCATTGATAGCTTCTATATGGATAGAGAGCAGACTTTAAATCCTGAGGAGATTAAAAACAGACTCTCTCTAGAGGAATCCCCAAAGGAGGATATGATCTGGTCCTCAACACAAAAGACTCTCATAGAAGAAATTAAAAAGGCTCTCACAAGAGAGCTAGAAGAAAAATGGGAAAAGGAAAGGGAAGCTTGGCAAGAGAGTCTGAATAAGTCATGCCACTCATTTAAAGATAGAGTGGATAAAGAAATCAAATCCTTGAAAAACAGAATTAGTGAACTGGAAAAAGAAAATAGCTCTCTAAAAAATAAAATTGGTGAAATGGAAAAAAAAATTCCATCGAACAAAACAACTCACATAAAAACTCAATTGGACAATTAGAAAAAAGACATAAAAACAGTGAGTGAAGAAAATACTTCATTGAAAATTAGAATCGAACAAATGAAATTAAATGACTCAAGGAGACACCAAAAATCAGTCAAGCAAAACCAAAAAAAAAAAAAAAATGAAACAATGGAAAAAAATGTCAAATATCTTCTTGGGAAAACAACAGACCTGAAAAATAGATCTAGGAGAGACAATCTAAGAATTATTGGACTCCCTGAAAAATATGATGAAAAAAAAGAGCCTGGACACTATCTTCCAGGAAATTATCAAAGAGAACTGCCCAGAAGTTATAGAAGGGTATAACAGAAATTGAAAGAATGTATCTATCACCTACTGAAAGGGATCCTAAAATCAAAACACCAAGAAATACAGTGGCCAAATTCCAGAACTATTAGACAAAGGGAAAAATACTGCAAGCTGTTAGAAAAAATCAATTCAAATATAGAGGAACCACAAGAAGGATTACCCAGGATCTAGCAGTGTCCACATTAAAGGATCAAAGAGCCTGGAATATGATGTTCTGAAGGGCTAAGCAACTTGGTATGCAGCCAAAAATAACTTACCCAGCCAAAATGAACATCTTTTTCCAGGGAAGAAGATGGACATTCAATGAAATAAGTGAATTTCACCTATTTTTGATGAAACAATCAGAACTAAACAAAAAGTTTGATCTACAAATACAGAACTCAAGAGAAACCTAAAAAGGTAAAAAGAAATCTGGGAACTATATTTCTACTGTAAAGATATATAAAGAACGCATGTATACTTAGTTTTAGAAACTAGAAGTGGAAAGGAAATTGTACCTGGAAAAGGGCAAAGTGGGGGTATTACACCTCATGAAGAGGCAAAGGAAACCTATTATATCTGAGAGAAAGAACGGAGAGGGATGAACATAGTGTGTATCTTGCTGCTATCAGAATTGGCTTAAAGAGAAAATATTAGTCATTTTCAATTTATGGTGAAACTTCTCCCAACTCATTGAGAAGTAAGAGGGGAAAAGTGAAAAGGGAAAGAGTAAGCTAAGCAGAAGGGAATACAGAAAGTGTGAGGAAAAGGAGTAAGGTAGGGGGAGGAACTTTAAGGTGGAGGAAGGAATACTAAAATGAGAGGGCTGTGAAAAGCAAGTGGTGCTCACAAGTTTAATACTGGGGAGAGGGGGAAGGGGAAAGGAAAGGAGAAAAGCATAAACTGGGGTTAACAAGATGGCAAGTAATACAGAATTGGTAATTTTATCCATAAATGTGAATGGGGTGAACTCCTCCATAAGGAGGAAGCAGTTAGCAGAATGGATTAAAAGCCAGAATCCTACAATATGTTGTTTAGAAGTGGTTAGCAGAATGGATTAAAAGCCAGAATCCTACAATATGTAGTTTACAGGAGATACACCTGAAGTAGAGTGATACATACAGAGTAAAGGTAAAAGGTTGGAGCAGAATCTACTATGCTTCAGGTGAAGTAAGAAAAAAAAAAAAGCAGGGGTAGCCATCCTCATCTCAGATCAAGCAAAAGCAAAAATTGATCTAATTAAAAGAGATAAGGAAGGGCACATTTAAATTCTTAAAAGAGAAATTAAGAGAGATGCAAAGAGAAATAGGCAGCAGAACTATAATAGTGAGAGATCTCAACCTTCCATTCTCAGAATTAGATAAAGCAAACCACAAAATACATAAGAAAGAAGTCCAAGAGATAAATAGAATACTAGAAAAGTTAGATATGATAGCTCTTTGGAGAAAACTAAATGGAGACAAAAAGGAGTACACTTTCTTCTCAGCAGTTCATGGAGCCTATACAAAAATTGACCATATATTAGAATACAAAAATCTCAAACTCAAATGCAGTAAGGCAGAAATAGTAAATGCATCCCTTTCAGACCACGATTCAATGAAAATTATATTCAATAAAAAGCCAGGGGAAAATAAACTAAAAAATAATTGGAAACTAAATAATCTCATATTAAAGAATGATTGGGTGAAACAGCAAATCATAGACATAATTAATAACTTCACCCAAGAAAATGATAATAATGAGACATCATACCAAAATGTGTGGGATGCAGCCAAAGTGATAATAAGGGGAAATTTCATATCTCTAGAGGCCTACTTGCATGAAATAGAGAAAGAGAAGGTCAATGAATTGGGCTTGCAACTAAAAATGCTAGAAAAGAAACAAATTAAAAACCCCCAGTCAAACACTAAACTTGAAATTCTAAAAATAAAAGGAGAGATCGATAAAATTGAAATAAAAAACTATTGAATTAATTAATAAAATTAAGAGTTGGTTCTATGAAAAAACCAACAAAATAGACAATCCCTTAATAAATCTGATTTTAAAAAAAGGAAAGAGGAAAATCAAATTGTTAGTTTTAAAAATGAAAAGAGAAACCTTGCCACTAATGAAGAGGAAATTAGAGCAATAATTAGGCGTTACTTTGCCCAACTTTATGACAATAAATTCGACAACTTAAATGAAATGGAATACCTTCAAAAATATAGCTTGCCCAGGTTAACAGAGGAAGAAGTAAATAGACGAAACAGTCCAATTTTAGAAAAAGAAATAGAACAAGCTATTAACCAACTCCCTAAGAAAAAAGTGCCCAGGACCACATGGGTTTACATGTGAATTCTACCAAACATTTAAAGAACAATTAACTCCAATGCTATATAAACTATTTGAAAAAAAAAATAGGGATTGAAGTAGTCCTACCAAATTCCTTTTATGACACAGACATGGTATTGATACCTAAACCATGTAGGTTAAAAACAGAGAAAGAAAATTATAGACCAATCTCCCTAATATCAATGCTAAAATCTTAAATAAAATATTAGCAAAAAGATTACAGAAAATCATTCCCAGGATAATACACTATGACCAAGTAGGATTTATACCAGGAATGCAGGGCTGGTTCAATATTAGGAAAACTATTAGCATAATTGGCTATATCAATAACCAAATTACCAAAAACCATATGATCATCTCAATAGATGCAGAAAAAGCATTTGATAAAATCCAACATCCATTCCTAATAAAAACACCTGAGAGTATAGGAATAAATGAACTTTTCCTTAAAATAGCCAGGAGCATCTATTTAAAACCATCAGTAAGTATCATATGCAATGGGGAAAAACTGGAACCTTTCCCAGTAAGATCAGGAGTGAAACAAGGTTGCCCACTATCACCATTATTATTCAATATTATATTAAAAATGCTAGTCTCGGCAATAAGAGTCAAAAAAGAGATTAAAGGAATTAGAGTAGGTAATGAGGAAACCAAACTATCACTCTTTGCGGATGATATATGGTATACTTAGAGAACTCCAGAGATTCTACTAAAAAGCTATTAGAAATAATACATAACTTCAGCAAAGTGGCAGGATACAAAATAAATCCACATAAATCCTCAGCATTTTTCTACATCACCAACAAAATCCAACAGCAAGATATACAAAGAGAAATTCCATTCAACATAACCATTGATAGCATAAAATATTTGGGAATATATCTACCAAAGGAAAGTCAGGAATTATATGAGCAAAATTACAAAACACTTTCCACACAAATAAAGTCAGATTTAAATAATTGGAAAAATATTAAGTGTTCTTGGATAGGCCTAGCAAATATAATAAAAATGACAATACTCCCTAAGCTAATCTTATTTATTTAGTGCCATACCAATCAGACTCCCAAGAAACTATTTTAATGACCTAGAAAAAATAACAACAAAATTCATAGAGAAGAACAAAAGGTCGAGAATTTCAAGGGAATTAATAAAAAAAAAAAAAAAAACATCAAATGAAGGTGGCCTAGCTGTACCTGATCTAAAACTATATTATAAAGCAGCAGTCACCAAAACTATTTGGTATTGGTTAAGAAAAGATTAGTTGATCAGTGAAATAGGTTAGGTTCACAAGACAAAATAGTCAATAACTATAGCAATTTAGTGTTTGACAAACCCAAAGATCCCAACTTTTAAGAAAAGAATTCATTATTTGACAAAAACTGCTGAGAAACCTGGAAATTATTATGGCAGAAATTAGGCATGGACCTACACTTAATACCATATACCAAGATAAGATCAAAATGGGTCCATGATTTAGGCATAAAGAATGAGATCATAAATAAATTAGAGGAACATAAGATAGTTTACCTCTCAGACTTGTGGAGGAGGAAGGAATTTTTGACCAAAGAAGAACTAGAGATCATTGATCACAAAATAGAAAATTTTGATTGTATCAAATTCAAAAGCCTTTGTATAAACAAAACTAATGCAAACAAAATTAGAAGGGAAGCAACAAACTAGGAAAAATTTTTACAGTTAAAGGTTCTGATAAAGACTTTATTTCCAAAATATATAGAGAATTGACTCTAATTTATAAGAAATCAAGCCATTCTCCAATTGATAAATGGTCAAAGGATATGAATAGACAATTTTCAGATGATGAAATTGAAACTATTTCCACTCATATGAAAGAGTGTTCCAAATCACTATTGATCAGAGAAATGCAAATTAAGATAACTCTGACATACCACTACACACCTATCAGATTTACTAAGATAACGGTAAAAAATAATGATGAATGTTGGAGAGGATATGGGAAAACTGGGACACTGATGTATTGGTGGAGTTGTGAATGAATCTAACCATTCTGGAGAGCAATCTGGAATTATGCCCAAAAAGTTATCAAACTGTGCATACCCTTTGATCCAGCAGTGCTACTGGGCTTATATCTTATATAAAGAAGGGAAAGGGATCTGTATGTGCCAAAATGTTTGTGGCGGCTCTGTTTGTAGTGACTAGAAACTGGAAAATGAATGGATGCCCATCAGGAGAATGTTTGGGTAAACTGTGGTATGTGAATATTATGGAATATTATTGTTCTGTAAGAAATGACCAGCAGGATGAATACAGGAGAGGCTTGGAGAGACTTACATGAACTGATGCTGGGTGAAATGAGCAGAATCAGGAGATCATTATATACTTCAACAACGATACTGTATGAGGATGTATTCTAATCGAAGTGGATTTCTTTGACAAAGAGAAAATCTAATTCAGTTCTATTTAATCAATGATGGACAGAAGAAGCTACACCCAAAGAAAGAACACTGGGAAATGAGTGTAAAGTGTTTGCATTTTTGTTTTTCTTCCCAGGTTATTTTACCTTCTGAATCCAATTCTTCTTGTGCAATAAGAGAATGGTTCAGTTCTGCACACATATATTGTATCTAGGATATATTATAACATATTTAACATGTATAAGTCTGCTTGCTATCTAGGGGAGAAGGTGGAGGGAAGGAAAGGAAAAGTTGGAACAGAATTCAGTGCAAGGGATAATGTTGTAAAAAAAAAAAATTACCCAGGCATATGTTCTGTCAATAAAAAGTTACAATTAAAAAAAAAAAAACTAAGTCAAAAGAAATCATGTCAGCCATATTTAAAAATATATGTCTCATTCTACATTTTACATTCATCATCCTTCAATCAGAAGAAGGTACCATTCTTCATCATGGATCCTCTACAATCATCATCATTGTGTTGATCAGGGTTCTTAAATCTTTCATAATTGCTCATTTTAAAAACATCATTGTCATTGTATAAATTATTCTTTTGCTTCTGCTCATTTCATTCTGGATCAAAAATAACTCCTTTAAGTTTTATTGGGAAAGGAGAGCAAAACCAAGAATGGTAGATATAATTCCTACATTTGGAGAAAGAAAATTTCTAAGCATTCAGTGAAGAACGAGAAAGTTCCAAAAAAACCCCTCAAATTCTATAGGAAAAATCAGTCCAAAAGCAATGGTAAATAAAATTATGAAGGCAAAAATCATATTCTTATGAGTAGGGAAAGAGGAGCTTTCATGAAGAAACTAAAGTTGATCTAATGACTTGGATCTTCTCAAGAATTCAGTGATTTAAGGCAATTTCAATAGACTTGGAATGGAAAATGCCATCTTCATCCAAAAAGAGAACTATGGAGACTGAATGTGGATCAAAGCATAACACTATCACCTTTTTCTTTTGTTTGTTGGTTTGTTTTCTCTCTTCTGCTTTTTTTCTTTGTATCTGATTTTTTTTTTTTTTGCACAAAATGATAACTATGGAAATACATTTTAAAAATTTGCATATATTTAACTAATATTAGATTGCTTACTGTTGGGAGGGGCCGGTAAGGGAGGGAGGGAAAAATTTGGAACACAAAGTCTTACAAAAATGAATGTTTGCATGTATCTTTACATGTGTTTGGAAAAAAATAAAATTCTATTGAAAGAAAAAAAAAAACTAAAGTTGATATATAGGGACCTTACTAAAGAACTTGATTTTTAAAAATAGATATTAAACAGTTATCAGAAAAGGTAATTAAAGCTTCAGTAGTCACATGAAAGAATGTTCCAAATCACCATTGATTAGAGAACTGCAAATTAAAATAATTTTGAGACACCCTCTCACACCTTTCAGATAGGTACACTAGTGTACCACTGATAGAGTTCTGAATTGATCCAACCATTTCAGATAAAAATTTTGAGCTGTGCCCAAAGGACTATAAAGTTGGGAATACCTCAAAGGGTATGACCAGGTCTATATCCTAAAGAGATCAAAGAAAAGGTAAAATGGCATATTTATACCCCAAAAAATACCCATAGGAACTTTTTTTATGATGGCAAAGAATTGTAAATTGAGTTACAACCCAGTTAGGAAATGACTAAACAAGTTTTGGTATATAATTGTGATAGAATATGATTGTGCTATAATAAATACAAAGTAGATAGTTTAAAAAAAAACTTTGCAAATTTATATGTACTGATGCAAAGTGAAGTTAGCAGAACCAGAAGAACTAGATTAATAACAATGTTGTAATAGTTATGGAGTAATAACTACAAGAGTAATAATATTTTGCAATGATCAATAGTGAAATTTTAGTTACCCTGAATAATGACATAAGAGCATTCCAGAAGATCCATGATGAAAAATATTCACTTTTTAAGAGAGAATTGATGAACTCTTAAAGATATAGTGAACCATAATTTTTAAACTTTGTTTTTCTTGCCTTTTTTTTTTTAACCAACATGACTAATATGGAAATGTTTTGTTTTTTAACTTCACAAGTATAATTGATATCATGTTGCTTGCCTTCTCAAAGGGTAGGGAAAAAATGGGAAGGAGAGAGACAATTTAGAGCTTAACATTTCAAATCATTAACATTATAAATACATAAACATGTGTATACACACATACAAATATACATGTACAGATGAGTTTTTAGAGAGAGTATTTTTTCCTGATAATATGAAATTGAAGTTCATGTTAACTTGCTCCCCAACAAGCACTATATCATTCTGGCTTTCCCTAGCATATTATTTTTTCTTACCTTTTATTTTTTTCTCTTTAAAGGTCATTAAAATAATTAATAAGAATAATATTTCTATAGCTTCTGATTTCTTTCTGATTTATTTACTCCCTTTATGAACCTTGAAGATACTAAAGTTGTAACAGGATACTTGTAAACTTCTCTTGAATTAGAACTTAAGCACTTCACCATTATACAGTTTCTTACAATTGCTCAAACATATTCACTCTTTCCAAATCTTGAATTTGCATTTTGTAATATGTACTCTGCTCTGGTCTCTTCATTATAAAATCTAAAAGTCTTCTCTTTCAATAAAGGTGGCTTGGTTCTCTATTAAAAATGACACACAGATTTATCAGGTAAATTATTATTAGTTAAAAGCCTTTACATTTGATCCTTGATATTTGCATTCTTTCTTTCTTTCTGGATTTTTGAAGCATATTTTTTCTGTGACCTGAATTGGCAATTATATTCCTTGGAGGTTTTCCTTTTGGGGGTTTCTTTCAGCAAGAAACCGATGAAGTCTTTTTCTTTTTATTTTCCAATTTATTTTAGTAGATCTGAAAATTTTTTATTTATAATTTTTTAGAAGATGGTACTTTTTTTTATGGTTAAGGTTTTTTTTGGTAATCTGAGGATGCTTAGATTATAGCTTCTTGGCCTGTGTTCTAACTCATTTGTTTTTGATAGAAAATGTTACATTTTATTACATTTTCCCTCAGTGTTTTGATTTTGTTCCCTCAGCATTTAAATTTTTTTTATGTAGTCATTGATATCTCTCTCTGGACCTGTATATCTTTATAAGGAATCAATTACTTAAATAAGTTTTTGCACCTTCTGAACTAATTTGTTTGCTTTCCTTCCAATTATTTCCTATATACCTCTATTTTTTTTTCTTCTTTACTTCAGAGGTCTCATTTTATTTAAATGATTGTTTTTTAAACTCCTGTGTCACATCTTCCAGAAATTCCAATGAAGCTTATTGCACATATGTGAATTTCTTTAAGGATGAAGATGATTTGCAATTACTCTCTTCCTTTGACTTTGTTTCTTGCAAGTCTTTAGACATAAAATATATCTTTATTTTTAGTATTTTCATCTATTTATCAGTCTCTCCAGCTTTATTACCTAAATTGAGACTCAGTCCAAGGCTAGGCTTTATAAAGCTATGGCAAAAATAGGGGAATTTCATAGGTAATGATCTGGATCATCTGGGCTCATGATAATCAATTGTGTATTCTTCATACAGAATTTAAATATTCAGTGGTGACTAAAGGGTTTGGGAGAGATTGGCCCATGTTTGATAATCTGGTCCTAGGCATATAGCTTCTGCTTCATAATGCTTCTTTGTCCCTGTGGTCATTGGTAGTTATTTCCAGGTATGATTCCACTGGACATCAAGTTATGAGGAGCTTTTATCCATTTACAAATTCTGGCTTCAGCTAAAATACTCAGTTGAGGTGTCACACCTTTCTTACAAAAAGAGTTTTAATAAAAGGCTGAGCTCTGAGAAAGACAGATCTAGTTTAGTATCAGAATAAGAAAAAAATGTAGGGCGATTTTCTCTCATTAGGATAAGTTGCCAATCTTCTCTTCACCTCTCCCCAAAAGAAAGCAGACTATCAGCTAAGTAATTTCCATGTGCTTCTATTTAACTTTTAAATTTCAAGGGAAGTGTCCCAGTCTCCAACTGACTTATTGTTTTGCTTTGTTTCTTGCTGTGGCAATAGGGATTAAGTGACTTGCCCAGGGTCACACAGCTAGGAAGTGTAAAGTGTCTGAGGCCAGATTTGAACTCAAGTCCTCCTGACTTCAGGGCTGGTGCTCTATCCATTGTGCCACCTAGCGGCCCTAGTAACTGATTTATTGTTAAAAAATAATAAATCATACTGTCCAACTGCTGTAATGCACCTTTCAGTAATGTTATATTGCCTTCTTTTTTAAGAAATCTTGAAGGAGGGGCAGTTGGAAGGCGCAGTAGATAGAGTGCCAGCCCTGAAGTCAGGAGGACCTGAGTTCAAATCTGACCTCAGACACTTAATACTTCTTAGCTTTGTAACCCTCGGCAAATCACTTAACACCAATTGCCTCAGGGGGAAAAAAAAAAAAAAAAAACTTGAAGAAGTAGTAAATCTTAGATAATGTCATTTTCTTATTCAACAATTTTAAAAAAAACTCCTAGCAGTGCTCCTTTAAGACAGCTTTGTTGCAAGGTGTGTGTGTGTGTGTGTGTGTGTGTGTGTGTGTGCATGCGTGAATGTATATCTAGCAATCAACTTGTTTTAACTCATGGCCTATACTTAAGTCAAACAAAAGCAAGCATCCCAAGGCAAGCAAAACTAACTTAGTGTGGGAGACCAAAACCAAATAAAAAAGCTTCACATGTGTCTTATTTTTTTTTTTTTTTTTTGCTTCTATGGATCTTTTTTTGGATCAATAGTATCCCTTTTCTGTTTAGCTTGAAACCCATCACATGCATTTTTATCCATATGGTTCTATAAATCTTCTATTAGGTATCAACCCAATGCTTAGAAAACCTTTCTCTGAGACATTTATTACTATGTGGATTTCATTATAATACTTACTATATCTATCTACTGTCTTTTGCTTTGGTTACCTGATTTACCCACTTCCTTTTAGTACTTTTTAGAAGAAAAAGTATTGCCAGTAATGTACTATATCCCAGTAAATTGTAACTAAATTTTTGTACAGACAGAAGTGGTGAGTCTATTGGTATAAGAAACTACTTATAAGGAAATTTCTTCTATAAAATCAGATTAATCCCTATTCTGTAGTTTGAAAAGGTAAATGATTTGACCAGGGTCACACAACCAGTATTGCCAGGGATGGGATTTGGATTGAGGACTTCTTGGCTTCTACTACAACTCTTTATCTAGCATGTCTTGCCATCTCTAAGATTAAAAAAAAAATCAATACTTCACTGTTGATGTATATCATTGGCTATCTTAGTCAATACTATTCTTTACATAGCCCCATCATCCCATTTCATGTTGTCCTCACTATTTTAAGATGAATTAGATTATACAATTTGCAAATCAGTCTATGGATTTGATTAAGATTTTTTCCCTGAGACCTAAACTATCACTCCCTGCTGTATTTTCAGGATATTGAAATAGAGGTTGATTTCACCACATCCCCAAATGGGCTCTCCAGTTTCTGTCCTGAATAAACCAAAAATAAATGAACTTCTTTAATCATGGAAGGAGAGGATCCACAATTTTGTGTATTGTGGGGAGAATTAATGCTAAGTATAAAAGGCATTCAATATTATTTCTTTCTAGAAGGAATCAGATTTCTAAATAAAGGAAACTTCACAACAGCAGTTTACACTTATATTTGGTGCTGACCTTTTTAAAAGCAATAATAAAAGAAAAATCAACATGAAATAATTCTCTCAGATGTCAGAACAACATTTCTGTGGACTTTCCAATCCACCCCAGTCCTTAATCCTTGTGTGCTCTGCCTTTAAAGATGTTGGAAAAACTGAATCAGAGACACAGTTCATTTCAGGCTGAAAAGAATAACAGCTTGGTTTCTGCCAAGGCAGTAAGCTGTTTCCTGAATTGGTTAGACATTGATGGAGATATGTTAACTCTATTTTAACAAAGTAGGTAACTGTGCAAATGATAGTTATAACAGACTTTAGTAATGTAGAATCTCCCCAAATTCCCAGAGATTCCATAAAACTGGACATGAACTGGAAAAGAAAAGAAAACAAAACCATTTCCTAGTGTGCCTGACAGAGTTAGAAAAGTTGTTTTTTATTGGTTTGTTTGTTTGCTTGTTTTTAAAGGCAATTCTGACAGCCAGAGGGAAAAGTACATTAGAAGTAAAAAGAGTCCTAGACTTGATGTCAGAAAACTTACCTGTACTATCTGTCTCTGGCTGTACCATCTATTACCTGAGTGACTTTGGAAAAATCAATTAACTTCTAAGAGCCTCCTCAGTTTTTAAATCAGTTAAATAGTGATAGTATTTCTTAAGCCACTTATTTCTTAATATTGTGGTGAGAAAAATAGTTTATAAACAGTTGAACACTGTCACAATGTAATGTGATGAGACCTTGTCCTATAATATTTGGAATGTGCTTTGATAGCACCACTTTTTGACATGCCACATGAAATAATGGAAATATTAGGGCCAGGCTTCTTCATATTCACCAGCAGTAGAAAAGATCGATGATTTAGAAGAGTATTTCTAACATGGCCTTTTCCAGACTACAGTTTATCACTTTATTTCTAAAATCCTATTTTGCTTTGTCTTTCATGCCACCAAATGTCTTCCTTATGCCCATGAAACATAGGCACCAGATTGGCATTTCAGTTAAATGCTGATGAGCAAAAGTCTGGTTGAAGCTATTGTTCATTTTACTGACAGAATGAGGAAAAACTCTTGTGAGACAGCATCATGTGTCTTTGGTTCTACTTACAGTAGTTTTTTTTTTTGTTTTGTTTTGTTTTTTTTTTTTTTTTTTGAGGAGGGGGCTTATATTGCTATTGTTTCTGCTACAGTTCTCAACGGGAATACAACTATTGTCTTTCTTTTAAATCACTAAAAGAAAAGAGGAAAAATGACTTCTTTTCCATGATGACAAAGCTCTCATAAGTACACTGAAGGTCATTCAACAGAAATGTTTTAGAAGACATTTGATAAGCTCCATACCTCCTCACTAATTAACAATTCTGGTTTCCAGATGTAAAAGCAATATGGATGCAATAATTGTCACACCACTAATTAGCAGAATGAATCTGGTTGGATTGGCCCCTTTTGTCCAGAATTACTTCATATGCATCATTATGCTATTCTGACCTTCTAGCCCCATTCTATAATTATCAGTATAGTTCCAACTAGCTAATCAATTAAATCATAACTACAAGTTATTGCTTTTTGCTGGTCCCAAATGTCATGTTTATACCTATAAATCATTGTTAACTTAATTAACCTAACTAAATTAATATTTGTCAGTGGATTAATAGAAAATATTGTGAACTGAATTTAAAAATGCCATCTTAGTTAACAACTATCTTTCTTTGCCTCTTAGTAGGTTAAATTGGGCCATCAACTAGATCTTCAGTATTTTTTATTCGAAGTAGAAGATTAAGGACAACAAATGTAAAAGTGGATTCCATTACATAGCTATACATGGCAAAAACAAATCTTGTTGATCTAATGCTTTAGAAAATCATTTTTGCTTTGCATCTCAGTCATTTTCATCTTTACTCCCTCATGACAAAGAAAAACATTAGCAACAATCAAATACAATAGTATTTCTAGTAATCTAGTTTTCCATTATGAAAGAGAGAGATGCTTCACTATCTCTTATTTAACACTATCATTGTTTTTTCCATTAAAAGAATTAAACATTTTAGATTTAAAAAAAAAATATGCTTTTGTAACCACTGCGCACATTGTTCTCTTGTTTTGCTGATTTTATTCAGCATTGATGCATTAAAAACAGTTCCATATTTTTTAATGTCTTATTTCTTGATAAGATTCAGTTTTATCAATGTACATTTTGGCACTGCTAGATCAAATTCACTTTTATATAATTTTAAATTTCTATTTAGACAAGGAGGTCTATCTTCCCACAATTTCTCTAACAATGCTCTCATTTTTGTCATCCTTGCTAATTTCATGTAGTGAACTAAAACCTTCTGGTCCTTCTAATTTTCTTTTTCTTTTTCTTTTTTTTTCTTCTTTTTTCTTTTTAGTTTTTAAAAAACTTTATTTTCAAAATATATGCATAAACAGTTTTCAACATTCATTCCTGCCAAACCTTGCATTCCAAAGCTTTTTCTTTCCCTTCTCTCCAACATATGTTAAACATGTGCAATTTTTCTGTACATATTTCCACAATTATTATGCAGTACAAAAAAAAATCAGATGAAATTTTTTTTAAATGAGAAAGAAAACAAAAAGCAAGCAAAGAACAACTAAAAGTGAAAATACACAATGATTCACACTCTGTACCCACTGACCTCTTTCTGGGTGCAAATGGCTCTCTATCACAACATCACTGATTCCAGGCCTGAATTAAAGACTCACCATTGAAAAGAGCCACATACATCAGAATCAGTCACCATATAATCTTGTTCTTGCTATGTACGATGTTCTCTTGGTTGTACTCATTTCACTTAACAAAAATTCATATAAATCTTTCCAAACCTTTATGAAATTGTCCTACTGATAGTTTATTATACAATAATAATATTCCATTAATATGGGTATCTTATCTTGGAGATTAAAATTTTGTTTATTAGTATCCTTTTCCCAGTTTATCACCATCTTTAAACAAATGAGTTGGCAAAAATAGATAACATGACTTTACTGGACAAGTTAGAAGTATTAAAAACTCATTTTTTCAATGATTGATCTCCACTTGGAAGTTTTCTCAACACAATAATCCTAATAGCACAACTCCAAAACCCTACATCAAATACAATAACTAGAGAAAGCAAAAGGAACTTTTACAGAAGAATTTTGACTATGTGGGTCTACAAAATCCTCTTTAAGCATAGAAAAATGAAGAAGAAATTTTGGCAGCTCATCGTCCTCTATAAATCATTATAAATGATATCCTTTGTCATATTCTCTTCTTATGTTATGAATTTGAATTTGTGGCAGTGAGAATTCTCAAATGTGACAAAGACTTGGCATTTGGTTATTGGCAACTGTTCTGTGCTTCTGAAAAGTAAAATACGTTGATCTAGCATTAGATTTCTCTCAGACATACATCATGGCAAGCCACATTAATAGCACCATTTAAAATTTTTTGATTCATCTAAATTCATTTTAAATGATTTTTATCTAAATTCAGTTTTGACATTCACCTCATTGCAAAAGCTGCCTGTCTGACATTCTTGAGTAATTTTCCTTGAGAATTGGGAAAGCTTTCACTTTTTAAAAATTCTCATTGCCTTTCCTCAAAAAAAAATCGTGTAAGAATTCCTCACATTCTTCATAAAAGTTATTCTTTACTCCCAACTCAAGATATCTAATCATTAAGACTATATTTTAAAACTTAGAAACTGTTCTTTCTGGGGAAGGACATAGAAGTGATTTAATTTGGTTTTCCCAAGTCACCTAAAACAAAAATCAATGGAAAATATTTCGTAAAAACCAAGATCTTGGGATTTCAGGGTTAAGCCAAGAGTAATGTGAACTTTGAAACCACAACTCAGGTTGCCAGGCTGCCCTATCAAAGGATTCATCAGGATACACATCCAAATAAATAAGTCTATTTCCTTCAAGTCCCTCCTGATCCTGGAGGAGGATCTGATTTTAGCTTAGTTGGACTAGAGCAGCAATAACCCATGCTATCCACTAATTTGTTACAAATATGTGTGTATATACACATATATACCCATACATGCATGTATACACATGTATATACACAAACACAAACATATATATATGTGTGTGTATATATATATATAAAATTTGTCTTACTATGCACAGAAGACTGTGACAACCTGAAATAATTCCTATGTAAGAGATTAGAGTAATTCCTTGCTGAATTTTTGAATAATTCCAAACCTGAAGACAGTCTGAATACAGCTTTATTGTATATAAGTGGCTTTAGGCTATCCCTAATTCATCAATTATTCTTTCATTTTAAAAAGGTATTCATTGTATTCAGAAGACTAAAACAGTCTGAATTCACCTTTGAGTGAGGGGATCAGGGTAGTAGCTACCTTTCTCTGGACCTTCCTTAAAGAATCTATTGAGGAATAAGAATAGTTGGAGAAAAGGAAGTATTCAAATGTTTGTAATCTTTGTCTTAATTTGGATTTAAACTGAAGGTTTTGGGATTCAGATCTCTTTCTTATAAGTCTAATGATTTGATGGAAGGAAGTAAAAGAGCTAAATGCTTCCTCTTTTATCATTATTCAAAAAAGATTTTCCCCTAATTAAAAAGGTGAATCAGGTCAGCACTGCTTAGTTATATTTGAAGATTTGTGGAATTTATGAGTAATATGAGTAATATGAAAGTAAGGCCCTGTAACCTTAGGATCAAGAAATTTAAAATTCACATAATATTCTCTATTATTATTATTGTCATTGTTTATGATGGAATTTTCTCCAAAATTAAATAGTATCTGAAAGAGGATTCATTTTTTCTCCTTAAGGACATTTTCCTCCATTCTTGAGACTCTTCTTTCCAAAGTATTATATTTAGAACCTCAAATAACTTTGACTCTGATAGACATTTTTAGTTAGGATGAAAATAAATTAGAAAACATACCCTTTCTTGGATTTTTGGGAGACGCAGGAGCTCATCCTTAAAGTGAGAGATAATTTTTCTATTCTTTATTGTTGTTGTTTTTTCATTTATGATAATTTGCTTTTGATAAGGGGAGCCCTGAAACTTTCTCTTTTCTCTCTCTCTGACTTTTGGGGGAATGCTAAGTTCTCCCCTGAGAGACCCAGGGAATCCAAATAAAGTGGTTTCATTCTGTTATTTGGGTGGGACTAGTTGAGTCCAGGACCACTCCTACTTAGCCTGAGATGGAGATCCAGATTTCTACCCAACTCTATTGAGTTGGAAATTTTTTACAACAGGGTAATTTACAACAGCATTCACTTCTGTTCCAATTTTTCCCCTCCCTCCTTCCACTCCCTCCCCCAGATGGCAAGCAATCCTTTACATGTTGAATAGGTTATAGTATATCCTGGATACAATATATGTGTGCAGAACCCAACAGTTTTCTTGTTGCACGGGGAGAATTGAATTCAGAAGGTATAAATAATCTGGGAAGAAAAACAAGAATGCAAGCAGTTTATATTCATCTCCCAGTGTTCATTCTTTGGGTGTAGTTGCTTCTGCCCATCCTTGATCAATTGAAACTGAATTAGCTCTCTTTATTGAAGAGATCCACTTCCATCAGAATACATCCTCAAACAGTATCATTGTTGAGGTATATAATGATCTCCTGGTTCTGTTCATTTCACTTAGCATCAGTTCATGTAAGTCTCGCCAGTCCTCTCTGTATTCATCCTGCTGGTCATTCCTTACAGAACAATAATTCATATACCACAATTTACTCAACCATTCTCCAATTGATGGGCATCCATTCATTTTCCAGCTTCTAGCACTACAAACAGGGCTGCCACAAACATTTTGGCACATATAGGTCCCTTTCCCTTCTTTAGTATCTCTTTGGGGTATAAGCCCAGTAGAAACACTGCTGGATCAAAGGATATGCACAGTTTGATAACTTTTTGAGCATAGTTCCAAATTGCTCTCCAGAATGACTGGATGTGTTCATAATTCCACCAACAATGTATCAGTGTCCCTGTTTTCCCACATCCCCTCCAACATTCCCCTGTCACTCTAGCCAATCTGATAGGTGTGTAGTGGTATCTCAGAGTTGTCTTAATTTGCATTTCTCTGATTAATAATGATTTGGAGCATATTTTCATATGCCTATAAATAGTTTCAATTTCTTCGTCTGAGAATTGTCTGTTCATATCCTTTGACCATTTATCAATTGGAGAATGGTTTGATTTCTTATAAATTAGAGTCAATTCTCTATATATTTTGGAAATGAGGCCTTTATCAGAAGATCCATTCATTCTTTAGAATTAGATTATTGGGGCAACTAGGTGGTGCAGTGGATAGAGCACCAGCCCTGAAGTCAGGAGGACCTGAGGTTCAAATCTGGTCTTAGACACTTAACACTTCCTAGCTGTGTGACCCTGGGCAAATCACTTAACCCCAATTGACTCAGAAAAAAAAAAGAATTAGGTTATTTAATTTGCAATTGGTTTTTAGTCTATTTTTCCTGTCTCTTTGTTGAATATAATTTTTATTGCATGGTGATCTGAAAAGGAAGCCTTTACTATTTCTGCTTTTCTGCATTTGATTGTGAGATTTTTATGCCCTGATACATGGTCAATTTTTGTAAAGTGCCATGTACTGCAGAGAAAAAGGTGTATTACTTTCTGTCCTTATTAATTTTTTTCTGGAGTTCCATCATATCTAGGTTTTCTAGGATTCTGTTAACATCCCTCCTTTCTTTCTTATTTATTTTATGACTAGACTTGTCTAATTCTGAGAGGAGAAAGTTGTGGTCTCCCATTAGTATAGTTTTGTTGTCTATTTCTTCCTACAACTGGCTTATATTTGGAATGTGGCTGTTCTATCTATTGGTGCATATACATTTAATATTGTTATTACTTCATTGTTTATGATCCCCTTTATCAAGATGTACTTTCCTTCCTTATCTTTTTAATTAGATTTATTTTTACTTTTGCTTTATCTGAGATCAGAATTGCTATCCCTCCTCTTTTTTTTTAAATTCACACTGAAGCATAATAAATTCTGCTTCAGCTTTTTACTTTTACTCTGTATGTGTCTCTCTGTGTCACATGTGTTTCTTGTAAACAACATATTATAGGAAGATTTTTTTTAAACCACCTTGCTATTCACTTCTCTTTTATGGGAGAGTTCATCCCAGTCATATTCACAGTTATGATTTACCAGTTCTATCTTTTCCTCCATTCTATTTCCTCCTATGCATATACTTTATTCTTTCTTTCCATCTTGTTCTTAGTAGTCTTTGTTTTTTTTTTTTTAAACTCATCCCATCCCCTGCCTTACCTTCTATCACTTTCTTCCTCTTATCTTTTTTCCTAGTTTCTACTCTCCCTTCTATATGGCCCCTCTCTTTTCCTTCCTCTTTCTTGTCCTACTTCTTCATAGGTTTAGATAAACTTCTGTACCAAATGATGATTAAGTTATTTCTTCCTTAAGCCAAAACTGATGAGATCAAGTTTCAGACAATGCTCATCACACTCTCTTCTTTCTCTCCAGTGTAATAATCCTCTTGTGCCTCTTCATATAATCTAATTGTTCCATTATACCTCCCTTTCCTCTTCTTCCAATACAGGACTTTTCCCACCCCTTAATGTCTTTTTCTTGGTTGTCATCACATCAGAGTCCATTCATAACCATAATCTTAGTTCATGTGATACCCCATTCTGTCTGCCCCAATAATAGATACAGTTCTGAAAAGTTACAAATATCATTTCCCTATCTAGGGATGTAAACAGTTTAACCTTTAAATAATACATATTTTCCCCTGTATACCTTTTTATGCTTCTTTTGAATTCTGTGACTGAAGATTAAGTTTTCTATTTTGTTCTGTTTTTTTCAATAGAAATGATTGAAAATCTCTTACTTCATTAAAGATTCATCACTTTCCCTGAAAGATTATATTCAGTCCAGCTGGGTAGTTAATTCTTGGTTGTAAGCCCAGGTACTTTACCTTCCAGAGTATGGTATTCCAGGTCCTCTGATCCTTTATTGTAGAAGCTGCTAGACCCTGAGTTATCTTGATTCTTGCTCTTTCGTATTTGAATTGTTTTTGTCTGGAAGCTTGCAGTATTTTTACCTTGAGATTGTAGTTCTTGAATTTTGCAACAATATTCCTTGGGGTTTTCCTTGTGGAAACTTCTGAAGGTGATCCATGGATTCTTTCAATGAATATTTCCCTCTTTGTTTCTAGAATATCAGGACAGTTTTCCTTGATGATCTCTTGAAGAATTCCATCCAGATTCTTTTGTTGTTCATGGTCTTCAGGTGGATCAATAATTTAAAAATTGTTCCTTCTGGATTTATTTTCTAGGTCAGCTGTTTTTCTAATGAGGCATTTCACATTTTCTTCCTTTTTTTCATTCTTTTTAGTTTGTTTGACTGATTCTTGATGTCTCCTAGAGTCATTAGCTTCCATTTGCCTGTTCTAGTTTTTAATATGTAATTTTCTTCAGTTTGAAATTGAATCTTTTTCCATTTGGTTAATTCTACTTTTGAAGGTATCATTTTCTTCAATGGATTTTTTTTTCTTGCATTTGTTCAATTGTATTTTTTCCAAGCTGTTGGTTTTCTTTTGCATTTTTTTTCTCATTTTTCTTCTACCTCTCTTATTTATCTTTTAAAGTCTTTTATGAGCACTTCTAAGAAACCTCTTTGGGTAAGAGACTAGTTCATATCACTCTTTGAGATTTCCTCTATGCACATTTTGTCCTCATCTGAGTTGGTGTTTTGGTCTTCTCTGTCACCATAGTAGCTTTCTATGGTCAAGCTTTTTTTCAGTTTCTTGCTCATTTTCTTTCCTTTTCTCTTGATATTTCCTCTTTTGTGACTTTTATGGTTGAGTTCTGCTCCTGGGATAAAGGGGATACTGTCCCAAGCTTCCTGTGCAGCCCTGAGCCTTGGCTTTGAGTGAGGGGGCTTTTGTGTTTGCAGAGAGTAGCTTTATCTGCTTTTTCCAGGAAATGGTCTGGTTTCCCAGAATTTCCCTTCTGAGCTGGGACTGGAAGTTGCCCCACTGGGTTATTCCTCTACTGTGCTAGGACTGAGGGTTCAGTGGCTGATTTGCTGTGATTATGACCCTTTCACAGTCTTTCCTAGACTCTGTCAGAGCTGGACTAAACACCCTTTCACCCCAGTGAGATTGATCTTTCTTGAAGTTTTTCCATTCTATCCTGAAGTTGAGAGTGATTTTGTTCCATCAGACTCTGTTCAGAGTTTTATGTTGTTTTTGAGGGAAATAGAGGTTTCAGCAACTTCTTGGCTTTACTCTGCCATCTTGGCTCCATCAAATTAAAATATTTTAATATTACTATATAAATCGTTTTTACCTTATTCCTAGTCCCATACTACTTCCTCTTCCCCCTGTTCCCACAAGGTCTTTGTAATTGATACTTGATCACACTCTATGAGTCACTGGCCAAGAATACCAAGGGGTTAAGTGACTTACCTTACCTACATATATACATGTGTGTGTGTATATATATATATATAGCAGTATAAGTCAGAGTTGGGACTTGAGTTTAGGTCTTCCCAGCTATTAAGTCAACTGTCTAATCGACTCTACCAGATGTGTTCAATATTGTTTAGTGATCCAACTATGGTCCCAGTATTCCTAAATGCAGTACAAACTAGATTAAAACATAATTCAGAAATATTTGATAAAATAAATAAAAATATAATAGCACATAAATAGATAGTCAACATACACCAGTAGAGATCTTCATATTTTCCCCCAGCACCATTTTCATTTTGGTTTGATATCATTTTATGATACCATACTGCTTCCAGAATAAATATAATTATGTCTTTTCCCAGAAAGAACTAGGAAGAGGAAAATAGATTTTGAGCTTGAATGACTTTAGAAACTAAATATTAGTTAGATTAGTTTTAGTTAGATATTAGTAGAATCCTTTGACACCAAAGCTAACTTTTATCTATTGTACTATACAAGGGATTATGTCACCTAACTCCCTCATTTCAGAGATGAGGGAATTGAGGTGCCATATTTATTCTTCTTCTTCAGTTATTTCAATCTCTGACTCTTGGAGATCCTTTTGGAGTTTTCTTGCAAAGATACTACAGTGGTTTGCCATTTCCTTCTCTAGTTCATTCTACAGATGAGGAAACCAAGGCAAATAGAGTTAAATGACTTGCTCAGGATTATTCAGCTAATAAGTGTTTGTGTGATGACTTTCCAGAAGTAAAACAGCACATCAGAATTAAAGCTGAGAGCGCTTCTCCATTTTGAAGACCCTCTAATTCTGTTGTAGGAAACATAAAGTCTCTGTACAGGCCTCCTGAATCTGGGACATTATTACACCTCCTCTTTTCTCATTTCTGATTCTGTAAATTCACAGCCAACTATATTTGAAGGCTATTTCCTGCCCACCTGGGAGCCTGTGATCTAAAAACAGTCCCTATTTCCTGAGGATCCTAGATGGGAAATCCTGGGTATATAAGAACATAACACTTTATATATATTTCCTAACTTGATTGTTTGCATGATATCTCTTTGAGATAGGTGGTACAAGGATTGCTATTGAAATTTCAGAGAAAAGTTAAGTGAGTCTCAGGGGGAATTAAAAGACTTGCCAAGGTCAGGACACAAATTTTCCCTAGGAGTGAAATTTAAAAGCAGACCTTAATTTCTCCATTAGGGGAATAGGTCTGAGAATATGACAAGGTTTGGTATGGCTAGGCAAGTCTGGTTTGTGACCTGATAGTAAGGGAGGCGGGATCCCGATCTCAATTAAGGAGTATCTTGGATGCTTTATTGCTTTCTCAGAAAAATATTGAAGTTCTTAAGTCCAAGCTCAAAACTAGTCTAGGGGTGGAGAAAGAGAATCATGTCTCTTGACTCTATACTTAAAGAGCATTCCAGGGAGAGTGGGAAGATAGGAATTGGTGGCCTGCAAAGTGTGCATCTCTGCTAAAAATTAACTAGTGCTAGGTGATCTCTTCAAGGATAATATAGCATAGAGGGAACATCTACTCTTATTGGGAACTACACCTTCCACAACTCTGCCTCCCTATCCTGGAAATTTTTTGTTTCTCTCAAAGTTTTGCCCTCTTCAAAATTGCCTGGTCTGCTGCAAAAGGACACTGGGAATTTCAGGTGAAAGAGAGTTAGGGAAGAGAGGAAGAGCTCCTATAGATACTTGTTGTTTCCCTCTAAGAAAATGAGCTCCCTAGGAATAGGAAATATTTATTTTTCCTACTTCTGTTTCCTGGGCTCTAGTATACAGGTGTCATTAATAAACACTTATTAATTAATTAACTATAACTCATATTTTAGATATTTGTATTTAGACATCTGAAGATAGAGGTTTTTGTTTATTCTCTTCTTGAGTATTGGCTCCTTTGAATTAATGGTACTATCTATGATCACTCCTTATTTTATGTCTTCCTGCTATTTTCTATGAAGTCTTCATTGGCATGCCTAGGTAGGCAGTTGTCTTCCTTCTTTCCCATTTTCAGTATAAATATTATTGGACAGATTCATAAGACTTTGAGCAAATATCTTTTTTACTTTACTGTTTCTGTCACTGAAATTTGGAATGCCCTCAATAACTCTCAGCAGAGAGTCCCCAACCACTACCACCTACATCTTTTTCATCTCACCAACACTGATGATTGTTTCTTTCTGATGGTCCCTGTTAACCCTCTCATAATTATTTGAAGAAAAGAAGCTGTTTCTTCCCCAGAGGATCCAGCTCCATCTTCTTTGAAGTAAGTTTTATCCCTACTATATATTTTTTTCCAATAACTCTTCTTTATCTTCATATTCTATATCAGTCTGACCTTGATGTGACTTAAACATCAATCTTCTGATCTGGAGTCAGACATATTATTGCATCACAAGGTCCATATTATTTGGGCCCTGATTGGCTTAGAGTGAATGTAAATAGGGTTTATTTCTGTTTTGGGCAGAAATCCTAAGGATCTTCCTCTCCCAGAATGATATTTATTTTTTGAATAGCTGAAAGAGACCATTCTCTGACTCATTTCTTATCTAAGCTTAATCACTGATTGGGAGTTGCATCAGTCAAACTAAGACCTGTTAAAGACCTTAGCTTAAAAAGGCCAGTATCCCTCCAGTCATCCTGAGTTATGTCTTGCCACTGGACCCATAAGACTTGGGAGGCTAAAGTGAGGTAAGTGACCTTGCATAGCCTTCACTCACTGAAATGCAATTTACCTGAATGTCATGACATCACCTCCTTGATATCATGGTCCTATTAGAAAATGGAGCACAAACAACAAATAAAACAATTTTATGTCAACACTTATGTCGTAATCCATACTTGCTGGAAATCATATCACCATGTCATTGTTACTCTTATTTGGGTCTGTTGTTATTAGCTGCCCACATCAGTTTTAGTTTTTTTCTCACCATGACTATAGCTTTAGAGAGGAAGCACAGTGTGGTGCTGAAAGAGTTGGCCTTGTAACCAAGACTTGAATTCAAGTCCTGCCTCTAACACGCATTGGCTGTGTTTCCCCAAGTAAGTCACTTAATTATTCAAGGCAACTATACAAGACAAGTTGCAGAGAAGGTGCTGACCTGCATTGCTCACCTAGGAGCTTCCAAAATCAATGAAATCATAGGTGTAGTACCAATCCCCATTACCCTAGCGCTTTCGGTTTTTTTAAATCTATAATTAGCATGTTTATGCCAAAGACTTTAGAGCACAGAGAATTAGAAAAGGAAATGGCAAATCATCTTTCCCAAGAAAACCCCAAATGGGGTCATGAAGAATCGTACACAAATGAAAAATGACTAAGCAAAGGCACAGTGGATAGAACTAGACTTAAAATCAGGAACCTGGGTTCAAATGAGCCTCAGAAACAGTGTGATCCTGGGTAAATTACTTCACCTTTGCCTCAGTTTCCCCAATTGTAAAATGAGAATAATAATAGCACCACTTCACAGGATTATTTTGAGGATAAAATGAGAAAATATTTGTAAAGTATCTAGCAAACTACTATTATATATAAGAAGGTCTCAAGCAGAAATCCTCATTTTAGCTATTGAACTTTTACTCTTTCATTGCTTCTGCTTATTGCATTTCACATGTCTACTGCCACCTTGTCACTTCTCTAGTCTTTTTTTCTGTTTCCCACAGTCTGGAAATAAATTGTTCTATTCTCCTTCAATCTCAATCTCTACACAGTTAGCAATATCACTTCCCTCTTCCTCCCAACCAATTGTAATCTATTCTATTCTAAACATGTATTTGTAGGATTTTGAGTTGCAAAAAAATATTAATAGTTATATAATCTAATTTCTGTATTTTAAAAGTAGAGAGATGAAAATCTGATGGAATTTATTTCCAAAGATACTTAGATATTAAAGACATGAATTTAGAAAAAAAAAATGGCTCCAGAAGACAATGGTTTCAGAGATGTTGCACCTATTATTTTCATTTTTGCCTTTCCCCATGACCTCTAACTTAACCATTTTTCTTTGGAGACCAAGTCCTCAGCAGACTGTGGAGAGCTATAGTGCATCAGACCCAAATTGACCTTTTTATTTTTAAAATGCACTTCCCTAAATGTGTTTGAGAAGGCATGTTGCTTACCTATCAGGAATTGAGTGTTGTTAAAGAGGGTTTTTTAACCCTAAGAAGTCAGATATATACTTAGGGCAAGGACTCTCTTCCTTGAGTGGATTTAATGACAAATTAAATAACTGGGGTCTCTAATTATCTCATTAGCTGATGTGTGTTTCCTAAAAAAACAACAATGAAAAGAACATACAAAAGACAAAAAACAAAATCAACAACAACAAAAACATTTTAGCCACTGGAATTAAGATTCCAGAACCTGGCAAAAGTCTCTCATTATAGATAGAAAACTGAAATAGAACTAAGGATTTTCCTTGATCTGGTGGTAAGGTTTAAAAGGACCCAGTTTCTCACAAAAAAAAAAAAAAAAAAACTAAATCTTTGGATCTACAGTATAAGCTGAAATGTTAAAAATAGATGAATAAACTAACTCTTACCTTCAGTGGGAACAGTGCCATGATGCCCAATGGGAGCCCTTAGAAGCATTCAGGCAACAAGCATTTTTTTACGCATTTTCTATGTGCCGAGCACTATGTCAAGTGCTGAGGTTTAAAGAAAGTTCAAAATCTTTCTTTACCTCAGGGAACTTATGTTCTATTTTGGGAGACAACACAAATAACTAGGTAGATATCAGATATAAGCATAGTAAGAGAAAGGAGAAGATGTTAGCAGCTAGAAGGATCAGGAAAGACCTCTTGCTGTAATTAAAAACTGAGTTTTTGGTGCTTTAAAAAAAAATTTTTTTTTCCTTCATGTCATGCCCACTAACTATAAATGAATCCTAAGCACCTTTTCTGGAGCTGCTTTTTTTTTTTCCTTAAATGCTATTATTTTATGCAGTATCTCATCAGGATCCAGGAATTTAATTATTATCTCCAGGTAAATGATTACTATCTCTATATATCTATTATTAGTCTTTCTTTTGAAGTAGACCCCTATATCACTAATTGCCCTTTGGACAACTTTAACTGAATGTCCCATAAGCATTTCAAATCCAATGTGTCATAAAAATAAGTAATTTTTTTTCTCCCAAACCCTTCCCGCTTTCCAATCTATGTAATGCTTTTGAGGGCCCTACCATCTTCTCAGTCACTCAGACTGGCTACCTTCTCACTTCCACTCAATCTGTTTACAACAAACCTTGTTGTTTCTCTTCCTCTCTCACATGTTATAAATCTATTTTCCTCAACTCACACAAAACTATCTTGGCACAGACACTCATTATCCCTCATCCAAACTATCAGCATATCCTCCTTTCCTGTTTCAAGTCTCATCCCTCTCCAATCCACCCCCCCATACAATTGCCAAAGTGATTTTCCTAAAGTACAGTTTTGACTATATCTCCCTTCCACTCAATAAATTCATGTAGTTTTTCTATTACCTCTAAAATAAAATATAACTCCTGTTTGGCATTTAAATTACTTACTAACCTGATTATTTCCTACCTTTCTAATCTTTCAAATTACTACCCTTGAGGCCCTCTATATTCTATCTCCTCTTATATTCTATTGCCAAGGCTGTTTACTATTCCTGGAACTACTATGCACTATTATGCACTTCCTTACATCTACTTGATTCACTTCAAATTCGATCATATATAGCTTTTTGCAAGAGACCTTTTCACAGGGATTTCGTTTTATAGTTGCCTTCTGATAAATTTGAATGCATCATGTAGCTACTTAATCCTACACATATATATTCTTCATTTGAATGTAAGCTACTTGAGAGCAGAATGTTTTAGCTTTTTCTTTGCATACTCAGTGCTTAGAGAATTCCTAGAACATCCTAAACATTTAATAAACATTAATTTATTGTTTGTTGATCGATTTTTCAGTTGAAATTGGCATTTCTGTAGCCCAGAAGGTGTGAGTTTTTCTTCTACTTGTATTAGTTGCTCACATATGTGCTTCACCAAGCAAGATGTCTAAGCATAGCTCTTTATAAAGTCACTGAATAATGAAAACATTATTCTGAAAAGTGGTCTATATTCTGTTAATTTTTCAATCATGTTTGACTCCTCATGATCTCATTTGGAGTTTTCTTGGCAAAGGTAGGAAAGTGGCTTGCTATTTTCTTCTCCACTTCCTTTTACAAATGAGAAAACTTAAGCAATCAGGATTAATTGATTTGTCAAGAATCACATAGCTAATAAATGTCTGAGGCCATGTTTGAACTTAGGAACATGTGTCTTCCTGACTGAGACTCTGCACTACATGCAATATGGCTCTCAGTAGCTGCCTGTCATAATCTCCACGAGACAGTCAAAGTAGTCTATCACAGTCTTTCCACTACATCAGCCTGCCTCTTCCTGACTTGCAAGATTCCTCAATATCAAATTCAACTATATTTCCTCATCAACTCTTCCCATTCTCAGGATGCCAAATCAGTGAAATTAACTCCTTGTTTTGGTTCATTTGGATTGTAGATTGTTATTTCACTTCCAAAGTACTGTCTGCTATTGATAGCTTCTAAGAGAAGGAAGTAGATGGAATTCCTCCTCTTCCCTAATAGTGTCTCCATTTCTACACTGTTCTCTCTACTCTAAGAATGTAAAGCTAAAGATAAGTGTTAAGTTAGAACCAAGAAAATAAATTCATACAGAGTGAACATTGCCTCGGATTTTTCTACTTCCAGGGGAAGTTAAGTAGGGAGTTAAGTAGCAAGGTGTACCTTGTTAGTTAAATAAACAAATAAATAAATATAAATTAAAAACAGAAAACAAAAACAATTGTGCATATGGTTAAAATCACTACATAGACACATATCATAAGTATAAAAACGTTCTTTTTTATCTTCTCCTTTTTTCTCAATAGAATTTTATTTTCCCAAATACAAGTATAGTTTTAAATATTCATTTTCTTAAATTTTTATTTAATGATTACTTTATATTGACAACATTATCCCTTGCACTCGTTTCTTTTCCGATTTTTTTCCCCTCCCTCCCTCCACCCCCTCCCCTAGATGGCAAGCAGTCCTTTATATGTTGGATATGTTGCAGTATATCCTAGATGCAATATATGTTTGCAGAACCGAACAGTTTTCTTGTTGCATAGGGAGAATTGGATTCAGAAGGTATAAATAACCCGGGAAGAAAAACAAAAATGCAGATAGTTCACATTCGTTTCCCAGTGTTCTTTCTTTGGGTGTAGCTGCTTTTGTCCGTCATTTATCAATTGAAACTTAGTTAGGTCTCTTTGTCAAAGAAATCCACTTCCATCAAAATATGTCCTCATACAATATCGTTGTCGAAGTGTATAATGATCTCCTGATTCGGCTCATTTCACTAAGCATCAGTTCATGTAAGTCTCGCCAGTCCTCTCTGTATTCATCCTGCTGGTCATTTCTTACAGAGCAATAATATTCCATAACATTCATATACCACAATTTACCCAGCCATTCTCCAATTGATGGGCATCCATTCATTTTCCAGTTTCTAGCCACTACAAATAGGGCTGCTACAAACATTTTGGCACATACAGGTCCCTTTCCCTTCTTTAGTATTTCTTTGGGATATAAGCCCAATAGAAACACTGCTGGATCAAAGGGTATGCACAATTTGATAATTTTTTGGGCATAATTCCAGATTGCTCTCCAGAATGGTTGGATTCGTTCACAGCTCCACCAACAATGCATTAGTGTCCCAGTTTTCCCGCATCCCCTCCAACATTCATCACTATTTTTTCCTGTCATTTTAACCAATCTGACAGGTGTGTAGTGATATCTCAGAGTTGTCTTAATTTGCATTTCTCTGATCAATAATGATTTGGAACACTCTTTCATATGAGTGGTAATAGTTTCAATTTCATCCTCTGAAAATTGTCTGTTCATATCCTTTGACCATTTATCAATTGGAGAAAGGCTTGATTTCTTATAAATTTGAGTCTGTTCTCTATATATTTTAGAAATGAGGCCTTTATCAGAACCTTTAACTGTGAAGATGTTTTCCCAGTTTGTTGCTTCCCTTCTAATCTTGTTTGCATTAGTTTTGTTTGTACAGAGGCTTTTTAATTTTATGTAATCAAAATTTTCTGTTTTGTGATCAGTAATGATCTCTAGTTCATCTTTGGTCACAAATTTCTTTCTCCTCCACAAGTTTGAGAGATAAACTATTCTATGTTCCTCTAATTTATTTATAATCTCGTTCTTTATGCCTAGGTCATGGACCCATTTTGATCTTATCTTGGTATATGGTGTTAAGTGTGGGTCCATGCCTAATTTCTGCCATACTAATTTCCAATTATCCCAGCAGTTTTTATCAAATAATGAATTCTTTTCCCAGAAGTTAGGGGCTTTGGGTTTGTCAAACACTAGATTGCTATAGTTGACTATTCTGTCTTGTGAACCTAACCTTTTCCACTGATCCACTAATCTATTTCTTAGCCAATACCAAATGGTTTTGGTGACTGCTGCTTTATAATATAATTTTAGATCAGGTACAGCTAGGCCACCTTCATTTGATTTTTTTTTTCATTAATTCCCTTGAGATTCTCGACTTTTTATTGTTCCATATGAATTTTGTTGTTATTTTTTCTAGATCATTAAAATATTTTCTTGGAAGTCTGATTGGTATAGCACTAAATAAATAGATTAGTTTAGGGAGTGTTGTCATCTTTATTATGTTCGCTCGGCCGATCCAAGAGCACTTAATATTTTTTCAATTATTTAAGTCTGACTTTATTTGTGTGGAGACTTTTTTATAATTTTGCTCATATAATTCCTGACTTTCCTTTGGTAGATAGATTCCCAAATATTTTATGGTATCAACAGTTATTCTGAATGGAATTTCTCTTTGTATCTCTTGCTGTTGGGTTTTGTTGGAGATGTATAAAAATGTTGAGGATTTATGGGGATTTATTTTGTAGCCAGCTACTTTGCTAAAATTATGAATTATTTCTAATAGCTTTTTAGTAGAATCTCTGGGGTTCTCTAGGTATACCACCATATCATCTGCAAAGAGTGATAGTTTGGTTTCTTCATTGCCTACTCTAATTCCTTTAATAGCTTTCTCGACTCTTATTGCCGAGGCTAGTGTTTCTAATACAATATTAAATAATAATGGTGATAGTGGGCAACCTTGCTTCACTCCAGATCTTACTGGGAAAGGTTCCAGTTTTTCCCCATTGCATATGATGCTTACTGATGGTTTTAAATATATGCTCCTGACTATTTTAAGGAAAAGTCCATTTATTCCTATGCTCTCAAGTGTTTTTATTAGGAATGGATGTTGGATTTTATCAAATGCTTTTTCTGCATCTATTGAGATGATCATATGGTTTTTGTTTGGTTGGTTATTGATATAGTCAATTATGCTAATAGTTTTCCTAATATTGAACCAGCCCTGCATTCCTGGTATAAATCCTACTTGGTCATAGTGTATTATCCTGGTGACGATTTTCTGTAATCTTTTTGCTAATATTTTATTTATAGATTTTAGCATCAATATTCATTAGGGAGATTGGTCTATAATTTTCTTTCTCTGTTTTCAGCCTACCTGGTTTAGGTATCAGTACCATGTCTGTGTCATAAAAGGAGTTTGGTAGGACTCCTTCAATCCCTATTTTTTCAAATAGTTTATATAACATTGGAGTTAATTGTTCTTTAAATGTTTGGTAGAATTCACATGTAAATCCATCTGGTCCTGGGGATTTTTTCTTAGGGAGTTGATTGATAGTTTGTTCTATTTCTTTTTCTGAGATGGGACTGTTTAGGATATTTATCTCTTCCTCTGTTAGTTTGGGCTAGCTATATTTTTGGAGGTATTTTTCTATTTCATTTAAGTTATCGAATTTATTGGCATAAAGTTGGGCAAAGTAACTCCTAATTATTGCTCTAATTTCCTCTTCGTTACTGGTGAGTTCTCCCTTTTCATTTTTAAGACTAACAATTTGATTTTCCTCTTTCCTTTTTTTAATCAGATTTACTAAGGGTTTGTCTATTTTGTTGGTTTTTTCATAGAACCAACTCTTAGTTTTATTAATCAATTCAATAGTTTTTTTACATTCAATTTTATTGATCTCACCTTTTATTTTTAGAATTTCAAGTTTAGTGTTTGACTGGGGGTTTTTAATTTGTTCCTTTTCTAGCATTTTTAGTTGCAAACCCAATTCATTGACCTTCTCTTTCTCTATTTTATACAAATAGGCCTCTAGAGATATGAAATTTCCCCTTATTACCGCTTTGGCTGCATCCCATACATTTTGGTATGATGTCTCATTATTATCGTTTTCTTGGGTGAAGTTATTAATTATGTCTATGATTTGCTGTTTCACCCAATCATTCTTTAGTATGAGATTATTTAGTTTCCAATTATTTTTTGGTCTACTTCCCCCTGGTTTTTTGTTGAATGTAATTTTCATTGCATCGTGGTATGAAAAGGATGCATTTATTATTTCTGCCTTACTGCATTTGAGTTTGAGGTTTTTATGTCCTAATATATGGTCTATTTTTGTATAGGTTCCATGAACTGCTGAAAAGAAAGTGTATTCCTTTCTGTCTCCATTACATTTTCTCCAGAGATCTATCATATCTAACTTTTCTAGTATTCTATGTACCTCTTTGACTTCTTTCTTATTTATTTTGTGGTTTGATTTATCTAATTCTGAGAGTGCAAGGTTAAGATCTCCCACTATTATAGTTTTACTGTCTATTTCTTCTTGCAGCTCTCTTAGTTTCTCTTTTAAGAATTTAGATGCTACACCACTTGGTGCATATATGTTTAATATAGATAGTGCTTCATTATCCATGCTACCCTTTAGCAAGATATAGTGCCCTTCCTTATCTCTTTTAAGTAGATCAATTTTTGCTTTAGCTTGATCTGAGATCAGGGTGGCTACCCCTGCTTTTTTGACTTCACCTGAAGCATAGTAGATTTTGCTCCAACCTTTTACCTTTAACCTGCATGTATCTCCCCGCTTCAGGTGTGTTTCCTGTAAACAACATATTGTAGGATTCTGGCTTTTAATCCATTCTGCTAACCGCTTCCTCTTTATGGGGGAGTTTACCCCGTTCACATTTATGGTTAGAATGACCAATTCTGTATTATTTTGTTAACCCCAGTTTATGCTTTTCTCCCTTCTTTCCCCTTTCCCCCCTTCCCAGTATTAAGCTTGTGAGCACCACTTGCTTCTCACAGCCTTCCCTTTTTAGTATCCCTCCCCCCGCCTTAGAGTTCCTCCCCCTATCTTACCCCTTTCCCTCCCAGTTCCCATATTCCCTTCCGCTTAGCTTATTCCTTCCCTTTTCACTTTTCCCTTCTCACTTTTCAATGAGGTGGGAGAAGTTTCACCATAGATTGAATATGTCTTAAGATTTTTCACTTAAAGCCAATTCTGAAGGCAGTAAGATACCCACTATATTCATCCCCCTCCATTCTTTCTCTCAGATATAATAGGTTTCCTATGCCTCTTCATGAGATGTACTACCCCCACTTTACCCTTTTTCTGGTACAATGTCCTTTCCACATCAATTTCTAGAACAAGGTATACATGTATTCTTTATACATCTATATAGTTAAAATATAGTTCCCAAGATTAATCTTTACCTTTTTAGATTTCTCTTGAGTTCTATATTTGTAAATCAAACTTTTTGTTAAGTTCTGGCTTTTTCATCAGAAATAGATGAAATTCGCTTACTTCGTTGAATGTCCATCTTCTTCCCTGGAAAAAGATGCTCATTCTCGCTGGGTAAGTTATTTTTGTTTGCATACCAAGTTCCTTAGCCTTTCGGAATATCATATTCCAGGCCCTTCGATCTTTTAATGTGGATGCTGCCAGATCCTGGGTGATCCTTATTGTGGCTCCTTGATACTTGAATTGGGTTTTTCTAGCTGATTGCAATATTTTTTCCTTCATCTGAGGGTTCTGGCATTTGGCCACTATATTCCTTGGTGTTTTGATTTTAGGATCCCTTTCAGTGGGTGATCGATGAATCCTTTCAATGTTTATTTTTTCCTCTGTTCCTATGACTTCTGGGCAGTTCTCTTTGATAATTTCCTGGAAAATAGTGTCCAGGCTCTTTTTTTCATCATGTTTTTCTGGGAGTCCAATGATTCTCAGATTGTCTCTCCTGGATCTGTTTTCCAGGTCTGTTGTCTTCCCCAGAAGGTATTTCACATTCTTTTCCATTGTTTGATTTTTTTGGATTTGCTTGACTGATTCTTCTTGTCTCCTCGAGTCATTCAATTCCATTTGTTCGACCCTGATTTTCAGTGAAGTATTTTCTTCACTCACTTTTTAAAGATCTTTTTCTAATTGTCCCATTGAGTTCTTTTGTTCTGTGGAATTTTTTTCCATTTCGCCAATTTTGTTTTTTAGAGAGCTATTTTCTGTTTCCAGTTCACCAATCCTATTTTTCAAGGATTTTACTTCTTTATCCACTCTCTCTTTAACTGACTTCTCCAGCCTCTTTTGCCAAGCCTTCCTCTCCTTTTCCCAAGCTTCCCTCTCCTTTTGCCAAGCCTCACTCTGCTTTTCCCATTTTTCTTCTAGCTCCCTTGTGAGAGCCTTTTTAATTACTTCTATGAGGTTCATCTGTGCTGAGGAACAGATGGTCTCCTCCTTTGGGGATTCACCTGGAGACTGTCTGTTTTTAGTCTCCTCAAGATTTAGGGTCTGCTCTCTATCTGTATAGAAGCTGTCAAAGGTTAAAGTCCTCTTCAGTTTCTTGCTCATTCTGTCTAATAATCAGAGACAAACTAGCAAAGAAAAACAGAAAAAACTGGAATCTTTCTTTGGGGAAGGGGCTGGGTGTGTTACCGAGCTTCCTCTCCAGACTGCGGGGGGCAGCAGTGAGGCACTAGCAGGACTGTGCTGTGCCTGCGCTCTGAGATCCCAGAGCGTGCTGAGTCACTGTGGGGGGGGGGGGGGGGAGGGGGGCAGCCAGGTCCCGAGAGACTCCAGCTGTTTGGGGTTGTATTCTTCAGTCCCTGTGTTTTTAGCTTCTCTGCTGGGCTGCTGACTTGCTGCCGGAGCAAAGTATCCAAACCTGTAGCGAAGCTCTCCCCGCAGAGACGGCTGCGATCACTCCCCACCTCCTCTCCCGTCTGCTCCCGTGCTCTCACTGCCGCTGGCCGCCACCTGTGCCCGATCTAAAACCGTCCCAGCCCTCCAGTAAAGACAGACCTTTCTTGGCGAATCTCAAGGATGGCTTCTCTTGGTAACTATTTGTGGGTTTTTTTTTTTTTTCAGTCAAGCATTAATTCAGAGGCTTGTAATGAAGTGGATAGTGAGAGAAAGCGCGGAGCTTATGCAGCTGTGAGCCTCCTCTCCGCCATCTTAACTGGAAATTCCCTTAAATATTCATTTTTGTAGGATTTTGTGTTTCAAATTTTTTCTGCCCTCTTTTCTTATTTGTCTCTCTCCAAGACAGCAAGCAATCTGATAAAGGTTTTGCATAAACAACACTTACAAACATATTTCCTCATTTGTCATGTTGTACAAGAAAAATCAGACCAAAAGGAAAAAAAAAAAACACAAGAAAAAGCAAGCAAACAAAATAACCCAAAAAGTGAAAATATTACATTTCAATCCACATTCAGTCTCCAGTTTTCTCTCTGGATGCAGATGGTATTTTTAATGCCAAGGTTGTTGGTCATCAAGTCATGGTCTATTGCATTACTTAAAAGAGCTAAGTTTATCATAGTTAATCACATAATCTTGCTATTACTACATACAATGTATTCCTGATTCAGATGAAATTGGCATCTCTGTAGCATGGAAAGTGTGAGTTTTTCTTCTACATGTTTTAGTTGCTCACATATGAACTTCACCAAGCATGGCGTCTAAGCCTATCTCTTTATAAAATCAGTGAATAATGAAAATATTATTCTGAAAAGTGGTCTATAGTCTACTAATTTTTCAATCATGTTTGATTCCTCATGACCCGATTTGGAGTTATGTATCAGTTCATATGGATCTTTCTAGACTTTTTCTGAAATCAGCCTGCTCATCATTTCTTATAGAAAAATATTATTGCATTACATATACCAAAACATATTCAGCATTCCCCAATTAATAGACATTCATCCAATTTCCAATTCCTTGCCACCCACAAAAAGAGCTATTACAAACATTTTTGTACATGTGAATTCATTTCCCTCTTTTATAATCCCTTTGGGATACAGACACAGTAGTGAGACTTCTGGATTAAAGGGTATGCATAGTTTTATAGCTCTCTGGACATAGTCCCAAATTTCTCTCCAAAATGGCTGGATCATTTCACATCACCAACAATTGCCTTAGTGTCCCAGTTTTCTGTCATCTTAGCCAATCTGATAAATGCGAAGTGGCACCACATAATTGTCTCAACTTGCATTTTTGTTATCAATAGTGATTTAGAGCATTTTTTTTTCATATGGCTAGAAATGTCTTTAATTTTTTCATCTAAAATTATCTGTTCATATCCTTTGGCCATTTATCAATTGGGAAATGACTTGTATTCTTATAAATTTGACTTAGACCTCTACATAGTTTAGAATTGAAGCCTTTATCAGAAATGCTGGTTATAAAATTTCTTTCCCAGCTTTCTGCTTTCCTTCTAATCTTGGTTGCATTGGTTTTGTTTGTACAAAAAAAAAATGTCCATGCTACTTTTCATAATGTTCTGTCTTTATTGTTTGGTCATAAAGTTTTCCCTTCTCTATAGATCAAATAGGTAAACTATCCTTTGCTCTACATATTTGCTTATAGTACCAATTGTTACATCTAAATCATAAATTCATTTTGAACTTATCTTAGTATAGGGTGTGAGATGTGGGTCTACGCCTAGTTTCTGACATATTATTTTCCAATTTTCCTAGTAATTTTTGTCAGATGGTGAGTTCTTATTTCATGAGTTGGGTTCTTTGTGTTTATCAAACAGTAGATTGCTATTGTTATTGACTATTGTGTCTTGTGAACCTAAACTATTCCACTGATCCATTATTCTATCTCTTAGCCAATATTAAGTAGTTTTGATAACTGCTGCTTTATAATATAGTTTTAGGTTCTGGTACAGCTAGGTCCCCTTCTTTTGCACTTTTTCCCAAGAATTGCTTTGATATCCTTGACTTTTTGTGTTTCCAGATAGGTTTTGTTATTATCTTTCCTAACTCTATAAAGTAATAATTTTTGGCAATTTGATTGGTATGGCACTGAATAAGTAGAATAATAAAATTGTCGTTTTTATTATCTTAGCTTAGTCTACCCAAGAGCAATTGTTATTTTCCCAAATGTTTAGATCTGACTTTATTTGTGTGAAAAGTGTTTTGTAATTGTGTTCGTATAGCTGCTAGGTTTGTTTTGGCAGATAGACTGATATATTTTATATTATCTATAGTTATTTTAAATGAGGTTTCTCTTTCTGTCTCTTGCTGCTGGAGTTTCTTGATAACATATATAAGGTCTGATGATTTATGTGGGGTTTTTTTATATCCTGCAATTTTATGAAAATTGTTAATTATTTCAAGTAATATTTTTAGTTGATTCTCTAGAATTCTTTAAATATATCATCATGTCATCTGCAAAGAGTAATAGTTTTGTTTCTTCATTGCCTATTCTAATCCCTTCAATTTCATTTTCTTCTGTTATTGCTAAAGCAGACATTTTTAGTACAATATTGAATAATAGTGGTGATAACGGGAAACCCTTTTTCACTCTTGATCCTATAGGGAATGCTTCTAGTGTATCCCCATCAATATGTTTGCTTATGGTTTTAGATACATGCTACTTAATATTTTAAGAAAAACTCCATTTATTCCTATTCTGTAGTGTTTTTTTTAATGGGATGAAAGTTTAATTTTGTCAAATGCTTTTTCTGCATCTATTGAGAAAATTATATGATTTCTGTAGTTTTGTTATCAATATCATCAAATATATTGATAATTTTCCTGATATTAAACCAGTCCTGTATTGCTGGTATAAATACCACTTTGTCAAAATGTTTTATCCTGATGATAAGTTGTGTAATCTCTGCTAATGTTTTATTTAAGATTTTTTCAGGGAAATTGGTCTATAATTTTCTTTCTCTGTTTTGGCTCTTCCCTGCTTAGGCATCAGCACCATATCTGGATCATAAAATTAATTCTCCAAATATTTTTTTCCAAATAATTTATTTAGTACCAGAATTAATTGTTCTTTAAATGTTTTATAGAATTCACTTGTAAATCCATCTACCCCCATAGATTTTTTTCTTAAAAAGTTTATTGATGGCTTGTTTGATTTATTTTTCTAAAATAAAGTTGATTGTAGCCAGAAAAAGATTAAGAAAAAGGAAAAGGACCTATATGTACAAATATATTTATAGTAGCTCTTTTCTCAGAGCAAAGAATTGGAAATTGAGGGGATGCCTATCAATTGGGGAATTGCTGAATACATTGTGATCTGTTACTATGAAGGAATACTATTATTCCCTAAGAAATGTTGAGTAAGATGCTCTCAGAAAAACCAGGAAAGTTCTCCATGAGCCCATGCAAAGTGAAATGTACTTTGTATAAAGTAATAGAAATTTTGTGGGATGTCAAGAGTGAATGACTTTGCTCCTCTCAGGCAATACAAATATCCAACACTGCTCTGATGGACTTATGATGACAAATGCTAAGAAAGAAATTATCGTGTCTGAATGCAGATTAAAGCATGGTTTTTAAAAAAAAATAAAATAAAAATGGGGGCTATTTAAGGATTTTATTTCCTCTTCTGATAATCTAAGTAATCTGTATTTTTGCAAATGGTTATCCATTTCTCTTAGATTTCCAGATTTATTGACATACAATTTGGCAAAAATAGATCCTAATTATTGCTTTAATTTCCTCTTCAGTGATGGAAACTTCAATCTTCATTTTTCATAACCAAATTTTTTCTAAACAAATTAACAAAAGATTTGTCTATTTTGTTGGTTTTCTCATAAAATTTCTTACTTTCCATTTTATTATTTTGATTTTCAAAATTTCTAATTAATATTTAATTGTGGAGAGGTCAATTTGTTCTTTTCTACTCTTTTTAGTTGCATATCAAATTCATTGATCTCTTCTTTCTCTATTTTATTCATTATTTCCCCTGAGGACTGATTGGGCTATATCTCACAAATTTTGATGTGTTATTTCATTATTGTCATTTTCTTGGATGAAATTATTATTTCTATGATAATATTGTCTTACCCAATAGTATTTTATTTTTCAAATACATGTCAAGATAGATTTCAACATTTATTTTTGTGAGACTTTTTGTTCCATACTTTCTCTTACTTCCTCCCATCCCAAGACAGTAAGCAACCTGATATAGGTTAAATATATGCAATTAAAAAACATTTCCATATTTATCATGTTGTGCAAGAAAAATAGACCAAAATGGAAAAAAACCATTGCAAAAAAAAAAAAAAAACACAAACGAACAACAACAACAAAAAGGTGAAAATACTATGCTTTGATTCATATTCAGTCTCCATAGTTCTCTTTCTGGATGCAGATGACATTTTCCATCCCAAGTCTATTGGAATTGTCTTTAATCATCATATTGTTGAAAAGAGCAAAGATCACAATTGATCATCATATAATCTTGCTGATACCATGTGCATTGTTCTCCTAATTCTGCTCACTTCATCCAGAATCAGTTCATGTCTTTCCAGGCTTTTTGGAAATTAGCCTATTCATCATTTCTTATAGAAAAATAAAATCCCATTGCATTCACATACCATAATATATTCATCCATTTCCCAATTGATGGGCATCCACTCCATTTTCAATTCCTTGCCACAAATAATAAAAAGAGCTGCTACAAAAATTTTTGCACATATGGGTCATTTTCCCTCTTTTATAATCTCTTTAGGTTATAGACACAGTAAAAATACTTCTGGAGAAAAGGATATGTACAGTTTGATAGCCCTTTGGGCATAGTTCTAGATTTCTCTCCGGAATGGTTGGATCATTTCACAATTCCATCAATAATACATTTGTGTTCTAGTATTCCCACATCCTTTATCATTATCTTTTCTTTTCATCTTCACCAATCTGAAAATTATGTAGTGTTACTTCAAAGTTGTTTTAATTTGCATTTTTTAATCAATAGTGATTTAGAGCATTTTTTTCATGACTAGAAATGTCTTTAATTTCTTCATCTGAAAATTGTTTTTTCATATCCTTTAATCATTTATCAATTGGTAATGACTTTTATTCTTACAAATTTGATTCATTTCTCCATATATTTTACAAGTGAAGTCTTCATCAGAAATACTACTGTAAAAACTGTTTCCCAGCTTTTTACATTCCTCATCTTGGATGCATTGGTGTTGTTTGCACAAAAGATTTTAATTTAATGTAATAAAATTATCCATTTTGCATTTCATAATGTTCTGTAGTTCTTTGTTGTCCATAGATTCCCTCCCTTCTCCACAGATCTTACAGATATACTATTTCTTGCTCTACAAATTTTATATTCTAAACCATTTATAACTAAATTGTGAAAACATTTTGACATTTTCTTAGTAGAAGGTATTGGATTATGTGATGTACCCATCTTTTAGGATTAGATTATTTAGTTTTCAATGAATTTTTATTATATTTTGCCATAGTCCTTTATTACATGTAATTTTTATTGCATCATGATCTGAAAAGGATGAATTTAATATTTCTGTCTATCTGCATTTGAATGTGAGAGTTTTATGCCCTAGTATGTAGATACATTTTTGCATAGGTGTTATGTATCACTGGAAATAAGTGGTATTCCTTTTTAGCTCCTTTGAAATTTCTCCAATGGTCTATCATACCTAACTTTTCTAAAATTTGTTAAATGAGGTGCAAGAAGAAATAGACTGCACAATTATACTCATGGGGTCTCTCAACCTCCCTCTCTCAGAAATAGATAAATCTAACAAGTTGAGAGATTGAGAGCCCTCTTTTTTTTTAACTTCAACTTTAATATAATATATTCTGCTCCAGCCTTTTAAATTTCTGTTTGTATCTTTCCTTTTCAAATGTATTTCTTGTAAACAACATATTTTAGGATTCTGGCTTTTAATCTATTCTGATATTGCTTCTGTTTTATGGGAGAATTCATTCCATTCACATTCATAGTTAAGATGACTAACTTTGTATTTCCTGCCATTTTATTTTCCCCCATTAATATTTGTCTCTCTCTTTTTACCCTTTCCATTCTTTGCAGTGTTTCGCTTCTCATCCCCACCTCCCTCAATCTTTGCTTTCTTTATCAGTCTCTCCCCCACACCTATTATTATCCCTTTTCCCTTCTTCTTTCCTATAGGGTAAGACAAATGTCTACATACAAGTATGTATATTATTCCCTTTTTGAGTCAAATCCAATGAAATTAAGGTTCAAACAATGCTCATTTGTAACAACCGCACTAGCACCCAGGACACCCCAGAATCAGCCAGAATCAGAATAAGCAAAAGTCCTCAATCTTTATTCTCAGTCCCCAGATGCAGGATTGAACAGGATGGAAGCAGATTCTCTGTCACCTCCTTCTCCTCGTCTACCCCCGAGAGTGTGTGTCCCTGGCTAACTTTACCCCACCCCCTAGTCCCTCCTACAATCTTTTATACACCAATCATTGAGCCAGTATGGATAGTGGAAAGGACCATTTTCCAAGCATATACCCATAGAGTATTGTGTAATCAGTAGTTAGCCTCAAGTGCTTGGCAGTCCTGACCTCAGTGCATTGAATTCAATAGTTTCAGCCCTTTACACTCATCCTCCTCCCTTCTCTGCCTCTATTATAATAGTTTTTTTTGTGCCTCTTCATGTGATATTACTTACCCCATTTCACCTCCCCTTTTTTCTTTCAGTACAATCCTTTTCCCCCTTAGTTTTTTATATCATCACATTAAAATCAACTTATACCCATACCTTTTGTCTATGTATACACCTTCTAATTGCCCTGACAAAGATACAGTTCTTATTAGTTACAAGAATATTATTTCCATTTAGGGATATAAACAGTTTAAGCTTTTAAAAAACAAAGTTTTTTTTTTTTCTTTTTTGGTTATCTTTTTATACTTCTCTTGTGTCTCATATTTGAAGATCAGATTTTCTGTTCAGCTCTGGTCTTTTTAGCAGAAATGATTCATCTTTTTTTATGAATGTTCATTTGATGAAATGATTATCTTTTCCCATGAAAGACAATGCTCAATTTTGTTGGGCAGTTGAGTCTTTATTGTAATACAAGCTCATTTGCCTTTTAGAATATCATATTCCAGATCTTCCAATCCTTTGATATGGAAGCTACTAAGTACTGGGGAATCTTGATTATGAGTCCTTCATATTTTGAATTTTCTTTCTGGATGCTTTAAATATTATCTCATTGAATGGATTATTCTGGAATTTTGCTACAATATTCCTGGACTTTTCATTTTGGGGTCTTTTTCAGGAGGTAATCAGTGGACTCTTTCAATGACTATTTATCCCCTGGATCTAGGACATCAGGTCAATTTTTCCTTGATGGTTTCATGAAAGACATTGTCTAGGTGGTTTTTGATCATGGCTTTCAGATATTCCGTGACTCTTAAATTATATCTCCTAGACTTTTTCCAAGTCAGTTATCTTTCTAATAATGTATTTTACATTTTCTTAAATTTTTTTCATTTCATTTGACTGATTCTTAATAACTCATTGAGTCATTCCAATCCAATTTTTAATAAATTAGTTTCTTCAGTTAGCCTTTTTATCTCCTTTTCCATTTGGACTTTTAAAAGAATTGTTTTGTTCAGTGGATTTTTTTTTTAATTTCACCAATTCTATTTTTCAAGGAATTGTTTTCTTTAATATATATATCTATAAATCTATACATATGCATACATACACATTTCCATTTTGCCTAGTCTAGTTTTTCTTCTCTCTTTTTTAAGAGAGCAGGCAATTGAATTAAATGCCCAGGGTCACACAATTAGAAAGTATTAAGTATCTCAGGATGAATATGAACTCAGATTCTCCTGATTCTAGGGCCAATATTCTATTCATTTCACCATGTAGCTGCCCCTCAAATCTATTTTAAAGAGTTGTTTTCTTCTGGAAATTGAGTGGATGCCTATTAATTGGAGAATGGCTGAATAAATTATGGTATATGAATGTTATGGAATGTTATCATTCTATAAGAAATGACCAGCAAGATGATTTCAGAAAGGCCTGGAGAGACTTCATGACCTGATGCCAAATGAAATGAGCAGAATCAGGAGATGATTGTGCATGGCAACAAGAAGATTATACGAAGATCAATTCTGATGGATATAATACTTTCCAACAGTGAGATGATTGAGGCCAGTTCCAATGATCTTGTGATGAAGAGAGCCATCTATACCCAAAAAGAGGACTGTGGGAACTGAGTATGGGTCACAACATGGCATTTTCACTCTTTTTGTTATTTGCTTGCATTTTGCTTTCTTTTCATTTTTTTCTTTTTGATCTGATTTTTCTTGTACAAAACAATAATTGTATAAATATGTATACATAAAAAAGGAGTAATTTTCTTCAATTAGCTTCTGTAGTTCCTTTTCCAAGATGTTGGTTTTTGCTTTTCCAAGCTGTTGACTTTTTTTCATAATTCTCCTGCTTATATCTAATTTGTTTTTCCAATCATTCTCCTCTTTCTTACTTATAAAAAAAAATGAGCTCTTCCGAAACATTATTTTGAGTATGAGACCATTTTATATGCTGCTTTGAGGCTTCTCATGTAAGCATTTTACTATTTCTGTCCTCTTCTGGGTTTGTGTTCTTTCCTATGATCTTTCCTTTCTCCATGGTAGCTTTTTATGATCAGAACTTTTTTTGCTTTTTGCCCATTTTTTACAGTTGAATTCTGCTCTAATATTCCAAGTCACAGGGAAGACTATCCCAAGTTTCTTTTGCCAGAGGATGGGGGCCACTCACTAGCTTTCTACACTGGGTCCAGAGGTGTTGCTAGCTTACCCACAGTGGTAGGTTGATCTGATTTAGTGCTATCTGTTGTACCAGGGTTTGGAACTTGTAATTTGCCTTTTATGCTTGGGTTGGAGGTCTCATGGTTGGTTGCTGAGTCATTGGCTCCCTACATCAAGACCAAGAGGTCCCTGCTGTTGGTCTGGTTGTTAGCTAAAAGTCTTGTTCTAAGAAGTGAGTGCAAGTGATAATGCTGTAAAAAATTTCCCTGGCATGGGTTCTGTCAATAAAAAGTTATTTAAAAAAATAAAATAAAAGTCTTGTTCTAAAGTCCACACACTGCACCTGTTTTGGGCTAGGCTCCCCTTTTACCCAAGTGAGATACACCTTTTCTGGACTCCTTCAAAGATATCTTAAACTGGAAAATTCTTTCACTCCAAATTTTAGTATGATCTGTCACTCCAAAATCTATTTAGATCTTGACCTAGAATTGATTCTTAGGGAAATTGGGAAAAGCACAAGCAATGTTGTGGCTTCTCTCTGTCATTTTGACTTGGCTTCAAGTATACATACTTTCAATGCTAGTTCTTTGCCTTGATTATTTTCCTGCCCATCAGAAAAGGGAAAATCAAAAGGTCAAGTCCCAAAGTTTGGCACAACTTCTTCAGGCACAATATAATGTTTGTTCATTATTGATATTCAAACCATTAACTGCCAAAATCTACCACATGGATGAGCTTGTATTAGATTTCATATAAAAAAATTGTACTCTTTGATCCAGAGGTGAATCTATTGGGTCTGTCTCCCAAAGAGAACATAAAGAAGGGAAAGAGATCTATATGTGCAAAAATGTTTTTAGCAACCCTTTTTGCAGTGGCAAGAAACTAGAAACTTAGTGGATGCCCATCAGTTGGAGAATGGCTGAATAAGTTATGGTATGTGAATGTTATGGAATATTATATTCTATAAGAAAGGATAATCAGGATGATTTCAGAGAGGTCTGGAGAGACTTACATGAACTGATGCTGAGTGAAGTGAGTAGATCTGGGAGATCATTGTACATGGCAATAGGAAAAACTATGCTGGGATCAATTCTGATGGATGTGGTTCTTTTCAACAATGAGATAATTAAGGTCAGTTCTAACTGATTTGTGATGAAGAGTCATCTGCACCCAGAGAGAGGACTGTGGGGACTGAGTATGAATCACAACATAGTACTTTCCCTCTTGTTGTTTGCTTGCATTTTGTTTTCTTTCTATTTTTCCCCTTTTTGATATGATTTTTCTTGTGTAGCATGATAATTATGGAAATATTGATAGAAGATTTGCACATATTTAGTATATATTGGATTACTTTCCATATAGGGGAAGAAATGTGGGGAAAGGAGAAAAAAATTTGAAACAAAAAAATTTACAAGTTTGAATATTGAAACTTATCTATGCATATGTTTTGAAAATAAAAAGCTTTAATTAAAAAAAGACAGAAAATAATCATGTTGAATTCTTCCAGGGTGGAGCCAAGATGGCAGAGTAAAGCCAGAAAGCTGCTTGAGCTCCTCCTTTTTCCCTTGAAAAACACCAAAAACCAAGCTCTATCAGTTAAATCACTCTCTAGTTCAAGATAAATTGTAAAAACTTCAAGAAAAGTCAGTCTCACTAAGGATGTTCAGTGCAGCTCAGATAAACCCTGAGAAAGCCAGTTAGAGGGTCTTAATCATAGCAAATAAGTAACTAAGAATATCAATTCTGGCTCAGTAGAAGAGAAGTTCAATGGGATAGCTTCCAGTCATAATTCAGAAGGCAAACTGGGAAACCAGACTGTTTCCTGAAAAGAGCAGGCAAAGCTACCCCCTCAAACACAAGTGCCTCTGTGCTAAAAGCCAAGGCTCAGAGCTACACAGGAAGTTTGAGACAGAATCCTTTTTACCCCAGAAGCAGAGCTCAACCATAAAATTAAAAAAAAAAAAAAGGAAATACTAAAAGAAAAGGAAATAAAATGAGAAAGAAACAAAAAAGAATCATGATTATAGAATGCTGCTGTGGTGATAGGGCCGGTCAAAACATAAACTCAGTTGAGAACAAAATGTGCACTGAAGAAATTTCAAAGAGTCATATCAATTGGTCTCAAGACTAAAGAGGCTTTCTTGTAAGTGGTCATAGAAGACTTTAAAAGGAAAATAAAAGAGGTAGAGTCAAAAATGAGAAAGGAAATGAGAAGTATGCCAGAAAGAGTTAACAGCTTGGAAAAGGAAGGAAAAAATTGTCTGAAGAAAACAACTCCTTAAAAAGTAGAATTAACAAAATGGAAGAAGAAATACAAAAGCTAACTGAAGAAAATCTCATATTAAAAATTAAAATGGGGCAAATGGAAGTTAATGCCTCTGTGAGACATCAAAAATCAGTCAAACTAAAAAGAATGAAAAAAGAAAAAAAGAAGGAAGAAAATGTGAAATACCTCATTGAAAAAATGACACTTTCACTGCTTAGCCTCTAGCCTCAGGGCAGTCACTAATTTCGCTAATCTGTGCTGCCCATTGGCAGGACATCTAATGTCCACATACCTATCCCTGCTCTGCAGAGGAAGCTGGTAACCTCTTTGCCCTGAAGGCAGACCCTAAGGGCTTTTAAAAAAAATGAGTAAAAAGGCCAAGCGAATGCTAACCATTGACAGCTTCTATACAGAAAGATAGCAGGTTTTCAAACCTGAGGAGACTAATAGCAGACAGTCTTCAGACAAAACCCCAAAAGGGGGATGTAACTTGGTCCCTATCACACAAGGCTCTCCTAGAAGAAATTATAAAAAAAATCTTAAAAGAGAGCTAGAAAAAAAAAATGGGGAAAGGAAAGAGAAGAGAGTAATAACTTCCTGAAATGTGAACTGGAAAAGGTAAAGAACTCCCAGGAAAGTAGGATTTGTGAATTGGAAAAGATAAAGAACTCCCAAGAAAGTAGGATTTGTGAATTAGAAAAAGAAAATAACTCAGTAAAAAAAAAAAAAATAGTGAAATGGAAAAAAAATTCCATAGAGCAAAACAACTCATTTAAAAACTCAATTGGACATATACAAAAAGAAGTTAAAAAAAAAAGTTAACGAAGAAAATAACTCATCAAAAATTAGAACCGAATAAATAGAAATGAATGATTCATTGAGACATCAAGAATCAGTCAAGCAAAACAAACAAAAAACAATAGGAAAAAAAGTTAAATATCTCCTTGAAAAATAGCAAACCTGGAAAATAGATCTAGGAGAGATAATCTGAGGATTATTGGACTTCTTGAAAATTATGATGAAAAAAAGATCCTAAATACTATTTTACAGGAAATCATCAAAGAGAACTACCCAGATGTAATAGAATCAGAAGATAAAATAGGCATTGAAAGAATTCATTGAACACCTTCTGAAAAAGACCCTAAAATAAAAAAATCCAAAGAATATTGTGGCTAAATTCCAGAACTATCACACTAATGAAAAAATATTACAAGCAGCCAGAAAAAAAAATTAAATACTGACGAGCCACAATAAGGATCACTCAAGATCTGGCTGCTTCCACATTAAAAGAGCGGAGGGCTGGAATCTGATATTCCAAAAGACAAAAGAACTTGGAATACAGCCAAGAAAAAATTACCCAGCGAAGGTGAACATTTTCTTTCAGAGAAGAAGATGGACATTTAATGAAACTGATTAATTCCATTTTTTTTTCTAAGGAAAAAACCAGAGCTAAACAAAAAATTGGATCTCCAATCATAGGACTCAAGAGAAGCAGAAAAAGACAAAAGGAAATCTTGAGAACTGTATTTCTGTTATGGATATACATGAATAGTACATGTATAATCTGATTTTACTGATATAACATAAAAAAGGGAAGTAGAAATGGAAAGGGGATAGTATCAGAAAAAGGGAAAAGGGGAGAAAAAAGACGGAAACTACATCCCACAAAGAGGCAAAGGAAACCTATCATTTCTGAGGGAATTTAGGAAGGGGGAGGAACATTGTGTGAATCCTCATCAGGGTTGGCTCAAAGAGAAAATAATTGACATATTTGGTGTACAGAGAAACTTTTCTCACCTCATTAAAAAAAAAGGAGAGGAAAAGGGAGAAGTACAAAAAAGGGTAAGGAATTCAAAGGGGTGGGAAGGATTCTAAAGAGGGAGAACTGTGTGAGGCAAGTGGTGGTGCCCATAAGTTTAATACTGGGAAAAAGAGTAAGGGGAGTGGGGGCGCAAGAAAAAGAAAAGCATAATCTGTGGATATTAAGATGGCAGGAAATACAGAATTAGTCATTTTAACTATAAATGTGAATGGGATGAACTATCCCATAAAGCAGAGATGGATAGCAGACTGGATCAAAAGTCAGAACCCTACAATATGTTGTTTATGGGAAATACATTTAAAGCAGAGAGATACTTACAGAGTAAAGGTAAAAGGCGGAGCAGAATCTATTATGCTTCAGGTGAAGTGAAAAAAGCAGGAGTAGCCATCCTTATCTCAGATCAAGCAAAAGCAAAAATTGATCTAATTAAAAAAGATAAGGAAGAAAACTATATCTTGTTAAAGGATAGCATAGACAATGAAGCAATATCAATACTAAAAATATATGCACCAAGTAGTATAGCATCTAACTTCCTAAAGGAGAAGTTAAGAGAGTTGCAAGAAGAAATAGAGAGCAAAATTATAATAGTGGAAGATCTCAACCTTGCACTCTCAGAATTAGATAAATCAAACCACAAAACAAATAAGAAAGAAATTAAAAAGGTAAATAGAATGTTAGAAAAATTAGGTATGATAGATCTTTGGAGAAAACTGGATGGTGACAGAAAGGAGTATACTTTCTTCTCAGCAGTTCATGGAACCTATACAAAAATTGAACATATATTAGGACAAAAAGACCTCAAAATTAAATGCAGGAAGACAGAAATAGTAAATGCGTACTTTTCAGATCATGATGCAATAAAAACTACATTCAACAAAAAGTTAGAGGTAAATACAACAAAAAGTAATTAGAAACTAAATAATCTCATCTTAAAGAATGATTGGATGAAACAGCAAATTATAGACACAATTAATAATTTCACCCAAGATAATGACAACAATGAGACATCATACTAAAATTTGTGGGATGCAGCCAAAGCAGTAATAAGGGGACATTTTATATCTTCAGAGACTTACTTGAATAAAATAGAGAAAGAGAAGATCAGTAAATTGGGCTTGCAACTTAAAAAGCTAGAAAAAGATCAAATTAAAAAACCCCAATCAAATACTAAACTTAAAATTCTAAAATTAAAAGGAGAAATTAATAATATTGAAAGTAAAAAACTATTGAATTAAATAAAACTGAGAGTTGGTTTTATGAAAAAAAAAAACAATAAAATAGATAAACCTTTGATAAATCTGATTAGAAAAAGAAAGAGGAAAATCAAATTGTTAGTCCTAAAAATGAAAAGGGAGAACTTTCCACCAATGAAGAGTAAATTAGAGCAATAATAAGGAATTACTTTGCCCAATTTTATGCACAATGAAGAGTAAATTAGAATAATAATGAGTTACTTTGCTCAATTTTATGCCAATAAATTTGATAACCTAAGTGAAATGGATGACTACTTCCAAAAATATAGGCTTCCCAGATTAATAGAGGAGGAAGTAAATTGCTTAAATAGTCCCATTTCAGAAAAACAGAACAAGCTATTAATCAACTCCCTAAGAAAAAATCCCTGGGACCAGATGGATTTTCTGGTAAATTTTACCAACCATTTAAAGAACAATTAACTGCATGCTATATAAACTATTTGAAAAAATAGGGAATGAAGGAGCCCTATCAAATTTCTTTTATGACACAGACATGCTACTGATACCTAAAGCAGGTGAGTTGAAAACAGAGAAGGAAAATTACAGACCAATCTCCCTAGTGAATATTGATGCTAAAATCCCAAATAAAATATTAGCAAAAAGACTACAGAAAATCATCTCCAGGATATTACACCATGACCAAGTAGGATTTATACTAGGAATGCAGGGCTGGTTCAATATTAGGAAAAGTAACAGTATAATTGACCATATTAATAACCAAATTAACAAAAACCTTATGATCTTCTCAATAGATGCAGAAAAAGCATTTGATAAAATCCAACATCCATTCCTATTAAAACACTTGAGAGTATAGGAATAAATGGACTTTTCCTTAAAATAATCAGTAGCATCTATTTAAAACCATCAGTAACCATCATATGTAATAGGGATAAACTGGAATCATTCCTAATAAGATCAGGAGTGAAACAAGGTTGTCCCACTATCACCATTACTATTCAATATTGTATTAAAAGTGTTACCTTTGGCAATAAGAGAAGAAAAAGAGATGAAAGGAATTAGAGTAGGTAATGAGGAAACCAAAATATCACTCTTGCTGATGACTTGATAGTATACTTAGAGAAACCTAGAGAATCAACGTTAAAACTATTATAAGTAATCCACAACTTTAGCAAAGTTGCAGGATTCAAAATAAATCCACATAAATCATCAGCATTCTTAAACATCACTAATAAAATCCAACAGCAAGAGATACTAAGAGAAATTCCAGCAAGAAAGTGTGATGATCAAACATGAAAAACTTGTTTTTTTCTCAGTATTTCAGTGATCCAAAGCAATCTCAATGAATTTTGGACAGAAAATGCAATCTGAATCCAGACAAAGAATAAGGAGACTGAATGTAAATCAACATACATTATGTCCACTTCTTTATTTCTGCTTTTTTTTTTTTTTTGTCACTCCCATGGCTTTTCCCTTTTGTTCTGATTTTTTTCACAACATATTTCATAAAACAATGTGTGTTAAAAGTAAATAAATATACTAGAAAAAATAAAAAATAATAATCATGCAAAGTAGAACCATGAAGGCAATATTTTTTCTTCATTCCTAATTGGCAAGTGTCTTTTTCTCTCTGATCTTTTTGGGTCACACAAAGATCCAGTAGTTTCCTCTTTCCTTTTTTATCTTCCATTTTCTTTTCTCATCTTTTCTTTTTGTTTCTTTCTTTCTGGCATTTTGCTTGTCAGGTCTTGACTGACTTGTTATCAGTAACTTTGGTTCCTGGGGAAAACCTGTTTGAGAAGTTGGATATAAAAGAAAGAACAAAATTCAAGTCGTGGAAAAGCCTCTCCCTGCTGGAGTCATGGCAATTCCCAGCAGGAAGCTTTTCAGCTGACTGACTCCCACAGAGGGATGCTGTGGAACATCATGTTTATGAATGCCACCTACTGGAATGAGATGAACAAGCCAAAAATTCACAAAACAACCCCATTTCTGGGATGGAATTCCAGAAAATAATGAAAATTCAAGTTTTGATTAGTTAAACTTAAAAAAAATTGTTTGACTTTTTAAATGATTTAAATGACAAATGTATATTTGTTTTGTTGAGTTTTAAAACAAATTTTGGAAGAGAGAAAAGGGAGCAAAATAGAAATAAAAGGGGGGAAATATGATTAAGGTCTTGCTAAGTTAGCTTTAAAGGGAAAAATTATAAAATTGTAGATCTAGAATTGAAGAGACCTCAGCAACTATCTACTAAATCCTCTCATCTTATAGATAAAATCAAGTCCATAGAAATTAAATGATGTTCTCAAATGATACAAACATAAGTATCAAGTATTTGAATTTATGCCCTGTTGAGTACTGATATGTGCTTTCATTACTATGTAAATGCCCTTCACAATTGCAGACCAACAACACCTTTGGAGCTTATATTATTAGAATTTCTTGGGGCACTGCGAAATTGACTTATGTTAAGTCATAGTTAATATAAAACACAGCCAGGACTTGAACTCAGATCCTTTTGAATTCTGGACCTGCTCTCTTATTACTATCTAGCACCTTTCAGGATTCTATACATTTAAATATTTTTATAGTGATTTGTATAACTTCTTCTTTGACTTCATATGCCTGCTTCAATACTCAGTGCTCTGGTTAATATTTTAAGAGAATACATTTTTGGTATTTTTTAGACCTGGGTTTTTAATCTGGTGTAGTTATAATTTTATTTTATTTTTTGTTAAAGTAATTAAATGCATTGACAGGGTAGCCAGGTGGTGGTAATAGAGCATTGGCTCTAAAGTTAGCAGAACCTGAGTTCAAATCTAGACTCAAACACATGGCATTTACTGGTTTGTGATCATAAGAAAAAGGGTGAGCAAGTCACTTAACCCCAGTTGTCTCATATATACATATATATATATATACACACACACACACACACATATATATATATAATTACAAAGGAAATCAATTTCATTTTGTATATATACACATATATATGTATATATATTATATATATACACACATACATATAAATATATTTGTATAAATAAACTTACATTTATATGTCAATATATATTTATATGTTTGTGCACATATAGTGTGTGTATATGTATGTATATATATATATGCATATATATAATAGCAATCCTATAGATTTTATTTTAAAATACAAGTTAGAGTGTATAAGGTGTTCATGGAGGACTAGTACCTTTGGTTTGAGGGATTGCAATGTGTTTTTTTTTTACATGGCTGATGTTTTCCCTTTATTGTTCACATATTCCCAACTCTCATCTGTGGCTCCAAGAAAATATAATAGCATGCAGAGTGGCCATGTCCCAGTAAAAATATTTCAGTTGATGGGCTAAGCCAGATTGAGGGTAACAATAGACCTCAAGATCCCAATCAGTTCCAATTGATCAGTAATGAACAGAACCAGCTGCACCCAATGAAAGAACACTGGGAAATGAGTGTGGCCCACAACATAGCATTTATACTCTTTCTGTTACTGTTTGCTTGTATTTTTGTGCTTTTTTTCCCAGGTTATTTTTACCTTCTTTCTAAATACAATTTTTTCTTGTGCAGCAAGACAATTGCATAAATATATATACATGTATTGTATTTAACATATATATATATATAAAAATAGACCTCAAACATATCAGTGAGTAAGGGAGATATATACCCCAAGCAGATCACCAAACTTGCTTTCTCTGGAGTCATTTCAGACCAGTGGCAAAATATAGATTTGGAAGACTGGAGATGGCCTTGCATGCAGTGGGAGTGTGAAACCTTTTTAAGCCAAGGTCTTTAACAGGTCTCAGTTTGACTGAGGCAGTTCCTACTCAGTGTCTAAGGTTAGGCAAAAAATATGGCAAAGAATGGCCTCTTTTACTTAATCCATAAAAATACATAGATAGATATCCTGCTGGGAGAGGAAGACCCACAGAATTTTGGCCAAAACAGAAACAATTGCCATATACATTTACTCTGAGAAAATCAGCCCCTCAAAGATAATACGGAATGTTGGAGGGGATGTGGGAAAACAGGGACACTGATACATTGTTGGTGGAATTGTGAATACATCTCACCATTCTGGAGAGCAATTTGGAACTATGCTCAAAAAGCTATCAAATGTGCATACTCTTTGACCCAGCTGTGTTACTACTTAGCTTATATCCCAAAGAGATCTTTAAAAAGGGAAAGGGACCTGTATGTGCAAGAATGTTTGTGGCAGCCCTCTTTGTAGTGGCCAGAAACTGGAAACTGAGCGGATGCCCATCAATTGGAGAATGGCTGAATAAATTGTGGAATATTATTATTCTGTAAGAAATGACCAACAGGATGATTTCAAAAAGGCCTAGAGAGACTTACATGAACTGATGCTGAGTGAAATGGGCAGGACCAGATGACCATTACTTACTTCAACAACAGTACTATATGATGATCAATTCTGATGGACATGGCCCACTTCAACAATGAGATGAACCAAATCAGTCCCAATAGAGCAGTAATGAACTGAACCAGCTATACCCAGGGAAAGAACTCTGGGAAATGATTATGAACCACTACAAAGAATTCCCATCTCTCTATTTTTGGCTGCCTTCATTTTTGATTTTCTTCACAAGCTAATTGTACACTACTCAAAGTCCGATTCCTTTTATACAGCAAAATAACTGTTTGGACATGTATACATATATTGTATTTAACTTATACTTTAACATATTTAACATGTATTAGTCAACCTGCCATCTGGGGGAAGGGGTGAGGGGAAGAAGGGAAAAAGTTGGAACAAAAGGATTGGCAACTGTCAATGCTGAAAAAATTACCTATGCATATATTTGTAAATAAAAAGTTATAATTAAAAAAAAGAAAAGAAAAGAAAATCAGTCCCTCAAAGTGAGTTCTTTTGATACTAAACCTATAGTATCTATGTAGAATAAAGTAAAAGACATTGAAAGTCATTTTTTGTCAAGTGCAAAAAGACATTGAAAGATAGTAATTTGTAACAATAAATAATTTTAGAGATCATGTAAGGCAGGGCTTCTTGAACTTTTTTGCACTTGTGAGCTCTTTTCATCAGAGAAATTTATATATATATATATAATATACATATACACACATAAAATAGGTATACAAATCAAACAGTTACTGATAAGAATCATGATTTCATGATCCTCAAATTCAGTTACAAAAAAATATGTGAAGTCACAAATCATGGTTTGCATCTAAGAATCAGTTTATATTTGTGTGTGAAGGTTGGAGTTTAAACAAAAATACAGTGAATTTATTTTCCTGATACTGACTTATGCACTAGAAAAAGAGTATCAGCTTGGGTTTTTCAAAACATGGGTTTGAGCCCCATGTTTTGTTACTATCTAGACTAGGGCCCCAGCCAGATTGGATGCATATCTATGAGTCAGGGAATAGTGTAGTAGTGAAGATAGAACTGAAAAAGTAAATTATAGACAAAATATGAAAAACATTGAAAATCAAGGTTAGGCCTTTGATCCTTACTGGGAATAAATTCATACTAAGTTATGGAATCATTAATTCCCAAATCTTGTATTAATAATTTTTGAGGTTGTTCTCTTGACAAATATCTAAAGAATGCTTTGTTATAGATTTAATTTTCAAAGTTTCAAAAAAATGAAAATTTTACAGTTTTGGGAACTTCACAGCATTGTTAATAGCTTCTCATATAATTTTGTGAGACAGTTTTGTAGGTTTTCCTCAGGGAAATACTCTGAGAACATTTCCCTTCATATTGTTCTAATGATTCTGAACTGTTGTTGCATTTCACAGCTTTAGCAGGGCACAAACAATCCTTGGTTAAGGGCAGCCCCCTTTTCTCTTTTGTAAATTGACTTTGGGCCATGTAGGCTGGAATAGATACCTTCGGTGCAGCAAAGTTAAAGCAGAAAAGCACACAAATATGAGGGCAAAACATGTGTGAACACACACATACACAAACACACCCACTTCCTAAATTACACACTATATTTTTGTTTGAGGTGAAGCTTTGTAATGATTTTTTCCTTTTCTCTATCTAAACTTTGAAACCCTGGAAACAAAAACAGCTTCTGACCATGTTACTTCCCAGATTAAGAGGCTCCAGTGGTTTCTGATTGTCTTGAGGGTCAAAAAAATACAAACTCCCCTGTTTGGCTTTTAAAGCATTTCACAATATGGATGTTGTATTCCTAGGCTTCTTCTAAAATACTCCCCTTCACAGATTCCACTGTCCAGCTAAATTGACCTAATCCTTATGTCCACTCTTCATATCTTTGCACAGTTTGTGTGTTATGCCTGGGAAGTATTTCCTTTCTTTCCCATCTAAGAATCTGTGGTTTCTTTGAAACTCAATTAATGTACCATCTAAAACAGAGGTTCTTAGCCTAAAGTCCTTAGATTCCATAAGGGGTCCAATTTCAGGAGCTCCATGAGCTTGGATTTTTTTTTGGGGGGGATAAATTTAAGGTTTTATTATTAGGTTTTGTTTTGTTTTGCAAATCTATGTATTTTATTTAATTCATTTTAAAAATATGACTTTGAGAAGGGGTACATTGGCTTCTCCAGATTCCCCATGGGGTGCAAGACCACAAAAAGCTAAGCATCAGTCTACCTTCCAGGGTGGTGAGAATCAAATAAGATATTTGTAAATTATTTACCACAGGGCCTGGCATACAATGGGTACTTAATAAATGCTTGTAATTTTTCCTTATCGCATTCCTCAAAAGGCTTTTTTCATGGGACTTGGAGCTGAAACCTTCTACATGTCTTGTTTCCTCCATTAGAATGAGAGCTCCAAGAAGAAATAAATGGTATAGTGGATAGATTATGAATCCTAGAAGAGTTTGGAAAGGAAACAGAAATTATCTGAATAAAATTTCTTAAAATATAGATTTAGTAAAATGGAAAAAGCATGTAGCTTCTAATAAAATAGATTTAATGAAATGGAAAAGGAAAACAATACCTTGAAAAACAGAATTTGTGAGATGGAAAAAAAATCCAATGAACAAAACAATTCATTTAAAAGTTCAATTGAACAAATGCAAAAGGAGGTAAAAATCTACAAAGAAAATAATTCACTAAAAATTACAATTGAACATTACAAATTGAATTACAAATGGAAGTGAATGACTTGATGAGACATCAAGAATCAGTCAAACAAAACCAAAATATTAAAAAAAAAAGAAGAAAATGTAAAATACCTCATAGAAAAAGCAACTGGCCAGAAAAATAGGTCCAGGAGAGACAATCTGAGAATTATTGGACTATCTGAAAACCATAATGAAAAAAGAGCCTAAACCACATCAAGGAAAACTGTCCTAATGTCCAAGAACCAGAGGGTAAAATAGCCATTGAAAGAATTTACCAATTATCTCCTGAAAGAGACCCCAAAATGAAAATTCCAAGGAACATTTATAACTAAATTTCAGAATCGTCAGACCAATAGGAAAATATTGGAAGCGACCAGAAAGAAACAATTCGAATATTTAGGAGTCAAAATCATGATTACCCAGGACCTAGCAGCTTTTACTTTAAAGGATCAGTGAGTCTGTAATCTGATATTCAAAAAGGCAAAAAGCCTGGATTTCAGCCAAGAATGAACTATCCAGAAAAATTAAACATTATTCTTCTGGGAAAAACATGGACATTCAGTGAAACAGGTGAATTTCATTTATTTTTGATCGAAAAGACCTGAACTGAAAAGAAAATTTGATCTTCAAATACAGAACTCAAAAGAAGCATAAAATGGTAAAAAAAAAAAAAAAAAAAATGAAAGGAAACAAAAAACTAATTTCTTTTAAAAGTTAAAAAGCTTATGTTCCTACATGGGAATATGCTATGTTTAACTCTTGAAAACTGTATGTCTGTTAGGGACATACTTAGAGGGTATAAGTATAATTTGACTTTATTGGGGTGACATAAAAAAGAAACTAAAGATGGAAAAGTGATTGTACTGGAAGAAGAGGAAGGGGGAGGTAAAATGGGGTAGGTTACATCTTATTAAAAGACAAAAAAGACCCAATACAATTGAGGAAAAATAGGAATGGGGATGAGCATTGTATGAATCTTAATATCATCAGATTTGCCTCAAAGAGAAAATATCACTTTATTTAATTTCATAGGGAAACTTGTCTCACCCTATAGGAAAGTAGAAGAGGAAAGGGGAAAAGAAAGGAGGCCAATAGAAGGGTGAACAAAAGTATAAGGGGAAAGGAATAAGAAAGAGGGGAGGGACTGTAAAGGGAGAAGATTGTTTGAGAGATGTGGTGATCAGAGGCAAAATACTAGGAAGGAGGTAAAAGGGGAAAGGAAAAGTATAACTTTGAGAAAATAAGATGGTGGGAAATGCAGAGTTAGTAATTTTAACTTTGAATATGAATGGGATGAATTCTCCCATAAAACAGAAGCAGATTAAATGAACTAAAAGCCAGAATCCTATAACATGTTGTTTATAGGATTTAAAACATTTATAACAGAATGGCACATCAAGAGTAAAGGTAATAGGCTGGAGCAGAATCTATTATGATTTAACTGAAGTAAGAGAAAAAAAAAACAGGGTCAATAATCCTGATTTCAGATCAAGCAAAAACAAAAATAGATCTAATTAAAAAATATAAGCAAGGAAGCTACATTTTGCTAAAGGACACCATAGACAATGAAGTAATATCAAAACTAAACAGATATGCAACAAGTGGTATCGTGTCCAGATTCCTAGAGGAGAAATTAAGAGATCTGCAACAGGTATTAGATGTCAAAATTATACTAATGAGGGATCTCAACGTTGCTCTATCAGAATTAGATAAAATATAAAATAAATATGAAAAAAGTTAAGGAGGTAAATAGAATTCTAGAAAATTTAGGTACGATAGACCTTTGGAAAAAATTGAATGGAAACAGAAAATAATATACTTTTTTCTTGGCAGTACATGGAACCTACATAAAAACTGACCATATATTAGGGCACAAAAACCTTAAAATCAAATGCAGAAAGGAAGAAATAAATGCACTCTTTTCAGATCAAGTTGCAATAAAATTATTGTAATAAAGGACCAGGAAAAATAGACCAAAAATTAATTGGAAACTAAATAATCTAATCCTAATGAATGAGTAGGTAAAACAACAAATCATAGATACAATCGATAATTTTATCCAAGTGAATGACAATAATGAGACAAGATACCAAAATTTGTGGAATTGCAGCCAAAGCAGTTCTTAGGGTAAGCTTTATATCTCTAGATATTTACTTGCATAAACAGAGAAAGAAAAGATCAATGAATTGGGCATGCAACAAAAAATCTAGGAAAAAAAAGAACAAATTTTAAAAACCCAATTAAATACCAAATTTCTGAAAATAAGACGGGAGATTAAAAAAGTTGAAAATAAAAAAAATATTGAATTAATAAACAAAACTAAGAGTTGGTTTTATGAAAAAAAACCAACAAAATAGATGTCTTTAGTTAATTTGATTAGAAAAAGGAAAGAAGAAAATTCAATTGTTTATATCAAAAATGAAAAGAGTGAACTTTCCACTAATGAAGAAGAAATTAAAGTAATAATTAGGAGCTATTTTGCCCAACTGCAAGCCAATAAATCTGATAATCCAAGTAAAATGGATGAATACTTAACAAAATATAGATTGCCCAGATTAACAGAAGATATAAAAATACATAAATAATTCCATTAGAAAAAGAAATTGAACAAGCTATTAATCAACTCCCTAAGAAAAAATCTACAGGGCCAGATGGTTTTCAAGTGAATTTTGCTAAACATTTAAAGAATGATTAATTCTATAATGCGGAATGTTAGAAGGGATGTGGGAAAACAGGGACACTGATTCATTGTTGGTGGAATTGTGAACGAATCCAACCATTCTGGAGAGCAATTTGGAACTATGCTCAAAAAGTTATCAAGCTGTGCATACCCTTTGATCCAGCAGTGCTACTAATGAGCTTATACAACAAAGAGATACTAAAGAAGGGAAAGGGACCTGTATGAGCCAAAATGTTTTTGGCAACCCTGTTTGTAGTGTCTAGAAACTGGAAAATGAATGGATGCCCATCAATTGGAGAATGGTTGGGTAAATTGTGGTATATGAATATTATGGAATATTATTGTTCTGTAAGAAATGACCAGCAAGATGAATACAGAGAGGTTTGGAGAGACTTACATGAACTGATGTTAAGTGAAATGAGCAGAACCAGGAGATTATTATATACTTCAACAACAATACTGTATGATGATGTATTCTGATGGAAGTGGATTTCTTCGACAAAGAGATCTAACTCAGTTTCAATTGATCAACGATGGACAGAAGCAGCTATACCCAAAGAAAGAATACTGGGAAATGAATGTAAACTGTTTGCATTTTTATTTTTCTTCCTGGGCTATTTTTACCTTCTGAATCCAATTCTTCCTGTACAACAAGAGGACTGTTAGGTTTTGCACACATATATTGTATCTAGGATATATTGTGACATATTTAACATGTATAGGACTGCTTGCCATCTTGGGGAGGGGATGGAGGGAGGGAAGGGAAAAGTTGGAACAGAAGTGAATGCAAGGGATAATGTTGTAAAAATTACCCAGGCATGGGTTCTGTCAATAAAAAGTTATAATTATTGGAAAAAATTTACCCATGCATATAACTTGTAAATAAAAAGCTATAATAAAAAAAAAGATTAAAAAAATGATTAATTCTAATACTAAGCAAACTATTTGGAAAAATAGGGGAAAAGTCCTACCAAATTTTTCTTAAGACACAGACATGGTACTAATAACTAAACCAGTAGAGTCAAAATAGAGAAAGAAAATTGTAGACCACTTTCCCCAATGAATATTGATGCAAAAATCTTAATAAAATATTAGCAAAGCAATTACAGAAAATTATCCTCAGAATAATAAGCCACAACCCAAGTAAGAGTTATACCTGGAATGCAGGGCTGGTTCAATATTAGGAAAACTATTAGCATAATTGATTATATCAATAACCAAACTAACAGAAATCATATAATTATCTCAATAGATGCAGAAAAAGCATTTGACAAAATCCAATATCTACTTCCTATTAAAAACACTAAAAAGTATAAGATTTAATGGAGTTTTCCTTACAATTATTAAGAGCATCTATTTAAAAACCATAAACAAGAATTATATGCATTGAGGATAAACTAAAATCATTTCCAATAAGATCAGGGATGAAACAAGGTTGCCTCCTATCACCATTAGTATTCAATATTTTAGCCAAGGAAATCATAAAGGAGGGGAAAGGACCTACATGTCCAAAAATATTTGTAACAGCTCTTTTTATGGTAGCAAAGAATTGCAAAATAAATATAGACACTCATCAATTGGAGAATGGCTGGACAAGTTGTGGTATATGAAGTGGAATATTACTGTTCTATAAAAAATTATGAACAAGCTTATTTTAGAAAAATCTGGAGTTACATTAATTGATGATCACTGAAACAAGCAGAACCAAGAATACATTATACACAATAATGGCAAGAATACTTGGTTCTTCTCAGTGATTCAGTGATTCGAAGCAAATCTAATAGACTTTGGACAGAAAATGCCATCTGCATCTAGAAAAAGAACTAAGGAGATTGAATATAAATCAATATATGCTATTTTCACTTTTTGTTTCTGTTTTTTGTTTTGTTTTTGTTTTTTAATCTCTCCTATGGTTTTTCCCTTTTGTTCTGACTTTCTTCTTCCAACATGATTCATAAAACAATGTATATTAAAAACAAATAAATTTGCTAGGAAAAAAAAAGAAAGGAGTGGTTGGGAGCTAAAATCCATACTCTGCTCACTTCATCTTCCTGTAAACTCAATGGTTTTAATTGATATTGGTTTATACTCCATGAGGCTGCTGTTGTCACTCTGGTTGTGCTTGCCGAACAGTTGATTTCCTTGCAAATGGATGATCAAACTCAATCATCTTAACTCAAATAGAATGAAGTTAACATGATAATAATAATAATATAATGGAGTAGGTAATGAGGAAATCAAATTATCACTCTTTGCAGATGATGTGATGCATCATACACTTAGAGAATTCTAGAAAATCAACTGACAAACTATTAGAAACAATTCACAACTTTAGCAAAGTTACAGGATACAAAATAAATCCACATAAATCATCAGCATTTCTATATGTTACCAACAAAGTTCAGTAGCAAGAGATACAAAGATAAATTCCATTTATAGATAATATAAGATAAATTTGTAGATAATATAAGATACCTGCCAAGACAAAGTCAGGAACTATATGAACAAAGCCACAGAACAGTTTCTACACAAATAAAGTCAAATCTAATCAATTGGAAGAATATGAAGTGCCGATGAGTAGGCTGACCTAATACAATAAAAATGACAATACAATCTAAATTAATCTTCTTATTCAGTGACATAAAAATTAAACTCTGAAGAAATTATTTTACAGAGCTAGTAAAAATAATAATAAAGTTGATCTGGAAGAACAAAAGGTCAAGAATGTCAAGGAAATTCATTTAAAAAATGCAAATGAAGGTGGCCTAGGTATACTTAGATCTAAAACTGTATCATAAAGCATCAGACATCAAAACCATTTGGTACTGGCTAAGAAATAGAATAGTCTATCAGTGGAATAGATTAGGTTCACAAGACACAAAAATCAATGACCATAATAACCTAGTGTTTGATAAACTCAAAGATTCCAGCATCTGGGATATGAGCTATGATGACTGAGTATGGATCACAACATAATATTTTCACTTCTATTGTTGTTATGTGCTTTCATTTTGTTTTTTTTTTCTCACTTTTTTTTTCCTTTTTGATCTGATTTTTCTTGTGCAGCATGATTGTTGTAGAAATATGCATAGAAGAATTGTACATATTTAATATATATTGGCTTACTTGTCATCTAAGGGAGGGGATGTGGGAAAGTAAGGAAGAAAAAAAATTAGAACACAAGGTTTTGCAAGGGTGATTGTTGAAAACTACCTATACATGTTTTTTTTTTTTTTTTAAATAAAAAGCTTAATAATAATAATAAAAAAAAAGGAATTCCATTTTACTCCATCACCCATGTCCAATCATCCTATTCCTCTTTTGTATAAATCATATCACTACAAGTCTAAAGTCACCTCTCTGTAACTTCAACCCACTCAGTCTAGTCCTGTAAATTTTAATCCCTCTCCCACATTTCAGTCCTTAATATGCTTGAAGATAACTATCAAACTTCTTCTCCCATTATGTCTTGTGGAACCATTAATTACAGCAAATGGTGAAAATTTGAATACTGTAGATATAAGTTTGATGAGGTTAGTGGCAGATTCAGAGTTCAGAGAACCAAATGAAGAGGTTCAGGGTTGCGTCCTCAAAGGAAGAGGTTTGGTTATGACCACCTATGTTCTAAATCAAAAGAAAGGGGGAGATGTTGGAATCCTAGTATTAATTCAACTTGAAACAAAGTGATAACTCAAGGGAGATGTTAGAATCTTAGTGTTAACTCAATGGAATTGATACAATCAAGAAGTATTAAAGTACTCACAAATAGGGGAGATTCACAAAGTTAACTTTGTAACTTTGTGAATTCACACCTCCCTTAATCCCTGCCTCCAGAAGGAGGAGTCAACCTTTGGGAGATCATATATATAGAAGCTCTTAGAGCTTCAAGTTAGTTACTTTGGAACATTGCCAGGGGTTGGAGAGGAGCACCTTCCCTTCAATTCCCCTAGGATTTGGTGCAGGATAGGAAGTTGTGGGAACACCTTCTAGTGGCTCAAAGGTCCTTCATAAATGAATTTGCAAACCTGTAAAGCTAGACTGGTAAAAAAAAAAAAGTTTATTATTGGCATTGGGAAGTCAGCCTTTGCTATGCATGAATAGAAAAACTGAATTTCTTGGTGGCAAGATCCTGACAGAGAAGTAAAGTTTCTAGCAGAGAAATCCCAACAGAGAGGTATAAAGTCTTGTTAGGGAAATAAGTGAGAAAGATAAAGAGAGGGTAACACTGAAAGAGCATATCATTTCAGTGGGCAGAGGGTTGCAGCTTATGCCAAGGAAAGAGAGTTTCCTTGGCATATACATGGCATGACATGTTAGGTCCTCTGCAAGGACTGAGCCTCAAGTTGGTTCATTTTATGGCTACAAACTGGGAGTAGCTCTCGATGCGACTGGGTACAGTTTGAGCTGGAATCAGAATCTTGGAATGGAATGAGTGTCTCTGGGCTAATTTTTACCTCAATAGAGAGTTTAATCAGTAGTGAGTGTTATCAATGGGGGTGGTGCACATCTCTAAGAATAACAGAATGAAGCTGTTTATCCTGTTTCCCTTGGGTGGGGTCTTTTACAGAGGCCCAGATTCAAGGAGACTTTCTCCTTGAAGGAGTCTCAGAGAGAGAGTTTCGGAGTCCCCCCTTCAGTTCACTTACCTTATCAGTTCACTTTCCATAGATGTACACATTGATAATGAGATTGATACATGGATTACTGGAGCTAGCTCAGTGTTTGGGAGGCACTGAAGAAATGTGTGGGAAAGAAGTAACAGGACGACTACCACACTAAAGATCTACAGAACCATTGTGTTGACCTTATTGCTATATGCCTTGAAACTTGGACAGTATAGCAGTGCTATGTCAGGAAATTAAATCTCTTTCATTTGAATTGTCTTAGGAAAATTCTGAAGATCACCTATTAAGATACCTGATACTGAGGTCCTTTTTTGAACTATTCTGCCAAGCATTCCAACTCTACTCAGTACAATTCTGTTGGGCTGACCACATTCTTTAAATGCCAAGTGTATGCTTGCCAAAAAGATTATTTTATGGAGAACTCACACAGGTTGAACACTCATGTTGGTCAGAAAAAGAGTTACAAGAACACTCTCAAGAATTTTAGAATTAATTGTATGACATGGGAGACACCAGTACGGCATGCTTTCATCAGAGAAAGGGCTGTGCTCTATGGGCAAAGCAGAATTGCATGGGTTTAGAAGAAACAAGACAGAGAATCCATCCCAAATGTTCATAGGGACTATTTGTGTCCAACCTGTGGCAAAGCATTCCAAGCTTGTATTGATCTGATCAGCCACAATCTAACACGTTTGAACTCGACTCATGTTGGTCCTGTTTGAGAATGAAAGACAACAAGCAACTTCTCCAGGCTAAACTTTCCCAGTTCCTCCTCCCAATCTGTACTATTTGTGATGGGGATCGTTGATTTGGAGCTGAAAGAAAACTTTCAAGTCTAACCCACCATTTTATAGTTGTGGAAACTGAGGCAGAGAAAAGTTAAACAACTTGCCTAGTGTTGCAGTTACTAATTCTGTGAGATACCATTTTGAACTCAAATGTTCCTAATTCTGAGTCCAAAGCTCTATGCAGTAAACTATCTAGTTGCCTCTAAATTTTTCTATTATCTGCTGGGAGGAGTATGACTTAAATTGACTTGGGAATATCATCTTTCATTAAGTAGAGTTTATTATAGATTTTCCTCCTACCCACAAACCCACTTTATCTTTAAACTTCCAAAGTTTTTCAAGAGATGATTTCTCTTCAATTACTAGTTCTGAGTTTGGAAGAACTCACATGATGATGATGGTGAAGATGATGATTTAATAGCTAACATTTATATAACATCTGTTATGTGTCAAGCACCATAATAGATGCTTTATAATTATTATCCCATTTGATTCTTACAATTTTATAGATGAAAAAAAAAATCAAGCAAAACAAGTTAAATGACTTGTTAACTATGTTCTTCTGTCAGGAAGAGAAGCCCATCTAGCTATTATCAGATATAACCAATTCCAAAAACAGTTTCCTCTTTGTATAGGGTGATTGTGAGGATGAAACTCTTTTGTCTATCCCTCAATCCTCTGTGCATCTTTAAACAACCTTTGAGATACTAATTAGCATATTTTTAGACAGATCTGGGATCTGGTCTGCCAGTACATTCCTTCTGGCTCCTTGATCTCTCCCTCTGAGTTTCCACTTTTACTGAGAAACCCCAAGGTTATACTTCCCTATAAAGAGATCTATTCACAACTAAGATCTTTGCTAAATTCTTTCCAGGACTAAGCCTACTATTAGGTACTCTCTCTCTCCCTAACAGCGCTCTCCCTTTAATTTTATCTTTCTCATATAGCTAACTATGGTTGATCTGCTAAACTCTTAGATGCATCTAACCTGCCAATCAATGGCATACCCAGGCCTCATGGCATATTCCTTTAATAAATTCTTCCAAATTCCTTTCCTTTGTAACTATATGCTCTCCTAACTCTTATTTCATAAAACACTCTTATTTTACCTCTTATTTTGTCTATAAATTCTTCTTTTAAATAAACTTTCCTTTTAGCAAAGAGAAGGGCCATTGTGAAATTGTCACATGTTTAGTATTAACAAGGTATTATTATTCCAGTCTCATCAACACCACTAATAAGTATCTGGGGCTGGATTTAAATTCTTGTATTCCTGCCTCTAGACCCAGTGCTTTATTCACTGCCTCGTCTTGCTTATAAAATAAATTTTCAGCACATAAAATGAGGTTCGGGAGCACTGTATCCAAGATCATAGATCTAAAGCTTGAAATGACCTTGGAGGTCATCTAGTCTAAATACTTTATAGATGAAGAAACTGAATCTTAAAGGGTTTAATGATTTGTTTAAGAACATACAAGTAACTAGGTTAGTAGAACTAGGACTGGATACCTTTGTTCTATGATAGGATTTAGAACTAAAAGAGAACTTAGAAGATATCTAATCTAATCTTCTTGTTTTTTAAAAATAAATACATCACAAGGATGTGCAGGGGCTATCTCATACTAGCTAGCTGTAAAGAACAATTCTTAAATTTTCAGAATGAGCATTTACACATCAGAAATAAGAAAACAGTATGAATCAAGGTTTGGTTCATTGTTTTGTTGATTATCTACTCTTATGAAAATGATAGAAAAAAAACATTAATATTGCAGATTAAATTTAAAATCATGTTTTGGGGTGGTTAAGCCTATACCAGCATAGCTCTGGTATATCAAGGCCTGCAGAGATGACACTGTTTACTCCAGATTGTGCAACAGTAGGGATGAAATTTGACTCTCTGATTTTGGATCTTTTAACTCCAAAAGCACGCTTTTATTTTTCCCCCCTGTTCCACATCAAAGCAGTATGTGCTGTCACTTTACTGCCTAATAAATGCAGAGTTACAATAAATAGATCACTGGTCTCAGAGACAAGGAAGTCTAAATACAAATCCAACTTTAAACACTGAATAGATTTGTGAATACCAACTACAGGTCCCTGGCCAAGCTGATCATTATTTGAGTCCTCATTGACTCAGAATAAATGTAAATAGCAATCATCTGTGTTTTGGCCAGAAACCCTGAGGGTCTTCCCCTCCCAGATTTATTTATTTAGATTTTTTTTTTTGGACTTGGTGTAAGTGGACATGTGTGATCTCAGTCAAACTGAGATCTCTTGAAGACCTTTGTTTAAAAAGGCCAAGGCCTCTCATTGCATCCAGAACCATCTTCAGTTGGTCCTGATTCCTATCAGACCACTGAACCTAGATGAGTCTGGAGGCAAAAGTGAGGCAGGTGACCTTGTACAGTCCTCCCTAACTTAAATCCAATTCACTTACATGTCATGGCATCACTGCCTAATGTCATGATCCACTTCAACAGGGAAGGGCAAACAACCACCACCACTACCTCTCTTCACTTTAGTTTTACCATCTGTATCATGAGGGGAATTTTTAAAATGACCTCTAAGGTCCCTTACAATTAATGACTCTATGATTTCAGAAGATAGTGAGAACTTCTCACTAATGTCAATGAAAGTTATTACGGAAATTTGAGATTTTTCATAGAAATGGAAGATAGAGAATTCAAAGGAATGGGGGGAAGAGGGATCAAAATTTTAAAGTATAAAATTTTAAAGTGTGGGTTTGGATTCATTTATATATGATCATACAATTAAGTTTTTAAGTTTTGTAATATATCCCCAGTAAGCTCCTGCTTAGAAACATCTTTGTTATTGCAGGGATTTCTAATACAGTGTTGAATAATAAATGAGGAGAACCAAGAGAACAACATATACCATAACAGCAATTTTGTTTTAAATACAACTTTGAGCAAATAGGTCATTTTGATTATTATAAATATCCAAATTAACTACAAAGGACATATGAAGAAAGATGCTATCTGCATTCAGAGAAAAACTGATAAAAAGAAGTATGTATAGAATGACTTCACGTATGTATAATTATATTTAATGGTAGCCATCTGGGGGGAAAGAAATTTACATGATACCTTTATTAAATACTTAAACAGAATGATAAATTGTACCTAATAGATATGTAATCATCTTTTTTCTTATAATATGCTATGAAACTGCTTGTTTTATTCTAGAAATTAAAAATAAAATAAATAAATTTTTAAAGAGAAACAAACTTTAATTTTAACAATCATTAAAATTTATTTGTGAACTATCTATTCTTAAACTCTATTTTTGGCCAAGTCACAGACATACACTTTTAGAATTTAAAATCCAAGAAAGTGAACACTCATAGAGAGTATTTGGAAATCAGTTTAGAGGGCAAATAGACTCTATTGATGTTCAGTTTTATTAGTACAAAATACTCTAGCATAGGATACCATTAGTTGGAGCAGTGAGTAGAAGAAAGGCCTTGGAGTCAAGAATATGAGTCTGAATCCTACCTTAGACACTTATTAGCTGTGTGAGCTTGACTAAGTCATTAAACTTTTATGTGCCTCAGTTTTCTCATCTGCAAAATGGCTATAATAAATAACACCCCAACCTATAAGATTGTTTTAAAGATGAAATGAAATAAGAAATATAAAAAACTTAAAGTGCAACATAAAACTAGTCATTTTGGGTTAGATTTCATATTTTAATTCATCTTTCAAGAGGTAACATAATACCCAATAATCAAAGCAAAACAAACCAAGAATCCTCCACTGAGTTTTTATCCTGAAGAAGAGATTACAGATTTCATTGAACTATATTAGAATTATATTTAATTAAGAATATTTTATTTATTTGTTTATTTATTTTAGTTAAGAATATTTTTAAACCCTAAAAAAAAAGGCTCATGCAACTGTAAAGTTATAAAGATGATAACTTTATAATTATGAACTGGATTTGTATTTTTGTTGGTTAAACCATACACAGTTGATAAATAATACTCTTCTTTTTAGATTACAAAAATACTAGCTTCTTTCATCCTTGTTCATAGATATCTTGCTGCTTAAGTCAAGGTTAAATTTGATAAGAGATTAAAGACAATTCTATTAAAGCAGCATGTTTTATTTTTTTCTTAAAAAGGAAGGAACAAGTTGACTAAAGAGAAGTAGCCTATAATTCTGCAACAAGTTGAATAGAGTTGCTTTGCTGATGTAAAGTAATAATATAATTCACTGCAGGGAGGCCATTCTATCTTCTGACAATGACATAATACTAGTCATATAAGACCTTGAAAATCTTAAAGCAAGTTATAGCATTCACCAAAACTTCATTGAGCAAGTAGAGGGAATAAACAGCCTACTAATCTGGACCTCTGGACCCTCACCAGGTGCAGTATGTAAATCATAAGGAGGGAAGGCAGCTTCGGAAGCAAAGCTGTAACATTAGCCATTCCTAATTGTTGTTATTAGATAACTCCATGATTATTGTGAGATTCAAGTGAGATTCAAATATGAGTTTGTAAAGTACCATACGAATCTTACAATATAATATAAATTCTAGCTATCATTTCTATTAGTGTTTGTCCAGAACCGGCTGGACAGAGTAAGTGTATAAAGGCCCTGCGTAGAGAGAAGAGGAAGGGCAGGACAAGAGACGCGCAGAATTGGAGACAGGACAGGCTTTCTGATCAAGTCTCGTTTATTGTGGGCAAAAGTACAAGTATTTATGGTGGTTTGTGAGGGAGTGGGGGTCGTGCAAACTCAGTACAGAGGGGACCCTAGACAAAGGATTTGTTTCCCCCCGAAAGAGGAGTTGACCAGAGGCCTTTGATGATGTAGGAAGCTCCAGGAGACGTCTAGATGTCTATTTGTTCAAGGTTAGAGGAGTCTTAGGAATGTGGCTTTATCACCTGTAGATTAGTGCCGGCTCCCCACAAGTGTTATCATGATCATCATCATCACCACCACCATCATTATCATATTAAATTAATATTAAGTCTGAACCAATTAGCAACAGCAACAGAAAAAAGTCCTCTGCTCAAAACAATGATAGAATCTATCACTAAAGTTTTGCAATAGACAAATTACTTATTAAGTGAGAAAGACATTTAGGAGAATTGTTAACTAGGAAATTCCTAAAGTTGACTTTCATCCAAATAACTCCAGATTCAAGTTCTTTCTCTTTCTAACATAGTCGATCTGGTTAGCATCAACTCAAAATAGTTCTTTGATCATCAATGTAGGAATATGAGGAATCCTACCTTAACTCTATAGGGTATTTGATCATAGGCAAAGCACCTCATTTCCAAGCTTCAATTTCCTAACCTATTGGGCTAGTGTGTGTGTGTGCGCGTGTGTGTGTGTGTGTGTGTGTGTGTGTGTATAAAATGTGTCTTACAGGGCTTTTGGGAGACTCAACTGAAGTTGAGTATACATAAAATACTCTATAGAATCAAACAGACCTACATAAATATCACAATCATTTCTATCATATGAAAAATCATCAAGAGGCACTCGACTCACACTAAAGGGAAGGGGTTGGAGAGCTATGGGATCTTCAAAAGGAACCAGAAAATTAGTGATGAAGTCATTAAAAAGTTGACATAATTCAGGTAATGAGCTATTCTGACAGCTTGGTCTAGTTCTATCAATTGAAATACTTTTGGCATATCTCAGAAGAAGCACTGTGGTGATTCCTTTAATTTTGGGATAACCTTTTAAAGTCTTATAGCCTTAAGGCCATGGTGTCTTATGGTAACAGAGAAATGACAAGATCTTTAGAAGTAATGCCCGAAAAAAGCAAACTCTGATGAGTTCTGCCACCCTGGAAATGCTTTTAGCATAGGCAGAAAATCAGAGCCATTATTAACAATTGTTGTGCCTGCGTTAAACACCATAAACTTCACCCAGAGCAAGAGGAATGAAAATCACTTGCATTTTGGGGGGAGTACAGACTATCAAGCTGAGACAAAAGCACCACAAGGCTTCTACTGAAAGTTTACTCAATTCCACTCCTACCACCAAGGGCATTTTAGTAGCTTTCTCTTTATATTTAAATGAACACCCTCTATCCAGGAGTTGTCAAAATACCCAATCAATAAGCACATATTAAGTGCTTATTTAGTGATATGCCAGGTACTGGGAGATCCTGGAAGCATTGGAGAGACAAAGAAAGGCATTAAACTATCTTTGCCCTTCAGGACCCTACAATCTAATGCAGAAGATAACATGCAAACAGTTACATAGAAAGATCTACACAGAATAAATTGGAACTATTATCAGAGCAAAGGAAGGCACAAACATTAGAAGGGAATAGAAAGAGTTTGTTTCAGAAAATAGGATTTGTCTTGAGGGTTAAAGGAAAGTAGGGAAGCCAGGGGGCAGAAATAAGGTGGGAGAGTATCCTTGACAAGGTCAGCCCATGAAAAGAATCTTATCTAAGGAAAAACAAGTTTTCTACTTGTTGTCCAAAGAGCCTGACTGTTAAGGTGTGGGTTGTGTGTAGAGGGGTGGAGTAATTACTTTTACAGTAAACTGGCAAAATGGCATAAAATAAAACACTTGAGATAAGATTTAAAAAGAAACTAATAGGAAACAGAAAAATTCAATAATAGGAAAATTCCTAACAGTTGGGTTTGTGGTGAAAAAATGAATTCTGTATCCAGTGAGTTGGAGGTGACTACAGCATATCCATTTCAAAATGTCTGATAGTCACTGGATTATAGCTAAGTTAAGAGATTAGGATATATACAGAGAGAGAGATAAATATCACATATATGTATATGTGTGTGTACATATATGTGTGTATATATACACACAGAGAGAGACACACACAAAATATAATAAGTATATATTAGCTCTTCTAGGCAGACAGGGATAAAACAGGCTGAGGACAACCAATGGGTCTCAAACCAGATGGTACGTTAGTGTTATGCCACAGTTCTCTTTAACTGTCCTGACTCAGTTTCCCTGTACGAGTTTCCCTTGTCTCACTTTCCTTAACTGTTCTGTCTCAATCTCTTTAGTTGTAAATCCCCTCTGACCCAGTAAGACTGGGGACTATTTGTTCAAAGGTTATAAATTAGCAAGATAAACAAGAGAGTAGGTCTCCTGACTCTTTTCTGTCCTCAAGGATTTACAATATCCTTCTAAATTATTCCAAGATATTTCACTGACATCTTTATCTCTGTGTATTCAGACATCTTGTCTCTGGATTTTCTAGGATTCATGGCCTCCCTACCCTGATAGAGTTTTTCCCTCACTTCTTACCCCTTCCTTTGTTTAGAAAAAAGGTATTTCAGAAGTTGGGGTTCCTCCATTCATTGCTGGAGGCTGGCAGCTGGCGGCTGTATGCTGGACACTGGATTCTTTGGGATGACAGTCTCCTCCAGCCCTGGGACCAACATGGATCCCTTGGTTCCAGTATATCTTTATCTCTGTCTGACTGGATAATTTGAGATGAGAATCCTGTCCAGTCAATCTTACTCTCCCATTAATAAAATATTAAAAACTCTCTAATCTCTCTTCTGCCTCAGTTTCTCTGGCATTACATTAGGTTGGTGTGTACCCCCAAAATTGAAGATTTTCTCCAGCAGAATCATTAGAAGATCATTCCTTTTAAGTATTTAATGAAGTTATCATGTAAATTTCTTTCCCCCAGATGGCTACCATTAGATATAATTATACATACGTGAAATCATTCTATACATACTTCTTTTTATTAGTTTTTCTCTGAAAGCAGATAGCATCTTTCTTTATATGTCCTTTGTAGTTAATTTGGATATTTATAATAGTCAAAATGATGAGAATAAAACAATGAAGGTAACAGGAATAGGAGCAACTTAGAAGTTGGTTAGACATTGAAATTATCCATTGCCTTCCAGACCATTACTGTAGAGGGCCAGGAGGTAAGAATCCATTCCAGGTCTTGAATCTCTGATCAATAAAATTGAAGAGTTCATATTGAATTCTTGATACAACCTACACTTTGCTTCCTTCCTTCCTTCCTTTTTTCTTTTCTCTGTCTCTCCTCTCCCTCTATCCTTATTAATTAAATTAATAATTAATTTATTAATCATTGATATTAATAAGGAAATTAAAGCCTTACCTACAGATACTCTGTCCAAAGAATACAAATTTTGATTAGTGAAACTTAATAAAATATCTTGGGATTTAAAGCTAGTTTCTTTTTAAGGACTATACCTTAAACCCAAATGGAAGGAAGGAAGGAAGGAAAGAAAGGAAGGAAGGGAAGGAAGGAAGGAGGGAAGGAAGGGAAGGAAAGGGAAGGAAGGGAAGGAAAGGGAAGGAAGAGAAGGAAGGAAGGAAGGAAGGAAGGAAGGAAGGAAGGAAGGAAGGAAGGAAGGAAGGAAGGAAGGAAGGAAGGAAGGAAGAAGGAAGGAAGAAGGAAGGAAGGAAGGAAGAAGGAAGGAAGAAGAAAGGAAGGAAGGAAGGAAGGAAGGAAGGAAGGAAGGAAGGAAGGAAGGAAGGAAGGAAGGAAGGAAGGAAGGAAGGATGGAAGGAGAGTGATGTGAGAAAGATTCCTTTCTTTAAGATTCCCACCCTCTCCTAATTAATGTAATTACCCTTTAACTCACAAATCCTGGTCCTTTTGTATTCCAATAGAACAAGGGTTCTCAAACTGCCGGTGTGCCAGATGTGGCAGCTGAGGATGATTATCCTCCTCACCCAGGGCTATGAAGTTTCTTTATTTAAAGGCCCACAAAACAAAGTTTTTGTTTTTACTATAGTCTGGTCCTCCAACAGTCTAAGGGACAATGAACTGGCCCCCTATTTAAAAAGTTTGAGAAGATCCGGGCCTGTCCCAGCCCCACCCGGATCTGAGCCAACTTTGGGGTTACACCCAAAAGCCCCTTGAGCTAAATTTCTCATTATAAACAGGACACACTGAGAACCCCCTCTTTGCAGAGGTCCCAAACCTGCTAACCATGTCAGGACTCTCTGTCCACTGGACCTTCTGCCTGGTTTCCTCCTTATCTCTACTTTTGCCTATTTTCTTAACTATGTTTTAACCTTGCTTCCAAACCCAATAATAAACCTCTTTTATCAATCTAGCTCTTCAGGGCCTATAAATGCTTTTATTGGGGACTCGTGCTGCTACTAGACCTCACTTACTGCTGTATCTTTGTGTCCAATCCAAGGATGTTGCAGGGGAGCTCTGTTTGACTACCTGTACCACAAACCTGCCACCAGACCTCAACTAAACCCTAATTTCATTTAGGTAACCGCAATCTAGACCTCAACAAGAGAGGAAGGGAAGATGAAAGGAAGGGAGGGAGTGAGGAAGGAGAAAGAAAAGGAGGGGTGGTTAGAGGGAAGAATGGAGGAAAGAATGAAGGGAGAGAGGGAAGAATGGAAGGAAGAATGGAAGAGGGAAGGAGAAACAAAGCAAGAGAGGGATGGAGGGAGGGAAAGAGAAAGGAAGGAAAGAAGGGACAGAGGAAGAAAGGGTGGGGAAAAGAAAGAAAAAGAATTATGTTGCCCAACTGGAACTGGACAATTGGATCCCCTTTAGAGCAGTTACTACTTACATGTTGTTGTTTGTTCTTTGTTCTCAAAAAGAATCATGGCATGGAGGACTATGCAGTCATCAGCCTCACTCTCCCTGTGTAGTCATCTGCATCCAGTGTCAAGATATAGCTCGGGAGGACTGCAGATGACTCTTAAAAGGAAGACACACCTATATTTAAAAGACCATATATGTCTATTGATCCAATTTCTGGATTACTGCTAGTCTAACCAACTAATTGATCATGATCCGGTCCCTGGCTTTTGCTGAAGTGCCAGCATGACCTATTTTACTTGCAGTATATTTATCACTATTAACAAAATGATATCTTGCCCTGGAGAATTCTAAACCTCAATATCATCTTTATTCACTACATGAGCGTCTTAATTTATTAAGCAATGCATGCTAATAGCATAATGAATTGGAACCCAACTTCTCAGCTGGATTTTTTTACATTAAAAATGATTAATAAAATAAGACCAGTTAATTAAAAGAAAACAGTTAACCAGTATACAAAATTAGATTCTCTCATTTCTAATTGGAGGAAAAATTAGGGATTTTCCAAGGTGGGAAATGGAAAGTGAACACCTGCAATTCTCTGAAATCCTACTTCCCCAAGTATCTGTGTTCAATCATAGAAACATTGAAAGAATAACTGACAGGTACAGAGCCAGTTTTCAGATAAAACATATACATTGCTTAAAATATACATATTTACATATATATGTATGTATGTATGAATGACATAATTGTTTATAATTGTATATTTGTATATGATCTGGTTTCTAGTAAACAAAACCTAGGTCTTACTTAAGGATCTCTAAGCAGCAGGTAAAGGTGATCTAGCTTTCTAGCCATGCAGAGATAGGTTCAAACAATACAATAAGGTCTTCTTCCAATTTTCCCCCCTTGAATAAATTTTTCACACAAGACAGAAATCACACTAGTTTCATAATTGAGTGGAAAAGGAACCAAGCTAGCTTCAGAATTGAATCACCAGATGAAATCAGTGTGGTTCACTCAATTCTCACTACCACTTGCTGTTCTAATCCCCTCAATTCTCTCACCCCTCAGTGATTGCAGATACATTCATTCTGAAAGCTCTTTTCCGTCCAACATACCTCGTATGGGGGTAGGGCAGTGTTAAGCATTTTGAGAAGAAAGAAAAATTCTCTGGTAGTCTAACATGGGCTGAAGGATTGTTTCCTTTATATTCATAGGCTTCTATCCTTCTCAGAATATATAGTGTTCTGAGAAGTTATAGAGAACGCCTATATCTGGGGAAGCATTTCCCCCTCCTCAGAGCAGTTCAGTTTCTACAGGGTCTTAGAATTCCTGAAGGGCCTACTTTCTCACCCACAGGATGGCTAATATAATTATAATCTGAGTGTACTGAACAATTTTCAAATTTATGGATTCAAGAAAGCCTGAGAAGCCTTCAAGGAAAAAGAAAAGATCCCCAGGAGAAAGATAACAGAAGTAGCCTCACATTGGGGTAGCTTTCTAAGAGGAACAAAGGTGCAGTCCTCTCTCTTTGAAGGACATGATCTTTAGGGATCTTAGATGGAGGAATTTTCCCAGCCCACCTCAGATTCCTTGAACTTTGCTTTCTTGTCAGATTGTGAGCTGAATCTCTGGGGAACCTGTGCAGAATTACTTATTGCAAAAACTGGGGGATCTGGCTTACTGACCTAAGGCCAGGTCTTATCCTCCATCCCTAGGTGAAACCAGATTGAGTCTCACTAGCCAGACTGCCTGAAGAGGAGGGGATAAAATGGAAGGATGGCTGACAGGTTCTCCTTGCAAAGGAAAATAAAGCAGATGGTGGAGTTGATTTTTATGGTGCATAAAGAGGCCATAACACATAATTTAATGGGACAGTCATCTTCTATTGAAGTACTAATGTTAAATATAAGCATGAGTGTTGTGAGACTCAAATGGACAATGGATGTAAAACATTTTGCAAACTTTAAAGCAGTACATAAATTCCAATTATCACCATCATCATCATCACTAGTCTTCAGTGTGATAATGACTTTATTCTCTGAACTTAGTCAGCTAGGTGGCACACTTGCTACACTTGGCCTGGAATCAGGAAGATTTGAATTAAAATCTGACCTCAGAAATTTCACTAGCTGTGTGATCCTGAACAAGTCATTTAACTTCTTAAGAAATGCTTATTTCTTTCCTTTTTTCTGAGTTTCAATAAATATTTATTAACTGGACTCAGGAAAGAGAGGGAGAGGAATGTTTGCATACATATTTTTAAATATACTCTGCATTCTTTAATGCCTTTTTAAGTCTAGACTACAATCAACAAAGTAATAAATTAAGCCTTAATTGGTAGTTAATGTCTATTTCTAATGGGTAAATTCTCACACTGTAAATTTAAAAATAGGCTCCCTCATGCCAATTAGAACTGATTCTATATACCCCTGAGTATAAGCAAAAAACGTCATCATGAAAATAATTGTAGCCTATATACCAACATATACTGTAGGGAATTAACAGGTAGAGAAAAGTTTTCCTCTAAATTAAATCAACACATGCTTTGATAACCAGTAATTCTAATTCTTAGATGGTCATAGGTGAGAATGATTACTGAGTGAAGGAGAAAGGCCAACAGTGTTCATTCTATGAAAAAGTTTTCTGTTTAGGATACTTTCTTAGAGAAAGGAATAGGAAAATACTAGACATAGCAAATACCAAATGACATCACACATATACACAAAAAGCAAATATCAAATGACATCATACATACACACAAATGAAACTGATTATATCTTAACAAGTAAGAAATGACTTATCACCAAATTCCCTGTTTAAATAACAAGACCAGTTTGTTAGGAGAAATAGAACATGGACTGAAATAATACTCTAACCTTGGCAGAGGTTTTTGTGGCCACTATTATCAAAGAGGTCATATAAAAGAGAAAAATTAAACATAATAAGCAGGAACTTCTTTGAAACAAAGGATTTTATGACCACGAAATTAGTTTATTTTTAAGTATCACTTTTAGTTGGATACAAATCCAATATTTTTGTAGCACATTACATGTAATGGTCATGCTATATGACTATTCTATATTTAAAGCCCATCTTCCTATCTGCTTAGTCAAGCCATCTCTTTCATGTAGTGCTTATTCTTTTTATACTTTCTAGTTATTTTCTCTCACCTGTTTCTCTAAAAATTATAACAATTTTTAGTTTTTATATCACCTGTACTTCCCAATGTATGCCTATACATTCCCCACCCGAGATCCATCCATTATAACAAAGACGTTTTTAACAGAAAAAAGGAATTTAGTAAAATTAATGAAGATCTGAAAAAAAGACTTAATGTTCTATATTCACAATTTCTTCCAAGACAAAGATGGGGATAACTTTTCATCTTGTTTCTTTGTGGCTAAATTTATTCATTGTTTCACAAAATTCAATTTTATTTTTTGTTGGTTTTCTTTCCATTTTCATTATACTAGTCATTGTATATATTGTTTCCTAGCATTGCTTATTTCATTTTCCATTAATTTACATATATCTTCCCATGCATCTCTGTGTTCATTACATTTACCATTTGTTTCAGCAGAAAAATATTCTATTCCATTCATGTATCCCAATTTGTTTAGCTATGACCCATTTGAAGGGAATCTTTGTTTGCTACTATAGAAAGTATTTTATAAATATTTTGGTGCATATAATATTTTTTTCATTAATTCCCACAAAAAGTCTTAAAAATAAAATTTGAAAATATGTATTTTGAAAAATAAAATACTATTGATAGGGGAAAAAAGAAAATTGTGACACTAATGAATTATTGGTACAGTTGTGGACTGATCCAACCATTCTGGAGAACAATTTGGATCTATGGCAAAAAGGTAACCAAAATGTGCCCTTGATACCCTTTGATCTAGTAATCTAATAGCATTCAGCATTCAATAGCACTCAGTCTGTATTCCAAAGAAATAATAAAAAGGGGAAAAGCACCAAGATGTGCAAAAATATTTATAGTTACCAATTTTATAGGGGCAAAATATTGGAAAGTGAGGGGAAGCCCATGAATTGCAAAAGCTGTGGTATATGAATATAATGGAATGCTATTGTATTGTAATAAATGAAGAACAGGTAGATTTCAGAAAGACCTGGAAAAACTTGGAGGAACTAAAGCAAAGTGAAATGAGCAGAATTAGGAAAAAATTGTGCACTTTATCAGCAACATTGTGTCATGATCAACTATGAGTGACTCGGCTCTTGTCAGCAATGCAATTTTCCAAAATGAATACAAAGAACTCACATGCAGTTAAAGAACTCTGATAGACACAGAATTGCAGATCAAAGCATATTTTTTCACTTTATTTTTTCATGCTTTTTCCCCTTTTGATCTATTTGTCTTCTTTCACAACTATGATTAGTATAGAAATATATTCTTCATATAACACATTTTTAACCTATGTCAAGTTGCCTACCATTTTTGGAGGAAGAGAAGTAAAGAGAAAAAATTGGAACTCAAAATCTTGTAAAAAATGAATTGTAAAAATTGTTTTGACATGTAATTGGGAAAAAAAAATTTTAAAAAAATAAAAATTGATCTCCACTGGGTGTTTACTTAACAGTGGAAACTCTGGATAAAAGGGGATTAACATTTTAGTCACTTTTTTTTGCATAATTCCAAATTGTTTTCCAGAATTTTTAGACCAGTTCATAGTTCCACCAACAATGTGTTAATATGACCTTCTTTTTATAACTCCTCCAGTACTGACTATTCCCATTTTTTGTCATTTTTGGCAATTTATTAGGTGCAAAGTGAAATAGAATTGTTTTAATTTCTCTCATTATTACTGATTCACAGAATTATTTCATATGATTGTTAGTAATTTGCAACTCATATTTTGATAACTGTTCATATCTTTGGGGTAATGGCTTTTTATTTTAAATATTCCTACTAATTGTCTTGATATGTTGGAAACTAAATCATACTAAAGATGTCCCATATAAACATTTTTCTGGTAAACTGCTTTCACTCTTTTCTTTGTGGTTTTAATTTCAATCCTGAACACCTCTTTTGTTTCATATAATTGAATTTAACTGGCTATTCTTTTTATAATGACCTCTGACCTATATTTGGTTAAGAATTTAGCCCCTAGTCATAAATGAAAAAAGGACCTGATCTGATGCTGTCCTAATTTTTATTGATGTAATTTTTTAATATAAATTATGCTCATACCCATGTATGTATATTTGTGTAGAAATAAAAATATATTATTAAAATACACATGTGCATAGATATATGTTTATATACACATATATTAATTGCTTATATATTTTAAATCATACAATTTAATATGATCTATACAGACATATATAGAAACATAAATACATAAACATAGTCACATTATACTCTTTTCCCAACTATAGGGGAAAAGGAGCTAGAAGGCATGTTTCATAGTATATTCAAGTTCCTTTCCTATTAAGGTATAATTACATACATATGTTATGCCACAGTCTCTTTGAACTGTTCTACCTCAGTTTCCCTGCACTAGTTTCCCTTATTGTCCTGACTGAATTTCCCTGAATTATTCTATCTCAGTTTCCTTAACTGTTCTGCCTCAATCCCCTTAGTTGTAAAAATCCCCATCTGGTCCATTAAGACTGAGGACCATTTGCTCTAAGGTTATAAATTGTCAATATGAGACTCAAGAAGAGGGGGAGATTGGACTTCTTGGCTCCTAACTGCTTCTGCCCTCAAGAATTTATAACACTACCCCCTCAAAAATATTTCAAAAGATAAGACCATCCCAGATACCTCATTGTCATCTTTACTTCTGTTTATTCAGACATCCTGACTCTGGCTTTTAGTAAGAATGTATAGTCTCCCCCCATCCTGATAGAACCAAATGGATTTGTAAAGAAGTTTCCCCGCTTCTTTCCCCTTCTTTGTCTAAAAAGGGTATATAAAGACTTGGGATTCTCCCACTCATCACTGGATAGTTTGAGATGAGAATCCTGTTCAGTCAATTATACTCTCTAGTTAATAAAATATTAAAAATTCTCTAATCTCTATCTTGCCTCAGTTTCTCTGGCATTACACATATATGCATGGATACATATGTTTATTTGCATCTTAATAGGAAAGGAACTAGATCCACACACATATTCACATACATATACGTATATACATGTATGTATATTTATCACTCTGAGTTTTTTATCCTAAGTCGCCTCTATGGTATTGGTGGTGTCTTTTATGATGCTATTGTTCACAAACCTCCACTGATGTACTTCTCACTATGATCATCAAATGAGGAAATTAAAATTGGGAGCAGCTTCTTTGATGGTTTTCTTCTGGAAACATAATATGAACCCAGTGCATTTTGAGTTCCCAAGGTAAACACTGTCATTAGTTGATTCTGGAATGCCAATAGAATAATGATGGGAAGATATGATTCCTCCATATTGATGACTTGGAATCTAGATAATCACTTTCATTCAGAAACAATTGAAATAAATATCCAAGTGTTTATAAGCCCTCAAATATAAACTACTTACTGCAAAAGAACTACTTAGAAAAAGTAGAAAGCAGTTTGGTAGAGGAAAAAAAGATATCAACATTTTATTTGTATACCATAATAAGTTCCAAGTGGATAGGATGGACTGGGTTTATAACTATATTGGTATAAGAAAGTTCTGGTAAAAATTTCTTGCACTAATCCTAATCAGTACTTTTCTACCACTGCAATCTTAGAGAATTGCCTAAATTACTGGTTAGTTTGGTGATTAGCCCAATGTCACATGTCCAGTCAGAGTCAGGATTTAAACCAGTACTTTCTGGCTGTGAGTCTATCTAATGCCAAAGATTTCAAATACTTGGTGCAGCCTACTCCCAAATGCAGTCTGAACCAGATTAAAATGCAATTCCTAATTAATTCTAAAGATAATGTAACAGTAATATGTAAACATTCATGGTTTTTCTGAGTCAATTTATGGCTTACAGGGATATTTATGTATGATTTAATAGCCCTTGTTTTTAATTTAAGTTTGATATCATTGTACTATGTTAACTCTATTGTACTTAAATGGATATAAGAACTAAATATACATGGAGAGCTATGTATAAATAACTACAATATTTGTACAAATACAGTACAATTAATATACCATTAAAAATATTTGAGAATAAAACAATTCCATTAGACTTGTAATAGAAAGTGTTATCTACATCCAGAGAGAAAACTATGGACACTGAATGTGGATCAAAACATAGTATTTTCACCATTTTTTTATTATTTGCTATTGTTTGCTTGATTTTTTTCTTTTCTCATGTTTTGTCACCTTTTGACCTGATTACTCTTGCACAGCATGGAAATATGTTTAGAAGAATTGCACATGTTTAATCCATATTGGATTGTTCGCTATCTTGGGAAGGCGAGAGGAGAGAAAGAAAAAAATTTGGCACACAAGGTTTTGCAAAGGTGAATGATGAAAACTATCTCCACACGTATTTGGAAAAATAAAATACCATTAAAATATTTTTATAAAAGAAAACATTGTTAAAATAATTGAGGAGCCATAAGAAAAAAAATGATAATAAAAGAATAAACCTTCCAGGAGTAAAGAATGACTAATAATAAATCTAGTTACCAGGAAAGTTCTTAATCAAAAAGCACTTCTTCCAGCTTCTATGAGATTTCCAGATTAATTTATCAAGCAATTAACAAACTTTTATTAAGTACCTACTGTGTGCCGGTCAGTGGCAATCCAAAGACAAAAATAGAATATATCTATTCTCAAGCATAGCTTTCCTTTTACTAGGAAAATGCTATATGTCTGTAAAAACACAGTGATTATAAAAACACAGTGATTAGAATGAACAATTTGAAGAATTGATCAATAAACATTGTTAAGAAACTACTATATACTGGCATTTTTGCTATGTGCTGTGTACATAAATACAAAAAAAAAAAAAAAGAAAGAAAGAAAGAAAAGAAAGAAAGAAAAAAAAAAGGAAAAGGGAAAAAAAAAAACAAACATGGTTCCTGCCTTGAAGAGCTTACAATCCAATGAAATCAGAAAAAAACCTTTTGGAAGAGATGTCATTTGAAAGGACCTAGGGGTTTCAAGAAGTGAATGTAAAAAGAGAGAACATTCCAGATGTGGAGTACAGATTCTACAAAGGAATATAAATAGGAGAAAAAGTATAGCAAATAGACACTGAAACGTGGAGTATGTAAAAAAAAAATATTATGTAATCAGCACAGAAAAATAGGATAAAGCCAGATTCTAAGAATCATTAAACACCAAACAGAGGAGGTTGAATTTTAACATAAAGTTAATAGGGAACCACAGAAGTTTATCAAGCAAAATTATATGGTCAAATTTGCCCTGTAGGAATAACAATTTGGCAGCTGTGTGGAGGAGGGATTTGAAAAACAAGTAACTGCTTTCAGGGATAACAATTAGGAAACTACTAGGTAAGGTTAAAAAGGCTTGGAACCTGAAGATTTGAATATAATGTGAGTAGAGAGAAGGAGGCAAATATAGAAATGTTGAAGAAATAGCATTGATAAAGTTTAGCTAGATAAAGGGGATAAATGAAAATAAGAAGTATAGGATGGTACCTTGGTTACAAATGCAGATGATTAAAAACAAAAATAAGAAAGTTAGGAGGAAGTGGGTAGGGGAAAATGAAATGAATTTGGGTAAATTTAGAATGAATTCTCTTGCAATGTGTTAAGATTTTAAAACCTATAAGAAATCAAAATGGAGATATAAAATACTTAGTTGGTAATGTGGTATTGGAATGTTAGAGAGAAAGGAGGATAATATATATGTCCATTTAAGAATTACTACTATAGGGATGATACATGGAAACTGATAGAATCACCAAAAAAGAAACTAAAGAAAGAAAGCAATAGGATCCAAAACATATCTAGTGGAGTATTAAATAGACTCCCACTACAGCCTTCTTCTGGTGTTTTGCTATGATGAAGTAACTCTATGGTTAACTCAAAGGTCATGCATCTTCTATGAAACTTTAAACAATCAGAGTACATCTGACTGTCATTTAGAACCCTATTTGCTATTTGCAGGGTCTCATCACAAGAAGGTCAACTTGCAAGGGGATATTTTTGTGGGCCAAAGCAACCCTTGAAATGCCATGTACTGTACTTGGGCATGGAGGGTGCTATAATCAGCATCAATGGGGGAGGATCCATACCAACTAAGTCATGGATCTTTGCAATATTGAAGTAGAGGCACTAAGTAGACAATTAGTTCCCTCAGTTATGCTTTTAATAACAACATTCATTTTGGATCATTCAATTAGTCAAGACAGTGGAGCCTTTGCCTATGAGCCATAATGGCATTGTCATGAGAAAGAAATAAAGAAATATACTTCCCAATAACTGTTTATCACTGGGTAATTACAGGGTACTTGCAACTATTTTCTATATTTCAAGGAGTCCTATTTTTTCCCCCCAGGATTCAGCAGTTCTTTGTTTTAATTTATTTTCCTCTTAAATACCTCCTGCAATTTAAGCAATAATTCCCTCTAAATCAATTGTTAGCAGCAGTTAATGACTGGTTGGTTAATTAATAGCTCAAAGCAAAGCTGAGGGTGTTCCCTGTTCTAACAAACCACCAAAAGTTAACAGTGGTGTTATACCCTATAATCCACGGGTTTCTTACAGATATACTGCTACATTTTTTAATTGAAAAGGACAATTTGAATTGGAAATAGATGGTATCTTTGAGGAATCAGTCATAAATCAGCATCCAAAAATTTAAAATTATTTGCCTGACCAAATAGATACTTATTTCTAAAGGATGTCTCAATAGGTATGTGATGAAATATGAGTTTCTACTAGTTAGCAAGTGGATTTAACCACAATGGTTTTCTAGTTTTCTATCTTCAGCTCTCTAGGGCCTGAAGGCTGATTAAAGCATAAAAGATTTCTGAAAACCACATGGCATTTATAGTCCTTACTGTTCATCAATTGTGTTAGGAAATACCATTGCCATGGTGAGGGAGAGGGATGGTGTGTGTGTGTGTGTGTGTGTGTGTGTGTGTGTGTGTGTGTGTGTGTGAAAGAGAGGAAGAAAGGAAAGAACAAATGAAGGAAAGGGAGGAAAGGAGGGAAAGAAGTTGTTACTCAGTTGTGCACAGTACAGCCCTTAGTTTACTTATAATAATTCTATTTTCTTGCCAATAAAATGAAGTCACTTTATTAGATGGTCTTTAAGGTCCTTTCTAGCTCTAAGATGGCACAATTCTGTACCTTTTATTGCTCAGGAATCATTGTAAGATATTAGAAGTAGAAGTCCTCAATTTTATTGTGAACACCTTCAGTTAAGTGCCATGTTAAAATAAAAAGTCACAGGATCATTAATTTGAAACTGAAATGGAACTTAGAGATTATCTACTTAATCCCCTCATGTTAGAGATGAGAAAACTGAGCCAAGAGAGAAAGTGACACTCAGAACTTAAGTCCAGTTTCAGTGCTTTTACCATATAGCCATCTTAAATAACATTTAGCCACATATATCATGTTGCTACTTTAAATAATTTAAATCTCAATTTTTCCCATACTATTTTATTATCAATTAAACAATTAGGATTGTAAGAGACGCTTGAGGATCGGAAAAGCTGTTTGTTGTGATTAATTTCATGTTTGATGATTCATGTGTTTCTACATATAGGTGAATGAACATGTACTCATCAAGGAAATGAATAAAATAAAAAGAAAGCAGATCAGTAAAATACAATTCTCCCCCTCATACAAAGGATATCAGATGAACTGAACATTAATGTGATCTCTGAAATGCTAAAAGTGCCTGAGAAATGTGCATTGGGTTGTTCTTCGATGGAGGATTTTCAGGAAGGCATGAATAGTTAAGTTGTATAGGCTGGGGAAATACAAATGGATCACAACTGTTACTACCTCAGATTGCAGAAAAGACCATGGAGCCATTGACTGGTTGATTAATTGAAATTCTGAAAGTTCAGGCACATCAAATTCAGTTCAATAAAAAATTGTTAAATACCTGCTAAGGGCCAGGAATAGTGATAAATACTAGGAATACAAATAAGATTAAAAAAAAAAATGACAGCCCTGTTCTCAGCGCAAGGGCATCTTATTCCATGGGATCAAAACCAAGTGAGGAAATATGGTTTAACTGTCAGCCTTTTTGGTCTCAAAACACCTTTACATCCTTAAAGATAATTGGAGATACCCAAAGAGCTTTTGTTTAGGTATCTGGTTATTTACCATAATAGAATTATAAATAAGTGCCTAAATTCTAAAAATAGTTTTGACCTCTTAGACTCTTTAAAAGGGTCTTAGGGACCTCTAGAATCCACAGAGTACACTTTGAGAAATGAATAAAGATCTGGGTTCAAGATACACCTTTGAGACAAGCTAGTTGAAGCAATTCTCATGATTGAAGATAATTCTTTAAGATTTATAAGGGGTTAGAAGAGTTGTATGATTTCACCATGACAGTGTCATCATAAGTCTGGATCAAAAAATGTATATCAAGATTAATATTAAATAGATAGGTCTCTTTTGCAGTCTGTTGCAATGCTACTCATTTCGTAACCCATGGCCCTAAAATGAGACAAATATGGAAATTCTAATGGTTTTTCGCTATCTTGTCTGCAGGAGTAGCTTCTCTGATTACGAAGCCTTGGATCAGAAAATCATATACATCCCTTGCCATATTGGCAGGTGATGATCCAATTAGTTTCAGAACTGAGACTGGGGTTGAACTTCAGAGCAGCTCATACAAAGTAGGGGTTGACAATCTACTCCCTTATGACTAGCAAGGTTTCTCCTATAAGGATCCCTGTGGTTCTAGGCAAAAGTTCTCTCCTCTACTACTACTCCCAGGCTCTCCATCACTATCTACATCAACCATCCTTGGTGAATTCATATCTGAGATGGAAGTGTAGAATCAGTTCTTGTCAAAAACAAGAATATCATAGTGTGTCACAGAGAGAGGAGTAAAGGGTAAGGGCAAATGGGCTTTTAAACTAAAATCGTTCTGTTTTTCTTGAAAGGGATGAAGCAGGATGCTTTGAAAAGGAAATTGCTACTTTTCTTCCAAAAGCAGATACCAGTTGTCATCCGTTGCTTGGGGGCAGGGAGGCAGAATTAATCACTTCTCAGTGCTGTACAAGTCACCTGAAGTTATTTAGTTGTTACTCTATTTAATTATTCTTTGTCACTAGTAGAATCAAAACTCCTTCTGGGAAGAAACTGTCTGTTTTTTTTTTTTTTTCATTTTTGGTGTTTATATCACTAGAACTTAGCACAATATCTATATATAGTGGGTACTCAGTAGATGGGAATTCTTTAAAAAAATTTTAAAAACATTTTTATTGAAAGTTTTGAGTTCTAAATTCTATCCAACCCTCCCCTCTTCCTTAAATACTAAGCAATCTGACAAAGGTTACACATATGTAATTAAATTAAAAAATTTCCATATGTCATTTTTTTAAGACAACTCAAAAGAAAAAGAATATTAGAAAGGGAAAAATAGCATGCCTCACTCTGTATTCAATCAACATCATTTTTTCCACCCTTTGGAAATGCATAGTATGCTTCATCATTAGTCCTTTAGGGTTGTCTTGGCTCATTGTACAGCTGAGAAAGGGAAGTCATTCACAGTACTTCATTGAACACTATTGCTATCACTGTATACAGCATTCTTCTGATTCTGTTCACTTCACTATGAATCAATTCAAGTAAATATTTCCAGGCTTTTCTGAAATAATCTTGCTTGCTGTTTCTTATAGCACAATAATATTCTAGTTATAATCATATACTAACAACTGGTTTGGTCATTCCCCAATTGTTGAGCATCTTTTTGATTTGCAATTCCTTTTTTTAACTTTAAAAATCAAATTTTATTCTTTTGCCCCACTTAATAGCATTTTATTTTTTTCCAAATACATGTAAACATAATTTTCAATATTCATTTTTGTGAGATTTTAAATTCCAAAACTTTCCCTCCCTTTCTTCCTTCCCTGCTCCCCAAGACAGCAAGCAATAATTTCTAATTTTAACCACCACAAAAAAAAAAAAAAACTATTATAAATATTTTTGTACAAATAGGCCTCCTTTCCTTTTTTTTTTTTTTTTTAATATCATTGGGATAAAGACCCAGAAGTGTACTGCCAGATCAAAAAGTATGGCATGAGTTTTATAGTCATCTGACATACTTTTAAATTGTTCTCCAGAATGGTTGAATCTTTTAACAACTCCATCAATAAATGTTCTAGTTTTCTATCATCCCCTTCAACATTTAACATTTTCCTTCTTTTGTCACATTAGCCACTTTGATATGTTTGAGGTAGTATCTAAGAATTGTTTTAATTTTCATTTTTTTCCAATATTGATTTGAAGAATGTTTCTAATGTCATTTTTCTATGACTATAAATAATTTTTATTTCTTTGTCTGAAAATTTTGTTCACATGCTTTGACCATTTAAGACATATTTTTATTAAATTTGATTAATTCTCTTTGTGTTTGAGAAATGGGTCCTTTATCAGAGATATTTGTTGCAAATCTTTTCCCTTAATTTTTTGCTTTCCTTATAATTTTGCATTAGTTTTATTTGTGCAAAATCTTTTAAATTTTATATAATCAAGATTATTTATTTTAGAATTTATTTATTTATGTAAGTAAAATGATTTATTGTAATGTTCCCTATATCTTCTTTGGTCTCAAATCCCATATCTATAAATATGACAGATAAATTAATCCATGCTCCCTTAATTTGTTTATGGTATCACCTTTCATGTGTAAATCATTTCCTTTTTCTAATTTTATTTTGATATATAGTGTGAGATATTGGTCTATACCCAAATTTTTGTGATAATTTTTTTTTCCAATTTTCCCAGAAGTTTTTGTCAAATAATAAGTTTTAGTTCCAAAAGCCTGGATCTTTAAGTTTATTGTAGAGTAGATAACTATGGTCTTATACTGTAATATAACTTGTACCTAATTTATTCCACTGATTCACCACTCTATTGGTTATCCAAAACCAGATTATTTTGATAATTACTACTTAAGATACAATTTGAGATCTGGTATGGCTAGACCAATTTCTTTCACATTTTTCCATCATTGATTCCCTTAATATCCGAGCTTTTGATCTTCCAGATGAACTTCATTATTATTTTTTCTAGTTCTATAAAATAATTTCAGCTCTAGTCTTTTAATTAGAAATTCTTGAAATCCCTCTGTTTCATTCAATATCCATTTTCTCCGTGAAAGATTAAATTCAAGTTTTTTTTTTTTTTTGGGGGGGGAAGGGGGGAGGATTCTTGGTTGTAATCCTAACTCCTTCACTTTCTATTATATCATATTTTAAGTCCTCTGGTGCTTTATTGTGAAAGATGTCAAATTCTGAGTGATCCTGACTGTAATACCACCATATTTGATTTATTTTTTATCTTTGGCAGCTTAAAATACTGTCTCCTTGATCTGTGAGCTTTGGAGTTTGTCTATGATGCTCCTGGAAGTTTTCATTTTGGGATATCTCTTAGATGGTCATTGGTGAGTTCCTTCAATTTCCATTTTGTCTAGTTTAAAAAAGTAGTTTTCTTTAATAACTTCTTAACAGTTGTGCAAATTTTTTCCCCTTTTTTTGATCATGGCTTTCAGGCAGTATAATAATTCTTATATTAATTCTCCTGGATTAATTTTTTTTGCAATTTCTATTTTCCAGATCAATTGTTTTCCCAATAAATATTTCTCATTTTCTTTCTTTTTATTACTTTTAAAAATTTTGTTTTATTGTATCTTGATGTCTCAGAGTCATTAGTTTTTACTTGTTCAATTCTAATTTTTTAAAAAGTATTTGTGAGAAATATTGAGTCAATTCCTTTTCCATTGGCCAATTTTATTTTTTTAAAGTTATTTTCCCCCTGTAAATTGATGTGTATCTTTTCCCATTCAATGACTCTTTTTTTATGATTCTCTTGCATTACTCATTTCTTTTCCCAATCTTTTTTTTTTCAACTTCTCTAATTTATGTTTTTAAAATCCTTTTGCAGCTCTTTAAGGAAGTCTTTTTGAGTCTGAGACCAAATTGAATTTTTTCTTTTAACCTTCACACTTAGCTAATTTGACACAATTGTTCTCTTTTAAGTTTATGCCTTATTCCTCCCTATTATCACAGTAATTTTCTATAGTCAAGCATTTTTTTTTGGGGGGGGGTGTTTTTCCCTCATTTTTTTTCTGCTTGTTTTATGACTTGGTGTTTTATGTGAGAGTTAAGATCTGGTTCTGCACTATCCCAAGCTCTTTATGCCAGGGCACTGGGTCTTAGCTGATGATTTTCACTGAGATTCATGACTTAGCTGCTTATTTTCTCTGGAGAGAAGGCTTCCCTTCTAATTTGTACTGAGGGCTGGGCTTCATTTTGGGCCTCCCCTGGGCATGGGTTTTAGCTGTTGGTCTGCTCCAGGGATCACGTTTTGCTGCTGGCTTGCAAAAAACAAAAAAACAAAAAACAAACAAACAAACAAACAAAAAAAAAACCCAAGGTCTTTTTCTGGGGGTAGGCCCCACTAATGGAGCATTAGTACTGGTTACAATAGAGTCAAAGGCTTGCTAGTGGCTTGTTCTTGAGGTAAGTTCACTGGGGTGAGGCTTGCTATGTTGCACAAATGGCTCATTTGCCTAGAATGCTGCTGGTTTTCACTGATGGATTATTCCAGGTTTGGACCCTTGCTGTAGCCCCCCTGCTGTGAGGTTTCCTGCTGTTGATTTTGGACCTTGCTTCCTTTCCTCCCCACTGAGACAGACTTTTCCTGCTGAGTTGGTACCTGTTTCCCTGCTCCTAGATGAATTCTGAGGCAGTTTTCTAGCTCTTTGGAAGGGAATTTGGAAAGACGTCAGATGGGTCCTTCCTCACTTTGCCATTCTGGCATCAGAAGCTCAATGGGCATTTTTGAAATGAGTCGAGGCTTCTGTAGAAAGCCCACTCTTTATAAGGCAAATAATCTGTGGGCTAGAACTAAGACTCAGTAGATTTCTGTAGATCTTTTTGCTTCTACTAGAGCTACAGACAGCTTATTCAGGCAGTTGCTGCATCATTAACCTGAAGGATCTCTATGGTATCATTAAAGAACATGCTGCTGAAACATCAATCTAGACATAATTTTCTCCTAGATTTCTAAAACAGCATCCTTTTAAAAAATACCCTCAACTTTATAGCACAATCAAAATACATGCATTAAAATAATAAAATTCACAATAAGCAACAAAACTACCGGGATGATGAATATCTGGAAAGCAAAACTGTATATAAATAAAAATGTCCATCTTAATGTCTTTTGAGTTTAACTTTGTTCCAATGTTGATTTTCCTTTTTGGAAACTGTCTAAAAATCTCATTAACTTGTGAGAATATTAGGGTGTGGGCTGGGTATTCCTGATCATACTTAATTCAAATAGCCATGATTTCACCAGTGTTTGGGTACTAGTCTTCCCTGGCAGAGATTACAAAGTACCCTGTCTTTTGAATTTCTGGGCCTGAACATATTCACTCGTTAATGGCCAAATGAGATAATTCTCTCTCATCTGATGTCTAACCTTTGGGGGACGAGTCTCTGAATTTAGTGAGGTTGGCCTTTGGATGATAGTCAAACTGACTGTCACTGGAGGAGCTGCCAGAGCCTTTATCCCAGGGACCAGTTAGATCTTGAAGCAGGCTTCTCTAAGTACAGCTATAGCAAACTATTTCTAATCACATCTGCTTTCTAACCTTTCTAACATTTGTCAGAGATAGTAGTGAGGATGAGGCCACATACACTATTTATTCAGTTTGGGAATTTGGCCATTTGGAACTTCTGCAACTTAGGTATTCTCAAAAGGAATCCTGACATCTTTAGCATCCCTTATGTTCCATATTTGCCTCATGTTCACATCATATTTTCCTAAATGTTATTTCCAACCATTAGGGTTTACCAAGTCAAAGGAAATGTCAACCAAGCATTCAACTTTGTCTTAAATGATTTTCTGATGGAAAGGTTGGCAGGATCCTTCTCACCAAGCTTACATTCCTGTCTTTTAGGAAGTCCATAGCAGGCCCCAATTGCAATCATGTATATTATTTATAGAATAGTACTCTCTATGGAAAATAAGTGTCAGGAAATTTCCTGTCCTACTTCATTCCCCCATTCAATAAATATTCATTGAATTTCTCCTCTGTATGTTCCTCTTTTTTTTTTTTAAAAGTCATAAGATACTACTCTTGGCTCCAAGGGGCTTAGAATTTACGTTAACCTAGTAAAGAATTAGATGATGGCCTATTGTTCAGATTAATATACGAAATTGGATAGGCAACCTATAGTGCTTAATGATTATAATTTATGGTTTCTTTATCATTTACATATATATATGTATGTATACATATATATACACATCATTTATACATAAAGAATATATATACATAAATATACCTATACATAAATATGTATATTTGAATATATTATAGATATATGATTGTATTATTCATATATTGACACGCAAATTCATATATGTATACTTATATGTATCAACAAAATATTAAGAGTAGGTACACAAATATAGATATACATATGCACATCTATGCTTTATATACATATGCATGTATATATCTATATCTATATCTATCTGGCTATCTATAAAAATATGAAGAAGCAATTCTTATGAAGAAAGCCATCTCCACCGATTGTTAATCAAGTATCACCCACAGGGCAGGCAAAACTAGAGACAAGAGGAGCTAGGCAAATCCAAGCAATAACACTATCTTGACTACCATCACCAAAAACACCCTACTAGGCACAGCCTAGGACCCTAAAGCTAAGAGACATGAGACAGCAATGCTTCTCATTCAGTGCCGTCAGATGTCATCCCAGGAAGCAAAACTCTATGGAGATGCAGTCTGGCAACTGCTGCTGCTAGTGCTACAATCATAGCTTCTGAAGACCCAGAAAGGAAAGTTCTTTCCTCCCAAGTATTGGACAATGGCCAACAGTTTATCATCAGAAACTTATATGATTTTGTCAGTAAAAATGGCATTGAAAAAGCATTAGCATCTGTTTTGCCCCTGTAACCCTAAAGACCATGGAACTTTTCTTCTGACATGCAACAAAAACCTTCTGTATGTGTTTTCTTCCCCATGAAAAAAGTTCCCCAGCACTTTGTACATACTAAGTGTATAAGAAACAATTTAGTCATTCATTCACATATATGAGGTACATGCATTATTCTATAGATAATATATTTATATGTCCCTTTCTGTATGTATATGTGTAGAGAGAGGAAGAAAGGAGAGACAGTGAAAAAGAGAGAGAGAGAGAGAGAGAGAGAGAGAGAGAGAGAGAGACATAGACACAAAGAGACAGACAGACAATGAGACAGAGAAAGAAGAACAGAGAGAAAGCAAGATAGAGATGATACATATATACACTTTCCTTAAAAAGCATTTAAATTGTTCTCGAGATTTGATTTGATGAAAAATATTTGCTTCAAATTAAATCCACTAGAATTTGACATCCTTTCCAAAGGAAATAAGAATGCTAGAAATAGCCACAGAAATGGACACTGTTGTTTTGCCCCATTTACTGAAAAATAAAAGAACACCAAAGGAAATGCCCACTCAAAAAGCTTCCCATATCAGCCTGGGTTAATGATTTCTCAGCTCTCAATACATATAGGCATATTTACATATAGATGTATTTACATACAGGCATATTTACATGGTATAGATAGATAGATCTATAGATAGAGAGAGAGAGATTCTATTGATGACCTCTAAAGTTTTTCCATCTAGTTTCATATTCTGGAGTTTCTCCACAAAAATAAATAGCAGATAGATTGGCACACATCTATACTTCTTATCTATTTATCTGTCTGTAGATAGATATAAAGTCAGTATCTCTACATACACATTTCAATACGTATATAGAGATAGATATGGATATATAGATATATACATACATATATGTATCCTGACACATGTCTCTATCTTTATATATACATTTATATCCACATACATCTATATACATATATGAAAATAGAGATGAAGATATGGATAGAAACATGCAGATACATATACATGAATTATCTGAAATACCTAAATATCTGTATTTTCATGTATATGAAAAAAGATATGGTCATGGTTATAGCAATAGTGATAGTGATAGATACACTTGGAGAGTTGCTTCAAATTTATTGGATCTAGGATTGAACAGAAAAGATGACTGAATTGTCTTTGGCAAATTACAAAATCCTTCTAATAACCTATGGTAGATTGGGAGTTAAGTTGGGAATGGCAAAGTTAGACAAAAAACATGGTGCAGGAGATGATCTAAAGTGCAGGGATGGGGCCTTCAGGGAAGTAAATTACCTGACAATCTACTTGTTCTCCAGGGGTGTTTATAAAGAGGCCTTTATAAACACCTTTTAACTTCTCAGCTTCTCAGAACTGAGGAAAGCCCTAATTCATTGTGGATTGCCTTCACTTGTGGTCACTGAGCATGTTTTCTCAGATGGACAAGCAAACAATAGAAAGCTGTACTCATCATGTATCTTTCTACTTCCAAATTATCTTCTTACTTTCACACTTAGACTCTGAGGGCTTCATTGAATCAAATCTGATTCTTCTCTGAAAAATGACCTCAATCTTCTTCCTAAGATGAAAGCCATTTTTTTTAAAATAACCAATTGTCTTTCAGTGGCTTTTTATGATAATTAGTTATGGAACCCTATAGTCTCTGAAGATTTAACCATAGGTTTCACTCGGAAGACAATGGAAAGAAACACAATTGATATGGTAGAGAAAATATCCTAATCCCTTCTCTCCCCCTCCACCCTATAAGAATTAGGCTTATTTTTCCTTAAAAGGTATTAAAATTATCCTTGAGATTTGATTGGCTCAGGAGATTGAGGCTCAGTACATCAATATATTTCCTTGGTATTCTATGAGTACCAAATAGCCAGGATATAAGTCCCTCTCTGAAGACTCACACAGTAAATTAGTAATATGAACAAAACTGGGAAACTGTCTGATTTAAGCAAAGCTTTATTCAGGATAAGTATCCATTTTCTTTTCTAAATATCTTGACACTGTTATGGATAAATGTACCTCTAGATTTAGAATTGGATCTCCAGTGGAAGACTGAACAGGTTATCTGTGTATTCAATCAGTAGGTAGTGGTTATTGTGATGAACTTGTTCTGAATTTATCACCCTTCCAAATAAATTAGCCTTCATGTTTTGTTCTGTATAATTATAGAAATAGGGCAAAAATACAAGTGAAATATATTATTATATCAACTCTCCTCCACCTAACACTTAAGGTTTCTTTTTAATTAAAGCCAGATAAGTCTGGTTTGGGTTTATACATGTGATCAATATTTTCACAAGATTCAATTCCATTGAGCAAGTATTTATTAAGTGCTTAAACTGGGCTGGGGAATTCAAAAGCAAACCAAGAAAACAGACCCCTCTCTCAAGGAAAAAAAAATGCAAAAGAATAGGAAAATCCTATACAGGATTATATACCAATATTCCAGCCAATTGGACTGTCTTTAGTCCTAGAATAAATGTCACACACAGTAGATTTACCTCTAACATAGTGCTAGGCTAGCAGAATGAATACATTTTGCCTTGATCCACACTAATTATTCACACAATTTGGCAAATATTCAAAATATATTACAGTAGAAACTTATGTGACAAACCACACATTTCACACATTTTCATTTTCTTTGAAAGAACCAGTTCTATCTCCCTTTTCAAGTGTTTACACTGCAGCACATTTAAGATGTTTAAACTCCCCTCAAATGCACATTCAACACCTCACTTTCTCCCCTTTAACATCACTTCTTTGATAAATTCCAGTTTCCAAAAGTGCTGTTGAGAGAAAGAAAAGGAACACAAATGTTTGCACCTGAAAAATTCATTTAAAGATTCATTAAAATTCATAAAAAAGACTTAGTTCCAGGAACTTAGCAAAGAAAGCCAGAAAACACCAAAGATTATTGGATGAACAAAAAGTGGAAGGAAGGAAGGAAGGAAGGAAGGAAGGAAGGAAGGAAGGAAGGAAGGAAGGAAGGAAGGAAGGAAGGAAGGAAGAAAGAAGGAAGGAAAGAAGGAAGGAAGGAAGGAAGGAAGGAAGGAAGGAAGGAAGGAAGGAAGGAAGGAGGAAGGAAGGAAGGAAGGAAGGAAGGAAGGAAGGAAGGAAGGAAAGAAAGAACTATAAGAGAGGAAGGGAGGAAAGAAGGAACAAACAAATGAAGGAATGAAGTTAGTGTATGCTTCAATCTCTATTCCTATCAGTACATTAGTATGTTTCATCACGAGTCCTTTGGGATTGTATAGACAATTGTATATATGAGAATGGCTAAATCATTTATAATTCTTCATGTTATGATACTGCTATTATTGTGAATAATATTCTTCTGGTTCTCTTCACTTCACATTACATCAGGTCTGAAATTATCCTGCTTGCCATTTCTTATAGCAAATACTATTCCACCACAATCATATATCATACATAGATTGTTTGTCCATTATCTTATTGATGGTCATTGCTTCAATTTCCAATTCTTAGCCACCCCAAAAAAAGCTCCTATAAATATTAAAAAAAATTTTTTTTTTACCAAAGATGAACTAGAGACCATTGCTGATCACAAAATAGAAAATGTTGATTACATCAAATTAAAAAGCCTTTGTACAAACAAAACTAATACAAACAAGATTAGAAGGGAAGCAACAAACTGGGAAAACATCTTCACAGTTAAAGGTTCTGATAAAGGCCTCATTTCCAAAATATATAGAGAACTGACTCAAATTTATAAGAAATCAAGCCATTCTCCTATTGATAAATGGTCAAAGGATATGAACGGACAATTTTCAGAGGATGAAATTGAAACTATTACCACTCATATGAAAGAGTGTTCCAAATCATTATTGATCAGAGAAATGCAAAATAAGACAACTCTGAGATACCACTACACACCTGTCAGATTGGCTAAGATGACAGGAAAAAATAATGATGAATGTTGGAGGGGATGCGGGAAAACTGGGACACTAATGCATTGTTGGTGGAGTTGTGAACGAATCCAACCATTCTGGAGAGCAATCTGGAATTATGCCCCAAAAATTATCAAATTGTGCTTTGATCCAGCAGTGTTTCTATTGGGCTTATATCCCAAAGAAATACTAAAGAAGGGAAAGGGACCTGTATGTGCCAAAATGTTTGTAACAGCCTTATTTGTAGTGGCTAGAAACTGGAAAATGAATGGATGCCCATCAATTGGAGAATGGCTGGGTAAATTGTGGTATATGAATGTTATGGAATATTATTGTTCTGTAAGAAATGACCAGCAGGATGAATACAGAGAGGACTGGTGAGACTTACATGAACTGATGCTAAGTGAAATGAGCAGAACTAGGAGATCATTATACACTTCGACAACGATATTGTATGAGGACATATTTTGATGGAAGTGGATTTCTTTGACAAAGAGACCTAACTGAGTTTCAATTGATAAATGACGGACAAAAGCAGCTACACCCAAAGAAAGAACACTGGGAAACGAATGTGAACTATCTGCATTTTTGTTTTTCTTCCCGGGTTATTTATACCTTCTGAATCCAATTCTCCCTATGCAACAAGAGAACTGTTCAGTTCTGCAAACATATATTATATCTAGGATATACTGCAACATATCCAACATATAAAGGACTGCTTGCCATCTAGGGGAGGGGGTGGAGGGAGGGAGGGGAAAAAAAATTGGAACAGAAACGAGTGCAAGGGATAATGTTGTAAAAAATACTACCCTGGCATGGATTCTGTCAATATAAAGTAATTATTAAATAAAAATTTAAAAAAAAATTTTAAATATATATTTTGCGATATAGATCTAACAGTGGCATTGCTGGCTCAAAGAATATGCACCATTTAGAATAATAATAACTGGCACTAATATAGAACTTTAATATTTGCAAGATTGTTAACATATTATTTCATTTGAACCTCACAAAAAATTTGGGGTAATATGATATTATTACGCCCATTTTACAGTTGTGGAACAGAAAATAGAAGGTAAGTGACCCAAGTTCATATAGTTGATAACTCTCAAGAGGCAGATTGGAACTCATATCTTTTTTATTCTAACTCCATCTCTCTACTGTGCCATTTTCCTGCCTTATCTGGATATCTAAGAATCTCAGTGAAATCATTGAACCTCTCTATACTTCAATTTCATTATCTGGAAAAACAGGAGATCTAAATGAGAGTTTCAAGCATCTTTCAATCAGGATGAAGACAGAGAAAGATAATTCCTTCTTTACCACAACAGAAAAGTACTGGGTGGCACTGTTACTGAGGCAAATACTGAGAATTCTTTAAAATGTCAAATTCAAAGTTATTAAATAATATTGGTGCTTATAGATATATCAAACAAGTGATTGAGAGATTTCACATTTTTTTCTACTGACTAGATTCTCAGGCAGAAACTTCAAAATGCATTCTTATTTCCTAATCTACTAAAAAGCCAAAGTTAGAATATTACTGTTATAGTGCTCCCCAAACTGCCCATATGGTAAGGAAAAGCATCTGCCTCCCAATTTTTTCAGAAGAAAGCATATTGCTGGAACTGAAAGTGAGACATCACTTTCAGAGTTTCACTTGCTTTGAAAGGAAATGACTTCCTCCAGAAGGTCAGCTGCTTCATGTGGTGACTGAAGGTAATGCTAAATGACCACTATTTAAGAAGCCCTCTTCAGTTGCTTTCATGGCTTTCTCAGTCTCCCACTGAAGGCACGTGATCAGATTAAAACATTAGAGCTCCTTTGGCTAGAGCTAAGTCTAATTCTATGTTCAATATAGTATATAATGAAATGTTTGGCCTACAGAAATATTAAATAAGAATATGAATTAGGCTAGTTATCAGAATTAACTTTTTAAAAATTCAATTTTCTCACTCTTATTCCTATATAGTTCATTCTAGTAATTTGTTTTTTTTTACCTTGTTTTCTTTAATAGTAATAGTTTCCTGACATATTACTTTATTTATTTATTTAAATTTTTTTTCTCCTGTAACATTCAAAACAATTTTTTATGTTTTTTTTTTCATTTTTGTATTCTAAATTCTTTCCTTTATCCCCAGTCACAATTAAGAAACCATATGTGAAGTTATGCAAGACATTTCCATAAGTCAAGTTGTGAAAGAAAACAGAGATTTCCCACCCTAATGAAAATGAAAATCCTCAAGTAAAATTAAGTTTTCAACAAAAAAGAAATAGAGATAGAAAGAGAGAATGCTTCATTCTGTAGTCAGATACAATCAGTTCTTTCTCTGGGTATGGATAAAATTTTTCATCACAAGTCCTTCATAATAGTCATGGATGATTGCACTACTGAGAACAACAAAGTCATTTACAGCCAGTCATCCCAGAACATTGCTATTACTTTGTATTCAGTACATTTCACTGTGCTTGAATTCATGGAGGACTTGACAGCTTTTTGTTTGTTTGTTTGTTTGTTTTTTCTGAGAGCATCCTGCTCATCATTTTTCACAAAACAATAATATTTCATCACAAACATATACCACAGTTTATTGAACTATCCGCCAATTAATGGACATCCCTTCAATTTTCACTTTTTTTTTGCCTTGAATATTTTTTATATGTATAAGTCATATTCCCTTTTTTTTTTAAATCTCTTTTGATATTCATGTCTAGTAGTGGAGTTGTTAGGTCAAAGGACATGCATGAATTTGTAGCCCTTTGAGCATAGATCATATCTTTTGATCATTTATCAATTGGGATATGATTTTTATTTTTTATAAATTTTACTAAGTTTACTCCATGTTTCAGAAATGAAACCTTATCAGAGAAACTTGTTTCAATATTCTTTTTTGCTAACTGTATTCTCCCCTCCCATTTATTCTTTCTCTCCTTTCACCCTGTCCCCTCTCAAAAGTGTTTTGGTACAGACCACTCTCTTCCCCAATATGCCCTCATTTTTATCACCCTTCCACCCTTCCCATAATCCACTCCCCTTATTTTCCTACAGAGTAAGATATATTTCTATCCCCATATTGTGTATGCATTTTATCATTCTGATGAATAAGGTTTACTCACTCATCTTCTCCTCTATTTCTTCCACTCCATTCTAAAAATTTTCTTGCCTCTTTTTAAATGGCAGCTAATTTGCATCATTCCACTTCTTTCTTTCTATTTTTCTCACTACATTCTTCTCTCACCCCTTAATTTCATCATTTTTATAAAGATATTATCAAATTTTCCATTCAGCTCTAGTCTTTTCATCACAAATACTTGAAAATTCTCTATTTCATTGAATATCCACCTTTTCTTCTAAAGAATTATACTCAGTTTTGCTGGGTAGGTGATTCTTGGTTGTGATCCCAGCTCCACTGCTCTCTGGAATGTCATATATCAAGCCCTCTGGTCCTTTATTGTAGAAGATGTTAATCTTGTGTTATTCTGACTGTGACTCCACTATATTTGAATTGTTTCTTTCTGGATGCGAGCAAGATTTTCTCTTTGATCTAGAAGTTCCAGAATTTAGCTATAATACTCCTGGGAGTTTTCATTTTGGGATCTCTTTCAAGAGATGATTGATGGATTCTTTCAATTTCTATTTTGCCCTCTAGTTCTAGAATATCAGGACAATTTTCTGTAATAATTTCTTAAAAAATAATTTCCAGCCACTTTTTTTGTCCATGATTCTCAGGTACACCAATAATTTGAAAAATATTTCTCTTGGATCTATTTTCCAGGTCAGTTGTTTTTCCAATAACATATTTCAATTTTTTTCTATTTTTTTCATTTTTGGGTTTTTTTTCCTTCACCTTAAAATCATTGGCTTGCATTTGCTCAATTCTAATTTTTAAGAAATTATTTTCTTCAGTGAGCTTTTATACCTCCTTTTCCACTTGGCTAATTTTGCTTTTTAAGGTATTCTTCTCCTCATTAGCTTTTTGTATTTCTTTTTATATCACTCTCAATTCTTTTCCTAATTTTCCCATATCTTTCTTACTTGATTTTAAAAATCCCTTCTGAACTCTTCCATAACCTGAGACCAATTCTTATTTTTCTTTGAGGCTTTGGATATAAGAACTTTTACTTTACTATCATCTTCTGAGTGTGTGTTTTGATCCTTCTTGTCACCATAACTTTAAATGGTCAGAACTTTTTCTGTTATCTACCCATTTTCCTAGTCTATCACTCGGTTTTTAACTCTTTGTTAAAATAAGGTTCTGCTTCCAAGGTTTAGTGTGCATTGTCCCAAGTTTCAGGGGGTTTGTACAGCTATTTTCAGAGATCCTTTTAGGAATCTGACCACAAGTCCTCCTTCTGCCCTGCAACTGTTAGGAAAGCCCCTATCCCACCTAGCTATAAGATCTAGTGTGCTAAAGCAAGAGAGTCCTACTTTGCTGAGACTAGGGCTGAGTTTGGGGCCAGGCTGTACTGGCCCAATCTGTGCTGGGACTGCATGATGAGTCCCATCCTGGTTCCATAGACCTTTTCTGTTGAGCTTTTAAGTTGCCTTTAACTATAAAATGTTCTACTTTGTCTTTTGGGGTGTTAGGATGCTCTAAAATTTGTTTAAAGTCATTATGTAAAGGAACTTGGAGCCCTTTGGGGTAGAGATTAGTCAAGTTCCTGCTTTACTCCACTATCTTGGCTCTGCCTTCCCTGACATATCATTTTAAGCAAATGGAAGAAGAGTTTATATCTTTTGATCAAACTGAATATTAAGGAAGAAAACCCTAATGGTTAAAAAAGTATCACAGACTATTGTCCTATAGATTGCATTTATTACATATAAACAAGATAAATACAGAAGAAATTTCACAAGTTATATCGGAAACTATAACCAGAACTATAGGAAACCATTCTGAAGACTCCAGTAGGTAGATATAGGAGATACAGGAGATTGGGTATAGGGAATATATCATTCTTGCTAGGAGTTATCACATATTCATTTGTTTATCAATCCATTCATCCATTTATTCATTCACCCTTTAATTCATTTAAAAAGTAAATGAATGAAGTAATAAGTCAATAGAAAGGGAAGAATAAAGGAAGGAAGGAAAGAAGAAAGGAAGGAAGGAAGAAAGGAAGGAAGGAAGGAAGAAAGAAAGGAAGAAAGGAAGGAAGAAAGGAAGGAAGGAAGGAAGGAAGGAAGGAAGCAAGGAAAGAAGGAAGGAAGGAAGGAAAGAAGGAAGGAAGGAGGACGGGAAGAAGGGAGGAAGGAAGGAAGGAAGGAAGGAAGGAGGGAGAATGAAAGGAAGGAAGGAAGGAAGGGAGAGAGGGAGAAAGGAAAGAAGAGGGGAGGGACAGAGAGAGAAAGGGAAGGAGGGTGAAAGGGAGGGAGGAAGGAGGAAAGGAGAGAGAGAGGGAGAAAGGGAGAGAGGGAAAGAAGGAGGGAGTAAAGGAGGAAGAAAGGAAGAGATAGAGGGAGGAAGAACCTATTTAGTACTTAAGTGATTCATATAAAAATTATAAGCAAAAAAGAGACAGTACCTGTCCTCAAGGACCTTATATTCTTTTAAAAATTATTTTAATAGCTTTTTATTTACAAGTTATATGCATTTGACAGCATTTTTACAGCATTGACAATTGCCAGACCTTTTGTTCCCATTTTTCCCCTCCATCCTCCCACCCTCTCCCCTAGATGGCAGGCTGACCAATACATGTTAAATATATTAAAGTATAAATTAAATACAAAATAAATATACATGAAGGACCTTATATTCTAATGGAGAAACACAACACACACACAAACACAGGCATACACACACATAAAACACACATACACACACACACACACACACACACACACACACACACACACACCACACAAGGAAGACCTAAGAAATAGGAGGAGAGACATACCTAACAAGGAGACATAGGTTTGAATTACAGAAGTTAGGAGTAGCACCAAAAATAGGATACCGATTGCCCTGTGCCCTTACACAAAAGTGGAAACTCTAGGAAGAACTGATGTTGAGATAATTTCCAAGATGAGCTAGCAATGGAGAAGATATTGTTTTGAAGTTTAAAAAGTTAGATATAGGGAATTTTTTTCATGCCAGGTGCTATGTTCAATATTAGAGATATTAATAATAAGGAATTTGAAAACTGGAACTGTCTTTTTCTTATTAAAACTTTTTAATTTTCAAAATATGTGCATGGATAATATTTCAACATTAACCCTTATAAAACCTTATGTTCCAGTTTCCCCCCTTCCTCCCCACCCCATCCCCTAGGTAGCTAGTAACCCAATATATGTTAATATGGTAAAAAAAAAAATATATATATATATATATATATATATATATATATATATATATATATAAATATAAATATATATATACATATTTATACAATTATCATGTTGCACAAGAAAAATCAAATCAAAAAGAAAAAAAAGAGAAACAAAATAAAATGCAAGCAAACAACAAAAAAAGAGTAAAAATACTATGTTGTGTTCTACACTCAGTTCCCATGGTCTTCTCTCCGAATGTAGAAGGTTCTCTTCATCACAGGATCATTGGAACTGACCTGAATCATGTCATTGTTGAAAAGTTGCTTTACCTTTTAAGAGGGAGAAATAACACATAGAAGAGAGTGGTGGCCAAGAAAGGATGTTTCAATTTGGAAGTTCATTTTTTTTGCCACAATTCTTTTCTAATTGTGCTGCCTTGGTTTCCCTAAATTAGTTCTGCCTCAGTTTCTCTGAATTGTTCTGCCTCAGTTTTCCTAATTGGTCCTGCCTCAGTTTCCCTAGTTGTTCTTCCTCCATCCCCTTAGTTGTAAACCCCTCTTCTGATTCATGAAGACTGACATAACTCAGGGTTTTTTGCTCTAAGGTAATAAATTGTCAATGTGTAAACTCAAAAAGGGGAAATCCAGATATTCTGTCTCTAGTCAGACACTTTCTTAACTCCCAGCTTGTTAGAATTTATGGTCCTATCCCCCCCTCCCCAACCTGTCAGAACCAGATTTATGGTTCCTCCCTGGAAATTCCCGCTCACCAGAATTTGGACTCCACCCCCCTCCCTTTGTTTAGCTACTGTGTATAAATACATCATGCTGGAGGCTGGAGGCTGGATTCTTGGAGAGGATAGTCTCATTCAGCCCTGGGACCAAACTATGGATCCATTTGGTCCCAGTAAATCTCTCCCTTTCAATTAAGTTATTAAAAACTCTCTAATCTCTAGATAGACTCAGTTTCTCCAACATTACACCCTGGGAGGACAAATGGAGCAATAGGAAAATTCACTGAGATGCTCTTTCTAGAGACAATGGGTTTTAGCTATTCATATGGCAGCTGGAAATATGTCAGAAAATTGGTAGGAGTAAAGGCATGGTCATATAGGGGGCTGTTTAGACATAGTGTTTTCTTACCATTCAGAATTAAGCACCTTCTATGTTGATGCTCTGTGCTAGGTATTGAGGGAGAATCCATAAAACTAAGAGAATCTGTACTGTTGTGAGTTAATGATATTGATGTTGCCAAAAGATAAATCAAGAAGTTTGAGGTTTCCCTAGAGCATTTTTCATCCTTTCTTCTTTCTGTCCTTGGAATTTGATCAAAGGAATAAGGTTAACCATGAAACATTCATATTCTTTTTAAATTTTAGAAAATAGATGACAACCCAGAATTGTGAGGACAAATTCCTTCCAAAAATATTTTATATTTAGGGATATTAAAGAGGAAAGTATATATTCCACCTTTAATTTATGAAGCACTGTGAGTTACTAAAATTTACTTTTACCATTGTGCAGTGGGAATAAGTAATCAATTGGCTGGCATTTATTAAGCACCTGCTGTGTTTCAAGTATTGTCTAGTCATACAAGGATTTACCTGACAAGGAAAGAAAATAAAAACCAAATAAAATACAGAGAATAATAAAGGTATTTATATGATAGCCTATTTTTCAAAAGTATAAAGTTTCTTAAACAATGGGTGCAGTTATGACCCCATATTGGGTGGTGTAACTGAATGTATGGGTCATGAAATTATTGGCATTTATTATTAGTAAGTGTTTGATTTCTCACATATTTTATCTTTCTCTATACCCAGGATGGTAAATATAAATTGAAAAGGGATAGGAAGTGGAAAACCGTTTAAGAAGCCCTAGGTTAAAGGACAGAGGTAATGACTGGTAAATGAATGTATAGTAGAAGCAATATCCTAATTCATGATCCCCTGAAAACTAGAAATTTTTTTCCTCCTTAAAAGGTATTGGGAACATCCTCTACACTTTCTTTGTTTAGGTATGGAGAAAAGGGAAGAAGCAATTATTAAGTGTCTGATCTTGCCAGACATTGTGCCAGACACTTTCTAAATATTGTCTCATTTGATTCTTCCAACAATCTGTGTTTTGAGTGCTATTATTAACTCCATTTCACAAAGGGAGAAACTGAGACAATCAAAAGGGATCACTTTCCTTTAGTCATACAACTAATAAGTGTTTGAGACCGTATTTGGACTCGTCTTTCTTACTCAAGAGCCAGAGTTATTTCCATTATACCACCCAGCTGCCTAAGGGACTAAAAGCTTAGGCTATTAACTTAATTTACCAGTCTCCAGAATACCAAATAGCTATAAGATGCTTCAGGAAAATGAGATATTTAGTTTGTGGATCAGGATGGATCACTCAGGCTCAGAACTTTATTCAACTAAATCAAATGAAGGATTTTCAAAGCCTATCCTTGTTGAATAGGTTTCTCCTACTATGGCCAAAAGTAAAGATCTTTTGTATTCACTACTGAATGATGTGAAGTATTTCTTCCCTCCCTTCCCTTCCCCCCCCCCCCAAGATCAATTCTAAATAATCAAGGCACTAGTTTGAGTGCCAAACCCAGAACAGTGTGATTTCCTCCTGGATTAGTTATTTTTTAGATAAGTCTGCAATGTTTGGGTTGATTTGAGTCAGAGAAAATAGATAGGCCACTAGTTCAGACCCTTATCTCTTCTTTAAGATTATTATAATAACCTAGAACCAGGTGTTCATGGAGGCCTAACACCTGAATTCACTGAATTTTTTTCAGGCTGTTTATCCACTTTTGGTGTCCATTTTTCACCTAATTCTCATCTGTCTCGCCAACAAACAGCTTCACTCCAGAAAAAAAATCATCTTGGCAGACAAGCTAAAGCAGGTTTAGAATAATAGACAGACCTTAAACCCCTCAATGAGGTAGGAAGATATATTCTACCCCAAGTACACAAAGAATTCCACTGTTGGGATAGGCAGATGAAAACAATTTGTTCCAACACCTTGTAGAGTGCTTTGAGATTGATCAGACATTAAAGATGCCACGGTGACCCACTGCATCCTGGGCTATCATCAGTCATTCTGACTTTTGTCTTACCACTGGACTCTGATGACTCTGGAAGAGAGAGTAGGCCTGACAACTTTGTGCATCTCTGCCTCATTTAAATCCAATCCATGCCCAAGTCGAGACATCACTTTATGATGTCATTGGTCCTCTTCAAAATAAATGCCCCTGCCTTAGTCCCTTCCTTTTGTAACCAGATCCACATAAACACCAATGGATATTCCTAAAACACATTTTGCCTGTTCGTTTTCTTCAGTGACTCCCTAATGCTGCTAAGATAAAATGCAAGGCTTTTAGCCTGGCATTTAGAACTCTCTACACATCAAAAAGGTGACATAAGGTATGTAGTATCACATTTATTTGTATGGAAAATCCAAGTTTGAATTGTGGTTCAGCCATTTTGTGATCTTGGGCCAATTATTCAATCTTTCTGGGCCTCTGTTTCTTTATTCAAAGATGAGCAAGGTTGTAATAAATGTCCTTGAGGTACCTTTCATCTATAGAGCTATGATAATCTCAATCTCACCTGTTTTCTTAGTCTTATTTTGCAAGCATCCCTTCATTCATTTTCTATTTCTTTCAAGCAGGTTTACCAGTTGTTCCTAGTTTAAAATATTCTATTACCAACCTCTATATTTTTACACAAGTGATCCCTAAGATCAGTGATGCATAACTTCCTCATACTCATTTCTTAGAATCCCTACCTTCTTTCAAAGGCCAGTTATGGGCTGCCTACTATGATGAACTTCTTGATTCTCTTCTGCTTTAGAGCTTTCTTCCTTTTGAAATAATGTGTATCTAATTTGTACATCTACTTTGCATTTACTTAGCTACTTGCATATTGTAATTCCGCTCCTCTCACTTCACAATACAAAATTAGCCCATTGAGGGCCCCCAAATCTCTTTTTTGGTTCTTTATATACCTATATATACCTGACATACAGGTACATAACAAAAGTCAATTGAATTGAAATCAATCAAACTGAGTTGAACTAAATAAATGTAAAATTAACATCACTTTAATCACTTACTGATGAACTACTTATTACTGAAGACTTGGGCATCTCATGACCTTCTCACCATCAACACTGCATTTTGTTTACCTAAATGCAATAAAACCTCATGGAAGCATCCACACAACAAATATTAGCACTTAATAGACTATTTATTTGATTGTAAGGAGAAAAAATAGACAGGATATGAAAATGACAGAGGTAATGTGTGGTTGAGTGGTAGACTAATCATAGACTTATCCTGTCCAAATTGATTATTTATATTCAATAAAAATGGAAGCCCCAAGGCAAAAATACTACCAAAAATTAAAGTCAACAAATTAAATCATTTCTCTAAGATGGAACCATTTATTGCTAACTTGGAAGGTAAATTTAGCCAACACACAATTAACAATAGTGGAGCACTGTCAATAAAAAGTTATTTATTAAAAAAAAAAAACAATAGTGGAGCAGAAACAGAGTAGGGAGCTTGCAGAGATTTAGTGTACAGCACTACATTTGACCATCTGGGTCAGAACACTTGCAAACATCAAGACTGGTTTGATAAAAATGATGGGCAAATTAAGAAGCTGATAAATGAAAAATGAGAACTCAACAGGGTTTAACAACCAGATACTTCATCTACCTCTAATAAAATAGCATTCAATTTCATGAAAAAATAAATTACAATCAAACTTAGAGAGATGTAGAATCCTTTGTTCAGTAAGAAGGCAGATGAAATTCAGTTTTATGCTGATAGTAACAATCTAAAACATTTTTATGATGCACTGAATGCTATTTATGTATCAAAGACCTATGGTATATCTCAATTATTCAGTGCTGATAGATCCATATTGAATAATGATAAGGACACGATCCTAGAGAGATGGGCTGGATGCTTCCATAGTGTTCTCAGCAGATCATCATCAATCAATGCTGAAGCTACGGACTTTGAAATCAATCACTTCCCAGTGAAGTTCCAACTTAAAAAGAGATTTTTAATGCCATTAGTTTACTTTTGTGTGGCAAAGCAACTGGTATTGATTCCATTCCAGCTGAGATTTATGAAGTAAGGGGTCCATTGCTCATACAAAAGCTGACTGAGCTTTTCCAAATTATATGGTAAGAGGAGGTTACACCCCAGGAGTTCAAGGTTGCCTCCATTGTCCATATCTTTAAAGATAAAGGGAATAGATTGCTCTGTGACAATCATAGGGGGTTTCTCTCTTAGTCATTGATGGCAAGATTCTTGCCAGAGTACTCCTTAATAAGCTGATGCTACATCTGGAAGAAGGACATATACCTGAGAGCCAGTGTGGCTTCAGAAGGGATCAAGGAATAGTTCATATGGTGTTTACTGTCTGACAACTGCAGGAGAAATAGAAGTAGCAAAACAGAGGTCTGTGTACAACCTTTGTAAACCTGACCTTCAATATGATTAGTCATGATGGCTTATGGAAAATTATGTCAAAATGTGGTTGCCAGAAAACTTTATCAATATTCTACTTCAATTTCATGATGTCATTCTTTCCTGAGTTTTGGAAATTGGACAATGTCCTAACGCTTTTCCAGTCACCAAAGGAGTGAAACAAGGTCGTGAGCTTGCCTTCATGCATTTTAGCATGATATTTTCATGGCATAAAAGTCAGCTACAACATTGATGGAAAAAAATTTAACTTTAAAAGGCTACAAGCCAAAGCTAAAGTGGAGGGAATGTTGGTGCATGAGTTTTTGTTTGCAGAAGCCTGTGCACTCAATAAATCCTCCAAAGCTGAGATGTAACAAAATAAGGATCTATTCTCTGCTGCTTGTGCTAATTTTGGCCTAACAACACCAAGAAAACACAGATACTCCATCAACACCATACCATTAATATGTGGAACCACTGGTTATATCAATTGTGAAGTTTTAAATGCTGTGGCTAAAGTTCACTTACTTTGGCAGTATACTTTCAAGGGATGTCCACATTGATGAGATTGACACATGCATTCCCAGAGCTGGCACAATGTTTGGGAAGCTCTGAGGAAAAGTGTGGGAGAGGAGAGGTATTAGACTGACTACCAAACTGAAGGTCTGCAGAGCCATCATGCTGACCTCATTGTTCTATGCCTGTGAAATCTGGACAATATACCAGCATCATGCCAGACAACTGAAATCACTTCAATTTGAATTGTCTTAGGAAGATTCTATAGATCACCTGATAGGTTAAGATATCAGACATGGAAATCCTTTTTTGAACTGAACTGCCAATTACTCAAACTACTGCAACATTTGTTGGGCTAGCCACATTGTTCAAATGCCAATGCATGCTTACCAAAAAGACTATTCTTTGGAGAATTCACACAGGGAAGGCGTTCACAAGGTGGTCAGAAAAAAGCAGTACAAGGACACTCTGAAGATCTCTCTTAAGAACTTTAGAATTGATTATATGACATGAGAGATACTGGTATAGACCACCCAGTACAGTGCATCTTCATCATAGAGAATGCTGAATTCTATGAGCAAAGCAGAATTGAATTAGCTCAGAAGAAATGAAAGATGTACAATGTTAGAAAAATTGCCCTAAATATTCATAGAGATTATTTGTGTCCAGCCTGTGGCAGAGTACTGAAAGCTTATATTAGTCTGATAGCCACAGTAGGACACATAATAACTTGATTTTAAAATAGTGATGTCATTTTGGTCCTATTCGAGAATGAAGGACAACAACCAACCAACCAAAATTAACATTACTACTTGGAAAAAGAACTCCAGAAAGGGTAGGCTTATTTAGTGTGTGTGTGTGTGTGTGTGTGTGTGTGTGTGTGTGTGTGTGTATGTATGTGTGTTTAATTAATAAATTAAATTATTTAATTTAAGTTAATTAAACAAATACATGAGGAACATCCTCTTTGTTTACAGAAAGCCTCGCACATTGATATATGTTTGTGACCTATTTAATCCTGAAAATGTTTCACATTCACGCTTGTTTATTGCTCTAATTATTCTTTCACAATTTCCACTCTCTATACTTTTGTTTATCCTATTCCCCTAAGCTGGAACATCTTTCCACAGCTCTACTTGCCCAATTTCTGCCCATCTTTTGAAGCTCAGGTCAAATGCAACTTTCTAAGAAGTATCCAGTGATCCTACCAGTTGGAAGTCATTTCTTCTCTGAATTTTCATAATATTTTTAATCTATCATATGATGCTTTTACATTATACCCTCAATTATATTTATTTTTATGTCTGCAAATAATATACACCATTTCAACTCCCCTACCAAATTTCAAATCCATGACAGGCAGGTGATAATTCTTATTTATTCTTTATCTTTCCCTTGTGCCTAGCAGGGAGCCTCCATGCAATAACTATAGGAAGATTGAAATTAATAAATATTCATTGCTAGTCAGCATCTCTCTTTGTTAGAAACAGGCAATAATTTAAAATATATAATTTCTCTAAGCTACTCACAACATTAGTATGTCAATATTTGTTTCTGTAGTAAAAGAAACAGAAAAAAGAGATTAGTTTAAAGAATGAGTGAGGATTTTAATTTTCTCCTCCAAATCATTGTCACCCTTAAGAAACACTAAATACAGAATAAGAGACAACCCTTGGAAGGAGGATGTAAGAGATTCATTGCTGAACTGAGGCACTGGGTGTCTGAAAATTATTCCTTGTCTTTACTTTGATTCTTGCTTCCTACCCACCCTAATAATGCCAACCATACAAACTTCAACTTCTGATTGCAGGAATAGCATTGGCATCTCAAGCACGCTGTTGCATCTGTTGTCCTTCACTTTTTCCATATAACCAAATCTTCTTTTTGCCCTAGCAATAATATTTCTTCTAATATTCTTTGTTATTTCTTAAGTAGTTATATTCTTTAGTCTCTTCACATCTACCATGTTCATCTTTATTGTTCTTTGGGTAATAATCATTTCCAATTCTCTAAGGGTTGCATGTTCCATGTCTTATTTCCATAAAGCAACCTCTGCATAATAAACATGGTCTTTGTTTATACAACAAATTGGGGGTTATAAAAGAATCACTGTAGTTTCCTGAATACAATCCATCTCACTCTCCATCAATTGGGCCAAACTTATTGTTCATTTGTATCCTTGGTAGACTTCCTGACATACAAGTGCAATAGGTGACGAGTTGATATTGCTTATGATAATAAGCAAGGAAATGGACATTCTTCATTCATTTGTCCTTCCTCATGTGATAGTCAAAAAAATTCCTTTTGAATCAGACATGGGTTATTTCCAAGAGGCTCAACAGTGTTCCAGGGGTCAATGTAATCAGCCAATTGTTATTCTTAAATAGGGACATTTGGAGGACCTTACTCACCATAGAGAAATTCTCTTTAAGTTATGCTTTGTGTTGTACCTTCTCCATCACAGTGTTGAATTTTACAGAAAACAAGTAAAGGAGAAGAAACACGCACAAATACATGTACATACAATATAGAGAATAGATATTTTATGTATATGTATTATATATACATTCAAATAGAGATGCATATAGAGGTAGAGATATATTTAGATAGAGATAGATATGCATGCATGTAATAATATATGTGTTTACATATGTATGTGTGCATATATGCATATAGTTATATGTACACATATGTAAAATATGAAATTTTATGAGGTTAAAGATAAATTTCTTGAATAATAGAATTTAGGGATTTAGAAGAAATCTAGTCCAAGAGATGCAAAAATGGAGTACCAGAAATTTGAATGAATTCAGTTGACATTAGGGAGAATATAGACATCATAAGCACACTAAAAAGCATTCCAAAGATTAAAAAAGAATAGAGAATTGTGAAACATTAACATAGCAATCTAATCATAGCTTAAAATTTTTCATAATTAAATACACATAATTTTAAAAGACTTCTTCAGTAAGGCAAACTCATCTTCAAAGACTATAAGAAATGAATATGAAAACCATTCCTAATAACTCTATTTCTAATTACTGCCTAGGAGACAAGGGAGAAAAAATGGAAAAGTAATTTATGTGTGTGGCACTAAATTAGCAGATGGTGAACTATCACATTGCAAAAAAATTCATACTGAGTTTGCAAATTTTCAATAGAATCCAGAAAATGGTAAGCATTAAGTTTTACTGAGTAGATAAAGGACATTTTAGTATTTAATAATAGTAGTAATAGTTCACACTTACAGAGCTCTAAGGTTAATGTTTATATGTATAAATCAGACCTTTTTTCCCCAAATACGCAAAGGCAAAATCAGCTTTTTGTAAAGGAAGAAAAACATTCAAAGCCAGAACTTTGAGGGGAAGTTAATAACATGGTTAATTATATAATAAATGAACTTACTTGCATTTGTGATAAACCTATTGCACAATATAATAAAACATACTAAAGGATAGTCATGAGGCATTTAGATTTTAAGGACCTTGGAATAGTAAAGAAAGAATATAGTCCTAGATCCTACTTGAATAAAAACTTATATATATATATCACTTACTTTTCTTAAGACCTAGACTAATATGTCTGCATTTGGGTGGAAAAGAATATCCCTCTTTGCTTTATAAAAAGGCCTTTTAAATTGGCATCTGTAAATTTTTTCAAGGTTTTGATAACTATATTTCTGTATAATTAATTTTATTTTATGTATTTAAGATATTATTCTGAAAAGGGGCCCATAGGCTTTACCAGACTGACAAAAGGGTTCATGATACAAGAAAAAGAAAAAAGAAGAAAAGAAAAGGCTGAGAACCTCTATTCAATGGAATGGCTACCATTCCTTATGTGAAAATACTAAGTAAGATTCAGGACTTGATAGGAATGCAAAAGATCTGCAATTAACATCAACATAAGCAACTTAAATATATGCTCTCTTCCATAGGTAATCATTAATTTATTTGCTAAATATGTACTGACTGCCTAAAATAAGGCAAAGGTCCCAATTTTTGGGACCTTCCAATGATGAATTTACAATGTTTGATGAGATAAGAAGCTTGAAACATAGCTAATAATTCAAAACATTAACTGATAACTGCCCAGTAAATGGTACAGATAATAAATGTTTTATAAGTTTGATGGAACAGAAGTCACAGTGTTTAGAGTATTTAAGAAAACCTTCAGAGAAATGGTGAGATTTGACAAATAACCAAAATGTAGATAGAGAGGTGATACAAAGTATATTCTAAACAAAGGACATTATGTGACCAAGGAACATTTAGAGGACATGTTAGTAAACTAATCTAGCTGACGCAGAGGGTTCAAATGGACTATTTATGGAACTCAGTAATTCATGGGGATAATCATGTTAGCACCATTAAATATTATAAGTAGTGGGATATAAACAAATATAAACATAATTTTAGACCAGTCGAATTTTGGGAGACCTTGGATGTAAATGTAAGCTTTATGTTTAAGATTCACATCAACAATAGAGTAGTTCAAAAGAAAGAGTGGTCGACAAGGTAAAAGTAGTAATCATGTTATACAAATGAGGTGCAGAGGAAGAATAGACAGAAAGGTATTAGAAGGGGAGGAGGGCTGATAGTTCTGAAAACCTACTCACATTAGGAATGGGTTCAATAAACAATTCTTTATATATACCACAAAGGGTATATCACCCTCCAAAATCTATAAAGATATAAGAGGGAGGGATGGAAGAATGAGGAAGCAAAGGGTGAGAGAAGAAGAAAAGGGAGGGATCCTTAGGTGGGGGGAGGTAAATATATCTTTTGTAAACTGTAGCTTGCATGGGGGTAGATGAAAGGGAGGAAAAGAATAAAGTAAATAAGGTGCATAGCAGAGAACAAAAAAAAAATAAAAAAAACAATTTATGGAAGTAAAGAAAAAATGGATAGGACATTGATGAATATTTCTTTTACTAGTATATATACTTTCTTGATCTGGTAATTTGTTTGTTATATATTTTGAATCCTCCCTGGTGTTCTGCTGGGCACATGACAATGTTTTCTTTTGTTTTGCTTTATTTTGTTTTTTGTTTCTTTTTTGTCTTTCTTTTTTTCTTACTCTGTTTTTTCAAATAAAAGAAAATTTTAAAAACAAAGAAGAAAAAATTTTATCGACTTTGTTTTATGCATCAGTGTTATATTCTGAAAAGGCATTCAATGGTGTAGTCTATAATAACAGTTCAGAGTTCTGTATATATAGTAATAAAAGAATTTGCCATCTTGCATTCCATGAAATATTATGAGCTTCTAATATATAATTCTAGATATTATCTTTGATATTGCAAGCATAGAGGTTATATAGATTTTCATAACTCTGTCATGTGTGATGCAGTTTCTATCATTTCCTTGTATAATCTACAGTGATGTCTAAACTCCTTCATATTATACACATATACATATATTATGTATATATACTATATATACATATATATAAACTGTAGTTTTAGTTGGCAATGATCTGTTCTAAATTGAAATCATAAACCCCATCCTTTTCCATCAATGTATATGCATGGCTTAAACCTTTGTTTAAAATTTCTTTATTGATATATTTATTGCTAGTTGAATTCCTGATTAGTCACCCATGAATAGGGCTTTTTCATTCCAGACTTGAATCTTAGATGTTTGATAGGTTCTATCAAGAGTGATACCACTTCCATGTACATTTGATTAATCTGATATCACATATATATGATCAGACTGCATTATTGTTTGGTGAAGTGATGGATACTGTTCCAGAGAATTTCTTAAGGCATTTTTTCTTACTTGTTTATCCTTTCTTCTAAGACTACAAATGCTTTTCCCATTTTAGGTAAGAAAATTTGTAAGGGCAATGGATAACTTTTAAATTAATTTAGTACAGTTTTTGATGGGATACTTTCCAAATCTGTTCCAGTGAATTTTTAATCCTGAATATGTATATTAAGACTGGTTTGGTAGAGATATTAATTGCTTTAAATGTATCCTTCCTTGCAAGCGGCTTTCAAGATGCTATTCTCTTGATGTATTGAATCAAACCTTTATTTTTGCCTCATTTCCAAAATATATAGAGAACTGACTCTAATTTATAAGAAATCAAGCCATTCTCCTATTGATAAATGGTCAAAGGATATGAACAGACAGTTTTCAGATGATGAAATTGAAACTATTACCACTCATATGAAAGTGTTCCAAATCACTATTGACCAGAAAAAAGCAAATTAAGACAACTCTGAGATACCACTACACACCTGTCAGATTGGCTAAGATGACAGGAAAAAATAATGATGAATGTTGGAGGGGATGCAGGAAAACTGGGACACTGATGCATTGTTGGTGGAGTTGTGACCAAATCCAACCATTCTGGAAAGCAATCTGGAATTATGCCCAAAAAGTTATCAAACTGTGCATACCCTTTGATCCAGCAGTGCTACTACTGGGCTTATACCCCAAAGAGATACTAAAGAAGGGAAAGGGACCTGTATGTGCCAAAATGTTCGTGGCAGCCCTGTTTGTAGTGGCTAGAAACTGGAAATTGAATGGATGGATTCTCAATTGGAGAATGGCTGGGTAAATTGTGGTATATGAATGTTATGGAATATTATTGTTCTGTAAGAAATGACCAGCAAGATGAATACAGAGAAGCTTGGAGAGACTTTCATGAACTGATGCTAAGTGAAATGAGCAGAACCAGGAGATCATTATACACTTTGACAACGATATTGTATGAGGATGTATTCTGATGGAAGTGGATTTCTTTGACAAAGACACCTAACTGAGTTTCAATTGATAAATGATGGATAGAAGCAGCTATACCCAAAGAAAGAACTGGGAAATGATGTGAACTGTTTGCATTTTTGTTTTTCTTCCCGGGTTATTTTTACCTTCTGAATCCAATTCTCCCTGTGCAACAAGAGAACTGTTCAGTTCTGCAAACATATATTGTATCTAGGATATACTGCAACATATCTAACATATATAGGACTGCTTGCCATCTAGGGGAGGGGGTGGAGGGAGGGAGGGGAAAAATCGGAACAGAAGCGAGTGCAAGGGATAATGTTGTAAAAAAAATTACCCTGGCATGGATTCTGTCAATATAAAGTTATTATAAAATAAAATAAAATATATTTAAAAAAACTTTCTTTTTGATATCATTATGGCCAATGTGTCTTGCCCATTGAAAGACAAGGTTCTTGTAGGAATGGCTTTTATCTACTGATGCAATATGACTTCTGGATTCAAACTTGAATATACTCTCTACCTTTCTTGAGTATATGTTAATAAATTTATATTTATCTAACCTAAATGACATTTTAATATCATTGGAGATTGTTGTTGTTTACCCTTTGTCCTCAAAGAAGACCAATGACATCAGAAGGATAATTTCTTGATTTGCAAATGAAATGGATTTAAGTGAAGAGTGCTGTCCAAAGTCACCAGCCTCACTCTCTCCTCCAGAAATATCAGAATCCAGTAGCGAAAATATAGGACAGACCCTAGATGCAGTAGGAGATGCTAGCCTTTTTTTTTTTTTTTAATTGGGGAAAGATTCTATAAAGCACGAACTGTTAACTTTGTTTTTCACTGGAGCCAGGAAGTTTGATTGAATCTTTAAACAACCAATAATTAATGGGATGTTTTGGGTTGACTCATTCTTTAATTTGGAAACTATATCTCATTCTATTAGGAGAAAATATAATTATTAATTATTTTTATTGTTTTCTGATTATATATTTCATTGCTTTCTTAAAGACAAAAACACAATGCATCTCTCTTCTTTTTTTAGACTTTCTCTTGTTACACAGAGGACAGCTACCAAAGAGTTAATATTATTAGAAAGTGAAGAATTTAAAGAGTGTTTTGAAAGAATTTTGATTGTATTGTATACTGTTGTCTTAAAGCCTCAAGAACAAAATAATTATATGCTTTTGAGTTCAGTATTTCTTTTTCAAACCTAGCATTTTTTGATCTATGCAGTCTTTAAGCTGACAAAAGTTTTATAATTTGAAAATGTAGTTTTACTTTTTTTTTCCTTGACAGCAAAATGGAAAAATACTTACTAAAGTAAGTCATTAAATTACCCTCCACCTGGTAGTGATAATAGCCATAGTTGGGATGCTTGAACAGTATATAATCTGATATCAAGCAATCAATCTAACAGCAAGCATTTCCCAAAAACCTACTATGTGATAGGCTCTACATAAGAAACTGGAAATACAAAAACAAAAATGAACAGTCCTTATCCTCCAAGAGATTAGGAACATAAGATGTACTGGATTTTGTCAGGGAAAAGATGATAATAATCTTTATGATAAAACTCTTGCTGGGACAAATTCAACATTCTTCACCCTAAAAAAGACAAATGATTTAGGCCACCTAAGGTCCTTTCCAGTACTGTGATTCTATTATCATAACTTAATTCCTTGAAGATTATTGCTTCTATACTTACATATGCCTTTTAAATTTTTTATTATGTATTTATTTTCCCAATATTTTCTTTTAAAATTTTTATTCCAAATTCTCTACTCCTTCCCTACTATTCCCCTGATGCAGAGAAGGAAAGCAAAATGATGGTAACTAATACATATGAAATCATGCAAAGCATTTCCATTCTAGCTATATTACAAAAAAAGAAAGAAAAATAAAGACAAGAAGAAAATTCTACTTCAATTTGCATTGCTATATTTTCCCATTTTTTTAAAAAACACCTTTTAAAAAAAACTATTCCCCTTGTCACTTTTTACAGGATAATAGTGCTCCATTACAATCATACATCACAACTTGTTCATTTCTCAATGGATGAACATCCCCTCAATTTTCAGTTCTTTGTCACCATAAAAAGAGCTATATAAATGTGTTTGTACATATAGGTCCTTTTCCTGTTTAATCTCTTTGGGATACAAATTTAATGGTCTACCTAGGCATTTTGCACAGAGAAAGTGATGAATCAGTAATTCTGAATTGTCTGAGTGACTTGCTAAGTTGATAATAGACTTACTTCAGATTTTCTCCTTATAGTTTCTAGTTCTAGCTTAGTTCCTAATGCCTGCCAGATTTGATAATAATAATTAACATTTTTCTAACTGTTATTTCAATTGGGCAAGACAAGGTTCAAAAAACTGAATATTTAAGTTGTAGTATTCTACTGGGAAACTAGGATCTATCTCTGTTACCCAATTCCACTTTCTTGTAAGCCTTCCAAATTACAGCTCATTCTTTCCTTGAAAGCACATGTCTTTCAAAACTGACCTGCATCCTAACTAAAGAGATACCCAGTACTTTAGACTTTCTAGCTCTTTTTGATCCTGTGGTGTGCCCTGAAATTGTTCTCCCTTTAAAAGATTGCTCCTGAAGACCCCAGGATCTAAATATTGCCACTATCCTAATTCCTCTTCTTCACTTGCATTTCATGAGAACCCTTATGTTCTTTTTCTAACCCACACATTGACATAGAAACAATACTCTATTTTTTCCTACTCACTAAAGTTTACATAACTGTATGAGTTGTGTGTGGGAGAAGATGTCCTTGTAACAGAGCTGTTGCAGAAAAAAGACGGAGGCCTTAGTGAGATAGCTTATTCTCCTTGTTCCTCTAGCATATAATCAGTGTTCAGAAAAACCTTCACTTGACTGACATGGGTCAAGTCCCATCATAAAATATATTGTTAATATTACTGTGCTTTGGGGCTAATAAGAAGAAGATATTTCTCCCCTACTACTATGTATTTTCATAAGAATTGTCAGGCTTCTGCTGTAGTCTGACATGCTTTATAAGATACTGAGCCAAGTCTAATCTAGGCCTTGACAACAGTCTAGCAATAACTGCCCCTGATTCATTTCTGCCTCATTTCTGTTCTGTCTCTTATCCACCTTATGTGCAATAAAAAAATGTTTTCCATAATATTATTTTGATCATAGCTCTGCCCTATTTAAGAAGATACTACAATGAATTTCTTTTCTTTTTTTTTTTTTTTCTGTATCTGGCATGTCATCAGTACAGAGAACTTCCTGGTGTCTAAATTCTCTCCATCAATTCAGATTGCTGCCACCTAAAGGCATAGACAGTTGCCTGTATCACTTAGAATTTAAATATATTGCCCATAGTTATGGTTAATATTTGTAAAAGATAGGATTTGAATCCAGATTGATCTGATTTCAAAACTAGCCTTCCATCTGCTATACTACAATGCCTCTGGGATTCTAATTATATATCAATTCTACTTATATCTATTTGAACATTTTTAGTAACTTAAGTCAGGGCCCTCATAAACTACTTTAGTCTATATTCAATACTTCTCACCTTCTATTAGAATTATATCCATCCTTTCATTTCATATCCTCTAAACTGCTAATTATTCTCTCTATACAAATTTATTACTCTAGTCTTTCAGCTTTAGCAACTTCCTTCAACCTTTCCCTATACTCATTTCTTTTCATCAATGATCATTTCATTATGATCTTTTCTTCCCTTCCCCTCTCAGTTGTGCTTCTAAGTCTAAGGATTTTGCTGCCATGATTCAGCTGAATTCACAACTTGGAACTTCTTTAAGCACCTAGGTGTACTTGCTCTTCAATATTGTTCCCTGTGCTAGTCTCCTTGTACCACAGTTTCTTTCAGTGTCTCTCTTTTGGAGATGGATCCCGAAAGAACTTCATTCTTCTCCCAGCTATGCTTTTGATTCTATGGATCTAGGTCCCATGGTTGCATGGAAGTATCTACTTCTTCCCTTCTACTTACATTGCTCCCTAAAAAGGAAAATTCAGTCTCCTAAATTTTTTTTGTGAGGTTGGATAGGAAAAAATGATTATATCTTTACTTCATTATAATTAGTTTACTTTTTTAATCCCACAGATTTTATTTTGTGCATTTAGAAATATAATTCTGAGACTGAGTCCATAGATTTTATCATACTGCCAAAGGGATTCATAGAAAAATTGAAAAAGAAAGTGATATATATAAAAAGAGACAGAGACAGAGGGAAAGAAAGAGAGAGAAGGAGGAGGAAAAGGAGGAGGAAGAGGAGGTGGAGGAGGAAGAGAAAGAAGAAGAAGAAGAAGAAGAAGAAGAAGAAGAAGAAGAAGAAGAAGGAGAAGGAGAAGGAGAAGGAGAAGGAGAAGGAGAAGGAGAAGGAGAAGGAGAAGGAGAAGGAGAAGGAGAAGGAGAAGGAGAAGGAGAAGGAGAAGGAGAAGGAGAAGGAGAAGAAGAAAAGGAAGAAAGAAGAAGAAAAGAAGGAGGAGGAGAAGCAGAAGAAAGAGGAGGAGAAGAGGAGGAGGAAGAGGAAGAGGAGTGGAAGGAGGAGGAGAAAGAGGATAAATAGTAGTAGTAGTAGAAGAAAAAGTAGCAGTAGAAGTAGTAGAAGTAGCAGTAATAGTAAAAGAAGAAGTAGTAGAAATAGTAGTAATGATAGTGGGTAGTAGTAGTAGTACTAGTAGTAGTAGAAATAGTAGTAGCAATGGTAGTAGTAGTAGAATTAGAAATAGTAGTAATAGTAGTATAGTAGTAGTAGTACTAGTAGTAATAGAAGTATTAATAGTATTAGTAGTAATGGTAGTAATAGTTGTAGTAGAAATAAAAGTACTACTAGTAATAGGAGTAGAAGCAGTAGTAGTAGTAATAATAAAAGTAGAAATAGTAATAGTAGTAATGGTAATAATAGTAGTAGTAGAAGTAGTAGTAGTTGTAGTTGTAGTAATAGAAGTAGAAATAGTAGTAGTAGTAAAAGTAGAAGTAGTAGTAGTAATAGAAGTAGAAATAGTAGTGGGGTAAGGGGACAGATTTTCAGAATTTGAAACACCAATCTGAGAATTTTTTATAAATTTATCTTAGAGACAATAAGAAGGCAATGACAATTTTTGAGCAAAGGAGTAAAATGTGGATCAGGAATATTAATTTGGATGTTGTGTGAAAAATCATTTTAAAAAGGTAGAGACAAGAAGCAAGGAGAGTACTGGACTAATATTCTAATAGCCTATGTGAAAGATGAAAACTTGAAGGAGATTGGTAGGGCTAATTGAGTGAAGAAAAAAACACACATATGTGAGATGCTTTACAGGTAGACTTAATAAAATTTGATAATTAATTAAGTGTGGTGATGAGGGTGAGGTTAAAAAAATTAAAGATGCCTTTAGAAATAGGCATTTCTATTTAGGAATAGGAATAGAAATTTCCTAGAAATAGGAAAATTTGCAAGAGGAGAAGGTTTAGAAGGAAGATAATGAGTTATATTTTGAACATGGTGAGTTTGGCACTAAAGTTATTGGGTTAGGATCCATAGCTGGAGTGTGACAATAGAATGGTGAAATTCATTCAAATGGAAAACAGTAGATAAGAAGGATAGTAGAATAATGCTGCATATCATTAATCTATACTTCTATGTGTAAATCCATTACCTAGAATAGAGAAGCATCTGGGTAAGGAATAATGGAACAAAAGCCAGAACAGATACTGTGGTGAGAGTACATTTGCTTACCCAGTCAGAAAAGGGAAAATAGCATGATGAGCTCCAGAAGCAAAACACAAAGCTGGATGAAAGGAAGAATTTCTGATGTGAATTTAATTTATCTGGATATCTTCCTTTTCTAAAAGCAGAACAGATGAACAATTCAATACTTGCCTTTTTAGCTTTTATAATACAAAATAAATAACAAGATTAACTATTCTTCTGAACATGATTTTGAGCAATTAGGAAGTAACTAGTTGCCCAAGTAGAAATGAATGGAACCTTGGGAGGGAGAGAAACCTTTTTTTTTTTTTTTTTTAAAGAATTTGTAACAGGTTAAGGAGAAAAAAATTGGAAATAGCCTTACTTATATCCTAGAATTGGAGAAAGATTATTTCAAAGAGAAAGACTAGAGGACAATCTCATGTCAGTGATTCTCAAAATATAGTTTTCATATCTCCCACCCAAGATCCTTTCAAGGAACTCACAAGGTCAAAATTATTTTCATAAAAATGGCATTGACTGTTAAAATACTGCTTCCTTTTCCAAATGCATATCTATGTGAGACCAGATTTTCTTCATATGCTTCAACTAAAACCACATATTACAACAGATTGAATGCAGAAGGAGATATGGAAAACCAGCTGTCTTATATTAAGCCAGATATTAAAAAGCTATGCAAAAATAATAACAATAAAAATAAAAATAAAACAATGCTACTCTCCTCACTTGTTTTTGTTTTGAAAAATGTAATCATTTTTAAAAATGTGTTATTTACATTAACATGCAATGGATATTTTATTATTTTTAACAATATTATAATTTTGATGTCTAATATGCTAAATATTAACACCTCCAACCCACATAAACAAAAGCTCCCTGAGATTCTGGATAATATTTAGGAATATAGAAATTCTGAGGTCAAAACTTTTAAGAATCACTGTCGTAGTTAAAGCCATTCTGGAAAGTGTTGGAACTAAGTTCAAAACCATGCATACTTGTTAACCCATCAATATCACTAATAGACCAGTGCTTCAAAAACATCAAAGAAAGACAAAGAAAGAAACATGCACAGCAAAATTAGTGACATTTTTCTATGGAAGGAAGTGGAAAATGAGGTTACCATCAATGGAGAAATGGCTGAACAAATGAAGGTATGTGCCTGTGATGAAATACAATTATGCTATAAAAAATGATGAACAGGACGATTTAAGAGAAACAGAAAAATAACTATGAATTGATACAGAGTGAAGTGAGCAAAACAAAGAAAATTCTGAACAATTCAATGATTAGCTATGATTCTAAAAGACCAGTATTGATAAATAATAGCCACTTCCTGTCACAGAGATGATAGCTAATATGTTAATTTGTTTTGTTTGACTATGCATATTTGTTACAAGTACTTTAGTGTGGAGGAAGAGGTTAAAATAGGAAGAAAAAAGAAAGTCATCTTACAGGTTTAGAGTCTGGGAAAATTCAAATAGACATGATGTGTTCACAAAGTTTTGTCAATATATCAAATAATTTCAATGAAAAAGAAAGGGAGAAATTTAAACTTTGAATTTTAACACAATATTTAACAAAATATGTCGATTTCTACTGAGAGAAATTATCTGGATAAAACACTAAAAGGAGAAATTAATGGATGGAGGGGGTATAGTAGGAGTGTCCCACAATTCTGTCTTTTTATTATACTATTCACATTGTAAACTACCATACTTTTAAAGTATTCAGAATTAAAGGCTGAAGTGGGAAGTTTTTGAGGAATAGTGTAAGGATCATAAGAATACTTGACAAGTTATAAAAATGAAACAAATTGAATAAGAAATGTTAATGTTTATATGATATATATTCAGATTCAAAAGATCATGTTCACAAGTACAAAATGGGATGACTCCCATGGATATGAAGTAGTTTATAAAAAAAAAAGGCAAAGTTTTCCAAGTTGATTATCAGTCAATAGTACAATATGGCAGTCAAAAAATTGTATCAGATTAGCAATATTACTAGAGGCATAGTGTCAAAAAGAGTAGAACTTGTGTAGTGGCCAGAACATGAAATATTTTGTTTAGTGTTAGGTGCCACATTTTAAAAAGTATATAGACAGAGAAAAACAAATATAATTGTAAAAGTTTTTAGGCCAGACCATATGAAAATAAAAACTAAAGAGCTAAACTAAGAAGTAAAAGAGCTAAAAAAAGAACTAAAAAGCATAATACCTATTCTAACATATATAAATAAGTGTTAATATAAATAACATATAAATATAAATATAAATAAATTGATCTGAACAGCAACACTTGGAGTAAAGAGAGGAAGTAGAAAAGTAATCATTTGAAACATGGTAGATATAAACACTTCCTAATGATTAGAATAGAATGGTTGACCTCAGAAATGAATGCATTTCTTCTCACAGTAATATGGTCAAGTATATACAATTAACTATTGGTTGAGAATATTGTAGAAGTGATTCTTAGGACAATTATAACTAACATTTATAAAACACTCTAAAGCTGTGTAAAGTACTTTAACATATTATGTCATTTTATCCCAATAATAACACTATGAAACAAATGATATTATCTAATATTTTATAGATGAGGAAACTGAGGCTAAGAGAAGATAGAGGACTAAGAGCTAAGATGGTGGAGAATAGGTATGACTTTGCTTGAGTTCTTCCTGGCTTCTCTCAGATTCAACACAAGATGGGATTTTGGAGTGACAGAACCCACAAATATTTGAAGTATAATAAATTTCCACTAGAAGATATCTTGAAAGGACTTCATGAAAAATCTGTCTCAATTGGGCAAGGGGCAGACTCAGTCCAGTGCAGGGATGCCCAATGCAGGCACATTGTAAAGAGGCCCAGAATAGAGAGGAGCCATGCAGGTAACCTTATGGGAGGTCTTTAGCCAAAATACAACAGTGTTGGCTACTCTGTCCCAGTTCAAAGGTCAGTGGATCAGCAGATTAGCTATGATTCCTCCAACACAAATACAGAAGGCAAATCCATGAACTCCTGTATAACAAGAAGGACTTGTCCACACACACACCTAGCTCAGGGAGGAAGTTAGTAACACTGGGCCCAGAGCAGCATAAAACCCCTATTGTCCTGTAGAGGAAGCTTGGGGCCATCTCTCCTTTGCCCTAGGAAAAACCTCAACTTTTAAAAATGAGCAAAAAAAATGAAAAAGAGCTCTAACCATAGATAATTATGATGGAGTTAGAAAAGAAAAGACTTCAAACCCTGAGGACCCTAAGGGCAAAATGCCTCCATATGAAGCCTCAAAGGAAGATATGAACTGGTCTTCAACTTAAAACACTCACTTGGAAGAATTCAAAAAGGATTTTTTAATAGAGAAGAAAATGGGGAAGTAAAATGAAAGTTTTGCAGGAGAGTTTGGAAAAGGAAACACAGAAACTATATAAAGAAAACAACTTCTTTAAAAAACACAATTGGTTAAATAGAAAAAGAGAACAACTCTTTAAAAAGTGGAATTGGTGAAATGGAAAAAAAAATCCCATCAACAAAACAACTCAGTTAAAAGTTCAATTGGCCAAATGCAAAAGGAGGTAAAAAAGATAACTGAAGAAAATAATTCATTAAAATTAGAATAGAACAAATGGGACATCAAGAATCTGTCAAACAAAACTAAAAAAAAAAAAAAAATAAAGAAAATGTAAAATACCTCATTGGAAAAATCAACTGACCTGGAAAATAGATACAGGGAAAACAATCTAAGAATTATTGGACTACCTGAAAATCATGATGAAAAAAAAGAGCCTCGACAACATCTTTCAAGAAAACATCAAGGAAAACTACCTTGTTATCTAAGAACCAAGGATAAAATAGCCATTGAAAGAATCCACTGATCACCTCCTGAAAAAGACCTCAAAATGAAAACTCCAAGGAATGTTGTAGTTAAATTTCAGAATTACGGGATCAAGAAGAAAATACTGCAAACATCCAGAAAGAAAAATTTCAAAGATCAAGGAGCCACAATTTGGATTACTCAGCACCTAGAAGCTTCCATTTTAAAGGATGAAAGGACCTGGAATATGATATTCCAGAGGGCAAAGGAGCTTGGACTGCAGCCAAAAATCAACTACCCAGCAAAACTAACCATTGTCTGTCAGGGGAAAAGATGGACATTCAGTGAAATAGGGCATTTTCAATTATTTTTGATGAAAAGACCAGATTTGACCAGAAAATCTGATTTTCAAATACAGAACTCAAGAGAAGCATAAGAAGATAAAAAAAAAGTGGGGGGAATTCCATTTTTTAAAGGTTAAAATGTTTATATCCCTACATGTGAAGATGATATGTGTGATTCTTGAGAACTGTATCTTTGTTAAGAGTATACTTAGAGTGGTAGGTATAATTTGACTTTATTGTGATGATATAAAAAAGATAGTAAGGTGGAAAGGGGATTGTACTGGAAGAAGAGGAAAGGGGAGATAAAATGGGGTAAATAACTTAACATGAAGAGGCAGAAGGACCTATTACAGTTGAAGAAAAGAAGGGAGAGGCATAAGCATTGTTTGAATTTTAATCTTATCTGATTTGCCTCAAAGAGGAAATGTTATACATATTTTGTTTTATATAAAAACTTGTCTCACCTTATTGGGCAGTAGGAGGGAAAAAAAGAAAGGAAAGAGGGAGGCTAATAGAAAGGAGAACAGAAGTAGAAAGGGAAAGGGGAAAGAAAAGGGTAGGAGATAAGAAAAGGGGCAGATTGAGGGATGTGGTGGTAAAAAGCAAAGTACTGGGAAGGAAGGAAAGGGGAAAGGAAAGAGACAAACATAACTTGGGGAAAAATAAGATGCTGGTAAATATAGAGTTAGTGATTTTCACTTTGAATGTGAATGGGATGAACTCTCCCATAAAACAGAAGCAGAGAACAGACTGGATTAAAGCCAGAATCCTACAAAATGTGGTTTACAAGAGATACATTTAAAACAGAATGACATATCCAGAGTAAAGGCTGGAGCAGAATCTATTTTGCTTCACCTGAAGTAAAAAAGCAGGGTTAGCAATCCTGACTTTAGATCAAGCAAAAGCAAAAATAAATCTAACTAAAAGAGATAAGGAAGAAAATTACATCTTATTAAAGGGTAACATAGATGATAAAGTATAATATTCTCTCTAAAATATAATGTTCTCTGGGAGCAGATTTCTTATGGGCTTCTGGGAGCAGCCTTCCTTTCAGTTCAGTGTAACCACCCCAAATGCAGCCAGGAGTTAGAGTCCAAATCCTTTATTGTCTCTTTCCAAGTCTTGTCTCCTTCCATGGGCCCAGTTAGCTTTCTTAGAGGCCTATCTCTCTCCTTGGTTCTGAGAGCTCCTGCCGCTAGTCCTTTGCCTCTGCCAGCTTCAGCCTCCAGCCAGCACAAAGGTGGAAGATGGAATGAATCTGTCTCAGCCTCAGAAAGTTTCTAGTGCACTCGTCCTTTCTGGCCCTGACAGCTCCTCCTTATATGCCCCACACTGAGTATGCATCAGTCATTATATCATTAGGATGTAATGACTGTGTATTTAAAATCAGCCAGAGTCAGGAATTCAGGTTAAGGGAAAAATCTTCAATCTTTATTGAAGTGAAGAGATGAATAAGGATTGTGATAGCAATATGGGCAAGAAAGATTGCAATAGCAATATGGGCAGCTGCGACAGGAAACCAGTTAACAGAGGGAGATATGAGCTGAAAGGTCGTTGCAATGGCAAAAACAAGCAGTCTCTCCTTCCCCTTCCTTTTCCACTCCCCTGCCTCCACCCACCAAAATCGTCATTTCCTATATAACACATCAGTACTTGCACAAAGAGTGGGCGGGGGCCATTCTTTCTCCAAGCTTATATATTAATAGAGTATGGTCCAATTACTATTTAGCCTCATGTGCTTGGGACCTCAGTGCATCAACTCAAGCCTCAGCCCATTACATTAGGAAACCATTATTTGTTGTAGGATTAAATCAATGCTAAACTAGATTTAACCAGTCTCCTCAATTCCACTTAGCACCTTGTAAGAATCCTAACAATAAAGTAATATTAATACTAAACATACATGCACCAAATGGTATACCATCCAAATTCCCAAAGGAGAAGTTAAGAGAGTTGCAAGAAGAAATAGACAGTAAAACTATTGCAGTAAGAGATCTTCACCTCATTCTATTAGAACTAGATTAAATCAAACCACAAAATAAATAAAAAAGAAGTTAAGGAAGTAAATAGAATTTTAGAAAAGTTAATTATAATAGACCTTTGGAAAAAACTGAATGGAGACAGAAAGGATTATACTTTTTTTCTTGGTACATGGAACCTACACAAAAATTGACCATGTATTAGGATATAAAATCCTCAAAATTGAATGCAGAAAGGCAGAAATAGTAAATGAATCTTTTTCAGATCATGATGCAATAAAAATTACATGTAAAAAGGGCCAAAGAAAAGTAAACCAAAACTTAATTAGAAACTAAATAATCTAATCCTAAAGAATGAGTGAATGAAACAACAAATCATAGAAACAATAGGTAATTTCATCCAAGAGAATGACAACAATGAAACAACATACCAAAATTTATGGGATATAGCCAAATCAATAGTTAGGGGAAATTTTGTGTCTCCAAATGCTTATTTGAACAACATAGAGAAAAGAAAGATCAGTGAATTGGGCATGCAACTAAAAAAGCTAGAAAAAGAACAAATTAAAAATATGTTAAATTTTTTAAAAATTGGTAAAAATACCAAATTTGAAATTCTGAAAATGAAAGGAGATATTAATAAAATTGAAAGTAAGAAAACTATTGAACTAATAAACAAAACTAAGCATTGGTTTTATGATAAAACCAACAAAATAGATAAGATTTGATTAGAAAAAGGAAAGGAGAAATTAGAGAATTTGTTCAATGTCACAAAGTTAATAAGTGTCTGAGGTGGCCACTGAAGTAGACAGGTCTTCCTTATTCCTACTTTAGAATGCTATCACTAGGCAATTAGCTGTTTCTTACATATTTTGAATTGTTTAACTTCTAAAATTCTGTAACTGAAGAGTTCACATAGAGAATTTACTGACTAATATTTTTAGAAAATATGTATCAAAAATGAATGTGGGGACTGATAATTCAAAAATATCAGAAACCCTGAAACCCTCAATGAAGTTTGCAATGAATGTAATGATTACTTTTAAAACTCCATTGAAGGGATAGCTAGATAGCACAGTGGATAGACTACCAGCCCTGAAATCAGAAGGACCAGAGTACAAATCTGCCTTCAGACACTAGCTCTGTGACCCTGGACAAGTCACTGAACCCCAATTGCCACACACACACACACACACACACACACACACACAATGACATTGGATTCAAGAGAAAGATCAAAGAAAGAAAGAATATGATTGCTACATGAAGTATAGGGGCCAATGATCCAAAAAGGCATAATAGAGAAGATAGAACTTGTACTTTGCTTCTGTTTTCTCAACCAAAGGTAAATATTTCCTCATTGGAGCTCTTCATTCAGAAGCCAGATCCCCAAATGCAGTATTTGGTAGTGAATTCTCACTTAAGACTAGGTTGAACATTAAGATTTCTAAACCTTCTCAAATCAGAGATTCTTTGTGAAATATATGTAATCTGATCAAGTCCATAAATTTCAGTTCAATGAACCTTTGTTTAAGAGTTTGATGTTATCTTTCTATGTGGACATAGCTGTTGATAGCCTCATGAAGAGGACTAGGGCACATCTACTGAAAGATGCTCATTAACAGTTTATTGAGTGTAAGCTGGGGGTGATTTGTATGAATCCGGCTAATGTGGGTGAGAATTTGTACCAGACATATAAAAGGAAATCTTCATGGCAGAATTGACCCCTTTTTCTGAGGAGAGCTATTACCAGAGAGTAGAAGACCTTCCACTAAGCTTGACTGCCTCTCTATCTCAAAAATGAATTGGTGAAAAATATTTCTTAAACATTATATGCCAAACATTGTGTTAAGTGCTGGGGATAGAAATATAAAAGCAAAGACAATCTCCTCCCTCCAATAGCTTATATTCTAATGGAAAAAACAGCATACATAAAGGAGGGCACTTCAGTCTAAATTCTTATAAAGATGATGAGTGAAACTGTAAGAGAACGGACAAATCCTATCTAAGAACAGTAACAGAATTGAATTATCCATAGTTCCAAACCAGAAAAGACAGTGTATGCATGTAACAACAAGACTGCTGGTAATACTGCTGAAAAGTAAGACACGAAGAGAAACATGGTTGGTTTTGCTTGAAATAGTGGGCAAGGTAACTCAGTCACTAATCAGAACAATAGAGTTTCGGCGTAGAAGATCAGGAGATGAAATGGTGAAAATTTCTGGAGCATAGTTTTTGATGCAGGCAACTAGGGATGTAGGCTTTGGTTGTCTTGGAAAGAAGATGGAACTGGAACCAGTTCTTCCCTGTGCCGCCAAACCAAAACCAAAACATCTTAGTCACTTTCTTCTAAGTAGTAAGTCTTCAAATATTTTTAGCCAACCATTATTTTTCCTTTAAGTCTTCTCAGACTAAAGAAACTTAATTTCTTCAACCTACCCTTAAATGCCATGGTTTCCAGTTCTACCATATCTTCTGCTACCATGATAGCAGCCCATGTTTGGGAAGCAATTTCTCAGCAACCTTAAAGTAGGACACCTTCAAACAGACAGTTCTGCAGAGGTGCTACAATACCAGGACAATGAATAGACAGAATCTCCCACTCCACCCCCCCATCCCCTCATTCTGCCACAAAATTTCTATTTCCTTAATGCCTATAGTTTAATGCAATATTGGGTCCCTGGTTCTTGATAATGTTGTATTGGTGACTCACTAACATCATTATTCTCTATCTACCCCCCCAGGTTTTTTATTTTTAATAACATGAATTGTTGTCTGGTATGTCTATCCAAGATCATTATTTTAATGCAAACAGAGCATTTAAATTCATTATTAAATTCATCTTATTGGATTCCATTCTTGTTCTAGTTTATCAAGACCTTTTGGGAGTACTCAGTCTGTCACCCAATGTATTGTTGTAAGCACTTTCTCTGTCTCTCTGAGTTTTGTGTTATATTTCTATGACACAAACAACCCAATGAATTCACACAAATTATTGATTCAAATATTAAGTAGCAGATCTCTGCAGCCTTCACTTATAAATTGATATATAAATTGATGAAATATAAATTGATTCTGAAAATCATGAATATTTGGGTCTGGTCATTCAACTAATTCTGAATTTGTCTATATTTTTTTTCAATTTTCTTACTCCCTCCATCATATTCATAGATATAGCAATAGATTTTGTCAAATGGTTTCATAAAATATGGCTTAATAGGCCCATAATATTCTCCTCTTCAATCAGCCTCATAATCTTCTTAGAAAAGGAAACAAAATTAATTGGCATTTCTGCTCATAGTGATTGTTGTTTTCCTTTCTCAGTGCTGGTGAGCCAGAATCAAATATATATATATATATATATATATATATATATATATATATATATATATATAATATATATATATATATATATATATATATATATATATATATATATATATATATATATATATCACTACTCTATAGTTTTGAGACTGCATTCCCTTCTATTTATAAAAATTAGGGCAAAACTACCCATATTAAGTCCATTTCCTGAGGCATAATTAGAACACAGGTTTTCCTTGTTCTAGTTTTATAACTAACCTCACTGGGCAACCTTGCTGCCTCTTACATAGGTGCATAGGGAAGTCTCTAAAATTCTGTAGCTGAATTCACAACACTGAATTCACAAATCTTTCAGGTTTACACAACTTAATTTTTGGAAGGGAGTTACACGTCACCTAATCAAATATATATCTTGTCCAGCCTCTATTGAAGACTTCCATGGGGGGAGGGCCCAGAATCTCTTGAGACTGTCCACTTCAAACAAATGCAGAACAGAACTTTGGAGGACACAGTTGTGAACATGATGTAGACTAAGCATAAGCAAAGGAGTCTGAGAAGTAATGGTCAGATAGACAAGATTTATACAGAAAAGAACATTATCATCAAAACCTTAAAAGGAAAGGATTTTCAGAAGGAGAGAAGCAACCTCATTAAATGCCACAGAAAGGTCTAGGAAGATGAAGACTGGGGGGAAAAGCCACTAGATTTTGTAATTAAGGTACTTCCAATTCATTTTACAACTAAGTTGCTATTAATTATTGATAACTTTCGAGAGAAAAGTTTTATTTGAGCGATGGTCTCTCTATAGCCTACTACAATGGAAATAATGGGCTTTTTGGAGTCTGTAGACTTACTCTAATGACCTTCAGTAAGTGACTTAGCCTTGTTGGGCCTCATCTATAAAATGTAGAGTATAGTTTAAATTACCTTTAAGGTCCTTTGCAACTCTGAATCTAAGTACCCATGGACAAAGGGGTCTCTGAAATGAAAATAAGCATTCTATTTATGCATCTATTTAATGAATGTTGTGAATATTTCTGTCTGTCATTGTGTCTTTAAAAATAAGTTCCTAGCAGCAACTAGATGGCACAGTGGACAGAACACCAGCCCTGAAGTCAGGAGGACCTGAGTTCAAATCCAGTCTCAGATACTTAATACCTCCTAGCTATGATCCTGGACAAGTCACTTAACCCCAATTGTCTCAGAAAAAGTTTTAAAAAAAAGTTCCTAAAATACAGGAGATTTACTTGAACAGGCACTTAGTAATAAATTTAAAAAAATTAATGGTAGATTCATAAAACCTCTCACCTTCAGCCTCTTCACCTTAAATGAGCACAGCTCTATTTACCTTCTCTGGGCTCACAGATCTTGAAGGGATGCTTATAAAATCTAAATCCCTTGCTATGGAAGCTATTAGATGTTGACAAGTGGCCACATATGATTTAATATGTCTTATGTTTCACAGATCCTTCAAAAAGGATTAGATTGAATTCAAGGTTACATGAGTAATATGTTTTGAGATTTCAAAGCACTTATCACATAATCAAAATACAAATAGATGACTGGCTCTAAAATCCAGTAGTATATGAATCCTAGGACTTCAGAGGACCATTCTATGAATCAGTCACCTAATCCTCACTTATCAGGTCTTTACATCTGTCACTAGACTCAAATCCTAGGCAGTGACAATATATCATCATAAAGGCAGCTTTGCCTTTTCATGGATTTTCAGTAATCAGTTGTTGTCCTGCTTTTCTCTGAGGGTACAATACTGGTCATTTTTATGTTCATAGAAGAGTTCCTGAATATATGTAAAACTGCCCTTGGGGTTCTCACACCTTTAATAGAGAATCAACTTGATACTGGTCAGGGTTATTCTCTACACTGATAAGACTAAAGACTTTTAATTTCTAAAGCCCCGATTAACAAGGAGAAATCACAATATAGTTTGGCTTATAAAAGTTCTTTAAGCAGCACACTTGGCATTTGGAATCAAAGGAAAATAACTCCTCAAGTCTCTTAATTTTCCAAATTCCAAGAGAAATTATGACCTAAGGGAGAAAAACAAACACATAAACAAACAAGGAACAAGGCTGTTATGTATACCAAAATATTTATAGTAGTATGTTTTATGGTAGTAAAGAACCTGGAAACAAAATATTTGGATTGAGGAATAACTAAGTCCACTGTGACACACACACACACACACACACACACACACACAAACCTACATATATCTGTGTATCTATACACATACACATATTCCATAAGAAATGGTGGTTAAAAAAATAATGAAATACTCATGAGCTGAAACAAAGTATAAGTAATCAGGAAAAAAAAAAGTTACACACAATGACTACAGCAAAGTAGCAGTAAAAATAGAAATAATAACAACAATAACAGGAAAAATGAAATCAAAGCTCTATAACTATAGTGAGCAAGATTGTCCCTGGAAAACATTTGGGAAAATGTCCTGCTCTCTCCTTGTTTTGGAGAATGAAAGACTATGGGTATGAAATATTGAACATTCTGTCAAGTGCAGTTGACAAGTTGATACATTGATTGGTTTTCTTAAATGGCTTTTTCTCTTTAAATTTTTTTTTAAATTAAAAATAAAAGTGGTCAGGCACATGTCAATAGATATGTTGTTTGGTTGAGGCAGATAGGTATATGGCACAGTGAGCAAAGCACTATACCTTGTCAGAAAGACTTGAGTTTAAATCCAGACTCAGATACTTATTAATTGTATGACCCTGATCAAAGTTAATTAACCTTTTTGTCTCAGTTTCTCCCTCTGTAAAATGTGGATAATAATAGCATCTATTGCTTAGGGTAGCTATTAGGATCAAATGAGATACTATTCATGAAGTACTTAGATCAGTGCATGGCACATAGTTATGGCTTGAAGAAAGCTAAGTATTATTATTAGCTATTATATTTGTATTGCTAAACAATGTTTTTTTCCTTTTCTTTTTTTATAATCTTTGCTTATCCTTAATTTGGAACTATACCTATCATTTAAAGTAGTCCTTTCATTTTACAGAGGTCAAAAGAGGTGAAATGAATTGATTTAGATTATTTAGCTAAGTCTATACAGTGGAGATGAATGAAATATTGGCAATTACATATTTTAAACTCTTTATTCTACTGATGAGAGATCTGAGGTCAAATATGATGAAAAAACTTGCCAGGGCCTTACTAGACTAATTATCAGCCTAGACATGACTAAAATCCAGGTTTCTTGACTCCTACTCTAGTGTTCTTTCCCTCTGCCATGCTTTATATTCTTCCTCCCACATCCTCAGGCAAAGTGGGCTGCTCCTCCCCAGCACTGCCTTGCATCCTATTACTGAGCAAGCAGTTTATTGGCCCTGCTGGTGTCCTCTTTGCATGTCATTTAATAACATTTCCCTTTTGGTGACTGGAAAAGCAGTTTTACCCAAATCCAGGCTTAAAACTGTTCAAATGGTTGAGCCCTAATAGAGAATAGACCAGTATCTCTGCATACCACCTTTTCTTATACAATGGGGAGATTCAGGCTCAACATTTGCAAAAATTCATTGCTTCTAGCTTCATTTCCTTAGAGCTGAACTGTGAATCTGTCTTCCCACATTGCATGATGGAAAAAAAAAATTTAAAGAACTAAAAATACCAAAGTCAAATTAAATACTTACATGAGAAGTCCTTACACACTAGTTACATTCATGATAAAAGCAACTTTGATATTATAGGCAGCAAATCATATCCTGATGAGTTAATTATCTGAATTGAGCATTAAGTGCAATGGGGACAAAAAAAATGAACACTAATGCATTAGATGACTTTTTACACATAGAAGAAGGTTGAAAATGGTACATTAAAACCCTAATGAAATTTTATGCAGTATTAAATTTCAAGGAGTGAAATCAATTCCCAAAGAACTACTGCTACAAAAAACGCTAATAAAAAAAAGAAAAGAAAAAGGAAAGGAAGAAACAATAAATTATTGGACACAGAATTCCTTATTGTCCCAAACCTGTAAGGCTAGGTAGGGAATAGGTCCTGACCTGTAAAGAACAGAAAACAGAAAGACATGGTAAGATTGGATTAAAAAAGGATGGATCAGACCTGCAGGATTTTCAGAAACTGGGTAAAAACAAAGAGGTTTTTTTTTTAATTTTTATTTAATAATTACTTTATATTGACACTCATTTCTGTTCCGATTTTTTTTCCCTCCCTCCCTCTACCCCCTCCCCTAGATGGCAAGCAGTCCTTTATATGTTGGATATGTTGCAGTATATCCTAGATACAATATGTTTGCAGAACCGAACAGTTCTCTTGTTGCATAGGGAAAATTGGATTCAGAAGGTATAAATAACCCGGGAAGAAAAACAAAAATGCAGATAGTTCACATTCGTTTCCCAGTGTTCTTTCTTTGGGTGTAGCTGCTTTTGTCTGTCATTTATCAATTGAAACTCAGGTCTCTTTGTCAAAGAAATCCACTTCCATCAAAATATGTCCTCATACAATATCGTTGTCGAAGTGTATAATGATCTCCTGGTTCTGCTCATTTCACTTAGCATCAGTTCATGTAAGTCTCGCCAGTCCTCTCTGTATTCATCCTGCTGGTCATTTCTTACAGAACAATAATATTCTATAACATTCCTATACCACAATTTACCCAGCCATTCTCCAATTGATGGGCATCCATTCATTTTCCAGTTTCTAGCCACTACAAACAGGGCTGCTACAAACATTTTGGCACATATAGGTCCCTTTCCCTTCTTTAGTATTTCTTTGGGATATAAGCCCAATAGAAACACTGCTGGATCAAAGGGTATGCACAATTTGATAATTTTTTGGGCATAATTCCAGATTGCTCTCCAGAATGGTTGGATTCGTTCACAACTCCACCAGCAATGCATTAGTGTCCCAGTTTTCCCGCATCCCCTCCAACATTCATCATTATTTTTTCCTGTCATCTTAGCCAATCTGACAGGTGTGTAGTGGTATCTCAGAGTTGTCTTAATTTGCATTTCTCTGATCAATAATGATTTGGAACACTCTTTCATATGAGTGGTAATAGTTTCAATTTCATCCTCTGAAAATTGTCCGTTCATATCCTTTGACCATTTATCAATTGGAGAATGGCTTGATTTCTTATAAATTTGAGTCAAAAGAGGTTTTTTTTAAAGAACACAATTAATCAATCAATCACAAAATGCCCTTGAATTATATTTTTTCCCCTGATTTCTAGTGACTGTTTCAACTCCCAGATCCAATGTGTATTACATATTGCCTCACTCCTATTGCCTTCATCATCTTGCCTCAATCTAGTAACAAACAAATACAAATACGTTGAAGAAAATTGGGGGAATTAGACAAACTAATATTCCCAAAGAAAGCATAGCTATTAGCAGCTTCCATAATCAAGATCACGTTTATACCTTCATTGTCAACAGTTAGAATTTGTTTATTTGAGCTAAAGTTCTCAACTTCAACTGTCTTTCATATATGCCTTTAAATGATACTAAGTGCTTAAATTTCTACAGTACATGCAAATTTCATATTTTTTGAATTCTCTGATTGTGGGCTACTCCAATACTTTCCCACAATATTAACATGCATTATAATAGACTCACAGTATAACAAACCATTGTGTTTCAAGATAGAACTATAATTAAGATGCTAATTAAGGGCTTACTTGTAGCTCTTCCTTATTTAGAAAGGTTAGCACAGTTCTCTCTTTAACTATAGCTTAAGAAGACAGGTATGTATATTAATAAATAAATAAAATGTGGACACCTTGGAAAGCATAAAAAAGTGTGTACATGGAGGATAAGCTATAGGGAAGGTAAGTTTTATGAGAATAAAGCAGGATTTAAACTTTTTCCACTCATGATTCCTTTTTGCCCAAGAAATTTTATGTGATCCCAGATAAGTGGTATATAAAATAAGTATACAAATCAAATATTTACTGATCAGAAAAGGAAAAGAAAAGGAAAATGGAGAGGCCCGAGGCATACTGGGAATGGGAGGAATTGAAGACCTTGGCAATTTTGCTCAGAACTGACAACAATTAACTAATGTCCTCATTAAGAGGCAGACCAATAAAGACTGAAAGACTAATGAGATGAGAAAAGCTTGCAGGTTTCTAAGTGGATCAATACCTGGAAGAAAGGACTAGCAAGTTCACATGAACTCTGTCAATATTCTGAACCTCAAGGTGAATGAGCATAGCTGATGTCTCACATGGAGTCCTTGGGCAGGATAGTTAACCAGAGCACAGAATAAATAATTTTAGCTTCTTGTTTTTGACAACTCTGCAGTGACTAGCAATATCCTGGTTCTGGGTTATTAAAGCTGGTAGTTATGCAAGTACAGAACAGCTAGTTTTCCCACTATAAGGAGAAATAGCCATTATCTAGCAACAAATAGATATGTTGGCTTCATACACTACAAATTTAAGGCAATACTTTTACTTATTTAGGGAAAAGAAAGTTTAAATGAGGTGCCTCAGACAATCTTAATGGAAGAGATAAGAAGCAACGGTTACTCTATATAGGTCAAGATTTGAAAAAAAGAATGTTTTCAGTAGGGACTGCATGATATAAATCATTATATTTACCCTATATTTTCTAATTAACATTAAGCAGAAATATTGGAATAAAGATAACTAATGTTTGTACAGTGTTTTGAGGTTTGTTAAGTACTTTGTTGTTGTTGCTATTGTTGAGTCTTCACGAACTCATTTGGGATTTTCTTAGCAAAAATGCTGCAATGCTTTACTATTCTTTTCCCCAGCTTATTTTACAGGTAAGGAATTGAGGCAAATAGGATTAATTGAATTGCCTGAGGTTAGATTTGAACTCGGGGAGATGTATTCCAGAATTCAGGGCCAGTGCTCTACCACCTTGCTTTAAAGTACTTTATAAATATTTTATTTTATCCTCACAACAACCTTGGGAGAAAAGTGCCATTATTTCCTAATAAGGAAAATGAGTCAGACAGAGGTTAAAGTGATTTGTTCAAGAATTTAGGTTTTCTTGTCTCTATTTCCAGTGCTCTATACATTGTTCTACCTGATTACCTAAGGTTAACTAGATGAGGCAGGGAGAAGAAAAAGCACTCATTGACTCTAGTATAAGAGCCAGGTTTCTATTCAATCTCTTGTTTACCATGAACACATCAACCTTCATAGGCCTCAGTTTTCTAGTCTATAATATGAATGAGTTGGATTAGATGGTCTACTTCTAAGGGCCCTTCCAGCTCCAGACCTATGATTCTATGATCTTATCCAGTTTGATCAATTACTTCCTTGGGCTGAGAGTCCAGTATATATACCATATCAGAACAAAATAGAATAAAATTTAATTATATTAATTTTACTTGTTCCTTACATGTTTCTTGACCCTACCATTCAGTTCTTCAATGATTGCTGGTAAATCCATACACACAAAAAAATTCATTGTTATGCTACGAGAATTCTAAAAACAATACCCTATGCTACTTTATTCAACAGTATTAAATTTCTTTTTGAAAAATTAATTGCTAAGCCAGCATCTTACAAACAGCAGTATGCAAATTCTTTTTATTGACATTTCAAAGACCATGGAATTTCACAAAAAGAGTACTAGTTTTTGATTGTTATATCCTAGAGATGTAGTTTTTGTTCCCATGTGGTATTCATTCAACATGATTCTAGATCAGTGGTTCTCAAAGTATGGTCTAGAGAATCCTGGAGATCTCTGAAACCCTTTTAGAGGGTCTAAAAATTTTAAAAAATAGTTTTTATTTCTAATATGGTAAATATCTATAAATATCATCCAGATAAACAAAAATGCTTTGGAGAGATCCTCAATAATTTTTAATAGGATAAAGATACTGAAAACAAAAGTTTGAGAACCACTGTTATAGATGGTTGAGTTTTGTCTTTCCTATTTTCTTCTTTCTCCTATCTTGGTAGCGGAAAAAGGGGGAAAAGTCAAATGTTTAACTACTGATAACTCCCATACTGAAAATACTTTTCTACTATTCAAAAAGAGATTGTCTTCTCTCCTCCTCATAAAATAATTCTGCTCAATATGCATATACCTGATATGTGTATATCTGTGTGTATGCATGTATGTATATGTATATTTGTGTATAAGTATATATATACATGTCTATGAACATAATAAGCACATATACTCACTTCTTTTGTCACAAGAATTTTGAATAAAATACTGACAATGGATTTTATATCTCTTGCTATGAAACGTCCCCTAATGTGCCTACCCTAGTATTGACTGAATTTCCAAATTTATGAATTTATGAAATTTGCCCTATGGATTTCAGCACTAAATGCACATAGCATCCTAAGAAGTTGAGAGCTGAAAGGTTTCAGTATTACATTCCAATAACATTTATAAGAAGAAAACCAAAATTATAAACAAAAATATTTCAAGTATAAAGCTATTATAAAATGAGATTAAACTAATTTCACAGTCAACAAACCCCTCTCTCCTGCAAATGTTGACCCTATTGAGCTCAATTACATCCTTTTAAAGAAAATAATTCAATAACCCCCTCAAAGACATTAAGTAGTTTGGTATTGTGAAAAGAATATTACATTTGGAATGAGATTTGATTTCAGCTGTGGCATTTATAATAATATGACATTTCTTTGTAACCTAAAGTTTGAAGAACATTTTACATACATTCCTCTTTTGTTTCTCATGATAGTTCCCTAAGTACTGTAGAGCTACATATGTATATACACACATACATACAAAATTATACTGTTATATATCATGTCATGTTATATTATGTTATATTACATTATATTTATTATATTAGATTATAATTGAAGTTGCTAGGGCTAGCTATAATGTATGGGAGGTAGAACATCAGGGCTGAAATCAGGAAGACTTGAATTTGATTTTGGCCTCAGACATTTACTAGCTATGTGTTCTTGGGTAAAGTCAATTAAGCACTGCTTGCCTCAGTTTCCTCATTTGTAAAATTGTAAAATTATTATAAGACTCAAATATGTTAATAATTGTAAAACATTTAACATAGGACCTGACATATAGTTAGCATCATATAAATGTTAGCTATTATTATCCCATTTTACAAATGAGGGGATTCAGAGACACTAACTTGATTGAGCTAATAGATAGAATAGAATTTGAAATCAAGTCTCTCAACTTTAAAGTACTATTCTTTCTCCTATATGGTATTATTTCTTTATTCATTATCCTTTATTCATCCCTCCTGAACAAATCTCTTAACATCTAGGAGTTTTAATTTTCTTAACTAAAAATTCACAATTTGTATGAAACAATCTCTAGATTTTTCTCCCAACATTAAACTCCTACTAGATCTAGGGAACTATAAGGGATGCAGTTAGATATGTGCTGAAGACAGCTTGAACTGGCACAGAAGAATCTATCTCTAAATTTTCAATGTAAGCACATACTTTAGATATTAGCAAATGCAACAAATTAAGATATAATTTGTCTTTTTTAACTTCTGAATTTAAGGAAAATGATAATAATAGAGATTAAGTTTAAAAATCTGCATAAATTTTGGAGAATGAGGGTAGAGGTAGGGAGAGAACCAGTCGTTTGTTATACCTTTACCAACACACTTTTGGATAAAACAGCTCCTTTAGAAAAACTCAGAATTTGGTCAAGGGATACAACACACCCACACATGCATACACACATATACTTGTGGGTATATATATATATTATGTAAACACACATGTGTAAATTGTACATATATACATGCCTTTGTGTATTTACATATATATATATATGCATTTGTGTATATACATATATATATATATATATGCATGTATGTATATGTATAAAGGTGGTATAGTGGAAATAACACTGGTTTAGGAATCACAAGGCCTAGATTCATCTTCTTGCCTTATCTTACCTTACCAAAAACTTACCAACTAACCAACAATCAAATGACCTTGGACAACTAACAATGTCTCTGTCTTTCTGTTTCTTCATTTATAAAATGGCAATAATTCTTGCATTAATGTTCTTGCTAAAGGGAATGGAATACAAATAGGAGAAAAAAGGGAGAAATTAGAGGCTGAAAGATTGATTTGAAAATTATTGAAATTATTCAAGAGTGAGGCAAAAACTAATGATCTGTACTAAAGGTTTTTAATCTTAAAATTCTATGCAATGTGAGCAAAAACTACTACTAATAGTAATAATAATGCTCTTATTATTTTAAATTTATAAAGTTCATACATTATATATTAATTTTTTAATATATTATTTTATACACATTAAATTTATTTTAAAATTATAGACAATAATGTCATAAAAGGAGTGGGCAGAAATGATAGAATTTAAAGGATGAGTAGAAATGAGATAATATGTTTTGGGGGAGGGGTGGGAAAGGAAGTAAGCCCAGATGAGGGAAAGTCTACATGAGTAAAGATGAAGAAATAAGAATGTAAAACATATTTTTTGAGAGATAATGAATAGACCAATCTGACAATTGGAAGTTTTAAATGATGAAATAGTGATAATTAACATTTTAAAAGTAGGCTAGAGCCAAGTTGAGGACTGCTTTGAATGTCAGACTAAGGAATTAAGCCTTGGTCTTTTTGTAAATGAGATGTTAAAGAGTATTCTTACAACCTTTTTACAAAATTTGACAACTTCTCTGATTCAGTCTAAAGAGAACATGATAGGTTGAACAAACAAATCTGCCCTTCCCCAGGAAGCTTTAAATAACTAGCCTCTAGAGAGTTGGGGTAAATCCAAGCTAGAACTCATCTTCTTGGAAGAAGGAATTTTATTTTTTCACCCCAACATTCCACTAGTAGTGCAATGTCTCCAAATGGTCAAATATTGCTTCTTCAAAGTTACTTCTACTCAGAATGTACTCCTCTCAATCAGTAGTAGATACTATAGTTCATATATCAAAGAGAACAAACACTAACTCCCAAAAGACAGAGATAGAGACATTCACCTAAAGGAGAAAGTAGCTTCAGGGGATATGACCCTTCATAACAGATAAGGGACAGAGATCAAAAGAATGCGTCTCAAGAGAAATTGAGTGATTGAGATATGGGCATCAAATGATTTATACAAGGAGAAAATATAATTTCTGAGTTTTTTTTAATATTGACACACATGTGTGTCACTACTATTGTATTGTACTCTATGCCCATTCTTCTGAGATATTCATATGCATTTGGCAAAAAGTATGCCTTGGGTTTTACTGTATAAGAATGTTTTATAGCTATTGATTGATTTGTTGTGGTTTTGTTTGTTTATTTGTTTTTGTTTTTGTTTTGTAAAAAGGTTTGTTTTGGTGGATTTTTTTTTTTTAGGTTACCTTAACCACAAGATAATTTAATCTAGTGACATTCTTAATTAGAAACATGCTGATGGGGACTCATAAAATATAATAACTTTAGAAGGCCCCACAGAGGACCCTATAGAACTAGAGATTGTAGCCCATTTCTCAGGAGCTAACAGTAGATTCATGAATAACAATAAACCTTTTGAGGAAGTATCCTAGAGGGAATGTTATACTTTAAGCAAAAGAGAGCCATGAAAGGGTTTTGAACATGAGTATGGTATGGTGAAAATAGCATTTGAAAAAGATTAAATTGGGGGTGGAATACAAGTAGGAGAGAAGAGGTAGAAATTAGAGGGTGATAGATTGATTTGAAAGTTATTGAAATAATTCAAGAGTGAGGAAAAATTAATGACTTGGACTAGGATTATGGTTTTGAGTTGTGAAAGAAATGTTGAAAGAAGAATGAACAAAACTTGGTCAATAATTGCACATGTAGAACAATAAAAAAGAGGGGATTCAAAATTATCAAAAACTTTTCATCCTACAAAATTAACAAAATGACTGTACCATTGAGCGAACTAGGGAAGTCTTCAGGAGCTGTCAAATTGGAGGGGGAAGAGAATAAGTTAGTTTTAAGGTGACAAAAAAAAAGGTAGGATGTCTAAAAGGCAACTGGAGGTGTGGGAGCAGAGTTTGAGTGAGAGTACTTGGTGGAAAATAATTTAAATATTACCTGTAGACTGCATAGTTGGAAGCTATGAGAGAAGATAAAGTGATTAATGTAGAAATCATAGAGACAGGGCAATAAATGACATGATTGCACTCTGGAGAACTTATTTTTACTTGTATTGCACTTAGGGAATTTCAAAGATAATGAACAATGTAACTTGGAGAAAAAGCCACTGAGGACTGGGTGCTGCTGATGAACTTTGAGAAATTTATTGAGTATTATTGGTGGAAGTGATAGCTTAAGGAGTTACTGAATTTATGAGGGAAAAGGTTGTAGGCATGTCTATTTTAAAATCTTCTCAATGAAGGAAAGGAAAGGAAAGGAAGCAGAATGTGCATTAAAAAATCAATAAAAGGATATTTCAAGAAAGAGGAGGTATACATGTATATACATGAATGAAAGAAGTCATTTTTGAGAGTAAAAAAACAAAAGATACTAGGAAGAAAGGAGATAATTCATGAAGCAAGATTCCAAAGAAGGTCAGAAAAATGGAAGAGTAGAGACAGAGGTAGTTAGCTTTGTCAAGGATGTAGAGTACTACCCACTCTGCAGGGGAAGGAAGACTGATCTTTTATATTGCGATTATCAGGTGAGGAAGAATGAGTAACCCACAATTTATCCCTACCAGATCATGTATGTAAGCACCAAACATACTGTTGCACACACACACACAAACACCCCTATAAGGATATTCAGGCACTCCTTTTAGTACTTTAAGCTCATGTACCAGAAAGACTCACATCCATCAAAATATATTATATAATATCAATTGCCCTCACCCACCTCCATTACACCTACAGAATGACATTTAACATCAAGCAGGACTCTGAAATGTAATTCTGAATAAATGTGCATAAGAAGGATTAAACTAGGTTTACAGAGACTAGCTATTGCAATTGCTGACTTCATTTATTTTAATTGGTAACCTTCCCACTGTTAAAGGTTTTATTAGCCTTTATTCATCTTCCTTCTGTTGCATCTTATTTTTTACAGATGTAGTAGCTTAATCCTAATGGAATGGAGAAAATGATGACTAATGAAATCCTGAGTACTCTACTAGAAAGGTCAAGGATGGAGGAGGGCTTTGCAAAAAAAAAAAAAAAAAAAAAAAAAAAAACTCCTTACTTGTCAAACACTCATTACATGTCAAAAGACTATAACTAGCCCAGGAATGACAAAGGGGAACCAGATAGAAGGCAAACACATAACCCTCTTGGTGACTGCAAAGCTGGCTCTGCTCTGTAAAACATATGAGATATTGTTTACTTGTTTGAGAGTTTCAGTAATTTGTACAAGTTTTGTTATTGAATTTCTTGTCTCCAAATCAGCTAAGAAAGTATAGGAAGTTAATATGGTCTGAAAATACTTATTTTTACTTAAGGGAGAAAAAAATATGAGAGAAAAACAATCTTTGAAAAATGCTGATGAAATGTAACTTTCCCCATAATGATCTGCTGGCATTTCATGACAAAGATCCTCTGGTACTTATAACTTTCCCTGAATCTCATTCTTGGCTCAGTTGAAACCAAAGGAAATGACAAGGGAGGGATATTAATATATCTCACAGCTGTAAGGGAGCTGTTTTTCAAGTGAGACAGAAGCAATGAGTGTTTTGAACACCTCAATATTTCAATGAAATCCAATTTTCTCTTACAGGTTTCACTCAGTGGCAAAAATGCACTCACAAGGCAAAGCTTGGGATCCTAATAGCATCCATCAAGGAGGAAAGAGAGAATTCTCAGCAAACTATGTTTAGGGTTTCTTTTTCACTTGCAAATGTCCAACTTTAGTAGTTGTTAACTTTTGAGGAGAGATTCAGACATCAACTGTTTTTTTCAGAGTATCATGTTTCTAGCTTTCCATCCCTCTTCTGGCTGTAGCTAATAACAGCATATTCCCATTACAATGTTATAGAAATCTTGCCAGTGATTTTTGGCTAACTGGTAAAGTTAAGAAATATCCCAAGATGATTTAAAAAAAAAGGTAAGCTTAAATGAGAGAGACACACTTAAAGGCCTTTAGATCGCTTTGTGGGGAGAGAAAAGAGGACAAGAGCAGGAAGAAGACAGCCATTAATGATATGACTTAAGAAGTGAGTAGACCTTTATCTTTGAAAAACAAAACAGAACAAGATGAGGAAGCCATGTGTTATGGTGGAAAAAGCATTGGTTTGTGAGTTAGAAGACCAAAGTTTGAAATCCATCTTTGATGCTTACTGCTTGTGTGACTTTGGTCCAACCAATTACCCACACTGGGGCCCTCCTTTCTTAAATATAACACAAGGATTTGGATGATCTTTGAGGTATGTTTTAGCTTCAAGTCTACAATCTTATGAAAACCTGATACAAAAGAAATAAATAACATAGTGTCTAGTGATCAACACAGGTGAGTTTCCCAAACTATTATAAAGTTTGAAGATGCAAAAAATGATCAGGAGCTTTTCTGGTTGAGTAATAGTACCTAACAGTGTGAGAATTCTCATGAGGATGTGTGAAATTTTCTGTCTAGTTACTTTAAGAAAAACGCAAATCAAATCCTGTAAGTGGTCCTTAAGAGGTGAATCTGACAAATGAAACAGAACAAGGATGACTTCATTTGGTTCTTTTTATATCCTTTTTCTAGAAGAACTCATTAAGACCCTAGAATCTATCCACTTTTAAGTATCTTTCAGCAGACATGCCTTCAAAATTTTGTGTACTGCGTCAGATGTCTCAAGTCCTACAATTGGTATTATGATTAACAGGTTAACTAAAATAAGTAGCTATCTCTAGGGTGGAGTAAGGGAGGGAAGAAGAAAAAAGAAAAAAAAAAAAGAAATTTACAAAATAATTTTGTTGTATATTTGAAAGAAATAGCAAGTTGTGCATAGATTTGCAATTTTGTGTGCAAACATCTTTTTTTTTATTTTTCCAAAAACATGTAAAGATAGTTTTCAACATACATTTTGTAAATTTTGTGTTTTAAATTTTTTTCTCTCGATCCCTTATCTCCCCCTCCCTAAGACAGCTGCAACCTGATAGAAGTTAAATATGTACAACTCTTTTTTTTCTCCCTTGAGGCAATTGGGTTCAAGTGATTTGCCTATGGTCACATAGCTAGGAAGTATTAAGTGTTGGAGGTCAGATATGAACTCAAGTCCTCCTGACTTCAGGGTTGATTCTCTATCCACTGCACCAATTAGCTGCACCATGTGCAATCCTTTTAAACATTTCTATATTTGTCATGCCATACAAGAAAAATCAGATAAAAAATAAAAATAAAACAAAAATTAAAAAAAAATAGTGAAAATACTTATACTTCAATCCACATTCAGTCTCTCTCTGAATGTAAATGGCATTTTCTATCCAATTCTATTAGAATTGCTTTGAAGCACCACATTGTTGAGAAGAGCTACGTCCATCACAGTTGATCATCACATAATCTTGTTATTGCTGTGTACAATGTACCTCATTTAATATCAGTTCATTTAAGTCTCTCCAGGCTTTTCCGAAATCATACTGCTGATTTCTTATAGAACAATAATATTCCATGACATTCCTATACAAAAACTTAATCAGCCATTCCCCTACTGATGGGCATCCATTCAATTTCCAGTTTCTTGCCACTACAAAAAGAGCTGCTACAAACATTTTTGAACATATAGATCCTTTTCCCTTTTCTAATATCTCTTTGGGGTCAGTAGAGATACTGCTGGATCAAAGGATATGCAGAATTTGATAGCCCTTTGGGCATAGTTCCCAAATCCTCTTTAGAAGGGTTGAATCAGTTCACAACTCGATCAATAATGCATTTGCTTCTCAGTTTTCCAACTTTTACCATTACCTTTTCCTGTCTTCTTCCTTGCATTCTGAGGGATGTGAGGAAGTATCTTAGACTTGTCTTAATTTGCATTTTTTCATATGACTAGAAATGGCTTTGATTTCTTCAAATGAAAATTATCTTTCCATATCTTTTGTCCATTTATCAATGCAGGGATGACTTGGATTCTTATAAATTCGAATCAGTTCTACATAGATTTTAGAAATCAGGCCTTTATCAAAAACACTGGATGTAAAAATTGTTTTTTATCATTCTACTTCTCTTCTAATCTCAGCTACATTGTCTTAAACATCTTTTTATTATGCTTGTTTTGTTTTAGAAATTAAACTTAAAATAAAAAGACACAGTCTCATGATTGCCTCATACTAAGCTAGCATTACTTCTGCCTATGAGAGGCCCCATTATGCATAGTCTTTTGAAGCATACATTTAACTATTATGAGTTAAGAACATATATTAAAAAAATAAGACCTGTTAGGAGAAAGAGGATCACATCACAGTGTGGTACAATGGAAAGAGAAAGTTGACTCTGGGGTCATGTTGTTGTTTGTCTTTCATTCTCGATTAGGACCATGACTTCTGGAGGTGATGCCATGAATAAGTGAATACAATTTAACTAAGGGAGGGCTGTGCAAGGTCACTTGCCTCACTTTCCCCTCCAGAGCCATCTGGGTCCCCTGGCAAGATACAGATTAAAAGAATGGAGATGGCCCTGGATGCAATGGGAGACCTTGGCCTTTTTTAAGCTAAGGTCTTCATCAGGTCTCAGATTTGCTGAGGCTGCACCCATACAGTGATTAAGGCTAGGAGAACTTGGGCTCAGATCTTTTGCGATCAGCTCCCCCGTGTAGCATTAGATAAATCACTATGTCTCAGTTTCCTCTTTTCTAAAATGAAGAAGGCAGAATTAAATGGCTTCTCAGTTCTCTTCTACTACTAACTTTGATAATGTTTCCAGAAATATCATAGTTTTTCTCTGTAGGTATATCTTCAAGAAACCAATCTCCTCCACATCACAGTTATGTGTAAAAGTAAAACTTTAGTGATATTTTCAAGAGAATGATAGTCAAGGTAAATTATTCTCCTCATACCAGAGTAAAAAAGAGGGATGGGAGGGGAAGGAAGGTGAGAGGGAAGAAAAAACAGGGGACAAATAAATAAAAGAGAAAGACAAAACGAGAAAGAGAGAAGATTCAGATTCAAGACAAAATTTAAGATTCTAATGCTACACGGGGAGTTAATCACAAGAGATCTGAGCCCAAGTTCTCCTAGCCTTAATCACTGAATGGGTGCAGCCTCAGCAAATCTGAGACCTGATGATGACCTTAGCTTAAAAAAGGCCAAGGTCTCCCATTGCAGATTCAGATGTCAAGAGAGACAAAGACAAGACAGAGACATAGAAACAGAGTGAGTCAAGAAAGAGAACATCAGAAAAGAATAAATAAAAAAGACAGAATGTCAGATGTAGATAGACACAGAAAATGAAACAGAGAGAACAAGGGGAAAAAGGCAAAAGAGGAGGGAGGGAGGATGAAAGCAAAGAAAGGAAGGGATGGAGAGAAACAGAGACAGAAAGATGACTTTAAATGTAAGTGTAGGGTCAAAACCACCTCATCTTCACCTTGATACCTTAATCAATTGAAAATGTTTCTCAATCAATTAATTGTAGGACTTAGATTAAATGTTAAAAGACCTTCATACTTGAATGATTTTTAAGCAAGAATCAAGGCAGAAGAAACCTGGACATGTTCCAAGGATCATGCATAAATTGAGAAGGGATGAAATTCTGGAAATCAGAACAAGTGTGACATTTTAGAGCATGAGTAGAAAAGACCTTGGGGGAAAGGAGAAGTCTTGGTTTCAGCCTTGACCACATCTATTTCCTCCTTACTTTGACTGAAAAAGAATTATATGAGCTTCAAAAAATCTGGCTAAATTTTCCTCCAGTATCCTAGACTACCTAAAAATTGGTTGGTAGTCAGGGTTATTTGTAAGTCAGTTGCTTAATTAAATTTTACATTCATGCCTACACAATAAGATATTTATACAGAGCTTAACACAGTGCTTGACACATAGTAGGCATTAATAAATATTTGTTTCCTTCCCTTCCTATTCCCTTTCCCTTATGCATAAAGGAAACTTCTTGTGAACTCCTCAAATGGAGAAAAGGATTTCTAGGAACTAATACTGAGTTACTCATTTTGCCTTATGTGCTCTCTAAATTTGAGGCTAAGATACTACTTTATTGTACATATACTTCTGATAATCATACAATCTAACATAACATTGGATTGGTGCCAAAATGCCTCTCTTTTCCCCCTCCATTTTTCTAGTATTCTCTCCTTGACTTCCTTTTCCATTTCACTATGCATAAAGTTACTATGCATGATGATTTCCTATCATCATGCTGATCCAGCTAGAATCCAGCTATATAAAAGAGAATCAAACAATTGAATGTGAGATGTTCCCCCCTAAAATTCAGCTCCCCACAAAAAATGAATAAGCACAAAAGAAAGAGCCAGGTGTTCCTTGACAGAAGGAAGCATTTGCATTTTCCCTCTGTTTTCTTTGTCAATAAAAGTCATGTAATGTAGTTGGTACAGTAACTGGTAAATTTAGCAGATGCCTGAAATAAGTAAGCATCAGCAGAAAAATGTGCTGCCCTCCTTGTGATGCAATCCCTCCTTTCTGGCAAACATCAGCTGTCTTGCCAAAACTAACCAAGAGACACTCAACATTAGACTCCTTTTTTTCCTCCCCAATTTTCCCAGTTCTCCACAACTTATTCTAGGGAAAGGCTGCCCCTCTGGATTTAAATAAAATTAATGCTAATCATATGGCATCAAAAATAAGTTAGAAAACGAGCTAAAGCACATTAGAAATCTTCAGATATTTGGCTCTCACGGAAACATTTTTTTCCCTCCCTCTTCTACATCCCCAAGAGGCTGCCACAAAGCAGAAGAAAATGTGTTAACACCAGAGACCTGAACGCCCAGGAGAAATGATAATAACTAGAATTTTGGGTTTTGTTTTGTTTTTTTCTTTCTCAGGGAAGAAAAATCCTTGTGAGGTTTTATCCTGTAAAACAGATTGATATAAGATTCAAATGGCTCTTTCCTTCCCTTACTCCCTCCCTTATTCCCTCCTTCACCCACTTTGCACAGGAACCTCCTTTTTACACTAAATCCTGTTGCATAAAATAGGGTCAGTGACCTGACCATTGTGGCTGTAAAGTTGGGAGCTTTGTTTCATTAATCTGTTTGGGGATTTTAGTTGAGAATTATCAGAAGCCCCCAGCTTTATCAGCATTATCTCAAGCTTCCTTGCACTGCTAGGGGCTAGAGATCCCACATACACACACTGATAACCTCTCCTCTACCTATGCTTACTCCCACCATACACTCTTGGAATCAGCAACCAGAAAAAAAAAAGAAGCATTCTGGAAATGCAGCATGTTATATTCATGTTTTCTGTTGCTCTCTGATTCTCTTTCTGTCTCTGTTTCTTTGTATGTATGTCTTTCTGGATTGTCTCAGTCTCTCTGTCTGTCTGTCTCCATCCCTGTTTCTGTCTCCATCTCTTTATGTTTCTGTCTCTCTCATCCCAGGATATTTGAGGGAGAATTGACATTTGATTGGAAGGGAGTTCAAGCTGGGGGGAAGATGGCTGAATGATAAAGGGAGTAAGGAGATATATGGATGCTGAATAGAAGTAGACAGGTCCCCTTTAAAGTGACCAGTGCTCCTTTCCAAGACAAGCAGAGGAGAGAGCTGCAAATCAGCTGGAAGAAAAAAAGTGGCCCTGGACTTTCTCCACTTTGAATATAGCTGAGGGATATTTTTCATTATTTTTCCTTTCACTCTGTCAAGAAGGAGTTAAAAGAAAAGTTTCCTAGTTACTATCCCCCAATTTGTAAGACTTTTTAGTAGAAATTAATTGATTCCCATCATATGTGAGTATATGATTTCTTGTGATCAAAGTAAACATTGAAAGAACTTAAGCCTAAAGTTTTTATATGGCATGGAATATAAAAGCTAGTAGGACAGCTAGGTTGTGCAGTGAATAAATGGTCAGACCTAGAATCAGAAATACTCATCTTCCTGAGTTTAAATCTAGCCTCAGATACTTACTAATTGTGTAACTTTGGGCGCATTATTAACTCTGTTTGCTTCAGTTTCCCCCAGCTGTAAACAAGCTGGAAAAAGAAATAGCAAAGCACTTCAATATCTTTGTCTAGAAAACCCCAGATATGGTTACAAAGAGTAGGGCATAACTGAACAATACCAAATATAAGTCAGAGGTTTCAAGTTCTGGATTCAGGAAGTCAGGATCCCATTGAGAGGTCAATATTAAGGGCTACAGAGCAAGTCTAGTTTTATGAATTATTATTTAGCTAATATGCTCTGACCTAGTCTTAAAACCAGATATGCCATCTAGGGTATTCTGAGGGATTCTGGGATCCCTTCCTTTGCCATTAGCTCTAGCTGTAGTTCCCCTATTGTTAGGAATACAATTGTATTTATTATTGTTGTTGAGCTGTTTCAATACTACTAATAACATTTGTTACAGTACCTATTATGTGCCAAGCACTGTACTAAACACTTTACAAATATGATTTCATTTGATCCTTACATAACCCTGGGAGAAAGCATCAATTAATTTTTATCAAGGGGCATTTACTTTAAAACAGCAAGAATAAACACACAAACATTTCCCCCAACACCTGAGAACATACTCTTCCCTACCCCATCCCAATGTCTGGGGCAGTAGATCAAAACCTCACTCCGTTCCTACATAACAGGATCTGGGGAAGTACTAGAGCCAACTCCAATTTGGCCAAAGCCAAAGAGCCAGACTAGAGATCACTGTTAAATTTTCAGTGTCAACATTTACACCCTGGGAAATTTGCAAATGCTATGCCTTAAGACTTGATTTATTAGTTGGCTTATGTCTGTATTTAAGAAAGTGATGGAAAATATTAAGAATGCATATTAAACTCCAAAGTGCATAGTACAAACTAACCCTCTCCCCTTTTTGGAGAGCTGGTTGTTAAACATTTATCAGCACAACTCCACATTATTCCTATCAAGTTCATGTCCAGATGAAGTATGATTACTGTGTTCTCTCTCATTTTAGCTTCCACCCAAAGGTCACTTCATGCTCCTCAGAGTAGATTACTGAACACTAAAGCAATAAAATTCCCCCTAGTCTTAATCCCTTCACCTTAAATTAACAAGAACAAACAGGGTCAATTACTAGGCTACTTGGTCTCAGAAGTGAAAAGGCCCCAAGCTCCCTAACATCATGGCCTCTAACTGGATACCATTCAATAATGAACAGAACAGCTGAAAAGAGAGCCTAAGATTAAGTAGCATAAGATTGTTTTAATTCCTTCACAGTCAATCAAAAAAATTTTCCATTCACCACATAGTTAGTTGACCAGTTTAAGAATATTTATACACATTCTTAGTCCTTTCCACATCCTTATGACACTTTCAGAGGCAAACTTCCAGTCTCTTTGCATGAAAAAGATATAATCTGAGCCATTCTTTGCATGTAGCAGATCCCCATTATAGTTAATGACATGTACCAACAAGAAGTTTAAAAAGTGAGTTTTAAGAAATTAACTTTCCCTATAATGAAAATGAGTCTAAAGATCAATTGTGCCTATACTTCATGACTTAGACTAACCTCTTCCTCAGCCGTCACTGGACTGGGAAACAAAGGAAAGAATAGATTGGAGCCATGAGGAAAGACCCATACAGCTGGCCCCATTACATGTAGCTAGTCATGGTCTTAGAGAATCTCTACCCATCCCATCCACCCCACCCTTTCTGGCACAGAGAAGGAAATGAGGGAAGTTTAAATGCCCTAGTTTTCCATAGCAATAGAATGTTACAGGAGCCAAAAGAATGGGATATTCTTAAACTTAAATATTTCCACCTATATTATTACAAATGAACTTCACTTACAATTAGCCACACACTTATCTATCCACTCAAATATGTGTCCATTCTTCCACTTACACAATTCCAGAGGAGTCTTTGCAGGAAACTTAAAGCTTATAATGAATTTAAGGATTCAAACATGGAGGAAAGGAAGAACCTGGGAAAAGAAGCAATATACCAGGGAGACTCTTAGGCAGGACCAACCTACATTTGGGCAACCTTCCTTTCCCAAAAAATATCATTGCCCAGATTGCTGGAACTGCCAACAAGTAGACATTCCTTTATGCTATCAAGCAACTTCTTTAAACCTTTAAGTCAGGGAGTCTTAATCTTTCTTGTGTCTTTGACCCCTTTTCAGAGTCCTTTCAGAGTAATGTTGTTAAATGTATAAAATTAAAAAAAAACACACACACACACATAAGATTATAAAGGAAACCAAATATATTGCGATGCAAAAAAAATAAATAAATAAAGTTAATATGCCCCAGATTAAGAATTTATCAATAAAAAATAAAATAGTATTCATTTGGGCCTTACCTTCCTTAAGTTCAAACCAATTACTCTGGGGGAGTTTTGATAAAATACATAATCTTAAAGCATCAAGGCTGATGCAAGGTACACCTACTCCTATAGTAGGAGGTTGTCAGCACCATTAGGACACTGGAGCAGGGTAAGACAGGCACATGAAAATGAGACAGAAAGCAAGTGGGAGGGTGATAATGGCAAATGATAACAATTCTGAAAACTTCCCTACAGCTTTTCCCACACAAGGAAAAAGAAGACACTTCCTTCTTTTGCTATTTCCTGAACCAGATGGTACTGGGCTATTAAGACCCAGAATCCATTCTGATGTTATTAGTAAATTATTTGTTCAGCTTGGTTTTGAGAGTAAATTAGTTTTAGAAGAAGATTTACCAATCTATTCCCCATTACCACCATCATTTCTATAATAAAATTGCTTTCAAATTTCATACATCCAACTTACAAATAATCCTTTAGAATACTAATCATAAATTGGTAAATGCTTAAAAATAAAATTCACAGATGGTCTAACATCTTTCACAAACAGCCCATTACAATGACTTTTTATGGTTTGAGACTGACAAATTGGGCAAGGGGCGCATGGAGGTGGGTTGGAGGGGGAGGTTGGGGAGTTCTGTAAGACAGCAATACTTGAACTTTACTCTCATTGGAATTGGGTCAGCTGGATATAAAAAACCTATCTTACTTTATAGGAAAATAGGAGAAAAAGAGGATAAGAGAAAGGAGAAGCTGACTGAAGGGAGGGAAGATTTGGAGAGGTGGTAGTCAAAATTAAGACACTTTTGAGAATGGACAGAGTGAAAGGAAAAAAAAAGTAGGATAAATAGGGGGATAATGACTATAAAAAATTACAAGTATCTCTGATAAAAATCTCATTTCTTAAATATATAGCGAACTGAGTCAAATTTATAAAAATAGGAGCCATTCCCCAATTGATAAATGGTCAAAGGATATGACTAGGAACTTTTCAAATAAAGTGATCAAATCTATCTATTGGCATATGAAAAGATAGTCTAGATCACTATTTATTAGAGAAATACAAATTAAAGCAGCCATAAGGCACCATATCATACATATTAGATTGTATAATATGATAGAAAAAAGAAAATTACAACTATTGGAAGGGGACATGCAGAAATTGAGACATTAATGCACAGTTGGTAGAGCTGAGAATTGATTCAAAAATTCTGGAGAGCAATTTGTGACTATACCCAAAGGACTATTAAGTCATGCATATTCTTTGACCCAACAATGCTACTACTAGGAATATATTCCAAAGAAATAAAAACAGAAAGGAAATTACTTACATGCACAGCAATAAATAGACAGAAAGACAGATGGACAAACAGACATGTAGACAGATAAATATAGACAAACATACATACGTACATACCTATATGTATACATAGTATCTTTTTTAGTGGTATCAAAGAGTCGGAATTGAAAGGATGCCCATCAGTTGGGGAATTGGCTGACTTAAGTTGTGGCATATAATTGTGACATAATGCTGATGCTATAAGAAATTATGAACAAAATACTCTCAAAAACCCCAGAAACATGTATTTAAATTGAAGCAAATTAAGAAGAATCAGGATGACCATATACACAGTAACAACAATATTTTTTGATGATCAGCTGCAAATGACTTAGCTATTCTCAGCTATACAGTGATCCAAGACAATTCCTAAAAATACTATCAAGCTCCAGGGAAAGAACTGATGGAGTTAACACAAAGAAAAGCATACTTTAAAACACTTTTGGTGTATGTTTTATTTCATAATGTGACTAATATGTAAATATATTTCACACTAATGTATGTGTATATCAAAGGAAAGAGGAGAGAATTGGGAACCCAAAGTTTTAAGAAATTAGTATTACAAATTGTTTTTACATGTTGTTGGGATAAACTAAAATATCAAATTAAAATAGAAAAAGAAAGTGACCAATTGTTTATAGATTTAACATAATATTATATTATGAATGCTTTTCCCAAGTCCTGAGAGTGAAGGTACTAAATAGATAATGAGCACCAAATATGAAGCTAATTAAAATAACTTTCTTAGCAAATAGTAAATAACTATTTATAGGTATTTCAAAATTATCTTTGTACAGTGAGATAAGAATGAGATGATATTGTATTCAATTATAATAGCCCCAACTCAACCTACTTAAAAAAACTGATTTTTTTTCTGAAAAAAAATTAATAAAGGTAATTATACCACATAATGGCAAATCACAATTTTTTTAGAAAAGTTTTAGGTGGGGATATTTTTTAAAAGATTAGAACTATTGTAAAAAATGACCAGCAAGATGATTTCAGAGAGGCCTGGAGACTTACATGAACTGATGCTGAGTGAGATTATTATACATGGCAACAAGATTATGCAATGATCAATTCTAATGGACATAGTGCTTTCCAACAATGAGATGATTCAAACAAGTTCCACTTGTTCGTTGATGAAGAGAGCCATCTACACCCAGAGAGAGGACCATGGGAACAGAGTGTGGACCACAACATAGCATTCTCACTTTCTCTGTTGTTGTTTGCTTGCATTTTGTTTTCTTTCACAATTTTCTTCCTTCCTTCTTGATCTGATTTTTCTTGTTCAGCAAGATAACTGTATAAATATGTATACATATATTGGATTTAACATATATTTTAACATATTTAACATGTGTTAGACTACCTGCCATCTAGGAGAAAAAGTTGGGGCAAGGAGGGAAAAATTTGGAACAGAAGGTTTTGTAAGGGTCAATGTTGAAAAATTGCCCCTGCATATGTTTTGTAAATAAATTAAAAAAAAAACTTTAATGAAAGGAAAAGAAAAAAAAAGATAAGAACTATGATTTAAATGTTACAGAGAATTTGTAAAAAGAAATCTCCTTAAGTCATGGAGAATTTTAGTATTTGTAAAAATAATGGCAACATTAAGAAAGTCCAAAGGGCCTAGAAATTGCTTCAATCAATCATAAACACTTGGTCTCCTTTCTAAGGGATATGTGGAGGAAAAGGCAACCCTATTTTGGAATATACTCTTGTTTACAGAACATTGTAAATTTTTTTTCAAAAATCAAGAAACAATAGCAAAAAAAAAAAAAAAAGGTGGCATAAAAATGATCTAGAATAGAAGTTGATTTGAGACCTAGCTAAACCAGCATACATCAAGAGAATATATTAATCATAACATCATAGATTTAAAACTGGAATTGAGCTTCATCAACTTCTCATTTTACAGATGAGGACACTGAAATTTAGAAATAGTGTATGACTTGCCCAGTGCTACACAGTAAGTAAATATCTAAAGTTGTATGAGGGGTCTATCCTGTATGCATAGCATAGGGTTTCATTATGTGATTCAAAGTGAGATAATATTGACATCTCTAGCCTCTTTTTTCTCCATATTTCTTCAAAGGAAAATTTACTTCTCTTTTGAAGGTGAAGCAAGAGATTAACATCAATAGAAGTTTGACCACTCTGTTGTCCTCTGCTGTCTTCGGAGATGGGGTACTGGACTAGACTTATATTGTCTGCTCCATTAAAGCATAGTATTTGTCTATAGGATGAGGTTTTTAGTTTCATGCTAACCTCTGCTCACTGTTTAATTATGGAAAGGGGAGAGAGAGAGAATGACCATAAACTTTATATCCCTAACTTAACCCCTTTCTCATCAAAAACCTGTTTGAACACATATAGCTCTTAGCCAATATACCTGTTTTATATATTAAAAAAAAAAAAAAACAGCAAAATTGAAGTGAGAGAAAGTGAGAGAGAAGTTGGATTCAAGAGAACCTAAAGCAACTACAGAATTCAAAGGGTCTGGATGGCCTGAAGATAACTGAAGAATTCTCCTATTCCCCCACTCTCTCAGATTCTGTTTCACCCCTCATTCATGTCATTGATTTCCTCTATCAAGGAGAGAGTTCCTAATTAATGGATTTTGGGACTTGCGCTGTTTTCCTTCCTTGGGCAAAAACTGTAATCTTCTACAAAGGTTAAGTTAGGGGAAGTCCAAAACATAACTATATAATTTGAACACAAACAGTAGGACTTTTAAACAAAAAGGATAATTTTCCTGTCATAATAACCAATAAATAACCAATCTTTGGTACTGTTTAAAAAGAAATAAAATATGCACAGTAACAATTCATGCAATAGATGTGGCATTATACAGCATATCACATAGGAGGATACAATAACAACATGAGTAACTACATATAGGACATAATACATGAACATTTCAGAAGTACATATATGTGTATAATACATGGAAATCAATCAAAAGCAATAAATATTTCTAAGAAAATAAATCTAACTAGCTGCAGCAATAATATAGGCTGTATATTTATATAGGCCTATATATAATATAATATGCAAACATGAAGTAAAGAAAGTCCCCAATCCAAGATTCTCACATTCTAATGAAAGAGACAACATGCAAGTAAATGTCCACAAAGCAAGTCATATATGGAATACATATGAAAAAAAGTAATAGAGGGATTGGGGAACACTTTCTGTAGGTGAGATTTTATTTGTGATTAAAAGGAAGCTAGGAAGAACAATAGTTCTACATTGTATTAAAAGGGAACAGATATGTCAATATTTCTAAAGAAAACGGGTCTCATCTTCAATAATTGTGGCAGACTACAGTCATCTCATGACTCAATATGCCATGTGAAAATGTAGACATAGCACTGAAGAAGATGCAAGAATAGTGGAACTTTATACAATCTAGACATTCAGGGGAATTGATTCAGATAAATCCGTCATTTTGCTAGTGTGACAGAGGAAATGATGGTTTGAGCTTCTGGGCATATTGATTAAAACAATGCATGCCAATTATAGAGCAAATTGGAACCAGACCTCCAAGGTTTGACATTGGACCCTGCATACAAGAGAAAACAGATTTTTATGCATTGAAAAAAAAATTGTCAAGATATAAACCAGGATACTAGATTATATCATCTGATTTCTAATTGGAGGAAAGATTCCAAATTGGAAGGGGGAGAGAACAGGTACAGTTCCCTAAAATCAGAAAAAGAGGTGTCTGCTTCTCCCAATAATCTGTATTCAATTAAAGGGAAATGGAAACAATAACTGATTATTCAATACAGGATATTTTCCGATCAAGATATATAGGTTAGTGATATATATAATTGGGACAAGACTTTGTATCATTCTTCGGATCTGACTGGATTTCTGATCAGAATAATCTAAAATTAAGGATTTCTAAGCAGCAGGTGGATTGCAGCCACACAGGACTGAGGCCAAATAATGCAGTAAATGCCCCCCAACTATATTTATAAATGAATAAAGCTTTCTCACATGACAGAAATTGGACTAGACTCTTAAATTAGACCTTTCTGAATGAAAAATGAACTGAGCTAGATCCAGAATTGAGTCAGAAGATGGAATCAATATGGTTCACCTAATACCCACAATTCCCACACTATTGCTTTGTTGGACTAGCTCCTACCTGTCCCATTCTCCCCTTACCCGAACATTTTGTCTAAGTAGAATGTAACATCCTTGTGCTCTGTAGTCAGAGCATCCTTGCTTGATCCCCTGTTCTTGGAACTCTCCTGCTCTCAATAAGGTTTTAAGTACTGATATCTGCTTTTGCATTTTCCTGCTTATGCAATCAGTGACCCTTTAACTTGTGGTTTTAACTTTTATAAACCCTTGCTTCTTATTGTTCTGGGCCACTTGATTTGGGTCCTGCTATGCCCCTTGTAGCTGTCAGCAAATAAACTCCACTTAAAATCAAAAACTCTCTGTTTTTCTTGGTACAACAGCTGCAAGCTGATATTGCCACTAAGTGGGAAAGATAGGTAAAATTTTCTCCCATTTTTCTTTCTGATAAATCCAAGAGAAAAAAAGGTCTATGTGAATATTGAAAAGAGATCATGGAGTTGTTTCCTATCTCTAATCTCTCCAACAAAAAATCCATTTTTCTGACTCTATTACCAATAAACTTCAGTGTATAACTAATATGTGGAAGACCAATCAGGAGTAACCTTTGACATCCCAGCAAGGCTCCTTCTGAAGGGTCCTAGTCCAGCAAATTGGGTTGACCTTATCACCCATCCTATATAGAAAAGATATCTCTGATGGAGGCCCTTAAAGGAACCTGCTTTCTAAGAATCCTTTGACTGGAAGGTATCAAAAAAGGAGAAAAGATCATAGGTAATAAAACCAAAAATAACTGACTAAAAAGACATCAGTAGTTTTCAACATGCATGCCTAATTTTTCATCTATAAAATTTTTATTAGAATAGTATATGCTGACATCAAAAATATTCTTGACAGAAACCAGAGAATGAAATACATAGGCATTTATGAATAATTTTTTATATCAGGAAAAATCTTCACCATTGATCAAGTGATAGAGAGGAGATACAATCCTACTGCATTCAGTTTTTGATTATAGAAAGATATCTTTAAGAAAAAGACAGCTTTATAATTTTTGCTTAAATATAAAGATTATACAACTGAGTAAATATAAATACTGTATATGGAAACATTTATATACATTCCTTAAAAGCAAAGTTTTTACAACAGAAGATCATAATTTTTCATACAAACCTCTATATTTTTCTTTTATATTGAAATGTTTGAGTTTATTGATGATTATTAAATCCACAATAAAAGGGGGAAAAAAAGGTCTACAGGAGTCCATGAGAGATACAACCTCACAGAAAACTGAGTTTTTTGAGATATAAAACAGAAAGAGCTATTTTTAAAATGTGTTTGCTAGATTTGAGGATGTTCTATGTAATATCCATACAGAAAAGAGGCTATCATTAAATGATATAGTCTCCATGTACTAATGTTTATGAATGGCATTATGATGATTGTGTCAAGACCCAGAACAACATAGGGTCTCACCAGTTCTATCTAGGGTTCTTCAAAAAATATATATATTCTTAGCAATCTTCATGGGAAAAACCAAGTGGATGAAGAGAGTATTTTAAGAAGATTACTAAGGCATTTCTCTTAGAAAGGCATTGTAAGTGGACAATGAACCATGTTTATACTTGAATAAATAAAAATAAATTGAGCTATATTGCATTTGGGAAATTATGTGCTTTTCCAATAATATCAAGCTACTTCTGGTAGCAAGATTCTATCAATAAAAAAACAAGAAAATTTTCTCAGTGATGTTTCTCAGTGAGAACTGGGGATCTCAGCCATTCTACTATCATCCAAAAATATGGAGATTTGTTTTTAAAATACTAATCTTACAAGGATATTGTGAATGTTAAATGAGATGCAACATATATAAATCACTTGCCATATCTTGAAGTGTTATATGAAATTTTAGTTCTCATTAATATATTATTGCTTCCTATAGTTCTGGTTCTGCTTCAGATTCAATAAACATTTATTAAGTACCTATTATTCACCATACAGAGGTCAAAATGACAGAAATATGAAGATGAATTAAACTACTTCTATCCCAAAATATCTTATTTGAGGAAATGCACAGAAAATGTGGAACTGGCCTTTGAATTCATTGATATAAGGGACTCCCTATGAGGAAACCTACTCTATTTTTGGATATTCACACCTGCTTTGAACTTTATTTCCTTAAAGATATCCTAGAGTCCTAAGAGGTTAAGTGAATTGCCAACGCTCACATATTCAGTATACCTGAGAGGCAGGACTTGAACCCAGGTCTGCATAATTCTATAATTAGCTTCCTTTCCACAATGTTATATTGTTTCTTGCTATATAGAAGACTGGGATATGGGGGGATGTGAATAAGCAAGTGGCTTTACAAATATTACCTCATTGGATTTATCTCAAAATAATTCTGGAAGTTAGGTAGCAATAATATCAGTGGTGGCGGTGGTAGTAGTAGTAGTAGCAATAGAAGAAATAGTAGAATTAGTAGTAATAGAAGGAGGAGAAGAAGGAGAAAGAGAAAGAGGGAAGGTGGAAGAGGAGGAGGAGGAGTAATAGTAATAGTAGTAGTAGAAATAGTGATAGAAGTAGTAGAAATAGTTGTAATAATAAAAGAAGTAGTAGTAGTAGTAATAGTAGTAGAAGTAGAAATAGTAGTAGTAGTAATAGTAGTAGTAGTAATAATAGTAGTAGAAGTAGAAGTAGCAATAGAAGAAGTAATAGAAGTAGTCGTAATAATAAAGAGAAGAAGAGGAATCAGAAGAAGAAGAAGAAGAAGAAGAAGAAGAAGAAGAAGAAGAAGAAGAAGAAGAAGAAGAAGAAGAAGAAGAAGAAGAAGAAGAAGAAGAAGAAGAAGAAGAATGAGAAGGAGAATGTACTACTAGTAGTAGCAGTAGTGAAAATAAATGGCATTATATAATGAGCAAGAGCACAAGCAACTGGAGGAATCATCAAATTATTTGATTTGTTTGTTGTCCTTCCATTTTTATTCTTAAATGCTCCCATGATGAGTTTATTTAATTGGTCCTCTCACCAAGATTTTTGTAGATTTGTTGTTCTTCTCATTCTTCTGAAGCAATACTGCTCAATATTTTTTTGCCATTCTCTTCTATAAGATTTGCAAACAAGTTTGTGTTCTAACCCAACACTGTATTTGATGACTATATCTGTTTGTCAAGAATCAAGTGTTAGGATTGTATCAGATTTCTAGAGGAAGAGAGACATCTACTTTTTCCCTTTGGTGGGGATTGTCCCCTTTGATTTTTTTCAAGCAAGATCCATTTTTCCATTTTTCCTCTCACATAATAAATCCCATAGTTAGAAACCCTTGATGAAGTGTTTGTCTTTGGTCTAAAAGAGATGGTCAAATGACCATCCTTTTTAATTTAATAACCTTTTGGCCTTGTTAATAAAATTATTAAATTGTCTCCCTGCTTGCCCAAAAGAAGATCAAGTGTTAGTTGGCTTAAGCTAGGTTGTAGATGTTTGGGGCCTTTGTATTGGAACAACTGATTGTCTTTGGTTAAATTTCTTTATTTTTACTATTGTGATTATCTGTCCTTTTATACATTCCCTATTTTTAATGTTAATAGCTGGCTTAAATTGATTAATTTGAAAGATATTTTAATTATACATTTTGTTTTTATTCTTTCTTCTAATTTTTTAATGCATTTTATCTTGGTCTAACAATTTGTGCCCATAGTCTGGCTATATTTAGAAATATTAGGTACACTTTAGAGATTTTTCCTGTGTCCTCTTCTCTTCTTTCTTCATACTTTTTTTTTTTTGGTTGGTGGCTTCATCAGCTCCCATGGGTTCAGTTATCATCTCAAATCAGAATATTCCCATAGCTCTATCTTTAGATATAATCTCACTCCTAATCTCCAGTCTTTTACCCCCAAATTGCTTTTAATATATCAAACTAGAAATTCTTTTGGCATCTCAAATTGAACATATCTAAAACACAATTTCTCATTATATTTCTTCCCAAATCCTCTCCTCTTCCAAATTTCTGGGGTTTTTTTGGGCATTCCCATTCCTACAGACTCCAAGACCCTACATCATCAGTGTTACCTTCCACTTCTTTTTCATATATATCCACATAACCACTCAGTGGATAGGTCCTGGTATTTTTACCTTTCCAGTATCTCTTCTATATATCCTCTTTTCTACCTTTATATAACTACCATTCTGCTGCTCTTTTTCTTCCTTATCTCATGTTTTCCCATTCCAATACTTTCAAAAGTACAAATTCAACCATATCATCATTTGTAGCAATAAAAATGCCAGTGATTTTCTTCTGAGAAATGTTTTATTTGGCATTTAAAAGCTTTTAAAACCATAGTTTTTCCTATCTTCTTGGTCTTTTTCCACTTTACTCACCCCCACCTACTTTACAATCCAGTATAAAGTAGAACATCTTTCTCATTATTCCTTGCCAACAATATTTTTTCAAGTTCTCTATGGACAGGTTTGTATGAATATCAAAACATTTTCAAAGCATATGCAGATTAAATAGATTCCTAATTCTTCATGGATTTATTTTAAATTTTAGATTTTGTTTTCCTATTATATTACCTGCATTTCCCAAAATGTTCTTTCCTCTACAAGCCAACCCTTATAATAAAGAATTTTAAAAGATAAAAAATAGTTCCAGAAAAAAATCCAACATCATCATCAAGTGGAGCATTTCACATTCATTGTTGTCCACCTGTGCAAAGGAAGCAGAAAGGTACATTTTCATATCTTTACCTTGGGGCCAAGTTTGTTATAAAAGTCGTATAGCATTCAGATTAATGTATTTTGTTGTTCTCTTCATTGAGATTGTTTTAGTCAGTAGGTATTGTTTTCTTGTATCTTACTTAAAGTATTTATTTAACTCCATGTCAATTTAACAGTTTATATTTTCCTTACTTCTCTGTATTGATTAAAAAGCATCATTTCAGACAACATAGTAATATTACTTTATGTAACATTATTTCTTTATTTTTTAATTGATAATCTTTTTTTTCCTTTTTTTTCTTTTTTTTTTAATTTTGAAGAGTGACACTATAAACATTTTGGCATAGGTGGAACATATCTTTTATCATTGACCTAGTTGGAGTACATACCTAGTAGTGTGGTATTTAGATCAATAGTTAGGGCACTTTAGTCATTTTCTTATTATAATTTCAAATTATTTTCCAAAATTGTTGAGTCATTTCAAGGATATACAAATAATGAACCTAATTCTCCACAGATCCTCTAATACAGACTTTTCTAATCCTTTATCATTCTTGCAAATTAGTTACATGTGAAAGGAAAGTTTAGGGTTATTTTTCTTATGATTGATTTGAAGCATTCTTTCATAAGGTTGGAATTTATTAAAGAACTTTTTTATTTTTACATCTTTCTAACATTTATACATGAGGAAATAGTTTTTGCTTTTATGTATTTGTATTTCCCTATGCAATTGGCATATCAAACTATTATCAGACTTATTTGGTATAAAGATCTTTTCCCCATTGAGTTCTCTTTGTAGCATAATTGAAATTTTCATACAAAAGTTTTTAAATTTCATATAAATGCAAATAGTTGAAAAAGGCACATAATCTGATTCTCTGTTTATTTTTTAAAATCATATTGAAGAAGGAACCCCGAAACTCTAAAACTCCTTGAAGGAGAAATTTTCCTTAGACTCTGCTACCTCAGTGAGGGACCCTGCCCGAGGGAAACAAGATAAATAGCTCAATTCTGTTGTCTAGATGGGGTTGGTTCAGTCCTGAGCTAAAAGAATTCCAACCCTTTTCAATTAAAGAAACTCATTCAATTCTACTCAAATTCCAGCTCAAGCTGAAACCCAGTTTGTAGATAGAGCCAACTTGGAACTCCACCATCTACTGCACTATGATTCTGTGACCATGAAATCAAATCAATTGTATAGTCACATCTTACTCTTTGTGACTCCATGGACCACATGGGTGTTCATGGTTTTATTTTGTTCTGTTTTGTTTTTTTAGAGGGGCAAAGATACTAAAGTGTTTACTATTTTCTTCAACTCATTTGAGGAAACTAAGACAGACATTAAGTGGCTTACACACAGTCACCCAGCTAAAAAGTATATAAGGCTAAATCTAACCTTAAGTTTTTTCTGACTCTAGTCCCACTGCTTTATCACTGTGGCAACTAGTAGCCCCATAAGAATGTTAATTTTGGTATAATCTGCAGAGATTTAGTGCTTAGAGACATTATTCATCCTTCCTCTAGAAAAGAGGACTCAGACACTCTGGGGAAAATATCAAGAAGACTAAGAAGAAATGTTATGACAATTCAAGAGGAAATGATCATGGGAAATGCAAAGGTTAATAATAAACTTCACAATCAAAAACAGAAAAAAAAATACCATGGAGTAAAATATCTTTCACATGAAGGACTTGGTATTTCTGAGAGTAAGTTAGAACAGAACAAAAGGATGTGACAGGAAACATGATTTACAAAGCAATAACATAGAAACTGTTTAGAAGCAGGAAACCACAATAGGTACTTTTGATGTCTTAATTCCATGAGGAATGAAGAGAATAAAGAAAGAATAAATAAGTATAAAGTCATGAATTTAAAAAAAAAACAATCTAAACCAGACAGAAAAAAAGGATAAATATTAAAGAGAATAAGAGAAAATATTTTTTTCAGAAAAGAACATAGGCAGTGTCATTTTAAAAACCAGCAACCAAAATAAGTTGAAAAGGAGAGAAGGGGAAGTTTTACTTTAGTTAAATAAAAGAATAAAAATAGAGAGGAAGAATTAGTTTATTAGATATAATAAGAAAAAACAAATTAATAGGTTAAATAAAACTCTAAAACTAGGGAAAGAGGTAACAAATAGAATGGATGTGGTAGAAAAATTTGAGGATGAATAGAATAGACTTCATTTGACCAGAATTACCTTAAAGATGAAGCTAAATAAGTGAAGAAACAAAGTATTGTCTCTTTTTTTAAAGCTTTTTATTTATAAGATATATACATGGGTAATTTTTCAGCATTGATAGTTGCAAAACCTTTTGTTCCAATTTTTCCCCTTCTTCCCCCCACCCCTCCCCCAGATGGCATGTAGACCAATACATGTTAAATATGTTAAAGTATATGTTAAATACAATATATGTATATATGTCCATACAGTTATTTTGCTACACAAGAAGAATCAGACTTTGAAATAGTGTACAATTAACCTGTGAAGGTAATCAAAAATGCAGGCAGACAAAAATAGAGGGACTGGAAATTCTATGTAGTGGTTCACACTCATTTCCCTGAGTTCTTTCACTAGGTGTAGCTGGTTCAATTCATTACTGTTCTATTGGAATTGATTTGTTTCATCTCATTGTTGAAGAGAGCCATGTCCACCAGAATTGATCATCATATAATATTGTTGAAGTATATAATAATCTCCTGGTCCTGTTCATTTCACTCAACATCAGTTCGTGTAAGGCTCTCCAGGCCTTTCTGAAATCATCCTGTTGGTCATTTCTTACAGAACAATACTATTCCCTAACATTCATGTACCACAATTTATTCAGCCATTCTCCAATTGAGGGGCATCCTCTCAGTTTCCAGTTTCTGGCCACTACAAAGAGGGCTGCCACAAATATTCTTGCACATACAGGTCCCTTTCCCTTCTTTAAAATCTCTTTGGGAGATAAACCCAGTAATAACACTGCTGGATCAAAGGGTATGCACAGTTTGATAACTTTTTAAGCATAGTTCCTAATTGCTTCTCCAGAATGGCTGGATGTATTCACAATTCCACTAACAATGTATCAGTGTCCCAGTTTTCCCATATCCCTTCCAACATTCCCCATTATCTTTCCCTGTCATCCTAGCCAATCTGAAGGTGTGTAGTGGTTCTCAGAGTTGTCTTAATTTACATTTCTCTGATTAATAATGACTTGGAGCATCTTTTCATATAGCTAGAAATAGTTTCAATTTCTTTGTCTGAGAATTGTCTGTTCATATCCTTTGACCATTTATCAATTGGAGAATGGCTAGATTTCTTATAAATTAGAGTCAATTCTCTCTATATTTTGGAAATGAGGCCTTTATCAGAACCAAAGTACTGTCTTTATAGAGGAATAGGGAAAAAAATCTTAATACAAAGAACAAAAAAACAGTAACCCTAAAGACAAATGGAGAAAAATACAAACCTCATAACTTTAAATGTGAATGGATTAAATAGCCCAATACAATAAAAAAAGAGTATGGATAAGAAAACAAAGTGCCAATATTTGTGGTCCCAAAAATCACACCTAAAACAAAAAATATACACAGCATAAAAATAAGAGGCCAAAATTTAATATGCACCAAATGCTGTAAAAAGCAAGAAATTTGTAATCATGTTCTGAAAAAAAAAATCAAGAGTTATATAAGGAAATTATATTGTGCTGAAAGGAACCATAGATAACAAAAACCGTATTTCAATATTTAACTTACATGCTTCAACTTCTTTAATATCTAAATTCATCAGGAGAAAGTTAACAGCTACAAGAAGATATGGACAGTAATACAGTAATGAAAGGAGATTTCAATGTCCCCTTCTATTTCATACAAGGCATACAAAAACAAAATAAAACAAAACAAAAAAATACACACTAAAAAAAAAGGGGGGGGGAATATATAATTAGATCAAATCTGCTAGGAATCTGCTAGACCAGACTGCTAGGAATACTAGAACTAAGAGACTTCTAGTATCCTCTAAAAATGGTTCTAAAAAAGAACTACTAAGTAATCGATATACTTCTTAGTATCACATGGAACTTTTAGCAAAAAAATTGGCTATTTTATGTGACAAAAATACTGCAAATAAATGTAAAAAGTAACATACAGTGAACATCATTTACAGACTATAAAGCAACAAAAAGAGTAAATAGTTCAGGAGGCACAAATGAAAGATACAGAGCCATATGGAAATTTACTGATGAAATCCTAAGGGGGGAAGTCAAAGAACAAATTACATATTTTTTTTTTAAAAATGAGTAATTGCATAAAAGAAAATTATGAAGATGAAACAACATAATAAAATATCTGGTATACAAATAAAGTAGTTCTCAGTAGAAAAAAGGCATATAGCTACATTGACATACATTAAAAAACAAAAATCAAGAAAATTAATAAATTAAATATACATTTCAGAATATTAGAAAGTCAACAATCAAACCCCACATTAATGAAAGATAGAAAGAGAGAGAGAGAGAGAGAGAGAAAGAGAGAGAGAGCGAACAAAGAGAATAGCCAAAGACAGAGTCAGAGAGACAGAGACAGACAGGAGAGAAAGAATATATCAAAAATCAAAAAATAACAAAACATGTATATTAAAAATAAAATAAAATCTTATTATTTGTAAAGACTTATCAAATTGGTAAATCTTTAGATAATCTGATTAAAAATTCTAAACAGAAATCAAATCAAAAGGTGAAATCACGACAATGCTCAAAGAAATTTAAAAAAAATTAATCAGAATCTATTACACATAAATATATTTCATAAAATAGGGAAAAGGATATACATATGCAAAAATGTTTATAGCAGTCCTTTTTGTGGTGGCAAGGAATTGGAAATTATATGGATGACCATCAATTGGGGAATGGTTGAATAAGTTATGGTATGTGAATGTAATAGAATATTATTGTTTTATAAGAAATGATGAGCAAGCTGATTTCAGAAAATACTGGAAAGCAGAACCTAGAAAATGTACACGGAAACAGAAAGATTATGTGGTAATCAACTGTAATGGATATAGCTCTTTTCAATAATGAAGTGATTCAATTACAATAGACCTGTAATGAAAAGAGCCATCTTCATTCAGAGAGAGAACTATGAAGACTGAAAGTGGATCAAAGCATAATATTTTCACTTTTTTGTTATTATTGTTTGCTTGCTTGTTTGTTTGTTTTTTCTTTCTTATGTTTTTTCATTTTTGATCAGATTTTTCTTATGCAATATGATGAATATGGAAACATGCTTAAGAGAACTAAACTTGTTTACATTAGATTTCTTGGTGTCTTGGGAAGGGACAAGGAGGAAAAAAATTGTATGTAATACTTTGAAACACAAAGTTTTGCAAAGAATGTTGAAAACTATTTTTGCATGTATTTGGAAAAATGCTATTTTTTGAAAAAGGAGAATAAAAGTTACTAGCCATCTTTAAATAAATAAATACATAATAACAAACCAAAAACTCAAATACAAGAAGGAGATATCTTTACAAATATAAAATTCCCAAACCAACAGAAGAATAAATTTATAATACAATCTTAGAAAAAAATGGTAAAGGAACTATTAAAAAGTTTGAAAATGGAGATGTAGACTCTTGATCCTAATGTATTCACAAGAAAACTTAACAGACTTTTAAATAATAACTAATAATATGTGGTTAGATGGTGTGATTCAGAGAAGGATTTAACAATAGAAAGAGAAGATTCCTATTGGAGACCTTCATATTTCTTTCTAAAGTAGTTTCTTTTGCCTGACCTAATAGGGTCATAGGAGATGACATCAACTTATGGCTGGAAGCAATGAAATCAATGTATCTTGGTTCAAGAACTTCCAACTATTCCACCCTACAATAGCAACACTCAAGTGGCTATTGAATGATATACTTTAATAGGTTCAAAATCTATAATTTGCAGTGAGAGGGAGGAAGAGTTTGGAGATACCTTTAAGGTCACCTGATTTAATGCTCTCATTTTCCAGATAAGCAAATTGAGACCCAGAAAAGGGAAATGACTTGCCTAAGGCCTTTTAGGAAGCAAGCCTCAAGGCCCAATCCAGTCTGCTGTCAGAGAGTTCATCCCATTTACTTATTACTAACACTGTATTTCCCATCATCCTATTTTCCTCAAGATAAACTTTTCTCTCTCCTTTCCTTCTTTCCCTCCTCATCAGTATTTTTCTTCTGACCATCACCTCTTGCAATCTGCTCTCCCTTTTTTCAGCTTCTCTCCCTTTCTTTCTTTCCCCTTTCTCCTTCTACTTCTGTTCTCCCTTCTATTAGCCTTCTTCTTTCTTTTCTCTTTTCCCCTTTTACTTACCAATAAGGTAAGTTTCTATATAAAACTAAATATTGGACTTCCGGCCAAGATGGCGGAGAGGAAATACACTGCTGTGTAACCTCCGTGTTTTTCTCTCACTATTCATTTCATTTCATGCCTCTGAATTAATGCTCAACTGAAAAAAAACATACAATTACTTACCAAGAGAAACCATCCTTGAGACTCGTCAAGAAAGGTCTGTTTTTGCACGAGGGCGGGGACGGTATTTAAATCGGAAGCAGTCTGCGGGCAGCAGCTGCAGCAAGAGCACAGATAGCAGCTCAGAACCGAGTAGAGCGGAGAGGGGGTGGGGCGTGATCGCAGCCGTCTCTGCGGGAAGAGCTTTGCTACAGTATTAGATACTTTGCTCCGGCAGTGAGTCAGCAGCCTAGCAGAGAAGCTAAAAACACCGAGGGTGAAGAATACAATCCCAAACAGCTGGAGTCTCTCGGGACCTGGCCACCCCTCCCCCACAGTGTCTCAGCCCGCTCGGATCTCAGAGCGCTCGGATCTCAGCGCGCAGGCGCCATAGCACAGTAGGACCCGTGCCTCACGAATACCCTGCCCCTCCCCCAAAGAAAGCAGCCTCCATTCAAGGGTTTTTTTTCCTTCTGTTTCTTTGATAGTTTGTCTTTGATAATTAGACAGAATGAGCAAGAAACTGAAAAAGAATTTAACCCTGGACAGCTTTTATACAGATAAAGAGCAGACTCCAAATCCTGAGGAGACTAAAAACAAACAGTCCCCAGGTGAATCCCCAAAGGAGGAGATCATATGTTCCTCAGCACAGATGAATCTCATGGAGGAAATTAAAAAGGCTCTCACAAGGGAGCTAGAAGAAAAATGGGAAAAGGAGAGGGAGGCTTGGCAAAAGGAGAGGGAGGCTCTGCAAAAGGAGAGGGAGGCTTGGCAAAAGAGCCTGGAGAAGTCAGTTAAAGAGAGAGTGGATAAAGAAACCAAATCCTTGAAAAATAGGATTGGTGAACTGGAAAACAAAATTGGCGAAATGGAAAAAAATTCCACAGAACAAAAGAACTCAATTGGACAATTAGAAAAAGATCTTAAAAAAGTGAGTGAAGAAAATATCTCACTGAAAATCAGGGTTGAACAATTGGAATTGAATGACTCGAGGAGACAAGAAGAATCAGTCAAGCAAATCCAAAAAAAATCAAACAATGGAAAAGAATGTGAAATACCTTCTGGGGAAGACAACAGACCTGGAAAACAGATCCAGGAGAGACAACCTGAGAATCATCGGACTTCCAGAAAAGTATGATGAAAAAAAGAGCCTGGACACTATTTTCCAGGAAATTATCAAAGAGAACTGCCCAGAAGTCATAGAAACAGAAGGTAAAATAGACATTGAAAGAATTCATCGATCCCCTACTGAAAGGGATCCTAAAATCAAAACACCAAGGAATATAGTGGCCAAATGCCAGAACCCTCAGGCAAAGGAAAAAATACTGCAAGCGGCTAGAAAAACCCAATTCAAGTATCAAGGAGCCACAATAAGGATCACCCAGGATCTGGCAGCATCCACATTAAAGGATCGAAGGGCCTGGAATATGATATTCCGAAAGGCTAAGGAACTTGGTATGCAACCAAAAATAACTTACCCAGCGAGATTGAGCATCTTTTTCCAGGGAAGAAGATGGACATTCAATGAAATAAGCGAATTTCATCTATTTCTGATGAAAAAGCCAGAACTTAACAAAAAATTTGATCTACAAGCACAGAACTCAAGAGAAATCTAAAAAGGTAAAGATTAATCTTGGGAACTATATTTTGGCTATATAGATGTATAAAGAATACATGTATACCTTGTTCTAGAAACTAGATGTGGAAAGGACAGTGTACCAGAATAAAGGGAAAGTGGGGGTACTACATTTCATGAAGAGGCAAAGAAAACCTAGTATATCTGAGAGAAAGAATGGAGAGGGATGAATATAGTGAGTATTTTACTGCTTTCAGAATTGGCATTAAGAGAAGAATTTTAGACATATTCAATCTATGGTGAAACTTCTCCCACCTCATTGAAAAGTGAGAAGGGAAAAGTGAAAAAGGAAGGAATAAGCTAAGTGGAAGGGAATACAGTAACTGGGAGGGAAAGGGGCAAGTTAGGGGGGGAACTCTAAAGGGGGAAGAGGGATACTAAAAAAGGGAGGGCTGTGAGAAGCAAGGGGTACTCACAAGCTTAATACTGGGAAGGGGGGTAAGGGAGTAAGAAGGGAGAAAAGCATAAACCGGGGTTAACAAGATGGCAAGTAATACAGAATTGGTCATTTTAACCATAAATGTGAACGGGGTAAACTCCTCTATAAAGAGGAAGCGGTTAGCAGAATGGATTAAAAGCCAGAATCCTACAATATGTTGTTTACAGGAAACACACCTGAAGCGGGGTGATACATGCAGGTTAAAGGTAAAAGGTTGGAGCAAAACCTACTATGCTTCAGATGAAGCCAAAAAAGCAGGGGTAGCCATCCTGATCTCAGATCAAGCTAAAGCAAAAATTGATCTAATCAAAAGAGATAAGGAAGGGCACTATATCTTACTAAAGGGTAGAATGAATGATGAAGAAGTATCTATATTAAACATATATGCACCAAGTAGTGTAGCATCTAAATTCTTAAAAGAGAAATTAAGAGAGCTGCAAGAAGAAATAGACAGTAAAACTATAATATTGGGGGATCTCAACCTTGCATTCTCAGAATTAGATAAATCAAACCACAAAATAAATAAGAAAGAAGTCAAAGAGATAAATAGAATACTAGAAAAATTAGATATGATAGATCTCTGGAGAAAATGTAATGGGGACAGAAAGGAGTACACCTTCTTTTCAGCAGTTCATGGAACTTATACAAAAATTGACCATATATTAGGACATAAAAACCTCAAACTCAAATGCAGTAAGGCAGAAATAGTGAATGCATCCTTTTCAGACCATGATGCATTGAAAATTACATTCAATAAAAAGCCACAGGAAAGTAGACCAAAAAATAATTGGAAACTAAATAATCTCATACTAAAGAATGATTGGGTGAAACAGCAAATTATAGACATAATTAATAACTTCATCCAAGAAAACGATAATAATGAGACATCATACCAAAATGTATGGGATGCAGCCAAAGCGGTAATAAGGGGAAATCTCATATCTCTAGAGGCCTATTTGTATAAAATAGAGAAAGAGAAGGTCAATGAATTGGGCTTGCAACTAAAAATGCTAGAAAAGGAACAAATTAAAAACCCCCAATCAAACACTAAACTTGAAATTCAAAAAATAAAAGGAGAGATCAATAAAATTGAAAGTAAAAAAACTATTGAATTAATTAATAAAACTAAGAGTTGGTTCTATGAAAAAACCAACAAAATAGACAAACCCTTAGTAAATCTGATTAAAAAAAGGAAAGAGGAAAATCAAATAGTTAGTCTTAAAAATGAAAAGGGAGAACTCACCACTAACCAAGAGGAAATTAGAGCAATAATTAGGAGTTACTTTGCCCAACTTTACGCCAATAAATTCGACAACTTAAATAAAATAGAAGAATACCTCCAAAAATATAACTTGCCTAAACTAACAGAGGAAGAAGTAAATATCCTAAACACTCCTATCTCAGAAAAAGAAATAGAACAAACTATTAATCAACTCCCTAAGAAAAAAACCCCAGGACCAGATGGATTTACATCTGAATTCTATCAAACATTTAAAGATCAATTAACTCCAATGCTAAATAAACTATTTGAAGAAGTAGGGATTGAAGGAGTCCTACCAAACTCCTTTTATGACACAGATATGGTACTGATACCTAAACCAGGTAGGCTGAAAACAGAGAAAGAAAATTATAGACCAATCTCCCTAATGAATATTGATGCTAAAATCTTAAATAAAATATTAGCGAAAAGATTACAGAAAATCATCCCCAGGATAATACACTATGACCAAGTAGGATTTATACCAGGAATGCAGGGCTGGTTCAATATTAGGAAAACTATTAACATAATTGACTATATCACCAACCAACCAAACAAAAACCATATGATCATCTCAATAGATGCAGAAAAAGCATTTGATAAAATCCAACAGCCATTCCTAATAAAAACACTTGAGAGCATAGGAATAAATGGACTTTTCCTTAAAATAGTTAGGGGCATATATTTTAAACCTTCAGTAAGCATCATATGCAATGGGGAAAAACTAGAACCTTTCCCAGTAAGATCTGGAGTGAAACAAGGCTGCCCACTATCACCATTATTATTCAATATTGTATTAGAAACACTAGCCTCGGCAATAAGAGTCGAGAAAGCTATTAAAGGAATTAGAGTAGGCAATGAGGAAACCAAACTATCACTCTGTGCAGATGATATGATGGTATACCTAGAAAACCCCAGAGATTCTACTAAAAAGCTATTAGAAATAATTCACAATTTTAGCAAAGTAGCAGGATACAAAATAAATCCCCATAAATCCTCAGCATTCTTATACACCACCAACAAAATCCAAGAGCAAGAGATACAAAGAGAAATTCCATTCAAAATAACTGTTGATAGCATAAAATATTTGGGAATCTACCTACCAAAGGAAAGTCAGGAATTATATGAGCAAAATTACAAAAAAGTTTTCACACAAATAAAGTCAGACTTAAATAATTGGAAAAATATTAAGTGCTCTTGGATAGGCCGAGCGAATATAATAAAGATGACAATACTCCCTAAACTAATCTATTCATTTAGTGCTATACCAATCAGACTTCCAAGAAAACATTTTAATGATTTAGAAAAAATAACAACAAAATTCATATGGAACAATAAAAAGTCGAGAATCTCAAGGGACTTAATGAAAAAAAAATCAAATGAAGGTGGCCTAGCTGTACCTGATCTAAAATTATATTATAAAGCAGCAGTCACCAAAACCATTTGGTATTGGCTTAGAAATAGATTAGTTGATCAGTGGAAAAGGTTAGGTTCACAAGACAGAATAGTCAACTATAGCAATCTAGTGTTTGACAAACCCAAAGATTCTAAATTTTGGGATAAGATTTCATTATTTGATAAAAACTGCTGGGATAACTGGAAATTAGTATGGCAGAAATTAGGCAAGGACCCACACTTAACACCACATACCAAGATAAGATCAAAATGGGTCCATGACCTAGGCATAAAGAACGAGATTATAAATAAATTAGAGGAACATAGGATAGTTTATCTCTCAGACTTGTGGAGGAGAAAGAAATTTGTGACCAAAGATGAACTAGAGACCATTACCGATCACAAAATAGAAAATTTTGATTATATCAAATTAAAAAGCCTTTGTACAAACAGAACGAATGCAAACAAGATTAGTAGGGAAGCAACAAACTGGGAAAACATCTTTACAATTAAAGGTTCTGATAAAGGCCTCATTTCCAAAATATATAGAGAACTGACTCAAATTTATAAAAAATCAAGCCATTTTCCAATTGATAAATGGTCAAAGGATATGAACAGACAATTTTCAGATGAAGAAATTGAAACTATTACCACTCACATGAAAGAGTGTTCCAAATCACTATTGATCAGAGAAATGCAAATTAAGACAACTCTGAGATATCACTACACACCTGTCAGATTGGCTAAGATGACAGAAAAAAATAATTATGAATGTTGGAGGGGATGCGGAAAAACGGGGACACTGATGCATTGTTGGTGGAGTTGTGAACGAATCCAGCCATTCTGGAGAGCAATCTGGAATTATGCCCAAAAAGTTATAAAACTGTGCATACCCTTTGATCCAGCAGTGTTTCTATTGGGCTTATACCCCAAAGAGATACTAAAAAAGGGAAAGGGACCTGTATGTGCCAAAATGTTTGTAGCAGCCCTGTTTGTAGTGGCTAGAAACTGGAAAATGAATGGATGTCCATCAATTGGAGAATGGCTGGGTAAATTGTGGTATATGAATGTTATGGAATATTATTGCTCTGTAAGGAATGACCAGCAGGATGAATACAGAGAGGCTTGGAGAGACCTACACGGACTGATGCTAAGTGAGATGAGCAGAACCAGGAGATCATTATACACTTCCACAACGATATTGTATGAGGATGTATTCTGATGGAAGTGGATTTCTCTGACAAAGAGACTTAACTGAGTTTCATTGGATAAATGATGGACAGAAACAGCTACACCCAAAGAACGATGTACTTTGGAAATGAATGTGAACTATTTGATTTTTGATTTTCTTCCTGAGTTATTTTTACCTTCTGAATCCAATTCTCCCTGTGCAGCAGGAGAACTGTTCGGTTCTGCAAATATGTATTGTATCTAGGATATACTGCAACATATTTAACATATATAGGACTGCTTGCCATCTTGGGGGGGGGGGGGAGGGAAGGAGGGGAAAAAATGAAACATAAGTGATTGCAAGGGATAATGCTGTGTAAAAATTATCCTGGCATGGATTCTGTCAATACAAAGCTATTATTAAATAAAATTAAATTTAAAAAAAAAACAACTAAATATTATAATATTCCCTTTTTGAGACAAATTAAATGAGATTAAGGTTCAAACAATACTCATGCCTCTTCCTTCTTTCCCTCAACTATAATAGGTCCTTTTTGCCTCTTCATGTACTGTTATTTATCCCATTTTATCTCCCCTTTTCTCTTCTTCCAGTATCCCTTTCCATTCTAGTTTTTTTTTATTTTATCACAATATTATTATACCTATCCACGCTAAATATACCCCTAACAAAAATACAATTCTCAAGAATTACACATACCGTTTTAACCTTTAAAAAAGTTTTTTCTTCCCTTTTTACCTTCTTATGCTTTTTTTTTAAGTTCTGTATCTGAAAATCAGATTTTCTATTCAGCTCTGGTCTTTTCATCAAAAATAATTGAAAATGCCCTATTTCATTGAATGTCCATCTTTTCCACTGAAAGATAGTTCTTAGTTTTACTGAGTAGTTGATTCTTGGCTGAAATACAATCTCCTTTGCCCTCTAGAATATCATATTCCAGGCCTTTTGTTATTTTAAAATGGAAGCTGCTAGGACTTAGATAATCCTGATTGTAGCTCCTCTATATTTGAATCATTTCTTTCTGGAGGGTTGCAGTATTTTCTCCTTGATTGCATAATTCTGGAATTTAGCTATTATGTTTCTTGGAGTTTTCATTTTGAGATCTCTTTCAGGAGGTGATCAGTGGATTCTTTCAATGGCTATTTAACCCTCTAGTTCTAAGAAATCAAGGCAGTTTTCCTTGATGATTTCTTGAAAGATATTGTCTAGGCTCTTTCCTCTGGATTGGTTTTCCAAATCAGTTATTTTTCCAATGAGGAATTTTACATTTTCTTCTATGTTTTCTTTTTTGTTGTTGTTTGTTTTGTTTGACTGATTTTTGATGTCTCATTACTTTCCATTCACTTCCATTTGTTAAACTCTAATTTTTAGTTAATTATTTTCTTCAGTTAACTTTTTGACCTTCTTTTGCATTGGGCTAAGTAAACTTTTAAATCTGTCTTGTCCACTGAATTTTTTTTTTTTTGTATTTCACAAATTTTGTTTTTCAAGAAGTTGTTCTCTTTCTTTATTTTGCCAAATATATTTTTTAAGAACTGGTTTTATTCAGTATTTTTTTTCCCATTTCACCAAATGTATTTTTTAAGAAGTTCTTTTCTGCAAACATTTTCAGTGTTGCCTTTTCCAAACTCTCCTGCAAAGCTCTCATTTTCTTTCCCCATTTTTATCCTAATTCTCTTTTAAAAACCCTTTTGAATTCTTCCAAGAGAGTCTTTTGAATTGGAGACCAATTCATATCTCCCTTTAAGATTTCATCTAGAGGCATTTTATCTTTACTGTCCTCAAGGTTTAAGGTCTGTTATCCCCTGTCTTCATAGTAACTCCAAGTTCTTTTTGCTTTTTTGCTGTTTTTAAAAGGTTGAGATCTGCTCCTAGGGCAAAGGGAAGAATGTCCCAATCTTACTTTACAAGACAACAGGGGTTTTACATTGCCCTGGAGCTGGTGCTGCCAGCTTCCCCCTCTCCCCCATGTCATGCCTGCCAAGTTCTGCTTGTTATGCTGAGATTCAGGAACTCACTATTTGCCTTCTGTAGTTGCATCACCTAGTCTGCTGAACCAGGACAATAACCAATGCTTCTGTATTGTGACTAAGAATCTCCCACTAGATTCCCTGTATGGGCCCTCTCCATCTTAGGCCTCTGCACTGCACCTGAACTAAACGGTGTCCTTCCCCCTACCCCACACTACCCAAATGAGACAAACCTTCCCTGAAGAGTTTCTGAGATATCTTCTGCTCAAAATTTTTATACTCCAAATTTTTGTGGATTCCATCATTCCAAAATCCATTCAGAGGCTTGATCTGATGTTCAATTTGAGGCAAGCCAGGAAGAGCTCAGGCAAAGTTCTGTCTACTCTCCACCATCTTGGTTTTGCCAAAGAATTTGAATCTTAAAAGGATATCCATCAATTGGAAAAAGGCTGAAGTTATAGTACATAAATATGACAATGCTATTGTGTTATATATACATAAGAAAAGAAAGAGGTTATTCATAACAGAAATGAAAATCCCATTCCAAGTAACTACAAAATGTATAAAATACTTCAGGATCAAACTATCAAAGCACACAAAAGATTTGTAATAATTCACAAACTGTTAAATTAAAAAAAAAGTACTCAGTGTTCATATCTGGGCCAAAGAAATATTACATAATAAAAAGGAGAATTAAGTAAAGTTACTATTTTTGAGGTTCCACTACTCAAATGATCAAAGCCATACTTTATAGAACTTGATTAAATGTAATTTGTAAAAATTAAAAAAAAATAGAACACCAGGGGAAAATGCAAAGTGACAAGGGAAAAGGAAAAAAGGAAACTTCCAGCCTTCAAACAGTATTATTAAGAAGCAGTCATAAGAAAAATGCACCAGTGCCAGATTTACAAATTCTATCAAACTTTTGAAGATCAACTAATACCAATATTAAATAAATGATTTATAGTAATAGGAAAATAAGTGATCACAAAATAAACATAATATATCAGGATACCCAAACCAGGATACCTAAAACAGAGAAAGAAAATTATAGTCAAATTCCATTAATTAATATGGATGCTAAATATCTAAGTAAAATGCTAAATATGTTACAAAGATTGTACATTATGATCAAGTGAGACTTATGCTGGTAATGCAAGAATATAAGGTTTAACATAAGGAAAACTATTAACATAATTGATTATATAAATAATAAAAGTTTAAAATGATTATTTTAGAAGATGCAAAAAAAAGCTTTTCAATACTAATTGTCACTAAAAACACTTGAAAATATTGGTATAAATAGATGTTTCCTTAAATTGATTAAATGATCAACAAGCATTATTTGTAATGGGGATAAATTAGAAAATCTTACAAAAGATACAGAAATATGTGAAACACATATGCCCACAATTACCAATATCATTCAACAATGTATTGGAAATCCTAGTAGTAGCAATGAGAAGAAAAATAAATGGAATCATAACAGGAAATGTAATAATAAAACTATCTTCCCCCCCAAAAAAATTTATTTTATATAAAGAAACAAAATTTAAGAAAAGGAAAAACAGAAAAGGAATACAAAACAAAATGAAACAAAACAAAAAAGAACATTGTCATGTGCCCAAAAGAACATCAGGGAGGATTCAGAACAAATAACAATACCAGTTAAAGAAAGCATAAATATTAGTAGAAGAAATTATATTCATGAGTGTCCATCTTTTCTTCACTGCCTTATAAATAATTCTTTTGCTGTCTGCTGTGCACCTTTTTTACTTTATTCTTGTTTCCCCTTTCATCCCCCTATCCAGCCCCAGGCAAGCTATAGTTAAGAAAGGATATATTTCTATATACATCTGTAGATATATGCATACACATACATACACATACATACATACTCCCAAATATAAACATATACATATCTATCCTATCCTTGATGACTTTTTGCTTTAATTCTTCTCCTAACTTGCCTTGATATTACTTAACTTCCCCTAGCTCATGGATCCTTCCCTTGTTTTCTTCCCTCTTTGCTTCTATGTCTGCCCATTTCCTTCCTCTTTATTTCTTTATGGATTTAGGAGCATTGCCTATTTAACCTGTTCCTGATATGAGTAGGTTTTCAGAACTACAAGGCCTCCTCCCCTCTTTAATTCACATAGGTGTGTATTCTTCCTCTGTATCTTATTTGTGTGCTAAAATTACTATTTTTACCTTAACTCTGCCCAAGTCTTTCTTTTAAGCAGTCATATTGTTGTTGGGTTTTTTGTTGTTGTTGGTGGTGGTGTTGCTTTTAATAATTATAACTTTTTATTGATAGTACTTATGCATGGGTAATTTTTTACATTATCCTTTGCACTCACTTCTGTTCTGATTTTTCCTTTCCCTCCCTCCATACTCACCCCTAGATGGCAAGCAGTCTTATACATGTTAAATATGTTATAGTATATCCTAAATACAATATATTGCAGAACTGAACATTTCTTTTATTACACAAGAAGAATTGGATTCAGAAGGTAAAAATAACTTGGGGAAAAAAAAAACAAAAATGCAAACAGTTTACACTCATTTCCCAGTGTTCCTTTTCTGGATGTAGCTGATTCTGCCCATCATTGTTCTTTTTTTTTTTTAATTTTTATTTAATAATTACTTTATATTGACAGAATCCATGCCAGGGTAATTTTTTTTTTACAACATTATCCTTTGCACTCGTTTCTCTTCCAATTTTTTTCCCCTCCCTCCCTCCATCCCCTCCCCTAGATGGCAAGCAGTCCTTTATATGTTGGATATGTTGCAGTATATCCTAGATACAATATATGTTTGCAGAACCGAACAGTTCTCTTGTTGCACAGGGAGAATTGGATTCAGAAGGTATAAATAACCCGGGAAGAAAAACAAAATTGCAGATAGTTCACATTCGTTTCCCAGTGTTCTTTCTTTGGGTGTAGCTGCTTTTGTCCATCGTTTATCAATTGAAACTCAGTTAGGTCTCTTTGTCAAAGAGATCCACTTCCATCAAAATATGTCCTCATACAATATCGTTGTCGAAGTGTATAATGATCTCCTGATTCTGCTCATTTCACTTAGCATCAGTTCATGTAAGTCTCGCCAGTCCTCTCTGTATTCATCCTGCTGGTCATTTCTTACAGAAAAATAATATTCCATAACATTCATATACCACAATTTACCCAGCCATTCTCCAATTGATGGGCATCCATTCATTTTCCAGTTTCTAGCCACTACAAATAGGGCTGCTACAAACATTTTGGCACATACAGGTCCCTTTCCCTTCTTTAGTATTTCTTTGGGATATAAGCCCAATAGAAACACACAATTTGATAATTTTTTGGGCATAATTCCAGATTGCTCTCCAGAATGGTTGGATTCGTTCACAACTCCACCAACAATGCATTAGTGTCCCAGTTTTCCCGCATCCCCTCCAACATTCATCATTATTTTTTCCTGTCATCTTAGCCAATCTGACAGGTGTGTAGTGGTATCTCAGAGTTGTCTAAATTTGCATTTCTCTGATCAATAATGATTTGGAACACTTTCATATGAGTGGTAATAGTTTCAATTTCATCCTCTGAAAATTGTCTGTTCATATCCTTTGACCATTTATCAATTGGAGAATGGCTTGATTTTTTATAAATTTGAGTCAGTTCTCTATATATTTTGGAAATGAGGCCTTTATCTGAACCTTTAACTGTGAAGATGTTTTCCCAGTTTGTTGCTTCCCTTCTAATCTTGTTTGCATTAGTTTTGTTTGTACAAAGGCTTTTTAATTTGATGTAATCAAAATTTTCTATTTTGTGATCAGTAATGGTCTCTAGTTCATCTTTGGTCACAAATTTCTTTCTCCTCCACAAGTCTGAGAGATAAACTATTCTATGTTCCTCTAATTTATTTATAATCTCGTTCTTTATGCCTAGGTCATGGACCCATTTTGATCTTATCTTGGTATATGGTGTTAAGTGTGGGTCCATGCCTAATTTCTGCCATACTAATTTCCAATTATCCAGCAGTTTTTATCAAATAATGAATTCTTTTCCCAGAAGTTAGGGGCTTTGGGTTTGTCAAACACTAGATTGCTATAGTTGACTATTCTGTCTTGTGCACCTAACCTTTTCCACTGATCCACTAATCTATTTCTTAGCCAATACCAAATGGTTTTGGTGACTGCTGCTTTATAATATAATTTTAGATCAGGTACAGCTAGGCCACCTTCATTTGATTTTTTTTCATTAATTCCCTTGAGATTCTCGACATTATTTGTTCCATATGAATTTTGTTGTTATTTTTTCTAGATCACTGAAATATTTTCTTGGAAGTCTGATTGGTATAGCACTAAATAAATAGATTAGTTTAGGGAATATTGTCATCTTTATTATGTTCGCTCGGCCGATCCAAGAGCACTTAATATTTTTCCAATTATTAAAGTCTGACTTTATTTGTGTGGAGACTTTTTTATAATTTTTCTCAAATAACTCCTGACTTTCCTTTGGTAGATAGATTCCCAAATATTTTATGGTATCAACAGTTATTCTGAATGGAATTTCTCTTTGTATCTCTTGCTGTTGAGTTTTGTTGGAGATGTATAAAAATGCTGAGGATTTATGGGGATTTATTTTGTAGCCAGCTACTTTGCTAAAATTATGAATTATTTCTAATAGCTTTTTAGTAGAATCTCTGGGGTTCTCTAGGTATACCATCATATCATCTGCAAAGAGTGATAGTTTGGTTTCCTCATTGCCTACTCTAATTCCTTTAATATCTTTCTCGACTCTTATTGCCGAGGCTAGTGTTTCTAATACGATATTAAATAATAATGGTGATAGTGGGCAACCTTGCTTCACTCCAGATCTTACTGGGAAAGGTTCCAGTTTTTCCCCATTGCATATGATGCTTACTGATGGTTTTAAATATATGCTCCTGACTATTTTAAGGAAAAGTCCATTTATTCCTATGCTCTCAAGTGTTTTTATTAGGAATGGATGTTGGATTTTATCAAATGCTTTTTCTGCATCTATTGAGATGATCATATGGTTTTTGTTTGTTTGGTTATTGATATAGTCAATTATGCTAATAGTTTTCCTAATATTGAACCAGCCCTGCATTCCTGGTATAAATCCTACTTGGTCATAGTGTATTATCCTGGTGACGATTTTCTGTAATCTTTTTGCTGATATTTTATTTAAGATTTTAGCATCAATATTCATTAGGGAGATTGGTCTATAGTTTTCTTTCTCTGTTTTCAGCCTACCTGGTTTAGGTATCAGTACCATATCTGTGTCATAAAAGGAGTTTGGTAGGACTCCTTCAATCCCTATTTTTTCAAATAGTTTATTTAGCATTGGAGTTAATTGTTCTTTAAATGTTTGGTAGAATTCACATGTAAATCCATCTGGTCCTGGGGATTTTTTCTTAGGGAGTTGATTGATAGTTTGTTCTATTTCTTTTTCTGAGATGGGACTGTTTAGGATATTTACCTCTTCCTCTGTTAGTTTGGGCAAGCTATATTTTTGGAGGTATTCTTCTATTTCATTTAAGTTGTCGAATTTATTGGCATAAAGTTGGGCAAAGTAACTCCTAATTATTGCTCTAATTTCCTCTTCGTTACTGGCGAGTTCTCCCTTTTCATTTTTAAGACTAACTATTTGATTTTCCTCTTTCCTTTTTTTAAATCAGATTTACTAAGGGTTTGTCTATTTTGTTGGTTTTTTCATAGAACCAACTCTTAGTTTTATTAATTAATTCAATAGTTTTTTTACTTTCAATTTTATTGATCTCTCCTTTTATTTTTAGAATTTCAAGTTTAGTGTTTGACTGGGGGTTTTTAATTTGTTCCTTTTCTAGCATTTTTAGTTGCAAGCCCAATTCATTGACCTTCTCTTTCTCTAATTTATACAAATAGGCCTCTAGAGATATGAAATTTCCCCTTATTACCGCTTTGGCTGCATCCCATACATTTTGGTATGATATCTCATTATTATCGTTTTCTTGGGTGAAGTTATTAATTATGTCTATGATTTGCTGTTTCACCCAATCATTCTTTAGTATGAGATTATTTAGTTTCCAATTATTTTTTGGTCTACTTCCCCCTGGCTTTTTGTTGAATGTAATTTTCATTGCATCGTGGTCTGAAAAGGATGCATTTACTATTTCTGCCTTACTGCATTTGAGTTTGAGGTTTTTATGTCCTAATATATGGTCAATTTTTGTATAGGTTCCATGAACTGCTGAAAAGAAAGTGTATTCCTTTCTGTCTCCATTACATTTTCTCCAGAGATCTATCATATCTAACTTTTCTAGTATTCTATTTACCTCTTTGACTTCTTTCTTATTTATTTTGTGGTTTGATTTATCTAATTCTGAGAGTGCAAGGTTGAGATCTCCCACTATTATAGTTTTACTGTCTATTTCTTCTTGCAGCTTTCTTAATTTCTCTTTTAAGAATTTAGATGCTACCCCACTTGGTGCATATATGTTTAATATAGATAGTGCTTCATTATCCATGCTACCCTTTAGCAAGATATAGTGCCCTTCCTTATCTCTTTTAATTAAATCAATTTTTGCTTTAGCTTGATCTGAGATCAGGATGGCTACCCCTGCTTTTTTGACTTCACCTGAAGCATAGTAGATTTTGCTCCAACCTTTTACCTTTAACCTGCATGTATCTCCCCGCTTCAGGTGTGTTTCCTGTAAACAACATATTGTAGGATTCTGGCTTTTAATCCATTCTGCTAACCGCTTCCTCTTTATGGGGGAGTTTACCCCGTTCACGTTTATGGTTAGAATGACCAATTCTGTATTACTTGCCATCTTGTTAACCCCGGTTTATGCTTTTCTCCCTTCTTTCCCCTTTCCCCCCTTCCCAGTATTAAGCTTGTGAGCACCACTTGCTTCTTACAGCTCTCCCTTTTTAGTATCCCTCCCCCTGCCTTAGAGTTCCTCCCCCTATCTTACCCCTTTCCCTCCCAGTTGCCGTATTCCCTTCCTCTTAGCTTATTCCTTCCCTTTTCACTTTTCCCTTCTCACTTTTCAATGAGGTGGGAGAAGTTTCACCATAGATTGAATATGTCTTAAGATTTTTCACTTAAAGCCAATTCTGAAGGCAGTAAGATACCCACTATATTCATCTCCCTCCATTCTTTCTCTCAGATATAATAGGTTTCCTATGCCTCTTCATGAGATGTACTACCCCCACTTTACCCTTTTTCTGGTACAATGTCCTTTCCACATCAATTTCTAGAACAAGGTATACATGTATTCTTTATACATCTATATAGTCAAAATATAGTTCCCAAGATTAATCTTTACCTTTTTAGATTTCTCTTGAGTTCTATATTTGTAGATCAAACTTTTTGTTAAGTTCTGGCTTTTTCATCAGAAATAGATGAAATTCGCTTACTTCGTTGAATGTCCATCTTCTTCCCTGGAAAAAGATGCTCATTCTTGCTGGGTAAGTTATTTTTGGTTGCATACCAAGTTCCTTAGCCTTTCAGAATATCATATTCCAGGCCCTTCGATCTTTTAATGTGGATGCTGCCAGATCCTGGGTGATCCTTATTGTGGCTCCTTGATACTTGAATTGGGTTTTTCTAGCCGCTTGCAATATTTTTTCCTTCATCTGAGGGTTCTGGCATTTGGCCACTATATTCCTTGGTGTTTTGATTTTAGGATCCCTTTCAGTGGATGATCGATGAATCCTTTCAATGTTTATTTTTTCCTCTGTTCCTATGACTTCTGGGCAGTTCTCTTTGATAATTTCCTGGAAAATAGTGTCCAGGCTCTTTTTTTCATCATGTTTTTCTGGAAGTCCAATGATTCTCAGATTGTCTCTCCTGGATCTGTTTTCCAGGTCTGTTGTCTTCCCCAGAAGGTATTTCACATTCTTTTTCATTGTTTGATTTTTTTGGATTTGCTTGACTGATTCTTCTTGTCTCCTCGAGTCATTCAATTCCAATTGTTCAATTCTGATTTTCAGTGAAGTATTTTCTTCACTCACTTTTTAAAAATCTTTTTCTAATTGTCCCATTGAGTTCTTTTGTTCTGTGGAATTTTTTTCCATTTCGCCAATTTTGTTTTCCAGTTCACCAATCCTATTTTTCAAGGATTTTACTTCTTTATCCACTCTCTCTTTAACTGACTTCTCCAGGCTCTTTTGCAAGCCTCCCTCTCCTTTTCCCATTTTTCTTCTAGCTCCCTTGTGAGAGCCTTTTTAATTACTTCTATGAGGTTCATCTGTGCTGAGGAACAGATGGTCTCCTCCTTTGGGGATTCACCTGGGGACTGTCTGTTTTTAGTCTCCTCAGGATTTAGAGTCTGCTCTCTATCTGTATAGAAGCTGTCAAGGGTTAAAGTCCTCTTCAGTTTCTTGCTCATTCTGTCTAATAATCAAAGACAAACTAGCAAAGAAAAACAGAAAAAACTGGAGTCTTTCTTTGGGGGAGGGGCTGGGTGTGTTACCGAGCTTCCTCTACAGACTGGGGGGGGGGGGGCAGCAGTGAGGCACTAGCCCGACTGTGCTGCACCTGCGCTCCAAGATCCCAGAGCGTGCTGAGTCACTGTGGAGGGGGAAAGGGGGGGGGGGAGGGGGCGGCCAGGTCCCTAGAGACTCCAGCTGTTTGGGGTTGTATTCTTCAGCCCCGGTGTTTTTAGCTTCTCTGCTGGGCTGCTGACTTGCTGCCGGAGGAAAGTATCAAACCTGTAGTGAAGCTCTCCCCGCAGAGATGGCTGCGATCACTCCCCACCCCCTCTCCAGTCTGCTCCCGTGCTCTCACTGCCGCTGCCCGCCGCCTGCGCCCTATCTAAAACCGTCCCCACCCTCCAGTAAAGACAGACCTTTCTTGGCGAATCTCAAGGATGGCTTCTCTTGGTAACTATTTGTGGGTTTTTTTTCAGTCAAGCATTAATTCAGAGGCTTGTAATGAAATGGATAGTGAGAGAAAGCGTGGAGCTTACACAGCTATGTGCCTCCTCTCCACCATCTTAACCGGAAGACCTGCCTATCATTGTTCAATTGGAACTGAATTAGATCTTCTCTTTGTCAAAGATATCCATTTCCATCAGAATACATCCTCATAACAGTATTGTTGTTGAAGTGTATAATGATCTTCTGGTTCGATTAGTCATATTGTTGATATCAATCTTAAACATATGCTATAAATTTCCCATGTAAATAAACATAAATAATTTATCCATGTGGCATTCCTTGAAATTACTTTTTGGTATTGGCCCTTATATATTAACTTTTCTTTTAAGTTAGGGTTTGGTTTATACAAAGTCCTGAAAATCTTCAAGTTCATTGAATATCCATTTTTTCTTATTATTATAGATTATTTTGTTGGATATGATATTTTTGACCAAAGGCCTAATTCTTTTGATTATTGATAGATATAATTCCAGGACCTGTGATCTTTTATTGTGGCTGTTGATAACTCCTGTACAATTCTAATTGTAGATTCAGTTTACTTGAATTGTTTTTTTCTTGTTTTTTTTGCAAAATGTTCTCTTTGATCTAGGGATTTAAAAATTTGACCATAATTTTCTACATATTTTTCAGAAAGTATCTCATTGGCGGATTTTTTCTGTTTCTACTTTTCCTTCATGTTCTATCACTCCAGTGCAATTTTCTTGGATTATTTCTTGCATTATTATGTCAAGGTCCTTTTTTTGGCCACAATTTTCAGGCACTCCAATTATTCTCATATATATATATATGAGATATATATATCTGTTCTTCAAATCAATCATTTTTCTTATAAGAAATTTCACATTTTGTTCTATTTTTAAAAATTCTTTATCATTTATTTTGTTATTTCTTGGTTTCTCATAGCTTTACTGGCTTCTCACAGTGCTATTTGTGTTATTCCACAAAAAGCATGCTGCACAAGAAAAATTAGATCAAAAAGGAAAAAAAAATGAGAAAGAAAACAAAATGCAAGCAAACAACAACAAAAAGAGTGGCAATACTATGTTGTGGTCCACATTCAGTTCCCACTGTCCTCGATCTGGGTGCAGATGGTTTTCTTCATCACAAGACTATTGGAAATGGTCTGAATCACTTCATTGTTTGTGAAAGTCATGACCATCAGAATTGATCATCATATCATCTTGCTGTTGCTGTGCACAATGATCTCCCAGTTCTGCTTACTTCACTTAGCATTAGTTCACATAAGTCTCTTCAGGCTTCTCTGAAATCAACCTGCTGATTATTTCTTATAGAATAATATACCACAACATTCATATACCATAACTTATTCAGTCATTCTCCAATTGATGGACATCCTCTCAGTTATGATTTCCCAGTTCATTGCTTCCCTTCTAATTTTGTCTGCATTGGTTTTGTTTGTACAAAAACTTTTTAACTTAATATAATCATAATTATTCACTTTGCATTCAATAATGTACTAAAGCTCTTTGACTGCAAATTCCTTCCTTCACCACAGATCTGAGAGGTAAACTATCCTTTGCTCTTCTAATGTGCTTAAAATATCACTCTTTATGTCTAAACCATGAACTCTTTTTGACCTTATCTTGGTCTACAGTATTAGGTGTGGATCAGTGCCTAGTTTCTGCCATACTAATTTCTAATTTTCCCAACAGTTTTTGTCAAATAGTGAGGTCTTATACCAAAAGCTGGGGTCTTTGGGTTTGTCAAACACTAGATTAAAATAGTCATTGACTATTTTGTCCTGTGAACCTAACCTATTCCACTGATTGACTATTCTATTTCTTAGCCAGTACCAAATGGTTTTGATGACCGCTGCTTTATAATATAGTTTTAGATCTGGTACAGCTAGGCCACCTTCATTTGTATTTTTTTCATTAATTCTCTTGAAATTCTTGACTTCTGTTCTTGTAGATGAACTATGTTATCATTTTTTCTAGCTCTGTGAAATAATTTCTTGGGAGTTTGGTATGGCCCTGAATAGATTAATTTAGGTAGTAGTGTCGTTTTTATGACATTAACTTGGCCTACCCATGAGCACTTGATATTTTTCCAAGAGATTATATCTTAAATTTATTTATGTGGAAAGTGTCTTATAATTATGTTTTTATAGTTCTTGACTTTGCCTTGGCAGGTAGACTCCCGAAACCTTAAATTATCTACAGTTATTTTAAATGGAATTTCTCTTTATATCTCACTGCCAGATTTTGTTGGTAATATATAAGAATGCTGATGATTTGTATGGATTTCTTTTGTATCCTGCAACTTTTTGAAAGTTGTGAATTGTTTCTAGTAGTTTTTAAGTTGGTTCTCTCCAATTCTAATTTTCAAAGTTATTTTCAACTTTAAGACAAAAGAGATTATCTTCTTTTCTAATGGTTAACTTTTTTTTTCATTATCTTGTTTTTCTTGGATGGTTTTTATTTTTACTTTTTTTTTTAAGTTTTTCTTCAAAGTCTCTCATTTGACTTCTAAATTCTTTTTTGAGTTCTTTGATAAATTCTCTCTAGACTGGGAGCAATTTCCCATTACTCTTTTGAGTAAAAGCTTTTTTTTTTTTTTTTTTTTTTTTTTTTTTACTGCAGTGTCCTCTTCTGAAGGTAACCCGTCTTCTCTGTTCCCATTACTATGGGAACTATGTTTCTATGGTGGGGTTCTTTCTTTTTTGCTGGTTCATTTTTTAATAAGAGGTTAAATTAGTATAAGCAACTCTAATTGTGGGGTGGGGCAATGGTGTCTGAAGCTTCCCTTCAGCTCTCCACTCTGACTAAGAACCCTAAACCAAGAGCTCCACCCTCTAGCCTGCTGCGTGGCCTGCAGCCAGCAGTATCCCTGCCCTCCTGCCTCTGCCCTCACAGGGTGCTGGTTCCTTCTCATCCAGGGCCGTGTTTCTGCAGCACAGATTGGCCTGGCTTTCCTAATTAGCTGAGGTTCATTCCCTTTTCCAGGACTGAGATCCTCACTTCGCAAGTAGTCTGGGAGGTGAAAACCTCTGAGGTTCCAGCTGAGCCTTACCCAGCCAATTCCAGGGCTCCTTCATTTGGTGTTTCAGGGGAGCTCACCCTAAAGTGTTTGCACTGCACACAGGTTAATCCTGCTCCCAGATCTTTCTTCAAATCTTCTTGGGTTGTATTTGGAGAACTACTATTCTTCCCCAAATCTTCTTGATTTTTCCCAAGTCTATATTTACCCCAAGGCATAAAATTGTTTTATTTGTGGGAGAAATAGAGACAGCTTGAAATTTACCAACCTATTTTGCTGTCTTCCCAGAATCCTTCCCAAAATTATCTCTTTTTGAAGGCAATATGATTTTTTGAAAGTCCCAAAGACTTAACTAAAAACTTAGTTGAAATTATTAATAATTTGAGCAAAGCAGCAGGATATAAATTCACATAGATCATCAACATTCTTATATATCACAAAGAAAACTCTGAAAGAAAAATTAACAAATGATATTCCACCTAAAATAACTTTAGACAGTGTGAAATACTTGGGAACATTTCTTCCAAAACAAAACCAAGACACATAAATAAAATTTTATATATAAATTTTTATACAAATAAAATCAGATTTAAATAATTGAAGAAATATTAGTTGTTTAGGAGTAGGCAGGGCCAATATAATAAATATGAAAAATCTACCTAAATTAATTTATATAGTCAATACCATTCTAATTACCAGAATTTATAATTTTATAGAATTACAGAATAATTTTTAATTACCAAAAGAAAATTATTGAATTAGGAAAAATAATAACAAAGTTCATTTGAAAGAACAAAAACTCAAGAATATTAAATAAACTAATGGGAAAATATAAAGAAAGGAGGTCTAGTAGAAATAGATCTTAAATTATATTATAAAATAATAATGACCCAAACTATTGGGCACTAAGAAATAGAAAAGTAGATCAATGGAACAGAATAAACATACAACTTACAGTAGCAAATAAACATATTAAACTTGTATTTGACAAGTATAAAAGACTTAAAATTTGGGGATAAAAATTCATTATTGGATAAAAAACATTGTTGGGAAAACTAGAAAGCATTGTGACAGAAACTGTGCATAGACCAATATCTTATACCACTTACCAAAATAAGGTTAAAATGAATACATAACCTAGAAATAAAGATACATTTATCTTTACAAGAAAATTAGAAGAACATAATTTACTTATCAGACTTATAGATCAATGAATAATTTATGAATAAAAAAAGGGATAGAGAACAGAGTAAGGTATAAAATGGATAATTTTACATTACATTTAAGAGGTTTTGTTCAAATAAAATAAATGAAGTAAAGATCAGAAAGAAGGGGAAATTTTATAGGCATTTTCTCAAATGAAGGTCTCATATCTCAAATATATTTTAAAAAAATCTTGCCAAATGTATGAGAATACAAATCATCCTACAATTGACTACAACAAATAATCAAAGGATATGAAAAATTAACTATCCAATGAAGAAATCAAAACAAATGAAACATATGAAAAAATGTTTTAAATCATTATTGATTAAAGAAATGCAAATTAAAACAACCTTGAGATATCATTTTTACACCTATCAGATTAACTAAAAGGATTGAAGGGAGAAGGAGCAGATATTGTAGGGGAGGTGTGATTTGACCCAACCATTCTGGAGAGCAATCTGCAATTGTGCCTCAAAAATAATTGAACTGCCTTATACCCTTTGACCAGAAATACTAGACCTATTTCCAAAAATGATTAGGGAAAAAAGAAAAAAACCTATATGTTCTAAAATGTTTATGCATTTTGACAGCAAGCACAGAGTTCTACACATAATGAGATTAATCAAAAGTTTATGAATTGTGAAATTGGATAGAAATAATATACAAAGAAAAAGATACCAAAACATTCTAAATCTTTGATTATGAACAAAGAGTTTACTAATCTTTCCATAATCCAACTCAGTCATTCTTAGTATAGTACAGGGACATCTGGTGGTCCCTGGGACTTTAAGGAGGTTAAAACTATTTTCATAGTAATGTTAAAATTTAAAGATTTTCCAATATAGTTAAAATAAATAGATATAACCACATAAACAAAACTCTTTGAGATATTCAATGATTTTTAAAAATTATATAAAGGGGTCCTAAAACCAAAGAGTTTGAGAATCTCTAATTGGAAAAGTGATCATTTTTTTAGACAAACAGGCCTCTTATTCTAAATTGCATTCTGAGGAACTTATTCTAAATAATCTTAAAAGCTCTTAAATATATACTTTTTATTCTTCTGAGTTTTTGTTTTTTGCTGCAAATCAATAGTTTCAAGAAGCAAGGATAGTTTTATATACTTGTTCAGATATTGGTTGTAACCTACTAATTGAATCACAGAAGCTCTTAGCTTATTTAAATGAAGGGAAAAAACAAACAAAAAACCTATGTTGATTAAAGAACTAAATTTTTTTGTGGCTTCAATAGACATCAAATGAGGAAAAAAGAAGGTTATTCAAAATGACTCCAATTTCCATTTTCATTTAGGATCCCAAAGGAACTTAATACACTTACCTTCAATTTGTTCTCTATACTGTCTTTTCACAAGAAAAGTACTGTTTTCAGATAAAAGGATTACAAAGGGACCCATGAAAAGGGCTGGACTTGGATTGAGAACTGGGTTCTCCTGCTCTTCACTCTACCATTGCCATGACATTTTAACAAATCACCTAACCTTCATGGATGTCAGTTTTCTAATTTGTCAAACGAAATGGTTGGATTAAATGACTTCTAAGTCTCTTTTAGTTATATATTTCTGTGATTCTAAAATCTATCCATTTGTCGTCTAAAATGATATATCACTATATGACTCCATGCAGAAGCATTCTTTCAGAGAATGTGCAAATGAATGAGTAGAATATTTTACTACAAAACTCTCATTTGAGCTTTTGACACTTTAAATTTCACCACCATGCCTTTGCTTACTTTTCATCCTGGAATTTCTCTCAAAAACGTGGGCTTTCTCACTCTGGAGGATCCCTCTATCATGCCAGTCCTTTTCTGCCACTGGTAAGTTCCTTTTGCAGCCTCCATTTTGGGGATCAATCTAAGCTAGCCATACTTTCTTTCTTCTCACAGTTATAATTTAACTTCTTTCTCTGAATTTCATCAATACCATCTATTCCCTCCCCTTGTCAGTTTTGTCTTCTTTTGTTAGTATATGAGCTTCTTAAGGCAGGATCTGTCTTTCTTTCTTATTTATATTTGTGTCTGAAGTGCTTAGCACCATTTCAGGGAAATAAGAAATTCCAGTTACCTTTCTGCTTGTAAGTCCAGATTCCCATTTTGGAAGTTTCATTACCAGGACTATAATGAAGCACAAAATCATTATGCAAAACAATATCTTAAGTCCAACTATATGGTGATAAAGTGATTTCTACTATCACTAATATAAGTCATATTCAAATTATATTATGTAAATATGTTCTTTTTGTTTGTTTATAGAGGAAGAAAATTGGTGAGCTAAACCTCTTCATTGAAAATAGAAGGCTTTAAAATTTTGTTATAGAATTAATTGTATTATGAGATTTTTCTTTTATTTATATTTTTTTCTGCATTTTTAGGTAGACTGAAAACCTGGCTTCTGTCACTACTGACCTTACCTTGACTCATGGAATTAAAATATTAAAGGATGGTCAAGGCCATTTTCTTTAATTGAAAGGATGTTGAGCTGACTGAAACCAATCTCATGGGATGTAAAAATTCACTTAAGGTCTTCAATATTCCTTAGTTAAGAAGCCAGAGGATAAATCTAAATCCCAGATTCCTTGGTGACATATATATCTTTTCCCTTGATCAGCCTATTTGTGAACCGCATAAATGTACTTTAATTTGCAACCTGACTTAGCTTAACTGTCAAGTTTGTTCGATAAGATTCATTTTCTTAGGAGATTTATGAATTAATGACTGTTCAAATACATTTTTTGACTTTTATTATATCAAAAGAAAATGTGCAATTATGAATCTATGCTTTCTTTAACTTTTATGTACTAAGAGGAATGTATAAGATTGCAATATAAAAAAGGACTATTTCTCTGACACATAATTTTTCCTATAAAAATCTTGTAGAATCTTAATGATTATTCAGGTTTTCTCTGAGGCCTGAATTCATGATCGAACATAATAATAAAAACTAGGTTTTTACCTTTATCATTTCTGCATCATAAATATGTTTTGGCAGCAGTTACTTACTACATAAGATCAAAAAGGAGATCTTTAAAATAATAGTTAAAAGGACTACAAAGAGATTAAAGAAAGAAACTATATTGTAAGCATCAACAATAATATTAGTTATTTTTAAAGTGGTAAATAAAGCTAAGAGAGTGGCATCAATTGAGGAAGTGCTGAAGTTGTTTAATTTATTTTTATGATATTGTATATGAATATACTAGAATATTTCTGAGCTGTAAGAAATAGCAAATGAATGATTTCAGAGAAAAGAGAGAAGATCTATATAAGCTGATGCAGCATAATATGAGGAGAACCAGGTAAACAACCTTTACAATAACAATAGTGTAAAGACAAATAGCTTTGTTATATTAGGAACTCTGACAAATTCAACGATCCTATTTTTCCAGAGGGTCAATGATTATTCAGAAGGAGATGAAATCAAGATTCAAAATGAGATATACATTTTTGGATATGGTCAGTGCAGGAATTTGTTTTACATGATTATGCATATTATGTTAGGATTTCCCCCCCTTTTTTCTCAGAAATGGGGAAGAAGAGAGAGAAAATAAATATTGATTGATTACACATATAAATTTAAAAGAAAGGACTAGGTTTAGTCTAATGAAATGAAGATTCAGAAAGATATGCTGTCTTCTATCAAATAATTTGATTATTTTATGCTAAAGAATCTGCATTTATCAAGAATTCTAACACCACCACTGACAAAGTTATATGGAGGCAAATTTGGTAGAGGGAGTAAGGACAAAGGTCTTTACTTTAGGATCATAAAATGAGGGAATTTTAAGTAAGGATACAGGCATTTAAGATATAAATGCTTTTATCCTTACTTAAAATCCTCTCATTTTACAAATGATAGAACTGAGGCTTAGGGAAGCGGAAACACTTGCTTAAGACAACAGAGGTGGTATATATCCGAAGTGGAATTTGAATTGTCATCTGGATCCAGAGCTAATCCTCTACCCATTGCTCTAAATTATTTCCTAAGATAACTAAAATAAAAACAGAATAGGTTGACAAAAGAAGTCATGAGCTTTAAAGAAAGCCTCCAACCAGAGGCTGCATGACCAGTTTCCAGAGAAATTGTAGAAATGATTCTTTTTTCAAGTAAAGTTAGATTTTATGGCCTTAAGTTCCTTTCCTTATTTAGAAGGAAAGGACCATTCCAAATCTGGACTGTTGTGAAATTACAGAAGAAAAAAATAATACTGAATATATATATATATATATATATTCAATTTTTATATAATATTGAAATACTATTAGCTTGGAAATACTATTAGCAAAAAGAAATCTCAATCTCAATAAATAAGAAATCTCAGGAAGCAGTAGTAGTGTTCCAAATTTAGCCTTGAGGAAAAACAATAAAAATGCCACACATAAATTACGGTGTTAAATTTTGATCTGATAAAATAAAAGTAAAAATAAATATTCCTCAAAAATAAATTAAAAGAGATTTTTTAAAAAATCATAAAATAAGAGGAAATGTTATCATCCCTCAAAAATACAAAAATAACTTTGGAGAATCATATCCAACTAGAGGAAATTTTGAAATCAAAATAGAGCTCAAATACAGGGGAAAGAATATATTAATGTATGAGAAGTAGCTAAAAGGTCTTATGAATAAAAACATTATGCTCAATGACCTTGATTGCTTTTTAATAAATAAATAAAGATGCAAAACCAAAGTAGAAAGTAATACAATTCTGAATATAGACTACCTTGAATTTGGTAAACTTGAAAGGTCATAAAATGTCATTTTAAGAGTTTATTCAAATTGTTTGAATATGAATACACATTCAAAATATATTTAGAACCCTATAGAAGAATGGTAACTAGAAGGAAAAAAAGATATTTTGAGTTGAAAGTGATGATTGGTGAGGTTCCATATAACTCATATTGATTTAATATTCTTTGGTAAATAAATAGAATAATTTCCTATGATAAACAATAACTTCATTTTCAAAGTTCTTAGGAAACTACCTCAAACTGTCCTTGGTAGTGAAGCAGTTAGAGATATAATTTGATGATGAGGATGATGATGATGGTGGTGGTGATGTTGATGATGATGTAGGGCTTTACAATCATATTTCATTTGATCCTTACAACAATCTTGGGGGGTAAGGGTTATTATTGTCCTCATTTTATAATACAAAGGGTCAGGTTGGTTAAGTGACTTTTCCAGTAAAATTCTGGACTGGATTTGAATTCTAGGTTTCACAACTCCATGTTCAACATATTATCCACTGAGTCAACTAGCTGAAAGGGAATGTGATATAAAGGAAGAAAGACAGATCTTTAATCAAGAAAGACATGATTTCACTCTACTCTGATGCTTAAGAGTAAGGCATTTACCTTTTTATCAACCTTTGTTGCCTATTATATTAATTAGTGTAATATTGACTAAAGTGTATACTTCACAGAATTACTGGGAAAAAATACATAAGTGTAAAAATGCTCTGGAAACTTTGAAATGTTATCTAAATGTTATTTTTTGTTATTGTCTAACCCCACAGATATTTTAAAAATAAGTTAGCTATGAGTGGAAAGGCCTTAAGTATAAGAATCTTAATGTTCCTCAGTGCAATTTGTCCTGATGATCATTACTCTCTCACTCCTTTTCATTAAGAGTGATGGGAGAAATTGAACAAGTCATCAATGAATTCTCTCAGATAAAATCCCCAGCCAGGTTCACAAGTAAATACTACCACACATTTAAAGAATAATTAAATTTGATAGTATACAAACTATTTGGAAAAATTAAAAAAATGAATCTTAGCAAATTCCTTTTATGACACAAATATCATGCTAATATCTATAGCAAGAACAGAGAAAGAAAACTTTAGACACATTCTTCTAATGAATATTGATGCACATTTTAAAATAAAATTGCTAGGAAGGAGATTAAAACAATATATCATAAGGATGATATATGATGACTGCTGATTTTTGTACAAGAATGCAGGACTAATTCAATACTAGGAAAACTATTACCATAATGTCCTTAACAAAATCCACAAGAATCATATGATTCTCTCAATAGATGCAGAAAAAGTTTTTGACAAAATACAATACCCATTCCTATTAAAAATGCTGAAAAGCATAGGGATAAAGCTTTCTTTAAACTTATGATAGTTAAAATCAAGCTTTATTTATAAAAGTGATAAGCCAGAAGCCATCTCAATAAGGTCAGGGGTGAAGCAAGGATTCCCATTATCACCACTATTATTCAACATTATATTAGCTAAACTAATAAGAGAAAAAAAAAAGAGGTTAAAGGAATTTTAAAAAGCAACAAGAAAATAAAACTATCCCTCTTGGTAGAAATATAATGGTAGAAAATATTAGAAAATTAACTAAAATTAGTTGACATAATTAACAACTTTAGCATTTTTATATATTATCCACAAAGTCCAGCTGGAGGAGATAAAAAGAGAAATTCCATTCAAAATAACTATAAGTAACAGAAAATACTAGGGGCTCTACCTGCCAAAACAAACCCAAGAACTATAAACACAAAATATTTCTGTTGTCGGATCTGATTTTTCATGACCCCATTTAGGATTTTCTTTCTGAAAATGCTAGAATGATTTGCCATTTTACATATGAGGAAATTGAGGCAAATAGGATTGTTACTTATTCAAGGTCACATAGCTATTCAGTGTCTGAAACTAGATTTGAATTGAGAGCTGCCTCCAGGTCTAGCATTTTATCCATTGTGCCACCTTAATGCCCTTTATAGACCTAGAAAAAATGTTTCACTTGAAGAATAAAATAATATTAAGAGAATTAATGGAAAAAAGTGAAGAATGGTGACCTCACTGTATCAGATGTCAAACTATATTATAAAGAAATGATTATTAAAACAATCTGGTACCATCTAAAAAAAATGATAGATCAAGAAATGGATTAAGCATACAATACACAACAGTAATCCAGAATTTGATAAACTGAAAGATCTAAGCTTTTTAGACAAGAATTCAATATTTGGCAGAAAAACTTTGGGGAAAAGTGGAAAACGGTATGGCAGAAACTCGATATAGACCAACATCTTAAACATATACTGAGATAAGGTAAATAGGGTCCATGATTTAGATACATGGATGATTTATATTATATTAAATTTTTAAAGGATTTATACAAACAAGATAAATTCAAGCTAAAATTAAAAAAAAAAACAGAAATCTGAGGAGGAAAATTTTATAGCAAGTCTCTCTGATAAGGACCTCATTTCTCAAATATATAGAGAACTGAGTCAAATTTATAAAAATACAAGGTATTTTCTAATTGATGAGTTGTCAAAGTAAATGAACAGGCAGTTTTCAGAAGAAGAAATCAAAACTATCTAAAGTGATATAGAAAAAATGTCCTAAACTAGTGTTTTATTGCCTAGTGTATTACAAGTTAAAAACTCTGTCTGTTAAAGGCCTAATTTTTTTCAAATATAGAAAATAGAGGCAAATTTATAAGACTGCAAATCATTTTCCAATTGATAAGTGGTCAGAGGAGATGAACAGGCAATTTTTAGAAGAAGAAATCAAAACTCTAGTTATTTGGAAAAAATGCACTAAATCACCATGGCCTAGAAGAATACAAATCAAAACAATTCTGAAGTATTACCTCATATCTATCAGATTGGCTAATATGACAGAAAAGTAAAATGATAAATGTCAGAGGGTATTTGGAAAAATTAGGAAACTAATGATTGTTGGTAAAGTTGTGAATTGATGCATCCATTCTAAGAGCAATTAGAACTATGTACAAAGGGCTATAAAACTGTCTATCCTTTGATCCATCAATACCACTACCTAGGGGGTGAACTGGTGTTAAAGCAAAACTAACATCTCTGGTATGAGGTCTTGCTGAGCCTTTTTTAGGGCTGTTCAAACACCTTTGGCATCCTCCTGGCACTCAACTCTCACCTTTGACTTCAGCATAGTATGTACAGTGGCCACATTCCAGTAAGCAATTTCAACAGAAAAACTAAATCAGGTTGAAAGTAAATGATACTCAAAACTATTGATGAGTTAGAGGCTATCTGCCCCAAATATGTGAAGACATCTCCTAGCAGAATAGGCAAATAAGAAGAATTTGTTCTGAAGGCCATGAAATTAGCTGAAGCTGATGTATAGAGCTCTTAGGTCAGTCATGAAAGAAACCAACCTCATCAACGCACCACAGACCATTACTAGTAATCCTGACTTTTTTCTTGCTGCTGAAATTTTGTGACTCTGGAGTAAAACAAATGATGCTAATGATGTGTTCCACCTCACTTAAATTTAATTAATGAATAAGTCAAGGCACCACTCCATTATAACATCAGGTTTTATGAAAATGAAGAACAAATAGCAATAACTTTTACTTAGTCTGTATTCCCAAGAGATTGTTTTTAAATAAGGGAAAAGGGCCTATTTATGAAAAAAAATATTTATAGTTCTCTTTCTGTGCAGCAAAAATTGGAAATTGAGGAGATGTTTACCAATTGGTTTAAAAAGTCATAGTGTATGATTAAAATGGAATATTATTTTGCTATAAGGAATGATGAGCAGGTAGAAAACCTGAAAGAAATTACATGAATTGATGCAAACAGAAGTGAGCAGAACCAGGAGAACATTGTATACAATAACAGCAACATTGTATGATAATCAACTGTGAATGACTTTGCTTTTCTCACCAAAACAATGATACAAGACAATTCTAAAAGATGCATGATGAAAAATGCTATCCACCTGCAGAGAAAGAACTGAATAAAGAATACAAATGCAGATTGGAGCATACTATTTTCCATTTGTTTGGCCTGTGTTTCTTTTTACATCATGACTAATATGGAAATATGTTTCCCATGATTATACATATATAACTGATAACAAATTATTTACTGTCTCAGAAGAAGAGAGGATATAAAAGAATTAAAATTTTACATAAAATTTGGGAAAATACAATATTATTCAAAAAATAGAAGACTGCAAAAAAGCCACCAATATTCAGGACAATGATTGAGAAGGGAAAATAAATAATGTGCAACATACACAAAGTGCCATGTTGCCAGCAGGTACCTAAAAGAAGGAAAGGGAAGGGAACAAGCATTTATTAAATTCCTACTATGTAACAAACACTTTGCTAAGTATTTTACAAATATTATCTCATTTGATCCTCTTAATACCATTGCAAAATAAGCTCTTATCATCAACATTTTAAAGCTAGAGGAATTGAGATAGACAATACAGTGACTTGCATATTAATTGTCTATGCCAGATTAAAACTCAAGTGTTCCTGATTCCAGTTTCAGCTTAAAACTTCTATGTTGTGCTACCTAGATGCTTTTAAGGGGAAAGTAGTTCTATGTAAGAAGTAAATTCAGGAAGGAGGAAGATGATAATCCTCCCACTGTTCCAAGAAGGTTGAGGAAACATAGATTGTGCAGACAATTTAATCTGAACATTTTCTATAACTATTTGTATAACTAAAGGAATTATATTTAACATAAATGTTGAAGGCAATTGTGTATGATCACATTACATTAATGTTATTTTTCCTAGCTGAAAATATACTATTAATCATTCTGTGCATCAGTTCACTCATATGAACAAAATAACAATTTTATCTATCAGATTATTTCTTCATAGGGATTCTAACAGTAATAACCTTAGACTAACCACTATATCTCTTCAAGTCTTCAGTTTCTCTATCTGCAAAATGAAGGGTTTGGATCAGATAATCTCTAAAGATTGGTTTTTAATCTACATAGAAATTCAATTTTTTCAAGATAAAAAGAATAGAATCTGAAATTAAGAGAAATATGAATTTGAATTTAATAGTGAAATGTACTAGCTTTGTGACCATAGTTGTTGGAAATCTTCAGACCTCAGTTTGCTCATCAGCATATTGGAAATACTTATAGTCTTCTTAGTACTTTCTTAAAACTGCTATTGCAAGGATTAAGTGAAATGAGGTTTCCAAAGTTCTTTGTAAAAGTTAACGTACTCTATAAATGTCGGTCAATATTATTAGGACTAATGAAGTCTGTAAAAATTATTTTCCCCAGAAAAAGAAACAGTGCAAACACAATTTTATTTCTTGATCTTTTCTGTCCCATTTTGTCCTTTTGGTAGTACAAATAAAAACTCTACTGGAACCACAAGAGCCTATCTTTTGTACCAGCTCACACAATACTAGTATGGTCTTAAAAGGGAAGGGAAGAGAATAAACATTGTATGGCACATACTATGTGGCAAACCCTTTACAAATATGATCTCATTTTATCCATTCATTATCTCATTCCATGATTCTATGAGATAGATACTGGTATTATTTTCATTTTACAATTGAGGAATCTGAGGCAACAGAGGTTAAGTGTCCATGTTTTACAGAGTTAAACCTTTCAAGTGAAATTCTTACAGTTCCCCTCAATAATCTATTTGGAGAATGATAGAATTTAACTCTGAAAGGGACCTCACAGTTTATCTAGTCAATATTTCTCTGTAAAACACTTTTTCTACAATAAGCTGCCATATGATACTTCCTATGTTCAATGTTTGCCAAACAATTCAATAGGCTACTATTTCACTGGATGAGACTTATCCATGTGGATGTTCCCTCCATCAAGACAGCTCACAATTTATCTAGGCCTTTCCCCTTGCATGCCTATATTTTTCCATGGAGAATTTAACTTGCACACTAGACACCTTTCTCTTGATCTTTTTGAATTTCATGGATTTAGCACTTAATCTGCCCATGTATTACATCTTTTTGTCCTTGTTTTATCAGTGGCCCACCTTCCTTCCTGTCATACACATCACTAATGCCACTTCTCACACATAGGCTTTTTAGGTGGATATATATTGCTACTTCTTTATGTACATCAAGCTTCTCTCTCTTGATTTTTGGGTTCTATTAATTTTAATTCTTCAAGTATTGTAGCATTTTAAGATTCCCTATCATACAGCATCATCAAAATACTGGTATTTATTGGGTCAAGGTCACTTACAGCTCTGTATAATTTTCCAAAAAGATACACAAACATACACACACACACACACACACACACACACACACACACACCATACATACAAAACACACTTTTCTATCCTATCCTGCAGTCCTAGATAAATTTAGTGGAAAACTAAGTCAATGGATTGGTCAACAAACTGCATGCCAGCAACTTTTTGGTCTCAGGATACCTTTTTACTCTTAAACATTTTTAAAAACTTCCCCAAGAAACGTTTATGTAAATCATATCTATCTAAATTTACTGTATTAAAAATCAAATAGTTTAATTATTTCATGAATATCATTTCAATCTGACAGACTCCCTGAAAGGGTCTCAGGAAGCACACTTTGAAACCTTCTGGTCCAGATTTCACTACACTTGAAGTTTCCCAACACAAAGTTTAAAATGAAGAGAAAATGAATTATTTCAGTCTTTACACTTTGCAGATGACATTGTACTGATTTTAACAAGCCCCAGAATATCAAAGGTTTTCCTCAGTGAGGCCCATGAATAATCAATTAAAAGAGATCAATTCAACAATTCAACCAAATGTGTGAACAAAATAGCTTCTGAGTGAAGAGAGACCTTCTGATTTATATTCCCTCTTTTACTTCCTTTATTTTTTCCTATTTCCAAAGAATCCCATTTTTATTTTATTCTCTGTTCCAGTTCTATAAATGATGGGATGGAATAATATATGGGACAATCTAGATGAATAAACAAATGCTGTCTTAATAGTGGAGGGTGTTTACAAAAGGGTAAAAGATCATTTTCCCCCCTTACCTTCCTTTTTCTTATGAACTCATTCACTTCTCCACCTCTTTGCTTTATTCCTTTGAGAGAACATTAAGATGATATGGGATATTAAGTTCTGAAAAAGGACATTCAAACTTAAAAGGAACAAGACTGAAAGATGATGGAGGAGAGAAACTAATCACTCAGTCACTCTTTTTCATTTTAATCCTCATTTTCTACACTCATTTCTAAGGAACAAAATAATCCATGTTCTATTATACTATGTTGTACTGTGTTCACTTCTTTCCTCTTACCCCCAAAAGGCCAATCAGACAGATCCCAGGCAAAAAAAAAAAAAAAAAAGTTTTCCTTAGCCCTTCCAATAAACCTTCTTCCCTGGTGCTTTCTCTTGAACAAAAAGAAGATAAACTGTTTTTAAAAAATAGGCAGATTATCTTATCATCCATCAAAAATGTCTTTTAGCACACTTTATAAGTGACACACTGATGATTAGCATTCAAAGCAATAGAATAATCAATTCTGTCTTTGATACACCCTTGTCGTTTTCATTTGGGGGACTCCAAAGTTCTGTCCTCATCCTATAATGTAAATGAAGCTTTTTGGCTTTTATCTCCACTACCCAACAGAGTGCCTCGTACATCAAACCCATTAAATAAATGTTTATTGATTGATTGGTTTTCATTGTCCACCACCACCTCAAATTCCTATTCACTAAATCAATAGAAAATTGGAGTTGCTGACTATTGAAATTGTCATGTCTCAAATGGAGTTTTCCTTCCCTCCTAAAAGATAACTGAACAAGATGGGCCTGTGGCAGTTGGAGTCCCTATTTAATTTGAATTCTTCTAAAAGACTGTTTGATTTTGTTTTACTGAATCAGAGAAGGTAAATACCCTAAGTAGTGTTCTAATTCTAAGCACTCATTGTTCAAATTCATTTATTACACATTGCAATCTCTAAAATGCTCTTCTAAAAGAGACCCTGAAGTATTTTCTAAGGACTCATCTAGGAGAGGGTTATGAGCTGTTGAATCTGTGCATGTCCTGGCAAAAAAAGTAATGAAGTATTTGATCAGCCAGTGTGATTTTTTTTGTTCCTCACTCTGATGACATATTTGAACATCAAAAGCAATGTTTCCTGTTCTTCTGCTAGAAAGAATAATGAAAGCTGAATTTTACTTTTCTAGCAGTTCCCTTCTTTCAATATTGCAAAAAGGAAATGATTCCACCTTTGTAGGCAGTGGCAACCCTGTGAAGCTATGGGAATGATGCCAAGATCCTGGGGGAGGGGATTTTCTTCCACTAATTGGGGACTGGATTATTAGTGACAGTTTTGAGAGCTAAGATAAAAGGAGAACACTTAGGCAGTGGGGTGAAGGGATAAGCTCCCTTGATCTAGGGCATTTGGATCTGTATTTTGCTGAAGACCTTGGAACAATCTTTAAGCTCCATTCCTCATGAACACTGTTCTCAAACCAATATACACATATACACATGTATGTGTGTGTGAAGATGACAGTTCCAAGGATGGCTACAACCAATTAAGGAAAACTGTGCCAGCAAATTAATTTACAAAAACAAAATTAAAAAGTAGTTTTCCTTAGGTTCTTTGTGTGGCTAGTTGTAGTGTTTGATTCATATTTTTAATAGGAAATAAACAACTGCTTCTACATTTTTAAACTTGAGGAAGCTAGTACGGCTATTTAAGATAAAACAAAATGGGACATAGTTATAAGATCAGAACTAAAAGAACAACTCTAGAAATAAATGCAAGCAAAAAGGAGAGCCTTGAGGTAATTAGGTAGTGATAATAGCAATTATAAGTGACACTTCTTTTATAATTAAATATATATAAACATATAATTAAATATAATCATAATTAAAACACCTTTCATAAAAGAACCTTCACAAAGGGGGCTCCAGGAACACACAATCTGTTGGCCATCAGCAGTTGCCACAGTAAGAGTATTCTCTGAGCTGAATGAAAAGTATGCATTACCAGGAACATGAACTGTGTCACTAATTTGATTTCCCAGATATATCATGTATGGAAAGACTGGAGGCAGGGAAACCAATGACAAGTCTATTACAAAAGTTTCAATGTGAGTGTTAAAATCTGCAGGGATATATTCAAAATGGAGTACATTACATGAAGAAGCAAAAAGGACTTATTATAGTTGAAGGGAGAGAGAAGCATGAACATTATTTGAACATTAATTTCATTAATTTGAACTTTAATTTGATCTGATTTGTCTCAAAGAGAGAATATTGTCCTTATTTAGTTTGATATAGAAACTTGTCTCACCCTATGGGGAATTAGAAGAGGAAAGGCAGAGAAAAGGGGAAGGATAATAGAGGAGAGAACAGAAATAGAAGGGAAAAGGAAAAAGAAAGGGGCAGGGACCGAAAAAGAGGAGGGCAGATTGAGGAGGGTAGTAGCAAAATGCTGGGGAAGAGGGGAAGGAGGAAAGGAAAAAATATAATTGGAGTAAAATAAGATGGCAGGAAATAAAGAGTAAATGAGCATAGGATAAACTCTCCCATAAAATGGAAGTGAATAGCTGACTAGATTAAAAACCAGAATCCTACAATATTTTGTTTACAAGAAACACATTTGAAGCAGAGAGATGTATATAGAGTAAAAGCAAAAGGTTAAAGCAGAATCTGTCATGCTTTAGCATAATAATAAGCAGGGATAGCAATCCTGATCTCAGATCAGGTAAAAGCATAAGTAGATCTAATTAAAAGACATAAGGAAGGAATCTGCATCTTGCTAAAGTAAACCATAGATGATGAATAATATCAATAATAAACATATATGCACAAAATGGTATAGCACCCAAATTCCTCAAGTTCAGTGAGCTGCAAGAAGAAATAGACAGCAAAATTATACTATTGAGGGATCTCAACCTAGCTCTAGTGAAACTAGATAAATCAAAACACAAAATAAACAAGAAGGAAAAGGTAAATAGAGTTTTAGAAAAGTTAGATATGGTACACCTTTGGAGAAAATTGAATAATATTCAATTATTCATTGAATAATATTCAATAATACAGAAAGAAATATACTTTTTTCTTAGCAATACATGGAATCTACACAAAAAAAGATCATATATTAAGACATAAAAACCTCAAATCAAATGCAGAAAAGCAGAAATAGTAAATGCATCTTTTCCAGATCACGATGCAATGAAAGTTATATGTAATAAAGAGCCAGGGGAAAAATAGATCAAAAATTAATTGGAAACCAAATAATCTAATCCTAAAGAATGAGTGGGTGAAACAATAACTCATAGAAACAATTGGTAATTTCATTTAAGAGAATGACAGTAATGAAACTACATACTAAAATTTATGGAAAAGCAGTGTTTTTTTTTTTTTTTTTTAAATTAAACCCTTTATTGACAGTACATATGCATGGGTAATTTTTTACAACATTATGCCCTCACTTGCACTCACTTCTGTTCCAACTTTTCCCTTCCCTCCCTCTACCCCATCCCCTAGACAGCAGGCAGTCTTATACATATTAAATATGTTATAGTATATCTAGATACAATATATATGTGCAGATCCATACAGTTCTCTTGTTGCACAAGAATAATTGGATTCAGAAGGTAAAAATAACCTGGGAAGAAAAAATAAAAATGCAAGTAGTCCACATTCATTTCCCAGTGTTCCTTCTCTGAATGTAGCTGATTCTGTCCATCATTGATCAATTGGAACTGAATTAGATCTTCTCTTTGTTGAAGATATCCACTTCTATCAGAATACATCTTTACACAGTATTGTTGTTGAAGTGTATAATGATCTCCTGGTTCTGCTTATTTCATTCAGCATCAGTTCATGTAAGTCTGGGAATGCAGTTCTTAAGGGAAATTTTATATCTCTAGATGCTTACTTGAAAAAAATAGAGAAAGAGAAAATAAATGAATTGAACATGCAACTAAAAAAGCTAGAAAAAGAACAAATTAAAAATCTCCAATTAAATACCAAATTTGAAAATCTGAAAATAAAAAGGGATATTAAAAAAAATGAAAGTTAAAAAAAAGTTAAAGTAATAAACAAAAAGTGAGTTGGTTTTATGAAACAAACCAACATAATAGATAAACTTTTAGGTAATTTGATTAGAAAAAGGAAAGAAGAAAATCAAATTACTAGTATCAAAAATAAAAACTGTGAACTTTCCACCAATGAAGAAGAAATTAGAGCATAATTAGAAGTTATTTTTGTTCAATTCTATGTCAATAAATCTGATAATCTAGGTGAAATGAATGAATGCTTACAAAAAATATAGATTGCCTAGCTTAACAGAGGAGCAATTAATAGTTCCATTTTAGAAAAAGAAATTGAACAACCTATCAACTCCCTAAGAAAAAATACCCAGGTCTAGATGGATTTATAAGTGAATTGTACCAATTAGTACAATTAGGCCCAGTACTATGTAAACTTTTGAAAAATTAGGGAAAGAAGGAGTCCTACTAAATTTGTTTTATGACATAGATATGGTGCTGATACCTAAACTAGGTAGGGTCACAACAGAGAAAGAAAATTAAACACCAATTTTCCTAATAAATATTGTTGCAATAATCTTAAATAAAATATTATCAAAGAGATTGCAAATTATCCCCAGGATAATATACTATGACCAAGTAGGATTTGTGCCAGGAATTCCAGGTTAGTTCAATATTAGGAAAACTTTAGCATAATTTACTGTATTAACAGAAATCATATGATTATATCAATGGATGAAGAAAAAGCATTTGACAAAATCCACATCTGTTCCTATTAAAAACACTAGTGAGCTTAGGAATAAATGGAGTTTTCCTTAAAATGATAAGTAGCCTCTATCTAAAACCATCAGCAAATATTATGTGAAATGGGGATAAACTAGAAACATTCCCTAGAAGATCAGGGAGAAACCCTATCACCATTACTGTTCAATATTGTATTAGAAATGTTAGCTTTAGCAATAAAAGAAGAAAAAAGAAATGAAAAGAATTAGAGTAGGTAATGAGGAAACAAAATTATCACTCTGCAGATGACAAAATGGTAGACTTTAAAAATCTTAGAGAATCAACTAAAAAGTACTAGAAACAATTCACAACATTAACAAAGTTGCAGGATACAAAATAAATCCACATAAATAAATCATCACTATATCTATATGTTATCAACAAAATCCAACAGCAAAAGATACAAAGAGAAATTCCATTTAAATTAACTGTAAATAATATAAGACACCTGCTAAGACAAAGTCAGGAACTATATGAACACAATCACAATAGTCTTTCCACATAAATAAAGTCAGATCTAAACAATTGGAAGATTATCAAGTGCTCATGGGTAGGCTAAGCTAATATAATAAAAATTATCATTTTACCTACTTACTCAGTATCATACCAATAAAACTGCCAAGACATTACTTTATAGAATTAGAAAAAATAATAATTAGAAAATATAATTAGAAAAAATAAGTTCATCTAGAAGAATAAAAGGTCAAGAATTTCAAGGGAATTATTGGAAAAATTTTAAAGGAAGTGGCCTGATTGTACTAGATCTAAAACTTTATTATATAGTAGCAGTCATTAAAACCATTTGGTTGGCTGACTAAGAGCTGGAGTAGTCAATTAGTAGAATAGGTTAGGTTCACAAGACATAATAGCCAATGACTATAGTAATCTAGTGTTTTATAGACCCTAAGACACCAACTTCTGAGATAAGAACTCACTATTTGACAAAAATTGCTGGGAAAATTGGGCAAAAACTAGATATACCAATTTACCAAGATAAAGTTGAAATGGGTTCATGATTTAGACATAAAAAGTGAAACTTTAAGCAAATTAGGAGAACAAAGAATTGTCTACCTTTCAGATTTCTCAGTGGAAAAGGAAGGAATGTATGGCCAAGGAGAACTAGAGTACCTTAATTTTAAAAAATGGATTATTTGATTATATTAAATTAAAAGTTTTGCATAAATGAAACCAATGCAGACAAGATTAGAAGGGAAACAGCAAACTGGGGAAATTTTTTTTTTTTTTATATTCAAAGATTCTGATAAAAGCCCCATTTCTAAAATATGAAAATGACAGGAAAAACTAATGACAAATGTTTTAGGGGATGTGAGAAAACTGAACCTTAATACATTATTGGTGGAGTTGTGAACTGATCCAAACATTTGGATTTGACAGCAATTTGAAATTATACACAAAGGATTATCAAATTGTACATTTGCTTTGATCCAGCAGTGTCTCTACTCGGTCTGTATCCCAAAGAGATCATAGAAAAGGGAAAAGGATGTACCTGAGCAAAAATGTTTGTGGCAGCTTTTTTTGTAGTGGCAAGGCCCATCAGTTGGGGAATGGCTGAATAAGTTATGGTATAAACAATTTATGAAATATTATTGTTCTATAAGAAACAGTCACCAAGATGATTTCAGAAAGCCCAGGCACAACTTATATGAACTGATGCTAAGGTGGAGTGAGTAGAACCAAGAGAGCATTGTATACAGCAACAACAAAAAAATTATATGATGATCAATTCTGATGCATAAGACTCTTGTTAACAATGAGATGATTCAGGCCAATTCCAATAGACTTGTAATGGTGAAAGCCATCTGCATCCAAAAAGAGAATTGTGGGGACTAAATGTGGATTACAACATAGAATTTTTACCTTTTTGTTGTTCTTTGCTTGTTGTTGTTTTTTTTTTTCTCTTTCTCATTTTTTCCTTTTTGACCTGATTTTTCTTGTGCAGCATGATAAGTATGTAAATATGTTATGAATAGAAGAATTGCCCATGTTTAGAATATATTGGCTTTCTTTAGGAGAGGGCGTGGGAGAGGGAGGAAAAAACACATGGTTTTGCAAAGATGTATGTTAAAAACTATCTTTACATATATTTTGAAAATAAAAACACTATTATTAGATAAAAAGCATTCACAGTTTTATAGCCATTTGTTCATAGTTCCAAATAGTTCTTCAGAAGATTGGACCAATTCACAGTTCCAACAAACCTGCATTAATATACTTATTTTCTACATCTCCTTTTGTCATTTTTCTTTTTTGTCATAGTTTTGATTATGACAGTTTTCAGAAGAGTATCTTTTGATATTCTTTGACCACTTATCAGCTGGAGAGTAGAAGCATTTATTAAACACCTATGTGAGGCATTGTGCTAAATATTTTACAAATATTTATCTTTGATCCTTACAATAACCCTATGAGGTCAGTATTATTATTATTCCCATTTTACCCTTTAGGAAACTTAGGCAGAAAGAGGTTCCTTATTCAGAGTTACATATTGCTGTGTTCTTTATAGTCCAAAAGGCATTTTCCTTTGTAAAGGTGATAGGGATAGAAACTGAGGTAGTGATATAAGTAACTCAGTAAAGGACACTTCTTCTCCTAATACAAGTCAGCATCTCTCAAGTATTTCTCTGCAACTTAAAGTCTTAGTTGCCTGAATCACCAGCATATTTACTGACTTATAAAAGATCACACATACATCATTCCAAATATATAAGGATTGAATCCATGGTCTGTCAAGCTCTAAGACCAGTTCTCTAATATCAATTATTTTCATTCAAAACAACAGACCTATCTTTGGTTTGATCCCCCTCTTTCCCTTAATAAAAATAAATACTTCTGTAATTTATATAAAACATGTGTGTTTTGTATCATTAGCTTTCCTTTGACAATGTCAGCTTACTCTGAGCCTTAGCATTCCTGATACTATTTTTATAGAACCATATCATATATCTATGCTTGTATGCAGCTGCTTGCTCTTGCTTCTATCTTTTGTACATATTTTTTTTAATCTGTCAGTATAAGAATTCTTTGTCCAATATCAATCTTTTTGAACAACTCTTACTTTTTCTTGTTGATCGAATTTTTTCATGTTACATGTCCAAAAGTTTATTCTTTTTTTTATTCAGTCTGACTTTCTATGAGTAATTATATTTCAGAAAACCCTGTCTTTTGCCTGAAATCTCTTTTCTCTAAATCTAAAATATCTATCAGTCTATTTCTGACCTTTCCCTTTTATATTCCAAATTCTAAATTGGAGAGAATGCTAAAATCAGCATTAATCAGTTACTCCTTTTTGGTAAGAATCAGATCCAAAATAGAATTTTTCCTTGTTGGTTCTTCTCCCTTTATAAGGGTGAAATTATAATTCAGGCAAGTGAAGAAATTATAAGCTGTCCTGTGTTTGACAGAGCTCCAGCAGGTGTCCACATAATTAAATTTCTCTATCACAACTCTATTACATCAATTAATTCCAATATTACATAATCTATGGAGAATAGGCAAAGGAGTCCTACCAAATATCTTTTACAACATAAATATGATGTTGGATATCTAAATCAGGAAGAACAAAAACAACGAAAAAACTATACACCACTTTCCCTAATTAATATTGAGACAAAAATTAAGAGAAAAAATACGTTTAAAAAAATCCTCTACTACATACATACCTATGTAGGTTCTCAATATGTTTCCCAAGGTCTTCATCTTTTCTGACAGTCGATTTGGAATATATTCTGATGGCAGTTTGCTCTAATTTCTGCCTCTGTGAATCTTCATCCTAATGCTTCCCATCACTCTTGAGATTCCTGCATTGCCTCACATGGGTATATCTTAATATACAATGCTGATATGACCCCTTTTGATACCTTTCCATTTTTTAGACATCTTGAAAAATCAGTCCCAGAATGCTTTAAAAATATCTCCTTAAGCACAGAATTTTTCTGTGTATATTTAATCAGATACAGTTGATCTTCCTGCATTCACATTAGTAAATACCATTTCCATTTTCTTTTATACACATAAGTAGCTGAGACAAGAAAGTGTAAATATAATCTACCCCAATACCTGGGCTGAGGATGAATTTCATAAATGTGACCTAATGTTTCCATTTCCTTTTTCCTCATTGTCCTCCCAGTTTCAGCTATAATGATTTCTGGATGAGTGGTTTAATTCAGGTCTTATACTTCTGATCTGAAGATTTATTTCATCCTCAAATTTCTTTCCCCCCCCTCCCCTGTTTTCTGAACTTCTATTAACTATAACTTTCATTGGTCTTCTTTAATATTTTGTAAATAAGATTTCATTCTAGATTGGGGTTCACCTTGCTTCCATTCTTCTCTGCTTAGTAAGATGATGTTTGTTGACTAAAGCTTTTTCTAATCTATCTTGGCTTTTTGCTACGGCTAAGAGCTAAACTTTTTTTTTTTTACAACTAACCTTTTCTTAAAATGGCAACAACCATTTCCCATTTGAAGGGATCACAGCTTGACTTAAGAATTTCTTTTGGAGTATTCAAAATTTCATGTAAAATATTCTGCTTATCTCAATCCTTTCTCCCAATTTGTAATCAAATTTTGTATTTTGCTTTATCTAGTTGATGCCCTAACACTGAATGAATCCCACACTAAATGATACTCACATAAATTGAGAGTATTAACTAATCTTGAAAATAATGTATTTTAGTTTCATTTTATAGGTGAGACAACCGAGGTCACTCTTTTTTTTTTTTACTTAAAAACATACAGGCAGTTAATAAATGGCAATACCAAACCTCAAGATTCTGACTCCAAATCCATAACTCTATGATTTACTCAATGAAATTTGTGGGTGTATGTTGTTTGGTATTTGCCATTTCTAGTGCCCTCCTTGAAGATTTTCCAGATCAGTAGGCCTTGTCAAGGATTTAAATGAACTTCCAGAAGCCCTGGTAACTTTCATGTCATGATAGATCATCATAGCAGAATTTCTGAACAAGTCACTCCCATTGTAAGTTAGTAAAGCAACATCTACATAAACAAAGACATTTCATGTGAATTTGATTACTTTTTATCATTTTATTGCGTCTCCTGATAAAAACAGGTTTTTCTGCCTAAAAACTCAGAATACTCAGGTATTCTGAATGTAGAATTCTACATCAAGATACAAAAATACATTTAATCATTGCCAAAATTACTCAGCAATTCCAGCAAAGTCTATTGAGACATAAAAATATATATCCTAATTATCATTTTTATTTTTGATGCATTCTCAACCAATTCATCTGCTAACTTATTAAAAGAACTCCTCTCTTCCCATCCAAGTAGTTTCTTTTCACTTCACATAATCAGTATTTGCCTCTCCTTCTGAAAATAGACAATAGACATGCAAAGTCTCTGGAGCCCAAAATTCGGTTACCATGCATTTTTTCCAATAATGTAGCATTGTAACTATTTAGTAAGGATGGTTAGGAATTATAGAAGAAGTACCTGTGCTGTATACTATATGCCAAGAATTTTTAGCACTATTAACAGGGAAACTTTTTTTAAAATACATTATATATTTAAAGCTTGAAGGTAACTGTAAATTTATAAAATCCATTTTTTTTTTCCTTTTACATATAAGAAAGCTGAATTGGGTAAATAGATAGGACGTGTACGTTTAACTGACTTATCCATAGTTATACAAGTATTAAGTATCAGAGGAAGGATTGGTGGTTAGGTTGTTTCTGCAGAAATAATAATTTATCCACTGTATCATATCACCTTTCCAATTTTGAGGTCATTTAATCCAACTAGATAATTTTACACATGAGAAAATCAAGTCTCAGAAGGTATGTGTGTGTGTCAGGGGTGATTTGTTAAGAACACATAGGTAAATCCAGGTCCTCTAACTCCACATCAAACAGTCTTTTCCGTTTACCTCAATGAATTAAATTTTCTTTGTACTATGTGTTGTGAAAAAAAGTTGAATTATATTTCAACTGATATCTTAAAAATATTTCACCTTTTTTAATGTGTCTTCCTTTTGCAACAAAGGATAAAAAGAATAAATTAGTTCAGCAAAATTATCCCAAATGAGTCAGTTCTGACAATGTTTGCTATGTTTCACATTGTCCATTACCTTTGCAAAGAAGAAAGATTAAATCTTATTTTTTATCTGATTCAACTAGCCTTTTTTATTGTTTCCCCATATAATCAAGTTTTAACTCAAATTCTATCCCATCTTTCCCTTGGAAAATAAAAATAAATTTAAAGATTTTGTTGTCATCCATTCTATGTTCTTTTAATTGTTTTAAAAAGCTCTAGGTCTTCATAAGCCATTTCATGTTCTCCATGAGTCATGAAGGACTGTTTTCAAAAGTTATATTTTCTATCTTGCTCAGATATGTTCCTTCATTCTCTTCAAATAAGACATGTTCATACAGGTTAAGGCTGAATTTTATTAAAGGTGATGTCACTCCATTTGTTAAAATGATTTTAGGAAATTATTAAAGGAGGCTATTAATGCTTATTTCTTTGAGACAAATTTGAAACTGTGGCCAAAAACCTACAGAGATAATGTCTCAAACCTTCATCCCTCACAGCAAACATGCACAAATACACAGAGAGAGAGACACATTTCTGTCTATTAAATTCCTTGGCTATTAGATTGGCCCGATGCTCTGATTTTAGTTGCAGAATGAAATGAGGAAGTGATTCAGGAGTTCAACTAATGGTTGATTTAACACTTACCCTTTCTGAAATGAATTAATTGAACATATTCTCTTAACTAGATAGAATGGGATTATCTGTAAATATGAAATTATAGAGTAAAACAATTTGTCTAATTCATCTTGATTTCCTGTTTGATACATTTAAACTCTTCTAAAAATAGATCTGTTTACAATATAAAATGGCTTTAAAAGTTTTCACTTCACAATACAGTGTTTTATAGTTTTGCTTTTAATAATTGGAAAGTTCATTGTTGGTCTTTGTCATTGAAGTTGATGTGATGCTATTGGCCCAGTTTTCCATACTTATGCTCAGTGTTTCTTTGCCACAGTGTCACTACTATCACCTCAGTCCACTTGGATTTCCTTCTCAGGTGTAGCTCTATTTTGTAGGTTAGCATTCTGTTCCTATGTCAAGTCCACCCACACATGAAGTGTTAAGACTTTCATCTGCATTTGGTAATTTGACCTAAAATTGGAAAATGTGGAAAAGATATACTTTTCAAGTTTCCTTTAGGTAAAATATAAAGTTCTAGTTTTCATGTTAATTAATTGAAATTTAATATCCCTTTGGACAAGATATTATTTGCCTTTTAGAGTGGCTTGAATTAATGATGGGCCCATGGGACAGAAGATGAGGTTTGAAACTCAATCAGGTGTGAAGGGACAGCAGGCCAAACTAATATACTCCAAGAAACTAGCTCTCCAGATTAAGTTCCTCTAGAAAATGTCAGCCTTGGCCATCAATTCCTGCAGCCATCTGGAATATAGCCCAGTTGGTGCACCTAGAAAGATAGAAGGTAGAAAGATTCAATGGAGACTTGTTTTGAGCATTCCAATCCAGAGATAATATGACAAGTTGCTAGAGCAGGATAATTGTTTAAAAAAAAAAAAAGTACCCGAATTCAAAGTGAACTATTAACCTACAATATAACCATGAATTCTGTTTATCTCATTTTTCAGAAATTACTAGGGAAAACAACATGCATGGAAAATCATTTACACAACATCTGCTCTAGCCACTGCTATAATCCTCTGAAAAGCAACTGAAAGAATCATCATGTGAATACCTCATGTGAGAACAATGTGTTCTGCTGGAAAACACCAGGAGTGGGTTAGAAACCATGAAGTGGCAGAGCAAATAGGAAAGTTGGAATGGGGAAACAAGAACAACAGTTTTTTTTTCCCCTCCTCTGGAAAGAAACACATAATCACAAACTCTTTAAGTTAAAGAGAAATCCAGGAATCTTCTAGTTCAACTATACCTGGAAAAGAATTACCTCTACCTTTTACTAAACACATATTAATCCAACCTTTGCTTGAAGACCTCCACTGAGGGAGAATCCATAACTTTCTATGCCAGACAATTCACTTTTGGAAAGCAAAGAAGTCTTTATTTTCCTCTTAACGACTAAATCTTTACCCCTTATATCTAGCACTAAAAGTATCCCACACATTAATTGACAAGGGGGAAAAAAGTGCTTGGTCCTTCAAGATAGTCTAAAATCGTGTTTGCTCCAGTGCTTGCTCTACCCAGCCCAATGGGGCCGGTTAGAACAAATCTAATTCTCTCTGCCTCTTAGAAATTCTTGAACATAAAAACCTTGAACTTATCCCCTATTCCCAACATTCTTTTTTCCAAACTAAACATGCCCATTCATTTCAACTCAAAGACCATCCCTGTCTATTAGGATTCTTACAAGGTACTAAATCAATGGAATTGATGAGATAATGATGCTCTAATTGATATGTACTTAGTACTTACTATAATTCCACAAGATTCATACCTTTAAGAGAGCATATATAAGGAGGAGCTCTCAGGGCCAAAGGACAGAAGCCCACTAGAAGGTCTCAGAGGAGGAGGAGACAGATTCATTCCATCTTCTACCTTTGTGCTGGCTGGAGAATGAAGCAGAAACCTTTGGAGTCTGGGAGATTCAGAAGCCAGAGCTCAAGTTCTCAGAACCAAGACTACAGAAGGCCTCTAAGAAAGCTAATCAGGCCCCAGGCAATGAGACAAGATTTAAAAGGAGACAAGCAAGGATTTGGACTTTAACTCCTGGCTGCATTTGGGGTAATTATTGAACTGAAAGGAAAGCTGCTCCCAGAAGCCCCCCAAGAAACTTGCTCCCAGAGAATATTACATTTTAGAGAAGAACATTGCACCTGTCCTCAAGGAGTTTTCAACCAAATTGAGGAAATGGCATATAAACAAATATATACAAAACAAGCCATACAAAATAAATAAGAACTAATCAACAAAAGAATGGCACTAGAATTAGGAAAGATTGGGGAAGATTGGGGAATAAAGTGGGATTTTACTTGGTTCTTAAAGGAAATTGGTGAGGTTAGTAGTTGAAACAGAGGGGATGATTAGATATAGATACATTTGGATCTTCACCCCCATATCTCATTACCTTTCTTCTCAAATCTTTTCCTCATTATTTTTCCTTTCAAATATAATCTTTCCAACTCTCTATATCACTGGGATGACAACATCCTCTTAATTATCCAGCTTCATAGCTTTTGGGTCAGCATCTCCTCCTTTTTCTCCCAAACCTCATATATGTAATCATTTGCTAAATTTGGATTTCCTATCTTCACAGCATCTCTCACTTGTTTCTTCTCAACTCACATAGACACTCCTAAAATTTAGACCTTTATCACTTCTGTTCTGTTCTCACTGTTACAATAGTTGCTCACTTATTCTCCCTACCTCAGTCTCTCCCCACTTTAGTTCAACCCACACACAGTACACACACACACACACACACACACACACACACACACACACACACAAAGGTGGGGGGGAGGGGCAAATTCTGGAAAGATGATGGAGTAAATTTAAAAATTCCAAGCTCTCCAGGTCTCCCTCACAGACAAAACAAAATAGTGTCTTGGAGTGAATGTAGAGCAGTAAAAATAAAGAAGAGTTGAGGCAGAACAATGCTCCTCTTGATACAAATAGAGAATATCCCAAAAAAATTTACCCGTTCCAAGGTTTGGTGCCAGTGAAGTGCAAACCTTGAGACTGGTTACCCTGAAACAGTAAATGGTGAATCCTTGAGTTAGCTGACTTAGGAAGTAGCTTCAGCCCCAGCCACAGGAATTTTTACCTCTACTAGGACAGGGTATGTAATTGAGTAGAGAAAGAAGATCTCTGCAGATAAGGGATACCAGGCCCAGTTGGTTGTGCTGCTCAAATCTGGCCCTGGGCAAGAAAGATCCAGCCCAAAATGGATGAGTACTGAAGTAGTGGGGTGGGACACTACTGACTGTGGGCACTTGCAGGAAGGCAGCATTCTTGGTTTTGGTTCCAGACTTGGGGAGAACCTGACGAGGTTCAGTGCAGGGCAGAGAGTTGTAAGAACCCCTTCTGGTCAGTGCAGATCCTTCATAAATGAATTTATGAATGCAAAAAGTTAGACTGGAAAAAAGAATTTTATTGTTGGAACTGAGAAACCAACCTTTGCTAGAAAGGCTGACTTCCTCAGAGGCAAGATCTAGCAGAGGAATCCTGGCAGAGAGATAAAGTTCCTAGCAGAGGAACAAATACTGACAGAGAGGTAAAGAGGGTTATGGTCCTATTAGGGAAATAGGAGAGGGATTAATGCTGAAAAGAGAATACCTTCTCAGTGGGCAGAGAGTCTTTGTGGGCAGGCAGGCCAAGGGAAATCCCTTGGTCTGGCATGATTCCTGCTTTGGCCTCTCTGCAAGGAGTTCAGTCCAGTTACCCCTTTTTATAATTGAAACTTGGCTAGGAGCTGGGGGCACTTTGAGTTGAAATCAGACCAAAGTCTTCAAATTGAATAGAAGTTTTCCATTTGAATGAGTGTCCCTGGACTAATCTCCAATAGAAATCTAGATCTCCAGCTCAAGCTAAGTAAGAGTGGTCCTGGATTCAACTAGTCCCACCAAGATAACAGAATAAAACCACTTATCTTGATTCCCTAGGGAGGGTCTTTTGCAGAGGGAAAGATTCAAGGAAAATCTATCCTTCAAGGAGTTTTTATGTTATGGCTCCCCCCATGTCAGGACAGTATCAGAGTTCCCTACATCAAACTAAAGGAGATCGTGAATTCAGATGCACCAACCCCTAAAGGATAGAAGTGATTATAATAATGCTATAAATAAGTGTTGTGTGTGTGTGTGTGTGTGTGTGTGTGTGTGTGTGTGTGTAAAAGAGAGAGAAGGGAGAAAGGAGAGAGAGAGAGAGAGAGAGAGAGAGAGAGAGAGAGAGAAGGAAAGAGTGAGGGAGGAAGAGGAGGAAGGGAAGGAGGAAAACAAAGTAATTACATGAGACCAGGTAAAGTTTTCTCAAAAAGTCTATGAGATGGAGTGGATCAGACCTTAGGCCCAAGTTGCAGGAAAGCACATGATCTCTAGGACAAGAAAGGTCAGACCCTAGGTCCCAACTTCAGGAAGTGACAGGAAGTGATGTAACCCACAGAAAGCATACATTGGTGATCATTGATCAATAATGATTACTTCCTTTTTAGTCCATCCAATGAAAAGCCTTGGGTCTTTTGCTATTTAACCATCTTTACTATTTCTGTCTTGCCAGATCACACACATGTTGGTAGCCTCCTGAGTGTGTTTGGGCCTCTCCTTGGAAAGATTAAATAAAAATTTTCTCTTTGTATCTGAAGATGTCTCTGATTAGTTAATTTGGGTAAGGGGTCTAGCACCCATCCTACACAGAATGTCATAGCCAAATTCCAAAATCCACAAGTCAAGGAGAAAATATTATAAGTAGAAAAAAAAATCAACACTACAGCACTACAACTAGAATCACACAAGACCTAGCAGTGGCTGCATTAAAAGACCACAAGTCAGGAATGTCTGAGCAAGTCGTGGCATATGAAGATAGTGGAATATTATTGTTCTGTAAAAATTGATGAACAAGCTAATTGTAGAAAGATCTGGAAATATTTGCATGAACTGATATTAAGCAAAACAAGGAGAATCAGGAATACAGTGTACATAATAACAGCAAGAATGTACAATGATCAATTATAAAAGAACTGGTTCTTCTCTTTAGTTCAGTGATTCAAAGCAATTCCAATAAATTTTGGACAGAAAATGCCAGCTGTGTCCAGAAAAAGAACTAAGGAAACTGAGTGCAAATCAACACATGCAATATACTAGTTCTTTTTTCTTTTTTTTATCTCTCCCATGGTTTTTCCCTGTTACTCTAATTTTTCTCTTCCATTATGATTCATAAAGTAATATAAAATAAATAAATTTACTAAGGAAAAAAAAGATCACTGGTTTCAGAATACTAAATATCAAAGAGATAAGAAGTGAGATTGCAGTTGAAAATATCACACCCAACAAAATTAGATATAAGCCTGAATGGGGAAAAAAAAAAAACCTTGGATATTCAACAAGTTGCATAGAAGTGAATATCATTTGAGTCTAAAAAACAAAACCATGTAGGGAAAGGTAAAAAGAGTAATTATGTTATATGAGAGCAGAACTGACACAGAAGAATTATATGGGGAAGGAGAGCTGGTAGTCCTAGAATCCTCATATCTAGCATGGGTTAAAGAGGGAACAATATACATACATCTAAAAGGTTACAAATCTAAAGTTATAAAGAAATAAAAAGGGGAGGTAATGGGATAAGGTGGTGGTATAGGAGGATGTGTAGATTAGTGGGAATAGAGATAAGGTGCATTGATTAATGGGAATGGGATAAAGAGGGAGGGAAAGTTGGCAGAGGGGGAAAGGAATCCTAGGTAGATGGGTTGGGTAGGTTAAGCAATAGCAAGACAAAATAGCAGGTAAAAGTGAAGCAGAAGAGTCAGTAGGGATAGGAAATAAGAAATATACATAAACATAATAATAGTGACCAAGAACTTATAAGAAAAAAAAAAGCAGGGAAAGTGATCAGAATCTCAGGCAAAATTAAAATTAAAATAGATTCAATCAAAATTGAAAAGCAGGGGAATTACACTATATGTCAGTCATATTAATCAATCTTATTTAAGACTATCTAAAATAACCATATAGTATAAGGTTGGAATATTGCTGTGATATAGGAAATGATGAGCTCATGGGTTTAGGAAAAATATGAAAATATGGAAAGACTTAGGACTTATGAAGAATGTTATCGATCTTCAGAGAAAAAGGGGGATAAATAAATATAGTACAGTCATATGTAGATGTATATGATTATGGATATCTATATGTATATATATATATATATATATATATATATATATATATATATACACATATGATCTATTTCTGTGTATCTCTTCATTTAATTGTAGCCTTCTTGGGAAAGGTGGGGAAGGGAAGGGAAAAAATAAAGTAAAAAGTGCACAGCAGAGAACCAAAAAACCTGTGAGGAATCAAAGAAAAAATGAATAGCTCTAAATACAATATGTAATATTAATTATATAGGCTTTCTTGAAATGGAAATTTATTATCTCATATTTTGAATGCTTTCTTATGTTCTGAATGCATTTGGTAATTTTTAAAAATTTTTTTCTTTTTCTAATTTTTTCTTCTTTTGAAATAAATTTCTAAAAGCAAAAAAAAAAAAGAAGAAAGAAAGAAAGAGGGTAAAAGGATAAGGTGGAAGGATAGGATATATGGTGGTGATATATAGAAGTATATATAGGTTAACAAGAATGGGATAAGGTGTGTAGATTAATGGGAATGTGATAAAGATGGAGGGAAAGAATAAGGGGAAAGGATAAAGGAGAGATCTTTGGAGAAAGAGCAGGTTAAGTCATAGAAAATAATGTAGAAGGTATAAGTAACATCGAGGAGTCAAGAAGAAAAGGAAATAAGAAAAAAAAAACACAAACATACTAATAATAAAGATCAGGAGTAGAATGTTAGATATAAAAAATCAGGAATAGTAATAATCTGAAAATTAAAGCTAAATTAAATTTAATTTTGAAAAAATAAAAAAAAAAACAAGTATATGACTATTTAAAACAACTAGACATAAGGTTGGAATAAGGTAGGGTGTAGGAAATGAGAGGTGAAGTTAGAAAAATATGGAAAAACTTAGACTTCTGAAGGAAGACATTATATATATTTTTAGAGAAAAAGAGGACAATATGTTTATATATGTGTGTGACTATAAATATCTATGTTAAGTGTATATGTATGTGTATATATGTAAATGTATGTGTGCATACACACACATATGTACATATAAATATATCCACATATAAATATATCCACACTTAAATGTAATCTTTATTGGGAAAGCAATAGGAAAAAGGAAAAAAGAATAAAGTAAAAAGCACAGAGTAAAAAACAAAAAGAAAACTTTACCAAGAAACAAAGAAAAGATGGACAACTGAACACAATATGTAATATGTAATTTGTAACTGTTCTTTAAATGGTGATGCCATCGATAGAATGGGTAGCAAGGAGAAAGGATTAGTTTTAGAGGTAAGAGATGATGAGTTCATATATAAGCATGTTGAACTTGAGTTACCACTTGCAGATCTAGATGAGAATGATCAATGAAAATATTTAGGGACATCAAGAGAGAGATTAGAAATAGATATGAAGATTTGGAAGTGATCTCAATAAGAAGGACATTAAAGTTAAGATGAAGTGTATAGAAAGAAAAGAGGGCTGAAAGCAAAACATTTGGGTAAATTCTTTCTTAGGGAGCAGCAGGAAGAAGATAAAACAGATATTATGTGAACATTGATATATATATATATATATATATATACTTATTATGCTAGATAACTGTTGGTATTAGAAATATAACAATATTGGACTATGGATTATCCAAATGAATTTATCTATTTCCCTAAGTAGGACATACAGTATAATGATAAGATCATGGGAATGATTTTAGAAGACCTGGTTTTAATTTCCATGGCTATTTTAGCACAGGAAAGTCATATCAAGTGTCTGAGCTTCAGTTTCGTTGTTAATAGCTATATTTAATTACTCATATTTATATTTACTCATTAAGAATCCATGTAATGAAGGAACTCACATAGTGATCAGAAAACGTGATACCAGAATGCTCTCAAGGTCTCTCTGAAGAACTTTAGAATTAATTTCATATCATGGGAGATGTTGGCAAAAGACCATCCAGAATGGCATGCCCACATGACAAAGTACATGTTCTATGAACAAAGCAGAAGTGCAGTAGCTCAAAAGAAATGTGAGATGCACAAATTTAGAGAATTCATTCCAAATATTCACATAGACCACTTGTGTCAACCTGTGATAGGGTCTGAATTTATATTGGACTCATGAGGCACAATCAGACCTACCATAACTTGCCTCTAAATTAGTAATGTCATTTTGGTCCTTTTCAAGAGCTCAAGAGGAATTGTGATCTCATCAAATTGGAAGTTTCTTTCAAGGGTGCAAATGATATCTCATCCATATCTATCATAGGAATTAAGTTCACCATAGAATGCATTAAGGCTTTCATTCCTTTCTTCTGACATCCAGAGAGTTTTAGGGAAGTACACTAGTCATACACCTGTCATCTCTCACTAATAAACCATCTTTCTGTCATGCAATTCTTTGATGACAATTTATACTCTTGCTCTTTTTTGGAGTTCCTCTTTGGATTTATGGTACAGCATGCTCACCCTTTGCCCTTTACTACTGATGGGATTCTGAGTGTTATCCCCACTCCAAATCTATCCCTTTCCCAGTTCATATCTCATGGAAATCCTCAATAGCTGACAAGTATAGGTACAGGTCTACATGGTCTATAATTCCATTATCCATCAAGTCTAGACATCAATCAGTAAGAAAGCAGCACCAATAGGATGTAGACCAGGACATAAAAGCACAAACTTTAATTAATCTTTCTTTTGATATAGTACCTATGTAATCTTACCCATCTTGACATACCTGCTCATTAAGAAAGAATTAAGAGAACATAGTGTAAGGCTAGAAAGAGATCCTAGACAATTCTTACCCTAGAGGGAATTTTTTTTTCCCTGAGAACTCAAACAAACATGTAGAGATTCCTCCCTCCCCCATCCGGTTCCTTTCTTTTTCTTTAGATGATGAGAATGTTTGGCTCCCTAAGTTTCACTCCTTCCCTGGTATTTCACACCAGAAACTTTTGGTCATCTAACCATATACTTCTTCAGAAGCCAAAAACTATTACATTGTATTTTCCCAAAATAAGGATAACATTAACTACATGTGAGAGAGACCTCTGCATTCTCCTAGCAACCATAACTGTAAAATAATACAGTCTCACCCCAAACAATGTGCTGAGAAGTGACTTAATAAAGGCATTATAATGTTGTTATGGCAACTAGAATACTTTGGATTTTATTCCCCTATATCCAGAATTTAAAAATATTACCTAAGCAAATAAAAAAACTCTCTTAATAATTAATCAACTTGTGTTCAGTATTTTTATTCATGTCTATTTACTACTTATCTTCCTTTAATTCTCATTCTAATTAGCCTAGTACTTATCCAACTTGGATTTTTGTTGTTGTTGTTTTAATTAAAACATTCCAGTCATTAGTGTATGTGAAATGATGTTAAGGTTCTGATCCTGTTAGGAGTCTGGGATAGGTTTCGGCCTTTGAATTTGACATCATTACGCTATTCATTTTCTTTATAATAATAGATGTTCTCAAGTATTCTTTTTGGTAGGGAGAGTGGTATTTTCTTTTAGTACCATTCTTTCCCTCCCCATTCTTCCAAATAAACTCCAAGTACTTTATGGACATGTTCTGATTCATCTTTCAGTAGCCATATGAAGTAAGGCAATCTTTTTAAAGATGAAAAAAACTAGCAAATTAGTGCAAAATGACTTGTCCAAGATCACTTGGATAACAAATATTGGCATTTAGAATAGGAATAAATTCTCCCATGACTACCAATAAAACTCTTTATCCCCATACACCAGATTCACTTTTTTTTATCTTCTCAACAATTTTAATAAACACTAACTGCCTGCTACATTCAGAGAATTGTGCTAGTACTAAAGGAGCTATGATATTACATGGCAAGCTCCATGTCTTCAGGGAGTACAATCATTAATCAATCAAATGTCTCCTGTGTCAGACACTGGGGACACAAAAAACAATGAATGAAGAGATCCCTACTTAAATTTACATTCTATCATGGTTAAAAACAAGGGAAAAATAAGGATAAGGGATAAACAAGAAAAATTTAAAAAGAGGATGCTATATGACATTTAAAGTTTTAAAAAACACAGTATGCATCATTAGGAAAGAGCAGGTGAGAGATAAAAGCTAGAGAGGGAGAAAAGGCTGGAGGGGCAAAATACAGGAAAAATAATGATACCCCTAAGAAATGATAAAGCAACTCAACCAGTCTGTGTTCACTTGAAGATAGGAATGTTGAAATAAATATAAAAATTTCAATAATTAAGAATGATAACTTTCTACAGATTCACCATTTCCTAGGGACCCTACCAAAGGAATATAAATTGAGATAACTAAAATATCAAAAGATATCTTAAAGGTTACATGCTAGATTTCTTTCTTAAGGACCAAGCTTAAACCCAAATCACTTTGGCTCTCATTGATTGGCCAACATTAGCTCAAAGTAAATGTAAAAAAAAAAAAAACTAATTGTTTCTGTCTTAATCAGAAACCCTGAGTGATTTCCCCTCCCAGATTGATTTTTTTTTTTAATAGATAAAAGTTCTTCCCTGACCTTAATCGCTGATTGGGCTTTTCCTTAATCAAACTGTCAAACCTACTCAAGATTCTAACTTAAAAAGGTCAAAGTCTCCCACGACATTCAAGCCATTTCCAGTTTTCCTGATTTATATCTTGCCACTGGACCCATATGGCTCAGGAAGAAAAAGTGAAGCTGGTAACTCTATCAGTCCTGCCTCACTTAAATACATTTCACTTGCATGTCAGGGCCTGACCTCCTTGATGTCACAGACATTTTCAAAAAAAGGACAGAAAACAACTGAGATTAGTAAAGAGTGAGACAATTACATTATAGTGTCATAGACTGAGATCTATAAGGAAACTTAGAATTCATTTAGTCCAGCCCTTCTGTCCTTCCTCAATTTGCAGAAAAACAAACTATAGTCCAGAGAAGCAAAAAAAGACTTTTTGAAGGTTGCCGAGGTACTGAGTGGTAAAACCAGGTTTCAAATTCAGGTACAGTGAACTCTTCCCCACTGAACCACCAAATCTTTACAATTTGAAAGATAAGAGGAAAAAAAAAAATGATTACCAAGTAAGGAAGAAAAGACAATGAGGCATTCTTTCTACCTTCTTCCACAATCCTATAATCTCATTCCAAAGCTTAGTTTCAATTATCTGGTTTCTATTATCAGCTCTTTTGTCCAAAAAGTCATACAAGAAACCCCTCTTCTCGTCATAGAAAAAGATTTGTCTTATATAAATTTCTAGCCAAGACTTTCAAAACATGTTCCAGACCTGTGTCCCAGGAAAACCATTATACATACATACACACACACACACACACACACACACACACACATACAGAGACACACATATATGTGTGTGTGTGTATAAAATGCATATATGTATATATGTAAGGTACCCTACTATTCTATATTCTAATGCCAGTATGTATATATAATAATGTATATTATTAATATATAATTATAGTAAATTTAATACATAATATATATAAAAATAAATATTATATAATATGATTATATTAAAATATATAAGTAACATTAATATATATATATATATAACAACACATAATACCAATGCATCACACATATATATAACATAGAAGTATAGAATAGCACTAGATGCAGGAAAAATGAATTTGACTCTCACTTTAGTTGACTCTTATTAAGTCAGAGTCTCATTCTCTCTAATTTTTGGTTTATATATATACATATGTAATTTCAAATATCTCACAAAATGATTATCAAAAAAGTATTTTATAAACTATAAAACACTATATAAATAGGAGTTGTTATCATCATTATTTTGGATACTATTTCAAATTTTAAACTTTCTTAAAAGTTTTATTCAATGTATTAGATGCCAAATTATCACAAGTGCTCTACCTTCCATTGTTCAAAAATCTCATGGAGTAAGTCTATCTTCTGTGTCTGGGGACTCAAAACATGTCCTTATACCAGAGTGATAAGAGGAATCATAGAATAAGAATAAAACTCATTATCAGACTTAAAGCTGAAGCTGTCTCTGAAAAACATTATTGTTTTATATATATATATATATATATACACACACACACACATATATATATATATATATATACACACACATATATATATATATATATATATACACACATATATATACATATATAATTAATCAGGACTAAGATATCATTAACGTGTGCCAAGTGAGAGATTACAAAGCTAACCTTAAAAGTTTATATATATATGTATTTATACATATATAATTTATATATATATATACACATATATATGTATATATAAATATGTATATATATACACATATATATGTATATATATATGTGTGTGTATATATATATATATAATTAGGGACATTATTGTTATTAGAACAATGACCTCTTGTTACATAGAGTACCAAGCATGGCTTCTAGGCACTAGATACCAGAGGGAAGAAACAATGACATGAACATTTTCCCATGTTCATGCTGCCCCAAAGATGTGCCTATATCAAAAACATTTCTCCTTGAGAAACCCAGATGACATAGCAACAGCTTTCCCAGATCACTTGATACAACTTGTTGGAAGAGAGCGTTCAGGGATGTGCTTCATACTATGGAGTCAAATGCTCTTTGTTGTTGTATATATGTATGTATATGTATAGGTATATGTGCCACTAGTTATTGTGATTTGATTTTCATTTATTTCGAAAATTTCCAATCTTTGTGATATTAAAAAATATATATATCCTTCATTACCCTCACAACTGTATTTAGTTCCTGAAAAGCCTACCTTCAAAGACCTTGCAGTTAAAAAAGGAATAATCCATATTCAGATGAACTGCATATCAAAAGATTTATATGGCATAATAGCTACAGGGAAAAGGTGCCATCTGAGTTAATTCTTAAAGGACAGGACAACTTTTGTTAGTTGGAGATGGAGGGTGGAGAGGTCCTTGGCTAGGAAGACAATAAAATTCAGAATTATTTATTGCAGAAGCAAGGACTCAAGAGTTCAAGAGAAAACCCCATGAAATTGCCTACAGGACTACAGTGAGCAGGCCAGTTTGGAAAATGCCCAAAATATATGAAAGGGATAACAACATGATAAGTCTAGAAAGCTATGTTGGAGTAATAAGGGTCTTGAATGTTAAATTGAGGAATTTTTCTTCAGAAGGAAATGGGGAGGCACCCAAAATTTTTGAGCAGGAGAACAATGGCAATGAATTCAAAAGCAAAGAGTGGACTAGAGAAAAGTGAAAGTCAGTAAGGACACTTGTTGAGAGTCCAACAAAGAGAGGAGATGGAAGTGTAAACAAGAATGGTGGCACTGAAACTTTCAGATAATGATCCTATTGATCACTTCCTCTATGATATTCCAGTAGCTTCAACTCAACTAGGGTATAAACTCTTAATTTAAGCCAAGTGCTTTGCTTTCAATTTTTTTACCCCCTTACACAGTGCTTTGTGGCTAATGTGCACAGAACAAAATGTGATTGAGATGAAATGTCTATGAAGTATTTCATGAAATGCTTTGAGAACACATGCATGGTAAGGAAATTGCTACTGCTAATTTCAAAGAATGTTTTAAATATCTTGGCGCTGCAGTGAAATCTCAGGAACATTTGGTCTATCAAAAGGTCTTAATGAATGCTTGTCATGTGCCCAGCACACCACTGAATGAGGACAAAGTGAGAATCTTAGGATTAGGGAGGTAAACTTCTATCCATATGATCCCTGAGTTGCATCTCATCAAAAGCTTCTTGTAGTGTGTTAAGTAGATCTTTTCTAGAAATGATTTGTTTTGATTATTGTAAAACTCTGGTTTCTTTTTTTACTTTCTTTTGAATCCCATTTTATCCCATAATGAAATACATATTAACATGTTGAAATATTGCAGTAACCATAGCATAATACCTTCAAAGAAAATCAATACTGAAAACAAAACATAGAATTGATTTGCAAATAAACAGCTAATAAACAAATACTAATACATCATTTATTCTCTGCACATGGATTTTTTGGAACTTGTAAAAAAAAAACATTTTAAATCTTATTTTTATCTAAGCAGGCTTCTTCATACTCCATGCCATACTAGTGATAGACATGTGGCTTCATTATTTTAAGGAGAAAAAGGAACTCACAATCTCTGACAGCATAGTAGGTCTTTTTGGAGGTCACTCCAATGTTTTATGTAGTTATGAAGGGGAAAAGCCAGGAAATTGGCTAACAACCTGTTTCCCTATTTCAAAAGATAGGGTAATTATAAAAAAAGGTGAGTATTCACAAGAGTTAAATAATATACATCTGTGATTCTCCTGGCTAACTATCATCAAAGATCCAAGAAGATAGAAAATCAAAGACTACTTTTTTCTCAGTTCAAATTCAATCAGGAGACTTTTTGTAGATTCAGAATATAACATACTGGATCCTCACAATTCTGGGAGGTAGTATTATTTCCATTTTACAGATTAAAAAAACTGAGGTAGAGATCAAGTGATTGTCCCAGAGTCACACAACTAGGAAGTGTCTGAGGCAGAAATTGAACTCAATTCTTCCTGATCTAACTAATACTTCATCCACTGTGCCATTTAGATGCTCCTTAATGATAATGAATCAAAAAAGCATCGTAGGATTGTACATAATAATAGCAAAAAACAATAATTGGCATTTATATAGTACTTACTGGGCACAAGATACCATACTAAATGCTTTATAATTATTTTTTCATTTGATCTTCATAATAACCCTGGGAGATAGAAACTAATATTATTATTCCCATTTTAAAATGAAGAAACTGAGACAAACAGAAATTGAGTTACTTTAGCCAAAATAACAGCACTATTAAGTATGTGAGACCATATTTAAATTCAGTTTCTTCATGACTCCAGGTGTGGCCCTCTATCTACTGCACAAGTTCATTGTCCCTCTATTTAGAGCTGGAAGAGACCTTAGATGCCATAGAGCCCAATCCCCTCATTTTATAGATACTTTCAAAGTGTGTCTAGTGGCCAAGGAAAATGAAGATATTTGTTCAAAACCATCTAGAGGATAAGTATTGAAAATGTGATCTGAATTCTAGTAACTTGATTCCAAATTCACAGCATAGTCTTCCATTCAGATAGCGCTGCAAGCATTATCATAGTGAGGCAGGTAGATACAGTATGGAAATTGAGATTACTCAGTACTCAAGGTCAGAAAGACCTTGCTCAATCCAACCCCAAATATTTCCCTATTTTGTGACATGTCACTTTTCCTCGATTTCCTCATCTCTAAAAAGGGGATAGTAATCATAGGACCCTCCTCTCAGGGTTGTTGTGAGGAACAAACAAGATCATGCTTGTAAAATCCTTTGCAAAATCTAAAGCACTAAATAAAGGCTAGCTGTTATCACTTGGTGCTCACAAGTATTCCATAAGTTAATGAGAGGAAGCATTATTATCTCTATTTTAAGGACTGGAAAACTGAAAATTGTTGGGGTTGCAGGTCTCATAGCTAGTGAATGGCAAAGATACTTTTCCTGATTCCAGCTTCATTGTTCTTTTTCCTCCCTGTTGACTCACTCAATGGGATGGAAGCTCTCCAAGGGAAAGGACCATCTCATTTTTGTCTTTGTGTTTTCCATACCTAGCCGGTCCCTGGCACACCACAATTATTTGTCAGTGGGGTAATTGATTACATTAAGGATCAGTACCTTTGAGAACTTGAAATCTTTATTGAATTGCCTTCCCCTTCCCAGGAGGTCATGAAGTACATGCCTCTAAAATCAAGCAAACACACATGTACTAATAAAGAAAAAATCCCTCTCTTTACTGCATACTGTGCAGTGTGTAAGAGGAGCTCCCACACAGGTAAAGGTTGAAGATACTTTGGAGGGTATTGCTTTGAAGTCCCTCCCATCCCCCAGCTGAAGAGTCTGTTTTCTTTATTATTGTTTTTATTTCTATAAAGACTTGGACATTTTATTTGGATGTTACTACATAAATCAATATGAAAATGGTTTGATTGTAAAAGATCAAATAGGCAAAAATAATAATAATTAGCTTTTATATTGAACTTTCATGTTTGTAAAATATGATTATCTCATTCAATCCTCACAATAACCCTGTAAAAGAGGAACCATTATCACCCTTATTTTATAAATAAAATAACTGAGACTGAGTGACTTGCCCAGAGCCATGCAGCTAGTATTTGTTTAAGGCAGGATGTGAACTCAATTCTTCCTTATTTTAATACCAGCACATTATATTCTACAACATTTAGATACTTATTTTTAAAAACATAGTTTCTCACTGTATTTTTTTAATTAATGAAACCAGAAGTATCCAGCTCTCAGATTTCTTTTCTATCTGCCATATATCTATTTGAAGCAGGGATGACCCCAGACAGGAAGATTTCTTCTATATGGCTAGATTCAAACCCCTGACTGTAAAACAACGATGGCGTCTACTGAGAAAGTGAAATTTGAGGATTACAATGAAAGGCTGCCTGACCTAGACTCATTACTTTGGGTCAATGTATTGCCCTTATAAATATTCACTATTAAAGTAGGAATGCCTCTGTAAGAGGACACATATTAAGTAGTTATTAATCATTATATTCTTAGCACAAATTAATTTATAAGATCACCTGTGTTACTCATTAACTGAGATCAATTCTTTGAGGGAAGGGAAACATTAATGGTAAAGAAGATATGGTTTAGGAATATGAGGGCCAAATTATGCTCAAAAAGTTATCAAACTGTGCATACCCTTTGATCCAGCAGTGTTACTACTGGGCTTATATCCCAAAGAGATCATAAAGAAGGGAAAGGGACCTTTTTGTGCAAGAATGTTTGTGGCAGCCCTCTTTGTAGTGGCCAGAAATTAGAAATTGAGTAGATGCCCATCAATTGGAGAATGGCTGAATAAATTGTGGTTTATGAATATTATGGAATATTATTGTTTGGTAAGAAATGACCAACAGGATGATTTCAGAAAGGCCTGGAGAGACTTACACGAACTGATGCTAAGTGAAACAAGCAGGGCCAGGAGATCATTATATACTTCAACAACAATACTATATGATGATCAATTCTGATAGACTTGGCCCTCTTCAACAATGAGATGAACCAAATCAGTTCCAATGGAGCAGTAATGAACTGAACCAGCTATGCCCAGAGAAAGAACTCTGGGAGATGACTAAGAACCATTACATTGAATTCCTAATCCCTATATTAGGCTAATTGTACAGTATTTCAGAGTCCGATTCTTTTTGTACAACAAAATAACGGTTTGGTCATGTATACTTATTGTGTATCTAATTCATACTTTAATATATTTAACATCTACTGGTCATCCTGCCATCTAGGAAAGGGGTGGGGGGAAGGAGGGGAAAAATTGGAAGAAAAGGTTTGGCAATTGTCAATGCTGTAAAATTACCCATGCATATAACTTGTAAATAAAAAGCTATTAAAAAAAAAAAAAAGGAATATGAGGGCCATTCATCCTCTGAGGCATTCAAATCTGTACACAGTATTTATAAAGTATTCTGTAAGTCTTAAAGCACTGTGGAAATACAGCTAACATTATCCTAAATCCTGTTGCTCCTTCTGATTCCTCATCTTTCATAGCAGTACTACAAATTAAATCTAGTCTTTCATCTTTGCTATTCTCTTTGAGTCTTTCCTTTCCATCATCTCTCGTATATTTGGGGAAAATGGAAGAGTCCTACATTTGGCAACTAAGGATCTATATTTGAGTCCTGGCTCTGCCACTCACTACTGTGATCTTGGCAAATCATTCACTTCACATCCTTTTGCCTCTGTTTCCCCATTTCGAAAAGGAAGGGATTTAGACTAGATATAGAGATCCTTTCCAACTCTAAATCTATCATACTATAATGTACTTCATATTATCCCAAAACTATGATTGTTTTTTCATAATAGCCCTAAGAGATAGGTACTTTCTATGAGGAATCTGAAACAGGTAGCAGTTAAGTTACTTGCCCAGAATCATACTATTAGGCAATGACTTGAAGCCAAATTTAAACTCAAATCTTCCTGATTCCAGGTTTAGCCCTCTAGCTCCTTTGTGACCTTAGAAAGAGAACTATGAGACTTGTACTCTTAAAGCCAAGGAAGGGAGGGGAAATATCTAACAGAAAAAAGTGTTTAACAATGTCAATCACTGCATAGTGGTCAAGGAGCATATGAATTTTAAAAGGCTATTGCATTTAATAATCAAGAAGGTACTGGTTACTTTTGGTAAAAATGTCAGAAGAATATGGGAAGGCAAAAAACAGATTTCTTGGGGATAGAAGAGAGTAGATTGTGAAGAAGTAGAGACATTGGGCATAGACAGCTTTTTGTGGGAAGAAAGGAGGTATTAGGTTAACTAGATAGCTGGGGTGGTATAAAGAAAAGAAATAAGTTTTAAGAATACCTGGACACATTGTCAATAGTTGAAAAGAAAACAGTGATGAGAGAGATACTGGAGACACAGGAGAAAAAAGGAAATGATTATTGATCCAAACTTCTAAAGGAGAGTGTAGGGAATGCTTAAGCTCAAAAGTATAAAAAGAGGCAATACATTTCTCAAGCAAAGTTCTTTTATGAGTTTTGGAGAAAGGGTGAAGAGAATAGATCACAAATGCTGAGAAGTTTCTAAATGCCAGTGAATCAGGGGAATGCTGATGAGATGGCTAAAATAGCCTCAGTAAAAGAAGAGATTAAGTCATCTTCTGGCTTTGTATGCTCTGGACCCAACCCAGTGTCTGACACTTACTCGGCACTTACTAAATACTCACTGATAGACTGATTGATTGACTGCAAATATTAGGTAGGGAGGGACTTGAAAAGAGAGGAGAAAAGTTTGGAACAGTTACTTCTGAGGAGTGATTTAGAAGTTAATAATAATAAAAAAAAGTAGCAAGACTGCTGAGCAACCACAATGTGGGCCATGCTCAGTCATGCACCATAAATTTGTTCTGGATAAAAATCAACTCAATTTTGGAGCTTTCTCTAGAGGGCAGTTCACAGCCTTGGAGGAGAAGCAGAGAAAATATATGAAGGAAGCTACTCCAGGATGAGGATTAAGAGGTCAGTAATGGCAGGAAGTCAGGAGAGCAAGGGATTCTAGGGTGATGTTCATGAATCATTAAAATGGCAGATTAGAGAGTTAAGGCTGGTTCTGGAAACAAGCGAAGTGAGAGTGAGTGATATGGATTTGGAACATCAGCAAGAGGTCAAGGAATAAGAGATTGCCAAAAAATACTTGGCCAAGAGGATTCAGTCTGAAACTCTAAATAAAACATACACAAATTCTCTCAAGAAATAAAGATGGAAAGTCATATGGAGCCAGAATTCCTATGAAATTTTAAGCTCACTGAAACTCATCTGTAAATTGAGAATCTATTTTTCAACATTTATCCTAATGATATAAAAATGCATTTCTGAAGTGAACACAGCTCAGTTTTTTGTGCATGTATTGATGATGTTTTTGTTGTTTTCAAGCTCATATAAATCCTTATAGCTATCCTTTTAAGTTTATGTGTTTAAAAGAGTAACAAGATGCCAGTTTCATCTAGAAAATGAATGATTTGAGCTAGCTAACCTCTGAGTTCTCTTCCAATCCTGTGAGCCCATTAGCCTAGATTACCTCAAAATTATTTGCCAGCTCTCAACATCTATAGTCAATATGACCTCAGAACAGTAGGAAGTTTTTTTTTTTTTAAATGGAAGATAAAAGTAGACTGTCATCTTAAAAATGTACAATGCAACCTGAAGGGTCAAAATGTGGAAATGGATTGATGGAGGTGAAAAATTGATTCACAGGACAGGGCAGGAATATTGCCTCTTTCAGTGTGTAGATTGCACATTGTAGGAAAACAGAAGATTTCCTTTTACTATTGATTGGTTGTCCTTTGTCTTAAAGAGAACAAAAAAAAAATGATATCCCTATGTTATCATCAGATTAGTGCATCTGACCTTGACTGATTAGAGCAATGTGAACTTGGAATATTTTGCCACATATCAGACACAAGTAATTCCCATGAATCTTTGGGGTAGGGTTCTCTAATTTTGTTCCTCTCCCATTTCTTCTGAGCTAATTCAATTAGTTTTCATTTCCTTTTACTGCTACTGGCCCATCCTCAACCAAAATGTCACTCAGTGGGGTAAACAATAAAAATGCTATCAGAAACAAAGTCCAGAGAGCCACCATAGAAAGGACCCACTGCCGGTACTTCAGGTTGAAGAGGTTATTCAGGATTTTGAGCAAGTGAACCTGGTCTGGTGGGGTTGCTAGCTCAACATGGCTTTGGAATCATCCTGCTACCTGTATCAGCCTGCTTATTATGGGTAGAGATCTCACTATTGAAGGGAAAAAAAATCCAATGGAAGATGCTAAGGATTTTTATTCCCTTCCTTCCCCAATTTGGTCACTGCTAGCTCTTGGTTATCACACTTAGGGTTTCATTTGTGACAGGTAAATAAGAGCTACAGCAGCAGCTCCAGGATCTGAGTTTGCCTCTTAGCAAATAGATATCATCAGGCCAGCTTTTTAGCCAAAGATAAATAGCATCCTATCCTTCACATCCAGCAGTATTAGGAGGACCCTATATAATCTAATGAAAGAGCAGTCTGAGAAATAGAATCAGACTCTGAACATAGCCCTCTTCTCTCTAAGGACTTCAATGACAAAAAATAAGAGGAAAAACCCCTTCTATGGTTTCAAATCTAGGGCCCCACAGGCCATTCCCTACCATTTTGATGTGGTGGTGGCAGACACTGTAGATGACAGTGGAAGAAATACCCACAACAACATGAAGATCACTGGGATAGTTGAAACCATAAAATTATGGTGGATTTTATGTCAAGAATCTATGCAATAACCCATACAGTTTCCCCATCTGTAAAAAGGTGAAGGAAGATGCTGATTTGTTGGCCCATCTCTAATATTCCTTCTAGCTCTAAATCTGTGATACTATAATTCTACTATTACTATTACCTCCGCAAAGAAATGAAACACATCATAAGTTTTAAAGAGGGTTGGATATTTGAGGAGCAAGAGAGAGACTTCTTGTCTGTTAGAACATAAGAGATTGTGACACTGACCTCTTGGGTCACATCTTTAGTCTGCAACATTTCTTTTTGGTGTCTGAAGAGATAAAGAAGGTCACTAATGCAATTCCTATCAAGACAATTTCTAGTCAAAATGGAGCCATTGCTATGTTTGCATAAGGTCTTTTATAATACCAGCATATATCATGAAATTATGAACTATGTGAACCATTTATAACTTTAATTCATGTCCTTTTGGGGGGAATAATTTCAAAGATTTAAATTTACATTGAAAAGGGAATGATACATAGACAATGCTAATATCTCATATGGAGAAATATATATATGTATGTATGTCACTGTGGATCTCTCATTTCTCCAGGAATATACTTGAAAAACAGATTCTCCATTAGTCAGTGAATTGACATGATGCTCTATTAAGCACCACTTGTATGACAGCTGCTTAGTGTTATTCATAAATCTGAAAAAGAAAGAAACAAGTAGAAAGCAGTGTCCTAACCTTTGAAGGACTTTGAAGGAGGTGGGATATCAAAGAAGGAAAAGAAGGCAGTTTCAAAAAGAGGACTAGCATAGATGTAAAACTCCAAGGGCACATGGTTCAGGATGAAGGGACATATAAAGATGTCTACATCATGATAAAGTATCATTAAGGAGATACAAATAGTGCAGAGTGAAGTGTGTGTGTGTGTGTGTGTGTGTGTGTGTGTATGAGATCTCTCCATGGAACATTAAGCAAATGTTTCCAGTTAGTCAGGGTTAGTTCTCTGTAAAGAAGTGAATTTTAATGAGCATGGGTTGTTGAAGAGGAGGCAAAGGAACATACTGGAGACAGGAAGAAAGAATGAACAAAAAAAATGGAAAGGGCAAATGGATTAACTTGCTAGAGAAAGAGGAAGATAAAGCTTAACCTTAGAATTACCATTGTGTCTGACTTTTAAAAGAATCTGCCTAATGTATACAAAGTTGGTATCAGAGAAGGTGACCTTCAGGATTTGGTTAATGTTTGTGTGGAAGTTGGGATTAGGGCAGGATTGACAGCAAACCCAATAATTAATTAAAATTAATAATTTTAAGTTGATCCACTTCATAAGGATTCCTTCTTAGGGGAAGAAGAGAAAGTAATACTGGGATTGCTTCAAAATCGTTTGACCCATATGTTTAATTTTACTCCAGTATGCATAGCCTCTATTAGGAATATGCTACTTAGATCAGATTTCTTCTCAGACATTTAAGTCATCTCCCTTGTTTGGTGGCTTAAATATCAATCATTAGTATTTTAATAAAGTAATTATTAAACATAATAAATTATGAGTATTGTTTTTTAGTTAATGGAAATTACTAGAGAATTGTCATCCTGAAATGACTTGTGCAAAATAGATGCCTAAGGCATACTTTAAGATACCTGTAATTTTGCTTTCTGGGTAGGATCTCAACTCTAGTTGAAATGTTCTATTGCTGTCCATGGTTTTAAAATTGTGCTACTTCCTCAAATCTGCAGAATGGAAAGTTGTATTATGAAGTTTCCAAGTGTCAAAGTCATAGAATCTAAATGTTTAACTTTTTTTTTTCCTCAGAGGAAAAGGAGATTCCTCCCTCTCTTCCCCCATTGCCTTGCACATTCTTTTTAGAAATTTATCAAAGAAATCTCAATATTCACTTTTGGGGAGTGAAATTTGACATTTTAAAGTTCTTCTGTTTTTGAGTTATTCATGTGCAAATAAATTAAGCAATTTTCTCCCATACAGATGAACTAAAAATGGCTCTATTTTGTTCTCAAATTTCCCTAAATTCACTAAATATGAAAAAGCATCAACCTAAATGTCATAAAGTAAAATAAAATAAAATGGAAAAATGATACTGAAAGAAAGCAAAAAGGACTGTGCATGAAACTTCTACCCTCTCAAATTGTCACAGATGTTCTAATATTATTATTTTTCATTGTTTGTAATAATGAATGTAATTTGTAAGAGTGCAGTTTTGATGATAATGAAAGTTTATTCTTCAGAGGAGGAAGAGAAGGAGGAGAAGGAAGGACAAGGAAAAGAAGAAAAAAGGAGAAGGAGGAAGAGGAGGAGAAGAAGGAGGAGGAGGAAGAAGAAGAAAAAGAAAAACTTTAGCTTTCTTGCTCTGGAATGATTTGCCCAAAGAGACAAACTTTAACAAGAAAGGACATTTTGGGGGTGATCTACTCCTTTTCTTTCTTTTTCCATGGGGGGACCTTTGTCTAATCTCTCTATTTCTTGTTCTCTCATTTTTTTTTTGAAAGGTGATTATATAATCACCATCTTAGTGATCATATCCCTTGATAGTTTTGCAAAAGATAGGAACTTTTGTTACTTCAACAAAATAAAATGTATGGACACCAGAATCAGTCATATCATTGGACAAATATTTTACATGACAAAGAGCTCCTATGAACTAATATTTGCATCATCTATTTCCATAACATTAAAAGGTGAGGTATTAAACTTTCAATTTTATATTGAATTTAGTTTAATTTTTTTAAATGGGAGGTAAGATAGTATAATGGAAAGGATTCAAAATCAACTTCCATTGTTATCTGTAAGATCTTGGACAAGTCACTTCAAATTTTAGCTTGCTTCTCTATATAATGTGGCACTAGGTGACCTGAAAGAGTCTTTCCAGATATAAATCTATGATCCCATGAGGCATCTCTCATATTCAAGGCACTGTTCTCAGTAATAGGGATACAACAGTTCCTTAGGAGATAATATCTCATTATCAAGGAGATTCCCTCACCTTTTATACTCATTACCTCATCTGAATCTTCAGTTGCTTCAGTTCCAACCCTCAGATTGGAAGGCTGGGGGACAGAGCATATAACTCCTCCCTAAGCCTCCCTTTTATGGAAGGTTCAGAGTTTTCAGCCATCTCTTCATTTTCTACCATCTTCTCTACTTGATGTTAACTCCACCAACATCATGCTTTCTCACCAGATATTTCCATACTCTAAATATTGAATTTGAACCTTATTTCATGGAAATATCTGAGAAAAATTACACTTTAAAAGGAGTTTTTCCCCCATTCCCCTTAACTTTAATTCCCTCTGTTGATTCTCTTCAATTTATTCTGTCAATATCTTTTTTGTACATGGTTTTTATATTTTCTTTCCCCTGTAAAGAAGACTATGAACTCTTTGAGATAAGGGACTGTATTTTATCTTTTTTTTTTTTTTTTGTATCCCCACTGGTTAGCACAAAGTCTGGCATATAGTAGAAAAACCTGATCAATTTTTATCGACTGAGATCTAGTTCCACAATCTGCTCTTTTAGTGTAATTCATGCATGTTCTGCTTCAGGAAAATTGATTCTTAATTTCTACTTCTTACAAATTCATTATCCTGACTGTTTTTACAGAAATTGAGGGTACATAGTATCCTGTACAAGCTAATACATGTTCCAATGAATAGTATTACTTAAAATAATCCTCAAAATCAACATTGTCTATGACCCTTGTCATAGTGCTGAAATTATACAATGTAAAAGAGATGATCACTACTATTTGTGAGTTTATAATTTGACATATTGCTTAAAATATTAGTATGTGTTGGAACCTTCTTTAACTAACACAGATTGACAACTTTTAGTTTTAGGAAATTGCCTAGGGACACTAAAAAATTCAGTAACTTCTCCAGGTTTAACCATCTCCTACATATTAGAGGCAGGAGTTGAGAATCCTCCTGACTCTGAAACCAACACTATCTATTTCTCTGGGATGTTTATTTGTGTATATATAAATGTACAAATATCACTACTATTGATTAAACATAAAATAAAATCTATATGGAAAACTATCTATTCTCCTTTCCTTGGCTTTATCTGACCAAAAGCAGGAGATTTTGATATTTTTGGAGTGTATTTATTACATTTTATTTTAAAGAAAAAGATAGAAAAAGAAAAAAAAAAGATAGAAGCAGTTGGTCAAAAAATGAATGGGAAATAATTCACTTCATACTTGTATTCCTGAGAGAAGAAACATTTTTTACATTCATCAGGAATTTATATAAAGTATCCTACTTAAAGGAATCAAAAAATTCCACATATCAAGATGCAACATAACACAATTTATCAGTTACTCATTTTGAACTAAAAAATATCAATCTCATCCTTGCTAAAAAAAAAATCTCAGTGTGTAGGAAACAACAAGTTCCCAGAAACAACTGACTTGAAAACTTGTGGATTCAGATAATACAACAATTAAAATGGCATGTGTAAAAAGTACTGCTTTTAAAGTCATAGAATAGGGATTGAGCCAATAATAATGCTTCTGTGAGTATTTCTGTTATAAAACATACGTTCCTTGAGGGCAGCATCCATACTACGTTTTGGTTTTTTTTGTTTTTGGTTTTTTTTGTTTTTTTTTTTTTGTTTTTGGTCTCAATAGCACTGCCTTACATATAATAAACATTTTAAAAATAGATATTGAATTAAATTGAATTGAATTGTGACTTAGTAAATTTATGATGTAAACCATTTGTCCTCTTGTGGCTATTGCCTTATATAAAATGAGAAGATTGAGTTAGTGTTTGTAAGGTGTCTTCCATCTCTAAATCCCACCATCTTATGACTTCTGACTTGATTTGCTCCTTGTGGATCCTATATTTGAGAAGAGGTTGTCCAGAGAGATTGAGAAAGGTATTCATTCTCTCTTTCCTTATTCATATTTACTTTTTAGAATCTTTAAAAATTCCATCCCAATTCTCTGAAGCATCAAGGTCCTGAATAGTGATTTGGATGTACAGTGTAAATTTTGGGGGAAATATCACATAAAATTTGTGTGTGTGTGTGTGTGTGTGTGAATTTTTTTTATTCTTCTAAGGTTCTTTTAAATATATAAATATTATTATTATAGATTTTTATTTATAAAACATATGTACAGGTAATTTTTCAACATTGACCCTTGCAAAATCTTCTGTTCCAAATTTCTCCCTCATTCCCCCCACTCCCTCCCCAGATAGTAGGTTGTCCAATACATGTTAAATATATTAAAGTATATGTTAAATCCAATATATGTATACATATTTATACAGTTATCTTACTGCACAAGCAAAATCAGATCTAAAAAGAAATTAAAAAAGACATGAGAAGGAAAACAAAAATGCATGCAACTAATAACAGAAAGAGTAAAAAATGTTATGTTGTGGTCCACACTCATTTCCCATAGTTCTCTCTCTGGGTGAAGATGATTCTCTTCCTTACTGACCAACTGGAACTAGTTTGAATCATCTCACTGTTGAAAAGAGCCACGTTTATCAGAATTGGTCTTTGTATGGTCTTGTTGTTGCCATGTATAATGATCTTCTGGTTCTGCTCATCGATTCATGTAAGTCTCTCCAAGCCTCTCTGAAATCATCCTGTTGGTCATTTCTTACAGAGCAATAATATTCCATAACATTCATATACTACAATTTATTCAGCCATTCTCCAATTGATGAGCATCCATTCAGGTTCCAGTTTCCACAACTACAAAAAGGGCTGCCACAAACATTTTTGCACATGTGGGTCCTTTTCACTTATTTAAGATCTCTTTGGGATATAAGCCCAGTAGTGGCACTGCTGGATCAAAGAGTATGCACAGTTTGATAATTTTTTGAGCATAGTTCCAAAATGTTCTCCAGAATGGTTGGATTCCTTCACAATTCTACCAACAATGAATCAGTGTCTTAGTTTTCCCACATCCTCTCCAACATTCCTCATTATCTTTTCCTGTCATCTTAGCCAGTCTGAGAGAGGTGTAATGGTATCTTCTGAGGCTCTTTAAATGGCTATCTTATAGTGAATTATACAAGGAAAAGAGGAAGGTTCATTTCTTAAGTTCATATAAATACTACATTGGGAAAAGGAATTTTTGTTCTGATTGATAAAAAATTAATTAAATACAAAATGATATAGAAGTGCTTCAGGTAAATCTAAGGAGAGAAGGCTCCTGCTCTGTTCCCTCTCATGTAGATAGAGCATTTCTCAAACTACTCCTTACTGTTTTGGTAAATCTTTCCCTAGAAAAATCATTTCTAAGAGACTGATTAATGGTTCATTGCCCAGAATTGTTCTTGAAAATATGTTCTGAATGTGTCTTCAAATTTCAAATAGTCACAAAGGCTAAATATTTACATTTGATTTGATAATCAGGAATTAGTACTAAGGAAAATAGATTTCTCTAAAATTTGTATATTTACCCCATCAACAACTTTCTCTGAATATTTAAATCATATTCCTTAGATAAGGGGAAGAGTACAGATTTGCTTACAGTTAAGATGTCCTTCTTAAGTTATAGGACATTTTTAAATCATTAGATTATGTTCCCATTTAAAATCTTTTGAGATCACATGATTTGTTTGAATGGATATGTGTTAGTAAACCTAATAAGAGATATATAGCTATCAATTTTAGATATTATTGCATTTTGAGATTAAATATTATTTTTAAAATACCTTTCCCTTCTCTTCTTATTCCCCTAATAAAGAATACAAACAACAGTAGATAATCACTTTCAGAATTAGTGGGAATAACTACATAATTGAGATTTGAGTACAGTAAGCCTAAATACACACATACACACACACACACACACACACACACACACACACACACAAGCCTTCATACACATACATTCACCCCCTCATTCACACAGTTTGACTACATTAAGATAAAAAAGTAGTGACACTAGTCAAACTGTGTATTTAGCTCTTTAGCCAGATATATATTTTTTCATTTGTAAAGAGAATAACAAAGAAGAGAGGAGGAGATTTTGTGCTTGATAAAACTTAATAACTTTCCATTTTCCAAATGATCACTTTGTCATACTGTCCAAACTTGAACTGATTACTAGTCAGAGTAGATTACAACCAATTTTTTTTTTGGGGGGGGTTGACTAGGTTATCCACCAATTACTAAAATGTAAGATAACAGATATTGAACACTGGAAGGGAACTTAGAGATTATACAGTCCAATCTTCTGATTTTACAGATGAGGAGGAAACAGATCTAAAAAGAAGTCAAGTGACTTGCTCAAAGTCATGAAACTATTAAGTATCAATCATGACTGCTTTCTCTTTCTTTTTTTTTGACTTCTACAGGGCACTGGGAATTAAGTTCAGGGGTTCCACATATAATAAAGTGCACAAAAAGGCCAGGCTTAACTGAGATGCAGACAAATCATGAAAATGCTTCTTTTTCAGATTTTGAGAGAGGAAAACAACATCCCAGATTATCTTGTTTCCTTAAATCCACAGCTTGTGAAACAACTGGCCCTAAGCCATAGCATAAACTCTTAGACCATTACAAAGTCTGTTCTTTGGATGCAAAATAATCACAATCTGTGCTTCTCAGCATAAATACCTTTTTTAATCTAAAAACTTCTTTTTCAAGATGCAATCCTACAATTAACTAAAGTACTACTTTCTAAGGAAATTAATAAAGTACTTTAAATTTCTCACAATTATTCTTTGCTATAAAATTGATCACTAATTTATTCAAAGGAATAGAGCTTTAGTAAAGTTAAATACAAAGGGAAAGTGCTAAAGAGAAATCATCAGAAATGATAAGCATATCTCATGAAAAATGTTTCAAGTTGTTTTATGCTTTATCATAGATTTGGGATGGGAAGAGGTAGCAACCCAAAGTTATTTTAGTCATTACATTTACAATGGTCAAAAGCATCCCCAAAGGTCTGACCAGATTCTTCTAGATTTTTCTTTTTTTTTCCATTTAATTAAAATGTGATCTTTTCTAAATTGATTAAGTCACTTTGATTTTTCTGTGTGTGTTTCAGGCTTTGCTTGTAAATTCTTTAGCAGATTTCTATTTGGGAAGGATTAACCATTTTGCTCTCTAATTTCCTGCCAACAACAATACCGACAACAAAAAAATGGTCTCCCATTCTTTTGTTAATATTCAAGGGGAAAGATGGACTCTCCCAGGAATATGCTCTTTCCATGAGAATGCATCACTGGGTTAATATCCTTGATTACTTTGGTCTTAATTACTTTCTCATCCCAGAAGGGTTTACATATGGACAAGTCAGCATATGGATGAGAATTGCACATTTTTCCCTATGAGCTCAACATTTGTCACTGATGGTGATGCCAGATTTCATCAGACAAATTGGAATCTCTGGGTCAGGTTCTGAGCCCAAAGATTTCTCCTCTGGACTCCTACATTGAAATTTATTTTAAATTCAATTCTATATATTCCTGGTACAATTTTCATCTCTTCCCCCCTCCCCCAATTTTAATCGAACAAGTAGTTTTGGGATAATTGTTGAGTGCATAGACATAGTGCTAGAAGCTTCAAAGGAAATATAAGTTTAAGAACTGACTTTTGCCCTTGGCTCATGATCCTAGCTGAAGAGAAGAGATTAATACATATGCAATAATAGGGAAATACAAACAGAATAGAATTAGTCTCCATAGTTTACCACACTCCTCTTCCAGCAAACATATGTTGTACATAGGGATCATAATTGATTTTCCTAAAACACATATATGACCATGACACCCCCTTATTCAAAATTCTTTAATGTTTCCCAGTTGTTTCTAGAATAAAATAAAAAACCTCATCCTGAAAGGTAAAGCCCAAAATCAGGGTTGTACCTTCCTTCCCACTCTCTTTTCCCATTTCTCTTCATTCTTTGCTCTAGTCAAATTGATTTGTTAGTTATTCTCTGTAGACAACATTTTATCACTTCCTTCCATACTTTTATAAAGATGGTTCCCCAAGCTTGGAATGAAGTCCCTTTTCATCTCATCAATCACAATTCCGCACTTCTTTCAAATTCACACTCAGATGCCCTCTCCTACATAAGGCGTTTCCTGACAATCCACAGCTATTATTCTCTTTTAAAATTACTTTCCCTTTTTTGATTGATTGACTCAATATAAATTTTAAATAGATTTAATTATATATTTGTAATAGGTAAGTAGGACAGGAAAAGGGAAAATGTGTTGGGGTTGATAGAAAAGAGGGCAAAAGTAGTAGGGGAAAGGAGAAAGAAAAAGGAGAGGAATGATAGAAATAAGAACATATTAAATGATGTCAGAGTCAGAAATAAAACATTGCTGAGGAAAGGCAGGGTGAAAAGAGAAAAAACAGTATAAACAGTAAAAAATAGGATGGAGGGGGCAGCTATATGGTGCAGTGGACAGAGTACTGGTCCTGAAGTCATACAGACCTTAGTTCAAATCTGACCTTAGACAAGTAACACTTCCTAGCTATGTGACTCTGAGCAACTCATTCAACCCTAATTGCTTCACCAAAGTAAAATAATATTAAAAATAGGATAGAGGGAAATACACAGTTGGCGATCATAATTGCAAATGTAAATGGGATGAACTCTCCCGTAAAACATAAGTGTTTAGCATAGTAAAGAAAAAAAAAAAAACAGAATTCTACAATATGTTATTTACAAGAAAGATATTTGAAGCAGAGAACTACTCAAAGAGTAAAGGTAAAAGGCTGGAAGAGAATATATCATAATAAATAATTTAATCCAAGACAATGACAGTAATTACTAAAATTTATTGAAATCCATGCAAAACAGTTCTTAGGGGAAAATTCACATCTCTAAATGCTAATATGAATAAAATGGAGAAAGGGGAGATAAATGAATTGGGCATCCAACTAAAAAAAATTTTTTTAAATGAACAAATTTTAAATTCCCAATTAAATATCAAAATTAGAAATGCTGAAAGTCAGAGGAGGGATTAATAAAACTGAAAGTAAGAAAACTATTAAAGCAATAAATAAAACTGTTACTTTTAGAAAAAATGAAATAGATAAACATTTGGTTAATTTGATTTAAAAAAAAAAAAGCAAACAAAGATGCCAGTATCAAAAATCAAAAGGGTGAATTAATCACCAATGAAGAAGGAATTAAAGAATAATTCACAGTTTTGTCTAGTTACATGCCGATAAATCTAAAACATATTTACCATATTAACAATAGAAGGGAAAATTTAAAATATTTAAATAACCCCATTTTAGAAAAAGAAGATGAAAAAGCCATTAATTAATTTACCATGAAAAATATCCTGGGGTCAGATATATTTACAAGTGGATTCTACCAAACATTTAAAAATCAATTAATCCTAATGCTAAATAAACTATTTGAAAAAAAAATGAAAAAAAATATTTGAAAAAAAAAGTTGAATGAGTCCTACCAATTTTTTTTTTAATAACACAAATGGTGCTGATACCTAAACCAGGAAGGGCCAAAACAGAGAAAGAAATTTGCAGATCAAAATTCTTAATGATTATTGATGCAAAAATGTAAATAAAACTTTAGGAAAGAGATTACAGCAATTTATCACCAGGATAATTCACTATGACCTGGGGAAATTTTTATCAGGAATGTAGGATGTTAAATATTAGAAAAAACTATCAGCAAAATGGGCTATATGAATAACAACAGCAACAGAAAGCACATGATTCTCTCAATAGATATTGAAAAAGGATTTTACAAAAAAAAAAATTCCTATTAAAAAAAAAAAAAAAACCACAAGAAAGCATAGAAATAAATGGCGTTTTTCTTAAAAGGATAAGCAGTATCTATCTAAAACCATTAGCAATCATTATATGTAATGGGTTTAGGCTAGAAGCATTCCCTGTAAGTTCAGGGATGAAACAAGTATGTCCATTATCACCATTGTTAATCAATATATTGCTATAAATATTAACTTCAGCAATCAAAGAAAAAGAAATTGAATTAGATTAGACAACAAGGACACAAAATTATCACTTTTTGCAGATGATATGATGGTGTACTTAAAGAATCCTAGAGAATCAACTGAAAAACTATTTGAAATAATTAACTTTAGCAAAGTTGCAAGATATAAAATAAATCCACCTAAATCATTGACATTTCTATATATCACTAACAAAGCCCAACAGTAAGAGATAGAAAGAGAAATTCTATTTGTAATAAAGGTAGACAATATAAAAATATTTGAATATCTACCTGACAAAACAAACCCAGGAACTATATAAACACAATTACAAAGCACTTTTCACATAATAAAATCAGATCTAAATAATTGTAAAAATATCAATTGCTTATGAATAAGCCAATCTAATATAATAGAATGACAATTCTCCTAAACTGATTTAATTATTTACTACCAATAACTGAGAAACTGCCAAAAATTATTTTCTGGAGTTGAAAAAAAATAAAATTCATTCTGGAGGAACAAAATGTTAAGAATATCAAAGGAAAAAAATGGGAAAAACATAAAAGTAGGGTAGCCGTGCTAGGTAATTTTGATTACATTATATTAAAAAGTTTTTACACAAAGCCAAGGAGTTGGGATTAGAAAAGTGCTAGGTTTAAGTCCTGTTGAGTTTGAGAAGACGAAGATTCATGTAATTAAAATAATAATAATAATAATAGACACTTAGACAATGTGAAGATCTCATGGAACTGGTTTTGACCAGTTTTGAAAAAAAGGATGAACATGAAATGGGAGTAGTAGGAGGTCAAGATGAAATAGTTCTCCAAATTTGATGGATAGTTGCAATGTTCTCTAAAATATAATGTTCTCTGGGAGCAGGTTTCTTGGGGGACTTCTGGAGGCAGCCTTCCTTTCAATTCAGTTCAATAATCACCTCAAATAAAGCTAGGAGTTAAAGCACAAATCCTTTATTGTTTCTGTCAAAATCTTATCTCCTTCACTTGGGGCTTGGCTAGTTTTCTGGAGGCCCAGATCTAGCCTCTAGTCCTTTGCCTCTGTCAGCTTCTGTCCCTAGCTCACTCTGAATGTCTCTGAATTCAAAGGTTTGTACTTTAGCCTCCAGCCAGCACAAAGGTGGAAAATGGAATGAATCTGTCTCTTCTCCAGAGAACTTCTGTGTCTGGCCCTGAGAGCTTCTTGCTTATATGCTGTACACTGAGTACACACCAATCATTATATCACTAGGAAACCATTATTTGTTGTAGGATTAAATCAATGCTAAACTGTCTCCTCAATTTCACTTATTTAGCACCTTGGAAGAATCCTAACAGAGTAGTTACCCTCCATGACCTAAAAGACAGGCAACATGGAGGATATATAGAGAAGGGCCTTGGCCAAATAGGTCGGGCAGCTAGAAAGAGCAGAAAAGAGAAGCTTTGTGATCTATGTCGTGGTGAAGAACTGCCATGAACAAAATAAATACTATGTTTTTCCAGTAGCATCTTCTTAGATAATCTTGGAGTTTAATTCTGAGTCAAAGGAACAGGTGAATGATATCTGTGTATATGGGCTTTCCCTAGATCCTGAGGCCTGCTTGTCATTTCAGAATGTCCAGTAGAAAGAGCTCTGGTTTTAAAGACAAAGATTAAAACAAAGTTTAAATCTGATGCTTAATACATGTATGACCATAATAAAATTATGTAACCTTAACCCTCATATAACAGTATAACATATGAACCTCTCTTAACTTCAGGGGTCTGGTTGAACTTAATCTCTCACCATATTTCCCCTGTCTAAATATAATAACTCTCAGGACATCATTCCTCTAAAGAATTGTAGCTGTTGCATCAGGAGCAATATGTATATCTTCATTGATCGCTAACTCTTCCCATTTTTTTAATGAAAAAAAAAAAGGGAAAAAAAACCCCCCAGCTTCCCTCTTCCTCCTATGACGCACAGTGCTAAAAGAGGAGGCTTTGTAAATCCCTTCCAGCTCTAAATCCAATCTAGGGATCTTTTTGGTCTTTATTATATTTATTATATTTCTACTCTGGAGTAGAAAGCTAAGGGAAAAAAGGGGATAAGGATTTATTAAGCACCTAGTATGTACAGACACTGTGCTAAGCACTTTGCAAACAACATATCAATTGTTTCTCACAAAAAGTCTGCTAAGGCAAATAAGTTATTTGTCTAGATTTACATAGCAAATGGTTGAAACAGTGTATAGAGTTTTGGGCCTGGAGTCAAGAAGACTCATAATGATTTCCTGAGTTCAAATCTGACTTCAAACTCTTACTAGTTATGTCACCTTGGGCAAGTCACTTAACCCTGTTGCCTCAGATCCCTCATCTGTAAAATGAGCTGGAGAAGAAAATGGCCAACACCTCCAGTATCTTTGCTAAGAAAATCCCAAATTCTCAAAGGAGGTCATAAAGAATTAGACATGAGTGAAAACGACTGAACTAGAACAACCAGGGTTACATAGTTAATAATTAAATTACATTTGAACTCAGGTATTCCTAACTATAAGGCAAATGCTCTATCCAATGTGCTACAAGAGCCTATAAATAGGAACATGGAGCAGAAGAATAGACAGGGTGGATGTAATTGGAAACAGGATCAGTTGAACAGTTGAACATAAGGAGACAACCAGTTTTGACATTGTCTGCTTTATTACATCAGCAGTTTTCAATCCTATCATTTATGACTTAAGAAAAAAAGACATGAGAAAGTTGATGAATTTTTCCAGGATCATTGGAAGAGGTGTTTTGTTTGTTTTGTTTTGTCCTCCACCCCCATACAGATCAAAACACCAAACTCTTCTCTTCGTTTAACTTTAAATCAGGGAGCACAAAGATGAGAGTAGGAGAGAGCAAAGTAAACATTCTTGCTAAGGTAATTCAAGGAAGGCCAGTCATATCATAAAATAGCATTAGTTTTATTTTCACTTTTGAAAAATCCTTTATTGTTGTTCATTAGTAATACCTCTTAGCAAATCTTCAAGTCTCTTGTAATCTCTGTCTCATTAGAAGAAAACTGACAGAGGCACAGTGAACTGTGCCAATTGCTTATTATTCAACAACATGTCAGTAGCAAAACTGGATAAAAATCCAGAATCCCTCTGTTGCTTATCCATACAATCTCCTATTTGAAAAACCACTTCAGATTCTTGATTAGGAAGAAAGGAAAAACCCAGGAATCAGGTGATTTCATTCAATCTAAACTAACCTCATGGAGAGGTTATGTACCTTATGTACACAAATCTCCTTTAATAAAAGCAGACAAGTGTCTCTCAGAACTTGTACTCCAATGCCCAAAGAATAAGCTTCTTCTAGTATGAAAGGTATGTAGGTCAGTCATCACCAATATCTATAAATAAATTAGGAAAAAGTTGTGGTGACTTTTCAGATCCCTTCAATAATCTCCCAACCTTGTTCTAAAAATAATTGAAAACTCTAGGGTTTGAGGGAGGATTTGGTTATCATAGCTAAGGATGCAGTCTTTCAGTCACCACCCTCCAGTTCAAGGCACATGAGATGACAGATACATATGTCTTTTTGGAAAAACATTAATGTGTTCTCTCTCTCTCTCTCTCTCTCTCTCTCTCTCTCTCTCTCTCTCTCTCTCTCTCTCTCTCTTTCTGTCTCTGTCTCTGTCTCTTTCTCTCTCTCTCTCTCTCTCTCTCTCTCTCTCTCTCTTTTGGCATACTGATTCAGATCTGTAATGTCACTGATGTGGATGTTCCCTTAATAAAGCAGATCACAACTGGTCTGTGGTTCTCCATGACTTTTACTGTGTCTGTTCATAACTTAACCAAAGACCACTTCTTTTTTGGAGGCTTCCTTTGCTTTCTCTTGGTATCATGAGGCATCATGAGAATACAAAGGAAGCTAACTTCCATTATCTCTCCCTTTCACCTCATAATCATCTTCTTTTCCTTTTTGATCATACATTTCTTTGATGATATCATCCATACCACATACCTCCCTATCACCTTCTCATCTTCTAAGGATGACTAACAGTTGTATAATGAAGCTGGATATAATATTGATTTTTTTAATGGGTCTTTGTTTCATAAAGAAGTTTGGAATCAACAAAGGAGTTTTATAATTCTCCAAATTCCATCTAATCCATTTTTCTCCTATTTAATTCTTAGATTGATGCATTGCCTAGTTGAAGTATCTGTCCCAGGTTTTATTCACTGATGAATAAGCTGTCTAGGTCATCAATCTAATTGGATATCATAATCTAGACAACAAATACTCTTTATCCATTTTTTCCCTTTATGTAGATAGGTATTCTAAAATCTTTTGGATAAATATTGATCTCCTTCAGGAAAATTTGCAAGATACTGGGGCTCGATGCAGTGAGCACAATGTCATCCACAAGCAGGAATATCTAGATGATACTACTGTCTATAGGGAGTTCTTTTTCAAATTGTATCTGCCTGGCACATCTTTGCCTCCCTTTTTGTCTCACCAGGTATTAGTCAGAAGGTCCTTAAACAAGGCTTTATCAATTGTTTTATCTTTCAAGGAATCTTGTTTAATTGGTATGCATGCAGGGCAGCCAGACATCTTCTTGGAAGAGAGACTATGTTAGCCTTGTTCTACATAGTGATTTTAAAAAAAAAAAATAAACAAGTGAATATTGTATTCTCTATACATTTCATTAAATTCTATGTCTATAAAGATATGGCCAGTCATGAAATATGACTTGAAGAAAAAGTTTTTACAGTAGAGGGGAAGGAGGGGTGGATTTTTAAGGAGAGTGAGTAAAGCTTACTGTCATCAGAACTGGCTCAAAGAGACAAACTCAATTGTGTATAGAAATCTGTCTTCCCCCATAGAATAGTAGGAGAGGAAGGGAATGGGGGGCTGTGATAGAAGGGAGCACTGATTTGGGAGAGGAGACGTCAAAAGGAAACACTTTTGAGGAGGCACAGAGTAAAAGGAGAGTAAAAATGGGGGAATATACTAGCAAGTTCAATTGTGAAAAAAAAAAACATTTGAAGTAAGTTTCTTTGATAAAGACCTCATTTCTCAAACTATGGAGAACTGAATCAAATGTATAAAAGCAAGAGCCATTCTCAAACTGACAAATGATCAAAAGTTAAGAACAGTTTTTAAATTAAACGATTATAGCTATCTATAATCACATGAAAAGAAAATGCTTTAAATCACTATTGATTGGAGAAAATGCAAATTAAAATAATTCTGAGGTCCTACCTAATTCCTATTAGATTTTCTAATTGGAAAGAAAAGAAAAATGACAAGGATGTGGGGAAAATGAGCTGTTAATACATTATTGGTGGAGTTGTGAACTGCTTCTATCATTCTGTATAGCAACTTGGAACTATGCCAAAGGGCTATAAAAGCATACATATTCTTTGGCCTAGCAATACCCTTATTTGTCCTATATCCCAAAAGAGATTTATTTTTTTTTAAATAAAGGAAAAAAAAAGAAAAAGGCTCATATGTACAAGAAAAAATTATAGCAGCTTTTTTCTGGAGTCTTTTAATTGAAAATTGAGGGGATACTCATCAATTGGGGAATGGCTAAATAAATTGTGTCATGTAATTATAATGAAATTCCATTATAATAAGTAATGAGCAGGATACTTTCAGAAAAACCTGGAAAAACTTGCATGGGCAGATGCAAAGTGAAATGTACTGTGTGCAAAATAAAAAATATTTTAAGGTAATAAACTTAATAACTTAGCTATTCTCAATAATATAATGATCCAAGACAATTCTGAAAGACTTATAATGAAAAATACTATCCATACCCAGAGAAAGAACTGATATTGTCTGAATATTGATTGAAGCATATATTTCTTACTTTTAAAATTTTTCTTGGGGATTCTTTTGGTCCAAGTTTTCTTTCCCAATGTGATTATTATGAAAAATTTTGCATGCCTACACATGTACAACCTATATTGAATGGCTTGCATTCTCAATATGGGTAGGAAGAGGAAAAAAGGAAAAAAATCTGGAACTAAAAATTATAAAAATTAAAATTAAAAATTGTTTTTACATATAATCGGAAAAAATAAAATACTAAATAAACTTTTTTTAATGTGGAGAGTTTAAAAAATGAATATAATTTGCAAAACCTTTTTATTTTCTAAAATTTTCATTGAGGATATTCTTGGAAAATATTTAGATTATTCATATATTTTAATATGATGAAAAACAAGGCACTGTGTAGTTGATGTTCCCTTACTCAGGTTGCCCTTTTGGAAGGGAGGGAATAACAAGGACTGAATTTTTTTCTATCTTTAGAATTCTCATTTTCTTTAGCTACTAGCTTACCTTAATGCTCTCAAATGCTCTTACAATTTTGTTATCCCTAGCATTGGTCTCATAAAAGAACATTTCTCATAATGCAACTACCTTTGCATTATTGTTCTATTTGGGGACATATCTACTTTTTCTATAAGTACATCTGAGACTCTGATATAAGAATTCAAATGTGTTGAGTCCACTCTTTAAAGATTAAACAAGTTTGTTAAAATCTTCTCAGATATTTTTCATTTTTCTTTTCTCTGTTGTCCTAATTTCCTTCTAGAATGCCCTCAGAATGGTTTTGATTAGTTCAGTCTCTCCAAGTTTTCTTTAAATTACATTTACTCTTTATGGTTTTCTTTCTAATAAAGACATTCCACTCACAATGCACTACCATCATTTTCTATAAGATTTTTAAAATAAGTTTAGAGTGTAAGCAGGAAAAAAAAAGGTTTAGATCCTAAACAGGTGATTTTCTTTACTAATCTATCTCTCCATTTTGCAAGTTAATCAAATATTTGTTAAGAATTTGGCGGGGGAAGGAGGGGGATCTTTTAGTCTACTCATCATAGCATTTGATTCACATTGCTGATTTTTTTTTTTTCCTGAGGCATTTGGGGTTAAGTGACTTGCTGATTTTTTTTTTGATCAATGTTTATGTGCTTTTTTTTTTTTTTTGCTCATATCCATTTATCATCAAAGACAAGTTTAAATAGGTCAGGTTGTAAACTATTTTAATTGCATGATAAATTTTACCTCCCATTCTTAATAATTGTGATCTTTATTCCAACAAGTTGGATGTCAGATAGCATACAGATAATTATTTTAGGTAGAGTTTCCATAGCTGTTTATATATATATATATATATATATATATGTGTGTGTGTGTGTGTGTGTATGTAAATATATATATATATATGTTTATATGTCTACATATATGCAATTTACATGTATATGCTCTTTTTCATATATGTGTGTGTGTGTGAATAAAATGTGGTGATAACTATATATATCACCTTCAATTTCTCTTCTAGAAGAAAGTATTCATGGCATATAGACTTTAGGCTATTTTACACAATATCTAATCATTTCTTTCCTTTTTTTTTTTCCTGAATAAAATGTTCTTTTAGAAAAGTATAGCTACAAGCTTGCAAATGGGGAAGTTGGGATCAACTCAAAAGCTACTTATTGGAAATATTCTTTTCCCCTTAGGTTTCCAGGTACAAAGCTGAGCCAACAGAAGTGTGACATCTTTAATAATGGCCTAACCACACAAAGAAGAAGAAAAGAGAAAGAAAACCAGGACATAACTTTATGTGACAAATAAATATTATAATATATGGATCATTGTTAAGTCAAATCAAGAAGTATTATTAAGTACCCAATATATTCCAAGCACTGTGTAAAAGTTATGGGGGTACAGAGAAATGCAGAAGATGGTCTCTGGTCTAAAGATGCTCACAGTGTAATGAGGTAGACAATGTGTAAGAAACTATATACAATAAGATAAATATAGGGCAATTCAGTGATAACCAACAAAGAGAAGACAGTCCCAGCTTTAGAGGTGATCAGATTAGGATAAAAACAGGGTTCAATTTAATTCACCAAATACTGACAAATTTCCTATCTTGCACAAATTATTATGTTGAGTGCTGGGACTGATTCTCTACCTTCGTGGAATTTATATTCCAGCAAAGGAAAAAGACACAAAAATAAGTATAATATAAAAGATCCAGGCAGGGAAACAGGGTAAGCTTGCATTATATTTGCTTTGCTTGCCATAAAAGAGATGTACTTGAGAAACTCTATTGTTTCAGGGTTTAAGAAATATAAACCTAACCCTATTGCCATAAGCCTAGCCTAATAACGAATCCCAGGAAAGGATAATGTCTTTGGAATGCCTTTCCCTACCAATTTAGCCATCAACTGAGTTTTTGTTTTTGTTGTTTTTTTTTTCCCCTGACCTTCAGAACCTAGTACATGTGTTCAATCTGACATCTGCCTGAATAATGTGGGCTGAGGAATGGAAATGGCCAGCACTAATTCTTTATTGCTATAGTCTCTGTGTCCCTGGAATAGTGGCCTATCATTCCATACAACCACATCTAAGGGAAAGAAGTAGAAATGCACAATGAAGAGGGTCCTTAGCTTTTCTTCCTTGTTAGGTCCCATTGTTCATTTTTAAGTTCTGGAAAGGGTAATAGAAGGAGGCTCCAGACCTGGCTGCTGTAATCACAAATTTCCAAGAATACTGACCACATGGTTTCAAAATATATTCAGCTTATTAATAAATCTGCCCTTCATAGACCAGCTCGTTCAGCAAGCCTGCCAAGCCCTATGTATTCAGTGCATATGGGTGAGGGATTTCCAGTTTTGTAGGATTATGACTTTTGGCAAGCAATACTATTGGCAGATGTAAGGTGGGAGGCTTTTTTCTCCTTTTTTAAAATCCTCATTCTGTGAATTAGTTGGATTTCTGTTGCTTCTAAATCTTTTAGAATGTAATTCAGTGGGTGTCAAGTCAGCTTTGAAAAACTAATTATTTTAGATTGTCATATAATTTCATTTGAAAAGGTTTTTTCAGAACTTTTGTTTCTTTAATATATCCAAAGATCCTTGGTTTTATTAGTGTGTATACTTCTTGATCAAGACAGATGTGCAATGAGCCAGAACTCTGGAGAAATATACTTGAGGCAAGAATTCTTACAACAAGGTGTTAGCTTAGTGGAATTGATAAGACAATGGTTATCTAGTTTAGCATGGTGATTAATAGTTCTCTAGTTCAGTATGATTGATTTAATCTTACCACAAATAATGGTTCCCTAGTGATATAATGATTGGCTTATACTCAGTATGATGAATTGATTTAATTGTAATAGAATATATAAACTGGGGACAAACTCAACCAAGAGAGAGAAGACTTGATAGGCAGTCTCATGGTGGCTCTCCTGCCTTCATCACTTCTCCACTAAGACCAAGAACTCAGGCTGGTCCTGAGATCCTCCAGAGAGCTAGTCTGGGCACTATATTTTTATGCGCCTCTGTGTGGGGGCTCTAGAAAGCAATGGTATGTTTTTCACTCCAACTTGGGGGCTCTAGAAAGCAGGACATTACATTTGAATGTGCAGACTACTGACTGGCTGACTAGCTGGGACTGCTGATGCAGACTGGGAGACTGAAGGAAACAATAAAGACTTTGGACTTTATCCCTGACTATTCTTGTGGTGGGTCCCAAGACCTCCAGAAAGCTAACTAGAATATTACACCGATGCATACTATTTGAAACCTTAATAGATGGTTTCATAAGTTACCGTGGTCAACAAATCAACATCATCATCTGATAACAAATTTTTTGGTTTATGAGTTTCCATTAACTGGAGTGGGCTGGGCCTTAGCTAAGGATTCTGCCATTTCTTTTCTTTTCTTTTCTTTCTTTTTTTTTTTTTTTTAAGATAATCATAACTTTTTATTGACAGAACCCATGCCTGGGTAATTTTTTACATTATCCCTTGCACTCACTTCTGTTCCTATTTTTCCCCTCCTTCCCTCCACCCCTCCCCCAGATGACAAGCAGTCCTTTACATGTTAAATATATCACAATATAAACTAGATACAATATATGTGTGCAGAACCAAACAGTTCTCTTGTTGCACAGGAAGAATTGGATTCAGAAGGTAAAAATAACCCGGGAAGAAAAACAAAAATGCAAACAGTTTGTATTCATTTACCAGTGTTCTTTATTTGGATATAGCTGATCACCATTGATCAATTGGAACTGAATTAGATCTTCTCTTTGTTGAAGATATCCACTTCTATCGGAATACATCCTCATACAGTATCGTTGTTGAAGTGTATAATGATCTCCTTATTCTGTTCATTTCACTAAGCATCAGTTCTTGTTAGTCTCTCCAAGCCTCTCTGTATTCATCCTGCTGGTCATTTCTTACAGAACAATAATATTCCATAATATTAATATACCACAATTTACCCAACCATTCTCCAATTGATGGGCACTCATTCATTTTTTCCAGTTTCTGCCATCCATTTTCAATGGAATATAGCATGGTGCAGTAGGTGAAAAAAGTGAAAACAAACAAACAAAAAACAAAAACAAAAACAAAACAAAACCTTGATTTAGACTCAGAAAACCGGCATTTGAATCCTAACTTTTGCTATGTGATTTTAAAGTCATCCTGAACCTGTTTCTTCATTTGTAAAACAAGATGATTGGAGGAGATTAACTCCATCAGCAATAAACCTCTGATGCTATGACACTTTACAACTTAGCAAAAACCTGATAATGATTGCAGTCAATAGTGTAGGCTTTGAAAATCCAAGGTTGCATTCATTCAGTAATGAAGTATTTGGAAGAAGACTCAAACCAAGGTGTTATCCTTGATTTTTCACTCTCACCCTCACACATGGTTAATTTGTTGCCAAATTAAACTTGTAACATCTTTTATGTATGTTTCTTTCATCTGTAACAGTATCATTATCCTGGTGCAACCCCTTATCACATCATGCTCGCATTATTGCAATAGACTGATGGTCAGTCTCTCTGCCTCAAGTTCATTCTCCACCCAACTGCTCAAGTGATCTTCCTCTGTACATTCAAAGCCATTCATCCCTCCCTTTTCAATCTTCCTGTATTTTACATTTTTTCTCCTCCATTTATCCTGTGATCCACTGCTATTGGTGAGTCTAGAACAAGACATTCCAATTTCCATTTCAAAATGTCCTCACCTTCTGATTTCCTTGGCTTCCTTCATTTCTCAGCTAAAATCCTACCTTAAACAGGAGAACTTTCCCAAAGCACTTTAATTGTAGAGGGCTCTTTTTGTTTACTGTCTTTGATTTATTTATACACAATTATTTATTTCTAGCTTGTTTGCATTTAGTTGTTTATGCATCTTCTCATCAATCAGACTGAGATCCTTGAAAGCAGGGTCTGCTGTTTACCTTTCTTTGCATCTCCAGCATTTAGAAAAGTTTCTGGAATATAGTTAGTGCCTAGTAAGTATATTTTGACTAGATGAAAGCAAATGAAAGACTAGACCTCATAGATTATAGAATAATTTATTGACTTAAGTGGTTAAATAGTTAAGATTGGAGGTAGAAAGATAGAGATTCTGGAATACTATTCTACTATAGGCATCAGAGTATCTAAATTCAATTTCCCTCCATGTATTGATTTAATAATGATTAATATTTTAAATTGTTTCAAAATGGTATATACATATATTGGCAAATGCTATCTATATCCAGAGAAAAAGTCAATGGGATCTGAATGCATATCAAAGCACTTTATTTTCACTTTTTTTGTGTTTTTTTTCTTTTATTCTGTTTCTTCTTCTATTTCATGACTAATGTGAAAATAAGTTGCACATGATTGCACATATATAATATCTATTATATTGCTTGTTATCTTGGGGAAGGGAAAGGGAAGGGAGAGAAAGAAAAAATAATTAGAACTCAAAATCTTTCAAAAATTAATGTTGAGAATTACCTTTACAAAAATAAGATTAAAAGGGAAGTTCAAAACTGGGGAAAAAATCTTTTCAGTCAGTATTTCTGATAAAGGCCTCATTTCTAAAATGTTTATAAGAATACAAGTCATTCCCCAATTGATAAATGACCAAAGGGTATGACCAGATAATTTTCAGATGATGAAATTAAAGGCATCTATAGTTATATGGGAAAAAAACCACTCTAAATCATTATTGATTAAAGAAATGCAAATTAAAACAACTCTGTAGTACCATTGCACACCACTCAAATTGGCTAAGATGACAGGAAAAGATCATGAAAAATGCTGGAGGGAATGTGGGAAAACTGGGACATTAATGCATTATTGGTGGAGTTGTGAAATGATCTAATCATTCTGGAGAGCAATCTGGAACTATAGCAAAGGCTATAAAACTGTGCATACCCTTTGACCCAGCAGTGCCATTAATGGGTCTATATCCCAAGGAAATCATAAAGGAGGGAAAAGGACCCACATGTGCAAAAATGTTTGTAGCAGCTCTTTCTATAGTATCAAAGAATTGGGAAATGAGTAGGTGCCCATCAATTGGGAAATGGCTGAACAAACTGTGGTATATGAAGCTAATGGAATATTATTATTCTATAAAAATGATGAACAGGCTGATTTTAGAAAGGCCTAGAAAGATTTACATGAGCTGATACTGAGTGAAAAAAACAGAACAAGGATACAGTGTACACAAGAATAGCAAGAATGTGAGATGATCATTTATTAAAGACTTGGTTCTTATGAGTAGTTCAGTGATCCAAAGCAGTCCCAATAGACTTTGGACAGAAGATGCCATCTGAATTCAGAAAAAAAAAAAAAAAAAGAACTAAGGAGACTGAATGTAAATCAACACAACACGTGCTAAATTCAATTCTTTTTTTCCTGTTTTTTATTTCTCCCACAGCTTTCCCCCTTTGCTCTGATTTTTCTCTCCCAACATGATTCATAAAGCAATGTGTGTTGAAAAATAAATTTAAAAAGAGGAAGAAAATTGTCTTTACATGTAATTGGAAAAATAAAATGCCATCAAAATGGTAGATATGTGGTCATAAGATCATAGATTTAGAGGGAAGGAACCTTTGAAATCATTTATAGCTCCAATTTCTTAATTTTATTTTTAATTTTCTCTTTCTTAATATGAACTTAACAATTACCAACATTGCCTGATTTTTTTTTTTACTTTGAGCTCTTTCTCAATGTTTCAAAATTCTCAGTCATATTACCTCCTTTTCAAAACACACCATTCACAACCACTCTTTAAATACTTTTCTTCCTATTTCACACTACTGACCTTTCCTAAAGGAATCTACATTGAAAAACAATTAAGGAGGCAATGACAAGGAAATGAGTAACCAATAGCATTTCAGATACTGTGATCCCTGAAAGAGAGGCTATCATGAATATGGAAGCTTTCTCAAAGTCCCTCAATCCAAACTCCACTATGTTGGTATGTAGCATACTCCATCAACTTCTAAAGAGATGTGTCCTCCAATTCCAAGATTAATGGTGGAAAATGCTACCTCACATCCAGATAATTATGATGTGTGAATGAATGTAGATCAAAGCATACTATTTTCACTTTTGTTGATTGTTTGGTTTTTTCCCCCTATGGCTTTCCCCTTCTGTTCTGTTTCTTCTTTCACAACATGATTAGAGTGAAATAAGTTTAACATGTTACAGACATATAATCTATATCAGATTGCTTGCTATTTTAGAAAAGTGTGAGGGGAGGGAAAGAGGGAGAAAAATTTGGAACTCAAAATCTTATAAAAATGAATGTTGAAAAATATCTTCACATGTAGTTGCAAAAAAATACTACTGAAGTTGAGAGAGAGGGACAGACAGACAGACAGAGGGATGGAGGGAGGGAAAAGAAGGGAGAGGAGAGAAGGAGAAAGGAAAAGAGTGTGAGAAGGAAGGAGGGAGAGATGGAAAGAGAGAGAAGATAGGTGTCCTAGGAGAAAACAAGGCATTGAAGTTGTGTCTATTTTATGTATATCTATATCTATATTTGTATCTAGCTATCTTCATATGTTGTATCTCAGATCCTTGGGAATTTAGACAGGAACAATTTCATTACTGTCTTTGTAAAAACCAAAATAATTCCCTTATGTTTTGTTGAAATCCAGGAGTTGTGATGACATTTCAGAGTTGCCATTTCTGATTTCCAGACAAATAAGCTTTTACCCTCAGCACATGTAGCTCCCACCTTTCCTATGCTGCCTAATAAGATCCATACTTCACCTCAGGCCATTTTTATCTGCTCATTTGACAGTTCTCATTGGTATCTGAACAAATAGAGGCAATAATTCATGGGCAGTCAGGATTTTACTTGCTGGTGATCCATTTTAAGATGTGCTCTCAAATGTGTGGTGTTGACAAACAGAGACCACCTGCAGTATTCTCTCACTTTTTCCCCAGAGCACTCACCTCTTAAAAAAAAAAAAAAAAAAAAAAAAAAAACTACATCATGACACAGAATAAAACGAAATCCCAATTAGAGGTTATTTTCCTGAACCGAGCACCAAGTAAATAATAGCTATGATCATCCATTTTTCCAAAATCAAAAGCACATAACTTGTCATGAAGAATGCAATGATTAGTTTCTGTAATAATGCTGTAGTATATTATATCCCAAGATTTATAAAATGGTGATAAATGTATTTTACACATTAATTAAACAAGGGGCTCCAATGTACTATAAAATATACATTCAGCATACAAGAAAAACAACTGTACTGGATTATGAATTTGGCTTGTCTAAAATTAAGTGTGCTTGCTATAATAAGAATTAATTAAATGTTTAGCTAAAAACAATTTTGCTTGCCTTCTTAGAATTTAGAAAGGTTTTTTTCAAGGGCAATGGGGAATCTGTAGATGGCTGAAGTATCTTTTAAAAAGTTATTGTATTAATTTAATTTAATTTAAACCAAGAAGGTTTAAATTAATTATTATAAATAAAAATAATGGAATATTGCTATGGCATGACACAGTAGGATGTGAGATACAGAAAATGGGTAAGGACTGGATCTTTGGTCCGGAAATCCCAAGGGAGGACACTTCCCTTACCAATGAGATTGTTCCCTTCTCTGCAATTTACAATCCTAAAGAAATGCATAAAAATTGTTGATTAAGTGACTCATGGTCATGTGGCAAGTTTATTTTGAAGTTATGTTGTGAACCCAAGTCCTCCTAGTTTCATGGCTAGCTTTCTTGCCATTATGTCCAAAATGATTAATTCAGAGAAGAGTGGAAAGATTTATATTAATTGATACAGAATAAATAGATACATTAAAAAGTCTTATGAAGTGTAAATGTAGGATGGGAAAGGATAAAATGAATGCTGAACGATTACAATGACTAAGCTTAACCTCAGAGACGATTCATAAAAGCAGCCTGTTGTTATTGCAGAGGTGGAAAACTAAGGGTAGGATATGCTTTCAGACATAGTTGATTTTTTAGTTAATAGTTCTTTCTTTCTAAAATTTTGTTAGGTGACACTGGGCTAGAGAAATACATTTGAAAGTGAAAGTGATAGAAAAATAAATAGATATGTATGTATATATGTATATTTAATGTTTTTTTTCCCTTGCATAAATATACATAGAAGCATTCACAGTCATTGTGCTCATATTGGAATATTCCAAGCATATTAGGTACAATGTGCTTTCAAAAGTAGCCACTGCTACAACTAAATATTTGAAAACTTCACTAGAGACTTTAATAACAAAAGCTCCAAAAAGAGCCTCTTGGATTTTACCCTCTTATTCATCTTTTTCTCTATTTTTCTCTATTTCAAAATTTTCTCTATTTTTCCTTCCTTCCAAAAAAAAAAAAGATGGCACAAAAGAAAGATTAAAAACAAACAAACAAACAAACACAAAAGGCAGGCAAACAGACAATGAAGTAACAAAAGGCCACTCTGAGAAATAGATGTGGAAAAAAAGAAGACAAATTATTCCAAGCTTGAATAAGGGTTTTTTTTTTTTAAATTTCTGGAATGGTTGTCAACCTCAAAATTTAAGTGCATTCTTGTGCACACACACACACACACACACACACACACACACACACACACATATGCTATATACACATTCAAGTTGGTTGAAATATCTTTTTATTATTGAGTTCCCAAATAACTCTCCAGCACCAACACAGTAGACATCCTATATACTTTATATCATACTTGAAAAGTGAAGGATACATGTTGAACTACTCTGTATGGGCAGATTAATAAAAAATAAAAATTGCTAAAAGAAAAAAAAATGATAAGGACATTTGTTATTGCTGTTCCATTATATCCTACTCTTTGTGACCTCATAGATCACACTGTCCAGAGGATTTTCTTGGTGCTGGTACTGAGATCCTTTGCCATTTTCTTCAGTGTTTTAAGGTAAACAAAAGTTAAGTGATTTGTCCAGTCACAAAAATAGTAAGTATTTGAGAAAGGATTTGAACTCAGGTCTTTCTAATTCCAGACCCAGCTCTCTGTCCACTGCCCCACCTAGTTGTCAGGGATATATCTCTATTTAAAACACCTTATAAGCCTTGTGTGCTGGGTTTTTGTTTTTATTGTTTGTTTTTGGGGTGGAGAGATCACTTGCAGATCATCAATTCTTTCCAAGATTTAAAAAAAAAAAAAAAAAAAAAAAAAAAAAACCTAGTAAAACCCAAGCATAAGTGAGTCAATGACTAACAACTTGGGCCAAATTTTCTTTTTTTTTTTTCCTCTATTTTAAATTTTTATTTAATAATTACTTTATCTTGACAGAATCCATGCCAGGGTAATTTTTTTACAACATTATCCCTTGCACTCATTTCTGTTCCGATTTTTCCCCTCCCTCCCTTTACCCCCTCCCCTAGATGGCAAGCAGTCCTATATATGTTGGATATGTTGCAATATATCCTAGATACAATATATGTTTGCAGAACCGAACAGTTCTCTTGTTGCACAGGGAGAATTGGATTCAGAAGGTATAAATAACCCGGGAAGAAAAACAAAAATGTAGATAGTTCACATTCGTTTGCCAGTGTTCTTTCTTTGGGTGTAGCTGCTTTTGTCCGTCATTTATCAATTGAAACTCAGGTCTCTTTGTCAAAGAAATCCACTTCCATCAAAATATGTCCTCATACAATATCGTTGTCGAAGTGTATAATGATCTCCTAGTTCTGCTCATTTCACTTAGCATCAGTTCATATAAGTCTCGCCAGTCCTCTCTGTATTCATCCTGCTGGTCAATTCTTACAGAACAATAATATTCCATAACATTCATATACCACAATTTACCCAGCCATTCTCCAATTGATGGGCATCCATTCATTTTCCAGTTTCTAGCCACTACAAATAGGGCTGCTACAAACATTTTGGCACATACAGGTCCCTTTCCCTTCTTTAGTATTTCTTTGGGATATAAGCCCAATAGAAACACTGCTGGGTCAAAGGGTATGCACAATTTGATAACTTTTTGGGCATAATTCCAGATTGCTCTCCAGAATGGTTGGATTCGTTCACAACTCCACCAACAATGCATTAGTGTCCCAGTTTTCCCGCATCCCCTCCAACATTCATCATTATTTTTTCCTGTCATCTTAGCCAATCTGACAGGTGTGTAGTGGTATCTCAGAGTTGTCTTAATTTGCATTTCTCTGATCAATAATGATTTGGAACACTCTTTCATATGAGTGGTAATAGTTTCAATTTCATCCTCTGAAAATTGTCTGTTCATATCCTTTGACCATTTATCAATTGGAGAATGGCTTGATTTCTTATAAATTTGAGTCAGTTCTCTATATATTTTGGAAATGAGGCCTTTATCAGAACCTTTAACTGTGAAGATGTTTTCCCAGTTTGTTGCTTCTCTTCTAATCTTGTTTGCATTAGTTTTGTTTGTACAAAGGCTTTTTAATTTAAAGTAATCAAAATTTTCTATTTTGTGATCAGTAATGGTCTCTAGTTCATCTTTGGTCACAAATTTCTTTCTCCTCCACAAGTCTGAGAGATAAACTATCCTGTGTTCCTCTAATTTATTTATAATCTCGTTCTTTATGCCTAGGTCATGGACCCATTTTGATCTTATCTTGGTATATGGTGTTAAGTGTGAGTCCATGCCTAATTTCTGCCATACTAATTTCCAATTATCCCAGCAGTTTTTATCAAATAATGAAATCTTATCCCAAAATTTAGAATCTTTGGGTTTGTCAAACACTAGATTGCTATAGTTGATTATTCTGTCTTGTGAACCTAACCTTTTCCACTGATCCACTAATCTATTTCTTAGCCAATACCAAATGGTTTTGGTGACTGCTGCTTTATAATATAATTTTAGATCAGGTTACAGCTAGGCCACCTTCATTTGATTTTTTTTTCATTAATTCCCTTGAGATTCTCGACTTTTTATTGTTCCATATGAATTTTGTTATTATTTTTTCTAGATCATTAAAATATTTTCTTGGAAGTCTGATTGGTATAGCGCTAAATAAATAGATTAGTTTAGGGAGTATTGTCATTTTTATTATGTTCGCTCAGCCAATCCAAGAGCACTTAATATTTTTCCAATTATTTAAGTCTGACTTTATTTGTGTGGAGACTTTTTTATAATTTTGCTCATATAATTCCTGACTTTCCTTTGGTAGATAGATTCCCAAATATTTTATGGTATCAACAGTTATTCTGAATGGAATTTCTCTTTGTATCTCTTGCTGTTGGGTTTTGTTGGTGGTGTATAAGAATGCTGAGGATTTATGGGGATTTATTTTGTAGCCAGCTACTTTGCTAAAATTATGAATTATTTCTAATAGCTTTTTAGTAGAATCTCTGGGGTTCTCTAGGTATACCATCATATCATCTGCAAAGAGTGATAGTTTGGTTTCCTCATTGCCTACTCTAATTCCTTTAATATCTTTCTCGACTCTTATTGCCGAGGCTAGTGTTTCTAATACAGTATTAAATAATAATGGTGATAGTGGGCAACCTTGCTTCACTCCAGATCTTACTGGGAAAGGTTCCAGTTTTCCCCCATTGCATATGATGCTTACTGATGGTTTTAAATATATGCTCCTGACTATTTTAAGGAAAAGTCCATTTATTCCTATGCTCTCAAGTGTTTTTATTAGGAATGGATGTTGGATTTTATCAAATGCTTTTTCTGCATCTATTGAGATGATCATATGGTTTTTGTTTGTTTGGTTATTGATATAGTCAATTATGCTAATAGTTTTCCTAATATTGAACCAGCCCTGCATTCCTGGTATAAATCCTACTTGGTCATAGTGTATTATCCTGGTGACAATTTTCTGTAATCTTTTTGCTAATATTTTATTTAAGATTTTAGCATCAATATTCATTAGGGAGATTGGTCTATAATTTTCTTTCTCTGTTTTCAGCCTACCTGGTTTAGGTATCAGTACCATGTCTGTGTCATAAAAGGAGTTTGGTAGGACTCCTTCATTCCCAATTTTTTTCAAATAGTTTATTTAGCATTGGAGTTAATTGTTCTTTAAATGTTTGGTAGAATTCACATGTAAATCCATCCGGTCCTGGGGATTTTTTCTTAGGGAGTTGATTGATAGTTTGTTCTATTTCTTTTTCTGAGATGGGACTGTTTAGGATATTTACTTCTTCCTCTGTTAGTTTGGGCAAGCTATATTTTTGGAGGTATTTTTCTATTTCATTTAAGTTGTCAAATTTATTGGCATAAAGTTGGGCAAAGTAACTCCTAATTATTGCTCTAATTTCCTCTTCGTTACTGGTGAGTTCTCCCTTTTCATTTTTAAGACTAACAATTTGATTTTCCTCTTTCCTTTTTTTAATCAGATTTACTAAGGGTTTGTCTATTTTGTTGGTTTTTTCATAGAACCAACTCTTAGTTTTATTAATTAATTCAATAGTTTTTTGTACTTTCAATTTTATTGATCTCTCCTTTTATTTTTAGAATTTCAAGTTTAGTGTTTGACTGGGGGTTTTTAATTTGTTCCTTTTCTAGCATTTTTAGTTGCAAGCCCAATTCATTGACCTTCTCTTTCTCTATTTTATACAAATAGGCCTCTAGAGATATGAAATTTCCCCTTATTACCGCTTTGGCTGCATCCCATACATTTTGGTATGATGTCTCATTATTATCATTTTCTTGAGTGAAGTTATTAATTATGTCTATGATTTGCTGTTTCACCCAATCATTCTTTAGTATGAGATTATTTAGTTTCCAATTATTTTTTGGTCTACTTCCCCCTGGCTTTTTGTTGAATGTAATTTTCATTGCATCGTGGTCTGAAAAGGATGCATTTACTATTTCTGCCTTACTGCATTTGAGTTTGAGGTTTTTATGTCCTAATATATGGTCAATTTTTGTATAGGTTCCATGAACTGCTGAAAAGAAAGTGTATTCCTTTCTGTCTCCATTACATTTTCTCCAGAGATCTATCATATCTAACTTTTCTAGTATTCTATTTACCTCTTTGACTTCTTTCTTATTTATTTTGTGGTTTGATTTATCTAATTCTGAGAGTGCAAGGTTAAAATCTCCCACTATTATAGTTTTACTGTCTATTTCTTCTTGCAGCTCTCTTAATTTCTCTTTTAAGAATTTAGATGCTACCCGACTTGGTGCATATATGTTTAATATAGATAGTGCTTCATTATCCATGCTACCCTTTAGCAAGATATAGTGCCCTTCCTTATCTCTTTTAATTAGATCAATTTTTGCTTTAGCTTGATCTGAGATCAGATGGCTACCCCTGCTTTTTTGACTTCACCTGAAGCATAGTAGATTTTGCTCCAACCTTTTACCTTTAACCTGCATGTATCACCCCGCTTCAGGTGTGTTTCCTGTAAACAACATATTGTAGGATTCTGGCTTTTAATCCATTCTGCTAACCGCTTCCTCTTTATGGGGGAGTTTACCCCGTTCACATTTATGGTTAGAATGACCAATTCTGTATTACTTGCCATCTTGTTAACCCCGGTTTATGCTGTCCTCCCTTCTTTCCCCTTTCCCCCCCTTCCCAGTATTAAGCTTGTGAGCACCCCTTGCTTCTCACAGCCCTCCCTTTTTAGTGTCCCTCCCCCCGCCTTAGAGTTCCTCCCCCTATCTTACCCCTTTCCCTCCCAGTTCCCGTATTCCCTTCCGCTTAGCTTATTCCTTCCCTTTCCACTTTTCCCTTCTCACTTTTCAATGAGATGGGAGAAGTTTCACCATAGATTGAATATGTCTTAAGATTTTTCACTTAAAGCCAATTCTGAAGGCAGTAAGATACCCACTATATTCATCCCCCTCCATTCTTTCTCTCAGATACAATAGGTTTCCTATGCCTCTTCATGAGATGTACTACCCCCACTTTACCCTTTTTCTGGTACAATGTCCTTTCCACATCAGTTTCTAGAACAAGGTATACATGTATTCTTTATACATCTTTATAGCCGAAATATAGTTCCCAAGATTAATCTTTACCTTTTTAGATTTCTCTTGAGTTCTGTACTTGTAGATCAAACTTTTTGTTAAGTTCTGGCTTTTTCATCAGAAATAGATGAAATTCGCTTACTTCGTTGAATGTCCATCTTCTTCCCTGGAAAAAGATGCTCATTCTCGCTGGGTAAGTTATTTTTGGTTGCATACCAAGTTCCTTAGCCTTTCGGAATATCATATTCCAGGCCCTTCGATCTTTTAATGTGGATGCTGCCAGATCCTGGGTGATCCTTATTGTGGCTCCTTGATACTTGAATTGGGTTTTTCTAGCCGCTTGCAATATTTTTTCCTTCGTCTGAGGGTTCTGGCATTTGGCCACTATATTCCTTGGTTTTTGATTTTAGGATCCCTTTCAGGGGGTGATCGATGAATCCTTTCAATGTTTATTTTTTCCTCTGTTCCTATGACTTCTGGGCAGTTCTCTTTGATAATTTCCTGGAAAATAGTGTCCAGGCTCTTTTTTTCATCATGTTTTTCTGGGAGTCCAATGATTCTCAAATGTCTCTCCTGGATCTGTTTTCCAGGTCTGTTGTCTTCCCCAGAAGGTATTTTACATTCTTTTCCATTGTTTGATTTTTTTGGATTTGCTTGACTGATTCTTCTTGTCTCCTCGAGTCATTCAATTCCAATTGTTCAATTCTGATTTTCAGTGAAGTATTTTCTTCACTCACTTTTTTAAAATCTTTTTCTACTTGTCCCATTGAGTTCTTTTGTTCTGTGGAATCTTTTTCCATTTCGCCAATTTTGTTTTTTAGAGAGCTATTTTCTGTTTCCAGTTCACTAATCCTATTTTTCAAGGATTTTATTTCTTTATCCACTCTCTCTTTAAATGACTTCTCCAGGCTCTTTTGCCAAGCCTCCCATTTTTCTTCTAGCTCCCTTGTGAGAGCCTTTTTAATTTCCTCCATGAGATTCATTTGTGCTAAGGAACAGATGATCTCCTCCTTTGGGGATTCACCTGGAGACTGTCTGCTTTTAGTCTCCTCAGGATTTAGAGTCTGCTCTCTATCTGTATAGAAGCTGTCAAGGGTTAAAGTCCTCTTCAGTTTCTTGCTCATTCTGTCTAATAATCAAAGACAAACTAGCAAAGAAAAACAGAAAAAACTGGAGTCTTTCTTTGGGGGAGGGGCTGGGTGTGTTACCGAGCTTCCTCTACAGACTGAGGATGGCAGCAGTGAGGCACTAGCAGGATTGTGCTGCGCCTGCACTCTGAGATCCCAGAGCGTGCTGAGTCACTGGGGGGGGGGGGGGGGGGGGGAGGCACCAGGTCCCGAGAGACTCCAGCTATTTGGGATTGTATTCTTCACCCCCGGTGTTTTTAGCTTCTCTGCTGGGCTGCTGACTTGCTGCCGGAGCAAAGTATCCAAACCTGTAGCGAAGCTCTCCCCGCAGAGACGGCTGCGATCACTCCCCACCCCCTCTCCAGTCTGCTCCTGTGCTCTCACTGCCACTGCCCGCTGTCTGCGCCCGATCTAAAACCGTCCCAGCCCTCCAGTAAAGACAGACCTTTCTTGGCGAATCTCAAGAATGGCTTCTCTTGGTAACTATTTGTGGGGTTTTTTTCAGTCAAGCATTAATTCAGAGGCTTGTAATGAAATGGATAGTGAGAGAAAGCGTGGAGCTTACACAACTGTGTGCCTCCTCTCCGCCATCTTCTGGGTCACATTTTCTTATGAAGATCAACAATGGCACTTAATTAGATGTATAAGTTGCCAGAGGGGAAAAAAATAAAGTTTGGAATTACTTAATTGACTTGTCAAACTACAAATACTATAGCTAAGTTCAGGCAAAAACTAATGGGAGAAGAGCATTCTTTCAACAGAGTCTTAGGTAATTAACAGCTAAAAAAAAAATCATGATATCTGGGTATTAAGGAAAACAAGATTTTAATGAGCTAGAAAAACCACTGGTTTCTGGTTGGATAATAATGATAATTGGCTTGTATATATTGCTTTTAAGATTGGCAAAGTGTTTTGTTTAGTCATTTCTGACTTTTCATGACCCCATTTAGAGTTTTCTTGGCAGAGATATTAGAATGATTTGCCATTTCCTTCTGAGGCAAATAGAGTTAAATAACTTGCCCAGGGTCACACAACTAGTATGTATCTGAGGCCAGATTTGAGTTCAGGAATGTGAGCTCAACTTTCTAACTTTAGAACTGGCTTTCAATCCACTATGCCACCAAGTTAACCTTAGCAAAGTGTGCAATATCTCATTTGATTCTCATGAAAATCTTGGAAGATGTGTTCAATGAATATTATTAGTCCCATCATACAAAGGAGAAAACTATGGTTCAGCAAAAGTAAATGATTGTGTGCCCATCAGTCCACTACTAGTAAATATCAGAGGCAGGATGTGATTTCAGTCTTTCTTGACTTTCTAGAGTTCTTCTGGTTATACCATGCTGTCTCTATATTGCAGAAAATATTTATCTTCACCTTTAGAGTAGAGAAAGGAATGTTAAATGGGATCTTTCTTGTGCAATGAATTAAAATGAACACTGGCTGCTAAATGCATTTTCTTTTCTTTCCATACTATATTCAGTGTTATGATTGTATCACATTTCTACAGGCAAAAGAATCTGTAACAGCCCAGTCCCTATGTAAATGGTTCCTACTTCTTCCAATAAAACAAGCTTACTTGAGTGCTGGTAGGGATTGAGTGTAATTGTTGCCATGTCAATTTCATGTTGAAATTAAGTAATCATAAAATCATAGTCAGTCAGCAAGCATTTATTAAGCATCTATAATCTTCAGGAAACACAAAGTTAAAAGTCAATATTTTTCTCTCAAGCTTAGAGGAAACAAATCTCATTTAGCCCAAATAACCTCTTTTTTATATGAAGAGACTAAGACTCAAGAAAGTTGTGAAAGCTAGCTAATGAATCTTTGTGCATAAAATCTAGCTGAATTAGTTATAAAATCTTTTGTACTCTTCAAATCACTGATAATTAGAGAAAAGTTTAAGACTTTGCCTCATACTCATCAGGTTGACAAAAATGACCAAAACAGGAAACAACAGATGTTGGCAAGAATATAGTTAGACAGACATACAAGTGCTCTGAATAGATCAAATCCTTCCACAAAGTTTATTTAGAACTATACATCAAAAGTCATTATATTGCACATTCTGTTGAAACCAATGACACTACTACAAAGTATATAGCTCAAAGAAATCAAAGGCAGATAGAAAGGATTCATCTGTACAAAAATTTATATATTATACCATTTTTGTCATAATAAGAAAATATGGGGAAAAACAATTTTGGCTAAATAAATTGTAACATGTGAATGCAATGGGAAAGCATCAATGAATATTCTTTGAAAATACATAGGAGACAACCCCAATTGCTTCTCAAAATAGCAAAACAACAACAACAAAGAATAACAAAAACATGAAACTATATAGGAGAGAGCAGAAGGAATTACATAAAGGTATTCAGGCAAGAGGGAAAGAGTTAACACTATCCTTTTAATTTAATATATGCTACTTAAAAGAAAAAAACCAAGGTGTACATAGTAGATATTAATGATTTATAATCAAAACAATAGTAACATTTATAATTTTTACCATGTGCTAGGCATTGTAATAAGCACTTTACAAATATGATCTCATTTGATCCTCACAACAACTCAGGAAACAAGTGCTCTTATCAACCCCATTTTACAGTAGAAAAAACTGAAACAAATAGAAAATAAGTGACACAGCCAGTAAGTATCCAAAGTTGAATATGAACTCAAGTCTTCTGGACCAGTACTGTAAATACTTCTTTCTTTATTCTTTATGTGTAGAAATGCTCGTTTATATTAATATTGCTAATTTCCAAATAAAAGACAATTCTTCAAAAAAATCCTCTCTAATATCAATGCACAGAAAATAGCTCTACTATTTTGTGTATATTTACTTCAAATTGTTGTTTTACACTTCTTTGGCCACCATCCTTGTGACAGATTGTATCATCTTAGTTTCCCTCCTCTACTCCCATGTAGAATTTTTGAAAAAGACAATTATAATAAAACAAGTTAGAAAAGAGGTGGGAAGATGAACACAATATCTTATACCATTTAGTCAGCATTTTCACTATGTATTATAGTGATTAGAGGAAAACTTAAAACAAAATAAAATAAAACAACTTGTACCAGGATATATTCTCAATTTTTGGTTCTTCTTTCTTCCTTAAAAACAAAACAAACAAACAAACAAAAAAATAGATATATAGATATACATGTACACAGATTTTGCACACACACACACATATATATATACACACTTATACACATTTATACATATATATACATAGACACACATATATTGATACAGAAGGCATTTTGAAATTCAATTTAATAATCATCTATATAGCATCCATGGTCAAAGCACATATGTCTTTCATCATGTTCTAAATCGGGTTGTATCATTTTATTACAATGATGGATTTTTAATGTTTAATTTCTTCTAGTTCAGAAAAGTAACATCTACTGTACAATTTAAAGTCTTAAAATGTCACAGGGATTGAAAAGGTCAGAGTCAAATACTCAGCATGTGCCAGCAGCAGCACTTGAACTCATTGAGTCTTTCTGACCTTCAAACTTTTTATCCAGTTGTTGGTTATTCAGTTTTTCACAATTACAAGGTCCAGATCATGTCTATTCAAAATAATACCTAATAGGATTCCTAAAGCCCAAACCTGTCATTCTCCCATTCAAGAAACTTTGGTTATACCTTTTACCTATGAGACAAAGGGAGATTTATTCAATGTACATATCCAGTTTTTAAATCTGTTTCTTCACAACATTATTCATATATCCCCTTACTTAAACTATTATGAGCTTCTATGTATCCCTACTTCCTATCTTCTCTACACTGTTCAAGACCTCCCAATACAGAGCTGCCAAAATGATCCTTCTTATGAAGTACATGACTCTTCTCTCACTCCTTCAATAAATTCCACTGGTTCCTGGTTCCATCTTCACAAACTGACAATACCTAACTTTTTACTCTTCTTATACATTATTCTCCTCTAGTCCAGCCAATCAATTTACAGTACAACTATATTGATCCCTTTGCCTATGACTTCATCATCTGGTTCCATGCTTTCTAGTCTTTTTTTGTTCCCATGCCAGGAATGCTTTGTCCTCATATATACCTTTAAGAATCTTTGCTTTCTTTCAAGACTAAATTCAAGTATCAGCTTCGGCAAAAGGCCTTTATCTTCTCAGATACTAATACCTTCTTTTTTAAGTCAACCAATCTAGTTATATACATTTACCACACTGGTTAGTTTCTGGATGAGAAAGGGAAAAAATGGAAAAACCTTGATCCTAATACAATAATTAGTTATTAATGCCAGTGAGAAATAAACATTTCTCATATTTTACATCCTTAGCCAGTGCCTGAAATAGTAGAGATCGAATAAATGCTTGTAGATTGATTGGGTTTCGTATTCAATTTGGTTTTCTCATACAAGAACTCTATCTTCCACCTTTATACCTTTGCATAGATTTTATGCCCCTTTCCTCACCCCTGGAATATAGTCATTTCCAATTCCTCCTTTAAGAATCTTTCCTTCAGCTTCCTTCAAACTCAACTCAAACCACCTCCTATAAGAAACTTAATATAAGTGCAGTGGATAGAGCACCAGCCCTGAAATCAGAAGGATAGGAGTTCAAATCTGACCTTAAGATACTTTAGACTTCTAAGTGTGTGATCCTGGGCAAGTCCCTTAATCCCAATTGCCTCAGGAAAAAAAAAGAAAGAAAAGAAACTTAATATAAGTTCTCCCTCCATTTTCTAGGATAAAATGTCCTTTTCTTAAAAAAGAAAAAAAAAGTGGAATAATGTAATATAAAAAAGCTCTGTAAAATAATTTAAAATGATCAGAAGTATTATAGTACAGAAATAAGCTAGGGAAATCATTACCAGATTAGGCCCTTTCATTTTGGTGGATTTGTATGAGAAGAAGGATCCATATTAAATGATGAATTTCATCTTACTAATGTAAATTAGTTGTACTAATTAAGCACATAAATGCTATTACTTTATTATATATAAATTACTTTATATATAATTTATTTAATATTCTGTATACATATACATAATGCATTCTACCACTAAAATAAATATAAACTCCTTTAAGGCAGATTTTGTCTTATTTTTGTCTTTATTTACCAACACAGAACAAGGTAATTACTTACTAAATGAATAGCTTCATTGTTGTGTCCTGCTTTCTAGAGCCCCTAAGTTGAGGTGACAAAACGTGCTATTGCTTTCTAAAGCCCCCACATTGGGGTGATTAAAATATCACCTATCCTAGTCCTAGTGGAGAAGTGATGAGGCAGGACTCCTGAGGATGGTGGAAAAATGAAGTCCTTTTATTACAAGGACTTTCCCCTTTTTTATATCCTTATATTCTTATGTAACAAAAACATTGAGCATGAACCCAGTATATACTGACCACGTGAGACCACATAAACAACTTGCTATTATATGTAGTTTGCCACCTGGTATCGTTCTTTTCCACCCGGTATCACTCTGTTTCAATCACAACACAGGTTGTCACCACCCTGACTTCTCAGGAAAGCCAAGGGTCCTTAGGGGAGATGGGGAGTCGAACCAAATATTGTTAGCAGGTTCCCTGTAGGCTGAAGGGTCTTAAACCTTACCCAGAGTTTCCCCTCTGTCTGTGACCCTCCACACTTCATAAACTTAAGATCTAGCTTTAGAGATTATAGATCTGGTACTGAAAATGATCTCATAGGACATAAATCCAAACTTCCTTATTTTATATCTGGGGAAACTGAGGATCAGGAAGCTTAAGTGATTTTCTGTAGATTATTCAAGAACTAAAAACATAATAATATGATTGATATAGTAATAGTAGTAGTAGTAGTAGTAATAGTAGTAGTAGCAGCACAACAGCAGTAGCAGTAGTACTAGTGATAAAACTTACCACTCATTCTATATGCATTTCTCTGACAACTATGAATGCATTTCTTAATTCAGGCATCATCCACTTTCTAGTTTCAACTCAATATCAACAATTGAGAGAAAAAGAAGAAATGAATGAATGCTTTTAAACCCATGTGTTATGGGCCAGAACTCTGTACTTGAAACAAGGATTCTTACAAGGTGCTAACTCAGTGGAATTAATAAGACAATGGTTATTTAGTTTAGCATAGTGATCAGTAGTTCTCTAGTTCAGTATGATTGATTTAATCTTACCACAAATAATGGTTCCCTAGTGATATAATGATTGGTTTATACTCAGTATACTGTAAATGATCTAATTATAATAGAGCATATAAGCTGGGATAAACTCAGCCAGGGTCAGACTTGGAGAAGACAGAGGACTGTGGGTGGGAGCTCAAGCTCTCAGAGTCAAGGAGAGAGATTAACTTCATCTCACATCACCATGGTGACTGGCCTGCCTTCCTACACTCATGTGCTAGAAAACTTAAGTATAAATCTCTTAACATCTCACTTTTGATAGGTATCATCATTTATAGACCCTGTGGTCTTTTGAATCAAGCCCCTTAACTTTTTTGTCTGCAAAAGACTTTGAGTTAAATGAAAGATTTCTCTGTGACATAGAAGTCTGGGAGATGGCTGTGCCTGTGCATTCATTGGTTGAGATCCTGAGCTTGGGAAGTATTGTTTAGTAAATATAGTGAGTTACATCCAAGATTCCTTATCTTCCCCTTCAGAGACTCAGGGTTGGGCAGAGCAGACACGCTATGTTGAATGCCTGTATATCCTACCACTTGGACTCTTGAGACATTCATCAGTATCTACTCTCCAGGCTTCAAGGCTCTTGCATGCTAAGTGTACCAGCGTGCCAGAAAAATCCAGGTTTTCTCTGGCATGCACTTCACAAAGACACCTGTCAAATAGCACAGTGTTGGGAGGATTTCCCTAATGTTCTTGTTTTATCAGCAAGACTCCTTTTGCTGTTTGAAGCCACTATTGTTTGTCCATTGGCTTGCATCCTCTGTTTCCCTTCCCCCTATAAAAATAGCTGGGAGGAGTTGGAAAAACTTGGTTCCTGTTTCCTCTCTCTTTTTTTTTTAAGTTATACAATATCTATAAGGATGTACATAAATAAAATAGAGCAAGCATTTCTTTTCTTATCATATCATTTACTCAACTGATCAATTATGTACTTATACTATACAACACATCTTGTAGTTTGGTGCCAAGATTTTTTTTTCCTCCCTATTTATTTATTCTATCATTGTTGTTCTCTTCTCTGCTTTTGTCTCGTGTAGTTTTCATTCCTGACTTCTTGAAATATAGCTTTAGTAATCCGGGCTTCCATAAAGCTTTCTAGGATTGTGTGGCACAGGTGCTTGACCCCTTTTCCCAAATTAACTAATCAGAGACATCTTCAGCTACAAAGAGAAAGCATTTATTTAGTACCTGCAGGAAGAGGCCCAGACACACACCTGGGAGCCATCCCAGCTCCTACCATAAGCTTATGAACCCAACCAGTTTCTGGTGTGTCCGAGATTTAAAAGCAAAAGACCCAAGCCTTTTCATTGGATAGACTAAAAGGACAACGATCCTTGACCAATATTGTCTGTTCCCTGTGAGTCATGTCACTTCTTGAGGGTCTGGCTTTTAGAGACCATGTGACTCTCCGCAACCCAGGGTTTGAGACAGGGTTTTGAGACCCAGGGAATAGGGATCATGTGACTTAGTCTCAATACTGAGAAAGCTTCATCCAATCATTCCCATTTGGGATTAAACAAGGAACTACTTGGCTATGCCTTTAAACCCCAATCACTCTGGCTTTCATTGATTGGTCAACAGTAAGTCCCAAACTGAGTCTCACTTGTTCGTTGTTTGGGGTTTGATGATTTAGAGGTTTAAATAATAATTGATTCTGTTCTGGCCAGAAACTTGGAGGGTCTTCCCATCTCAGAATGATCCTTTGGGGAAGTTAAACTAGACCATTTTTTGCCTCAATTTTTATCTGTCCTTTAAACACTGAATTTGTATTTCCTCAAACAAACTGAGATCTGGAAAATCCTTAGCTTAAAAGACCAAGGTCCCCCACTGCATCTAGGGACATTATAGGTCATTCTAACCTAAGTTTTAACACTGGACTCTGATGTCCCTGGAGGGGATGACTTTGCACACCCTTCCTTACTTAAATCCAGTTCACTTGTAAATCAAGACAACATCCTTCTTATGCCAGTGGCCCTCTTTGAGAAAGAAGGATGAATATAGTTTTGCTAATGGAAAATGCCATTAAATTATACATTGGGCAGCCTATTCTTTTTAGGATTTTGTCTCTTCCATGCTGTAAAAACTTTAATGGTACCTTATGAATTACCAAACTAAATCCAAAAGTCCAACATTTTGTGATCAAATGCTACCTCCCTTACTTACCTTCTTTCCCATTAATTGGTTCCATGAACCTTCACTACCAAATGGAAAAATGCACTGTTTCCTCAACATGCCTTATATTTTGTCCCTTTCATGTCTTTGTTCATATTTTCCCTTCACCTTATTCCCACTCCCATCCCATTTCTCACTATCAAAATCATTCCAACATGGATTAAGTAAGGGTGGGGAATTTCCAGCCTGAGGTGCTGAAAATCATTTGGTCTCACCTGCCAAAACAACCACAAGTGATGATGAGCTGAAAGCTATGTACAACAACTTCCCACTGCTTGAGTTTTTAGTTTGATAATTTTGTATAGCACAAGAATGATGTTATAAATACCTAAAAAGCCCTTGGCAGAAAAAAAAAAAAAAGGTTCCCTGGTTTAAGTAGTTCCTTCAGAGTCTGTGGACTTGAGGTAAGGTGACCTGTGTTTAATAGATTATAATGATAATGGCTAGCATTCAGATTGTACTTTAAAATTTGCAATACACTTTATTATCTCATCTGGTTCCTGGTTCTGCTACTTACCACTTACGTGCCTTTGGACAAATCTCACTTTTGTAGATCTCAATTTCTTCATCTGTCAAAGGAGTTGGATTAAAAGATTGAACTAAGTGAGTTTTTCTCAATCTAAATTCAATGATTCTAGGTTTAGGAGTCTGCTTTATTAGGTAACTCTTTGGGAGAATTATTATCAAGTAACTCCTAAGTAATTTCAGCTGTTTAAAATAGGAGATCCTCTGTTAAGTCATAATACTGGGTCTCTGAGACCCAGAAAATGATGTTATCTGGAGTGAGAGAAAGACAGAAAAAGGGAAAAAGAAAGAGAGACAGAGACACACAGAGAGAGACAGAGACAGAGGAAGACAGAGACAAAGAGACAGGGAGAAAGAGACAGAGACAGAGAGAATGAGAGACAGAGAGAGAGGGAGAATAAAGAAAAGTAATATAAACAAAAAAAGTGATGATTATATATCCAAAAGTCATTTAGTTAGCGACAGTGAGTGTCTTTCATGAACAGAGAATTTTTGTGAATCAGAGTTGAAATTGGAGATAAAGTAAAGTAAAAAAGACAAAGCTTTGAAAATGAGTTCTGCCACGTAAAGACTATTTGCCCTTTATAGAGGCTGGAGACAGAGACATAAAGAAGAATGTTAGGATTCAAAGTGATGTAATATATCTTCTAGGGGTGATAACAATGATTTTGTGATCCCCTGATTTTAGGAAGGCTTATGTTCTAACAATAAATCAGTAATCCCAAATCTTCTGGCTTTGGAGTCTGCCTCATGAACCTCTCACATTCCCAATCTAAGAACAACAATCTGTCTGATTCTAAATAGATGACTCCTCAATTTCTTGCTGAGTGATAATCTGGTCAGTGAGAACCAAATTCCAGAGACTACTCCCTGGTCCTACCTATGGGCCATGAAATTAGCATGTCAATGATAGAAAACTGGATAAATGTGTCTCCTTGCTCTTGTTTCTTTGCTAATTTCTTTTGGAATTTAGCCTGCTGGTAATGGCATTATAATTACAATAAAACTTTGTCCCTTGCCTCAGAAATGGGTTCTAGCCTGCAAATTCTTTTGAGACATCTCCCGACACTGGTCTATGATGCCAAATTTTTGGGGTCCCCTTCCCAAGCTCAACAAAAGCAATCACCAGATTATGCACAATGGTAGTGACACTAAGAAAACTGAGCAGGGGAAATATCAAGTGAAAGCTTTTAAAATGAATAGGCTCCTCTGAGATCATCTTCAGGCCCTTAGGGCTACTCATGATTTACCCAGTATAACAGTGGCTGGTGTGGATCAGCATCCACACCAAGGAAGGAGACACTGTGGTCTAATCTCTGAAAGAAATGTTATGATCTGGAGAGAAATGTGAGAATCTTTGAAACAGTTCCTAATCAAGATAGCAATAGAAGATACCTTGCTTTCCATAGCTAAGATCCAGTAAGCAAGCTGTCAATTGTCAATAGTCAATCAATCACTGTTTCTGTGGTCCTTGATTACTCCCATAGCCACCAAATGTGTGGGTGTGAACTTCTGGTCATTTAAGAAAAGCCTCTGCTTCTAAGTGAACAGCAGAACCCTCCAGGGACCTCAAGATTTGTCTGGTCTGAACTTAGGAGCACCAACATCCAGATGAGATAGTTGTTCCAAAATTCTGGATGAGGGGCACAGTCCTAGTTTGGAGGGTTTTGTTGTTTGTTCATTTTTTCTCTTTTCCCTTTTTTTCCTCCCTCTATATTTTTGGCCTCTCTCCCTTTTTTGCTTATAAGCAAACAATGGTTAGACAAGACCTATTGAACTCAAAATCTTACCCTGACCAAACTAGCTTTTTATGACATCTTGGCTTTATATGTGCCTCTCCTCTATTTGGCAGAAAGGTCTTTCAGACCTTTGGCCAAAAGAAGGAGAAGTCAAGATGATATTAGGAGATTTCCTATTTTCCAGACCTAATGCCCTACAGGCAATCTGTGTCCTGAGCTTGGTATAACAACACTTTGCACTTAGCCTTTAGATTATTTCACACAATCTGAAAAATCACATAATTATTATATTTCTTTGGCCATCAGCAGGTATTCTCTGAGTTTAGACAAACTGATCACGAAGTCCTGCTATGGCTCAAACTTGTTTCATTGTTCCTGTTACCCCTCATTATCAGGGCTACATCTCATTGTATAGCATTGATATAAATATTGAGATTTCCTAGTAAGGCTGGAGTCCTGTTACATGTGTCCTTGCTTGCAAGTCCTTTCCCTCATTTTGAAATTAAATTTCTGTTTGATTGCCAACTCTCCTATCTATATCCTGCTCTGTTAGGTTCCAGTTGTCCATAGGTTGGAGGCAAGTTTGGTTCATTTGATAGCCTTTAGTGTCCCTTAACCAGCCAGTAGCTACCTTCCTGGTTCAGGGGCAGGAGAATTCTTCTATTATTATCAGCTATTATTATTAATAGCTCCCTATTTATTTTCCTATTATCTTTCTTTCTATAAGCTGGGTCTTTGACAGAATGTCAAGTAAGTATCAGAATGCCTGAAGAGATACCCTGCAGCAGAACAATTGGAGGAACTCCCACAAAATCACTGACTGTGTCTAAAGTTGAACTACATAAAAGGACTCTCCAATTCATATCCTTAAAAAAAAAAAAAAAGGTATTCCAATTATTTGTCATGATATTCATATATATATATATATACACATACACACACACACACACACACACACACACACATATACACACATACCCCCCCCCTCCACACACACACAGATACGCACACATTCCAGCTAGTGAGGCCTAGGGACCCATTCTCAAAAGACTGTTTTTAAATAATTGAAGGAAATGACAAATCTTGGTTTTAACGTTAGAGAAAATAAGATAGAATATTTTTTTCCCAATCCAGGTTCATGACTACCATAAAATCTATCCTAAGACTCCTTGAGGATCATGTTTGTTTGTATTAACAAGGTTTCTTTATTTAAGGACCAAGGATCCATGAAGGATTCTTAAATAGATTTTAAAATGCTCCATGAACTAGCATGGGTCAGATGACCAAAAATGTAGGTGACAAAAAGAAAAAAAAGATTAAGAACCGTTGTTCTAGTATCCCCAGAATGGAGGTATGCAATAGACACTGCTTTTCCTGCCTTGGACCAAAGTCCCACAACACAGTTCATGTGGTCCAATTCTCATAGGTTTCACAAATGCCATATAAAATATTACAATTCCTCCAGAACAATTTTTAGACAATACTCAAATTCAAGTCTTTAGAGAAGGCCTAGGTCTACCACAACTGATAGACCTGGAGATTATACTCCATCTACAAAAATTATTCAGATTCAAGCAACAATAACATTTATTATATTTAGGCATGGTTAAAGGCATCTCTCTGTGGTTGCAAATTTCAGCAGACAGTTGTTTCTCTAGTCCTCCAGTTGAAATATTGTAATATTCTTCTCTAAAATATAATATTCTCTGAGAGCAGGTTTCTTTTCAGTTCAACAATCACCTCAAATGTAGCCAGGAGTTAAAAATCCAAATTCTTTATTTCCTTCAAAGTCTTGTCTCTTTCCTGGGCCTGGTTAGCTTTCTTAAGAGGCCTATCTCTCTCCTTGGTTCTGAGAGCTCCTGCCACTAGTCCTTTGCCTCTGCTAACTTCAGCCTCCAGCCAGCACAAAGATGGAAGATGGAATGAATCTGTCTCTGCCTCCAAGAGCAGCTCCTCCTTATATATGCTCTTTTAAAGATGTGAATCTTGGGGAATTATAGTAAGTACTAAGTACATATAAATTAGAGAATCATTATCTCATCATTTCCACTGACTTGGCACCTTATAAGAATCCTAATAAAATATGACATGGGTCTTGGTATACCAGCATGACCAGAAGTATTGAAGTATTGAGCTACAGCTCACCTTCCTCTGTATGAAACTAATATTACAAGTAATATGGCAAATATAATAATCCAAGCCCAACTTAGAACACTCTAAAGTTAAGACTGGAATAAAATGAGACAGCCCTAGAAAATTTGATAATTAATATGTGAAAGTTTACTTTGTTATAGCAGGAGATGGATGTTTGAAGTGAGAACAGTATATTCAGCAAGTGTATAGCATTGATTTTGTTGGGAATCTCCATGTTGCCCATCCTGGTGCAACCAAGAAAAGCTACATAGAGGAAATGGAGGAGTATACTAAATATTCCTTTACAATATCATTTGAAGTGTGATAGTGCTATGCCTCTTCATTCATGCTTTTTCTCATTATTTCCCCTTCTAGACTTGTTCTTCTTAACACATTTTGCCTAGCTCTAAAAAAAACATACTATCAACAATTTTCTATAGCACAAGTATAACTAAACCACAGCCCTCAGGGATTACCCAAAGCTTTTGCATCAAAAAGTTCGTCCTAAGTGAAAGGCACAGGTAGTTTTGGAGACCTTTCATTGCTCTGGTTTCTTATCATCAAGAGATTTGGGAGCTTCAATATCTGATTCTCTCCAGAGTCAGAGATTAACTCCCCTCAAATTTAGAGGCTCATTAGTTTCAAAACATGAACAATTTTTATTTACAAATAATGGGGGTGGGGAGATTTTCTTCTGAGCACATATAATATGAGATAGAGTGGTAAGCAACCCTCTGTCAGTCCTCTATAACCAGAAACCTTAGTGTAAGGAGAGCTTAAATGGCCTCTATGACTATGATGTTACTTGTCTCTTTGCAGTTCTTCTCCAAGTCCAGTGGGTGTCGTTTCCCCCACCATCTTCACTGAATTCTGTAGCCCATATTGCCTGGTTTGCTGATCTTTTTCAGTTAGATTTTACTCCAGCAGATGATACTTATTACCTAAGCTTGACAGCCACTCCAGTTCTCAATATTCTCTGAATTTCATCTCTTTTCCAGCAGATGATACTCCCCCCTTTTCTAGGAGATCAGCTTTTTAATTTAGTCAACAAAACAACAACAACAACAAAAACAGAAATAAAGGACAACATTCAAATTTAAAAAGTTAATGTGTAAAGGAAGGAAGGAAGGAAGGAAGGAAGGAAGGAAGGAAGGAAGAAAAGAAGGAAGGAAGGAAGGAAGGATAGAAGGAAGGAAGAAAGGAGGGAGAGAGAGAGAAAGACATAGAGAGACCCAGAGAGAGACAGAGACAGAGATACAGACAGAGAGAGAGAAAGAAAGTGAGAGAGAGAAGCACATATATAGAATTCTATACCTTATTAATGGCATGAAAACCTCAACTTCTTTTATCATTCTGGGTAGTAAAACCATTTTCCAGTAACCTTTTATTTGATTGCTGATTTATTTCATAAATGAAAGCCACCCTAATAGTTGAGATAATAAATAAAGCCCCTGAATGAATTTTGTCTATATAGGCAGCAAGAGGTAGTATGATATAATGACTAGAGAGACCTGTTCTCAGAAAGAATACTAAAAAAGAGATAAGGGTAGCCAATTTTAATAGACATAAATTATACAAATTAGAGAGTTTATCTCTGGTGAAATGTTGGGGTTTTTCCCTAAATGAAGGCTTAATAAGTTGTGATGATTTTTATTAATAACCTCTTTTCAGAACCTTAAAAGAGCAAGGAAAAGGATCCATGTGGAACTACAGACTAATTTGTTTTTAAGTTAAAATCATTAGCTTTTTTATAATTTCAGGCAGATCTTGTTACTTTAGGCTTGGGTTCTGCAGCCACACTCCCTAACTAAAGGGATGGTACAGGGAGGAAAGCACAAATTGTGAAGATTATTCCCAATGCTGGATCCATGGAATAACTAGCCAAATTTTGCCCTCCACAGCAATATTTGATGATTACACTTGGTTTAAAATTCTTCATCTAGTTCAGGAGAGAGAAGAGTTAAGAAATTCAGTCTATGGATAAACAAAAGTGTTTTTTAGTTGTTGTTTTTGTTATTTTGTATCTGCAGCTCTGCAATTATGTAGCTAAGGAAAGTCTCACATTCCCCTCGTGGCTATGCAAACAGGCCCACATCTCTCTGCAGTGAATTATACATTTTTAAGGTCAGCGTGGGATGAGGCAAATTCACTAACCTTTCTTTTCTTTTTCACCCCTTCAACCAATTATAATGCTCAAAGATCCCAAAGTGTACATGAATGAGTAGAGCTAACAGAATCTCTTTAATCTTTCCACTTTAATCTCTCCACTAATTATTATCTTAAATCTTTGGGAAGTGAAGAATTCTTGAGAAGTGGAACCTAAGGCATTAGTAATGTATACTATGAATGGAAATTATTCACTATATTAGTAAAGAGTTGAAAAATCATTTTGTTCTATTGTATCTCACATAACAATCTAGGAATTTAGTCATGGATGGTTGGCTGAAATTTTCTATGGACTTTGAGTAAGAACTTCTTCCTTGTAGATTATCCTTAGGGAAACCTTCAGTACCTTTGTCTTTGACTTTTCTTTACCAAGGAATCTATATGGGAAAAGAAAGTGAACCAGTATTTAAGCACCTACTATCTTACAGATACTGTGTGCTAAGTACTTTAAATCTATTGGGGGAAAATATTCTTTAAGAAACTTTGATAAGATAAGTTATCTTTTTTTTTTCTTTTTTCTGATTTACTGGTAAGACTTATTATATAATTATATATTTAGAAAGTATTTGCTAAATACAGAGATCATGGTTATTTGTCTGAAAATAAGCTCTTCAGACCCAATACTCAAACCATAACAAGCTTAATCTCCAGTAAATTATAGAATTATGATTGGGCAATCACCATGGTTATTTTCTGCTTCCTCTCTATCTCCCAGATTCCAGGTGCTAGATCACTTCAACATATCAATATTCCTCCATCCCCTATTAGTTTTTGAAGCTTGAGAGTACTCGCTCTGTTGCCTTCCTCTAAGACAACTAAACCAGCTCACTGAAATTACATGGAGGGCAGTGCTAAAAAAAAAAAAAAAAAAAAAAAAGAATATACCAATTGTCCCTTGTAATTAACTAGATATAAAAGGATTTGCTATAGTGACTTCTGTCTACTAGGCCTATTGTACAATGGTGCCAAAGAAGAATCAAAAGCTTCTTAATTCCATTTCATTGTTCTTCTTCTTCTTGATCTATTACTCAGAAAGAAAGTCTAAATAGTACAGAAATATAGAGATATTCAAGCTTCTTCATCAAACTATCTTGGAATGGAAGTTTGAGATCTCATAAGTAGACTTCTCAATAAAAGAGGAAGGGGTGGAGAATGTTAAATTGAATCTGGTATCATGATCCATTCTGAGTGCCACATTCTTTGAAGACATTTTAAAAACTGGAATATGAACTCACTATGGAAATAGGATGGTGAAGAGACTGGAAATGATACCTCAAAGTATAAGTTGAGTTATCTAACTCCTGAACTCCCTTCTAACCCAAGCATACTATAATTCTCTTAGCATTTAAGGTTGCCTAAGTGGAAAGAACATGAGGCAGAGCATGGACTTTGCTTCCAGATTTTTCTTTAGGCAAGTCAAATCAGTTCCAAACCTTAGTTTCTTATCAATAAGATAAACTGATTGGAAAGAAGACAATAAGCATTTATTTTAGTTTAGTTGTTTTTCACCTATGTCCAATGTTTCCTGACCCCATTTGAGGTTTTCTTGGAAAAGACACTGGAGTGGCTTGCCATTTTCTTCTCCTTTTTCTTCTCATTTTACAGATGAGAAAATTGAGGTAAACAGGGTGACAGTGACTTGCCCATGATCTTATAGCTAGTAAGTATTTAAGATCAGATTTGAATTCAGGTCTTTCTGAGTCCAGGTCCATTGCACCATCTAGCTTCTTAAGCATTTATTAAGCACTGTACTAAGTGCTTTGCAAATATTGTCTCTTTTTATCTTTACAATCCCCCTATTATGTGAGTGCTGTGATTTTCCTCATTACACAGAAACTGAAATAGTTAATCAATGAATATTTGCTAAGTACCTATCTTGTGCTAGATACTATGTTAAGTGCTGACAAATCAGTAACATCTAATGGGGGAATACAACAACACGTAAGTTAAAAAGGGTTGAGATAGTAAAGTATAGGGAACATGATAGAAAACTCAGAAGAGTCCTAAATTACTATTACCAGGTTAGAAATGAGATGTTTAAGCAGTTTCCTCTTTAAATTGATGTTTTGGTATCAATGCCTCCCTCCTCCAAAGGGATAGACAAAAGGAGTATGATTATGAATGATTAGGTTATCCCAATTATGAACTTCCTACAGCATGGTGGAAAAGTCAGAGATATCCCAAAGTAGTGACGTCAGATGAGAAATAAAGAGGCAGACAGAAGTTAAATGAGCTACCTAGGGTCACACAAGTATTAGAAGTAAGTATTTGATTAAGTATTAGAAGTAAGATTTGAATTGAAGTTTCCCTAATTCCAAAGTTTATGCTTTTCCCTCTTCTGGCAACATTTGACTTCCACTGGGGAGAAAAAAAAAGATATTCTCTGTATTCCTTCTCACCTGGAATGTTCTGTGAATTATTTTATACTAAACAAATTGTGAATGATATTGGTAGAAGATAATTTTGCTATAACATCCAATAAATACTTTTTTATTGGGCAATTGAATAGTTTCTAATGAGGCTTTCTCTTAAAAGGATATGCAACGTTTCCAAATGCCCTGTTAGATATAAGTATGTAGAGAATTGCATGGAGAATTGTTGGAATCTTTACAAACTGCTAACTCATAGATTATTGATCTGATCTTACAAGATGTTTTGGGCCAGAATCTGAAACAAGGTACTAAGTAGAACTAATTGATACAATGCTTGTGTTCACACCTTTACTTATTGGAATTCACACGTATGGGAGATTCACAAAGTTAACTGTGTAACTTTGTGAATTCACACCTCCCTTGAAGCTCTTAGGGCCAGAGAGCACTATGGGAGAAAACCCATAATCCCTCTCTCTTGTATCCCACAATTCCTCTCTCTTTCGAATAAAAGAAACAGACGGAGGCTCTCGGATAGATTTCAGCGGAATCACATGATGAGTGGAGCTGGCTGGAGGCTGAAGAAAGCAGAGGCCGAGGTTGAAGGACAAACCTTTGGATTTGGAGACATTCAGAGGGAGCTCTTGGAACCAAGCAGAGATAGGCCTCTAAGAATCTAGCTATCTGGGCCCAAGGAAAGAGACAAGACTTGGAAGGAAAAATAAACATTTGTATTTTTACCAGCTGGCTGCATTTGGGGTAATTATTGATCTGAACTGATACTAAAGCTGCCTCCAGAAAACCTCCCTGAGAAACCTGCTTTCTCCCAGAGAGAACCATCTATATTATTGTATATATTATATTATTATAAAGAAGAACCAGAACTCCACAGAGAATTACATGACTTGTGGATTGCCTTCTAATTATAGGTTAAGTTATGTTTATCTTCATCTTCATTCTATAGGAAGACTTAAGGGATTTCCTGAAAGCATTCTTCAGTGTAGTTTCAACCAGTGAGCTTTGAGCACCTGCAATTTAAGGATGCTATATTCATGTATATCGATCAGAGAACCCAATTGAATAGGAAACCAATGACTCATTTCCCATACAACTGGTTCTTCTGCACTTAAATACTCAAATTGATGCAAAAAATTATTATAATTTCACTTTGAAATAAAAACTATTATTCTATCTCTATTTCCTGTGCCCAATAGATAAAAACAAAATGCATCAATTAACACAATTCTTTAAGATATTTCTTAAATTTCAGTCCTTTAGGCTCAAAGTAAAATTCAATTGAAAAATCATTACAAAATAAACAAAATGCAATTCATCATAGATAATGCTAATTTATGGTTTTAAAGTCAACATGTGACCACAGACATGCATTTCTCTTTGAGTTTAATACCATTGCTTCAGATTATTTCAAAACTCAAGTTTAATAATAACCAATCTCTCTAGGAAAATAAATTATAGTTATTTATGTTCCTCTTACCTATGTACTAGATATGTACTTGGATGGAAGTGTCAGAGATTTATACCTATTTATCTCCTCCACAGTGGCTAGGACAGTCTCATATATAGCAGTCACTCAATATGTTTCTTTTTTAATTGACAAAAAGATGCACTTATTCCCAAACAATAATCCTTATTAATTTTTCAAGAATTTATTTTTTCAGTTCATCATATTTTCTTATGTTTCTTGCTTTTTCCTCTTGTCTAAGACTTTGATTGGGTCTGACATCACTGGGACCTCTACTAGAAGGTCAATCAGTCAATAAGCATTTAATAAATACTGACTATATTCCAGGCACTGAAGATACAATGAAAGGCTAAAGACAGTCCCTCACCTTAAGAAACTCACAATCTAAGGGGAGAAACAATATGCAAACAACTATGCACAAATAAGCTATATATAGAAGATGGAGGAAATACTCAACAGAAGAAAGTTCTAGAATTAAGAGGGAGACCAGGAAAAGAAAAGATAGGTGATACTCGAATCAATTATAACCTTGATAAGAAATGTTGAAATCATTGGTCAATATGGGGAGTCACTGAAACTTTTGTGATGAGGCAAAGTTGCAAACAGAATTCTTCTAAGGAATTTAGGAATTAAGATGGTGGAAGGTACTTCTCTATAGTGTACAATGTGATATTGTCTTGAAGTTAGGGTATATTGGGTGAAATTCATTTTTTTACTATTACACTATGTTTTCATACATGGAAAATGTCTTGTTATTGTTCAGTCATGTCCAACTCTTCATGACCCTGTATAACATAGCATGCCAATGCTGCCTGTGGAATTTCTTGGCAAGAATACTAGAGTGGTTTGCCATTCCTTCCTCCAGTGAATCTAGGTAAACAGAGGTTAAGTGATTTGTTCAGAATCAAATCATTAGTAAGTATATCTGGGCTTGAATTTGAGGTCAAGTCTTCCTGACTTCAGGCTCAGCTCTCCATTCAATGAACCATCTAGCTGCCTCTTGGAAATATGTTTACTTCTTCCATTGTATTACTTTCAAGCATCATGTAGCAATCAGTGTCAAATATCCAGAAGTAGCAAAGGCTTCAGGATTGGTGATGACCAGAAAGACTGAGAAGGTTGTGGCCATAAGGAAAATTCAGGGTTCATTCTTCACCATTGTCATTATGTTGCATAGTTACCTGAGGTCTAGGTTTTTAAAGCTACTATAATAGGGTGTTGAGTGGAAAGGGTGGAGGCGTGACCAGAAAGAAAACAAATGCTTTCTAATCTTTAATATAGTTTCCATATGTAGAAGAAAAGTTGGATTTTGCTTGCTCTCTGCTAAACAATGGGAATTTTAGGCATGTGCCTAATAGGTTTAAGATTAGAGTATCATTGAAAAGGATCCTAGAGACCAACTGAATCTCATTATTTTAGATACAAGGAAATTGTGTCCAGAGTACTTTAAATGATTTGCGAGGCAACTGAATGTCACTAAAGTACTGGGGCTAGAGTCTTGAGGACTCATCTTATACTGCAGATTTGAGCTATGTGACCCTAGGCAAGTCATTTAACTCTATATGCCCCAGTTTCCTCAAATATAAAATAAACTGGAAAAGGATATGGCAAACCACTTCAGTATCTTTACCAAGAAAACCCCCAATAAGATAACAACAACAACAAAAAAAGATAACAACAACAACAACAAAAAAAATAAAAACAAAAACAAAAACAAAAACAAAAAAAACAGACATACCAAAAACAATTGAATAAAAATAACTTGTCCAGAATCACTAAAAAAACTGAGGAAAGATTTGAAGTTAGGAGATCATAGAGCATCTAAAATATACACAGAGAGTAGCTACTACAGTCACTGACTAAAGGATAGTATCAGAAAATCACATTCACAGATCCCTGTTTAGAATGAAATAATTGGTAATACAATTAGGGCATTTTATATACAGCCTCACATCAACTAACTATAGATTAAATCAACTAATAAGCAATAAGATAATAATCTATTATCTGTGGGGCATTGTGTTAGACATCTGGGACACAAAGACAACAGAAAAATATTGTTTACTCTCAAAGAAGTTTCACCACTGCTATTTAGCACTTTTCCCTACACTGGTTCTTTTAACTCATTATGAAAACAAAATAGCAAGAAAGAGAAGATAGAAAATTTAAAAAAAATTTAGTCTATGAAAATACAGAATGTAACTTTTGTTTTTTACTCAAGGAGAGCTTTCTCAAAGCAAAATTATTAAAAGAATGCTTGGTTTGGATAAAGTGTTTATTATGGTAACAACTTCCTTCCTTCCCTCACCTCCCCCTTTTTTCTACTTTTGTAAATATTCCTCCAATGGGCTTCAAGTTATTTTCTTACCAATTTCACCAAAGAAAGGAGAGAATGAGGGTGAAAAAACTATTGAAAAAATCTTTCAAGGGATGATTAAATAAGGAAATAATGATGGGGGTGGAAGGCAAGAATAAAATTCCCCCATGGGATATTCCAAATGAAACAAGTTTAAAAGATAAGAATGCTTAACAAGCAGATTAGACCATTGATATTCTGGTCACTGAAAGCTCACTGACAAAATTCAATATATTTTAGTTATTCTTTTCACATATTGATCATCACGTGATTTTATTTCCTACAACATTATTATCTAGATAATAAAGGAAACCTAGAAGCATCCTGTGATAAGGAATCAGAGGCAAAATGTTTCCAAAGGAGGAGAATATTTACAAATAGAGTTTTAAATGCCTCACTTCGGAAAATGTAACAATAGGTTGGTTTTACATAAGTTCCCTTAGCATTGAGCAGATTTGACTCCTGAAGCTAATTTAGACTGTACTTACATGCAGAGCTATGTTTAAGAAAAACCAGTTGCCATGGTGACACTAGAGCCCTTCTAAATGTAGTATACAATGTCCAAAATTACTTTTTGTATTACTTATTAAGTTGAAACACAGGGGGGATATTTGACAGAGATTCAGGCAGATCAAGCTTTCTCTCCCCTCCCCCCCTTTATTTTTCTTCCTTTTTTCCTATTTCTGTCTATCTGTCTCTCTTTTCACTCATAGCCATTTCTATTTTTCCCTTTGTTTTTTTCCTCATGAAGAGAGTAGATGACTACTGGTCTCTTTTAAGGTCTGACTCTGAATATGTTCAAGAGAAAATTGCAGAAAGACACATAAGCAACCATTGCTTCTGATGAATCAGAATGGATCTGGGTCTCTATAAACACCTACATTCCATTTATAGAATATCTGTACAAGCTCCTTCTCAATGGAGGTGCTTTTTTGAAGTGAAGTTCCTAATATTAGAGATTATTGGGCTCTCTAATTTTAGCCCATTCCCTCCCACACCCAATCATGTTTATTACATTTTGAAGTCATCCACTCTGGCTCAGGCACAGGAAAGTTGGCTTATAGGAAGAGCTGTAAAATTTGATGAGCAAGTTTATAAGACCCCTGACCTTTTCAAGAGCACCTATTTGATTAAAGCCCCTTTAATATACAGAAAAGCCAACTCCATGATTTTTTTTTCTTTAACCTGATGCAACCTGGTTTGCTTGAACCCAGCATAGGTGTCCATTATTAATTACTAGTGGGGTGGATGGAGCCCTTTATGAAGTCAGAGCTACCTCTCTCCAGACTCCATATGCAAAGTTTTATTAAGATGATTCTAGTGAGTTGATAAATGTAGCAAATTCTTATCCATCCGGGTTAAAGGAATTCATGATTTACATAAATATACTTTCCTAAAGGAAACATCACAGTGAAGATACATTAGGGATTCTTAGAAATAATTATCATGTGTGAGAAACAGAAAGAAGGCCAGTTTGGATAGACCTAAGGGAGGAATATATATAGTAAGATTAGAGAGGTAGGTAGGTAGGTTGTAAAGGGTTTAAATACCAAACTGAGAAGTTTATAGCTGATCCCAGAGATAATAGGAATATATTGGATAGTTATTGAACAAGGGAATGACATGTACAAACTTGTACCTTAAAAATATGAATTTAGAAGTTGTTTGAATGATGAATTGGAGGAAAGAATAGATAAGTTAAGAAACCAATTAAGAGGAAACCAATTATTAATAAATCAGTGTCCTTGGGTCTTCATCTCTAGACAGGATTTATAAATAGTGATAATCTGCTTCCTACTGATTTAGAGATCCCTGAGGAAAATTTCTTTGAAGCATAGACTTGGAGATTATCTATTCATCATGTATTAATTCCCATTTACACTTGGGGTTAAGTGACTTGCCCAAAGTCACATGGCTAGGAAGGTGAAGTGTTTGAGACCAGATTTGAACTTGGGTCTTCCTGACTTCAGGGCTGGTGCTCTATTCACTGCGCCACCTAGCTGCCCCTATTTACATATTTATATATAATGATGTATTGATTAAGCTTTTAATAAATTTGGTCCAAACGTGAAGATGAGAAATGTTGATTGGGGAAGTTTATGCTGGATTGGTGATGACAAAAGCTAAGGAATAGGCAGCACTAGCACTATTCAGACCCAGTGGAGAAGAGAATCATACTCTTAATGCTCTAGTAGTTCAGTGCCTAGTCCCTAGATCTGAATATTTTTACCTTAAGTCATACTTCTGTGTAAATCACGGTTAGCAATATACTGTCACCAACTGATAAATACCATGCATCTTCAAACTGTCCTTTGGGAAACCTGTTGTTTTGATTTTCCAGAAGGTATTCTGTGATTCACTTCTTCACAAGGAGAAAATTGATGATAAAAAGATACTCAGAGAGTAATTTGGGATCATAAAAACTAATGCAAAATGGAATTTGATATGGCTTTAGAGAAGCATAAACAGAGTGCTCTTCTAAGACTAAGCAAAATAAAGGTCATTTAGACCTAAAAGGATCAAAAGGACTCTTATGGAAGCTCTACTCATTTCAGAGAATCATGGTAGTTAGAATTAGAAAAAATTGAAGTTAGGCTTAAGATTACAGGTTTATAAATAGATGAGATCTTGGAGAGCTAATTTAATCTTCTCAGTTTATAGCTGAGGAAATAGAGGCTCAAAAAAGTTAAATGGTTTATTCCATGTCCTATAAATAGAAAGCAAATGTATTTAAACCCATATGCTCTGATTCCAAAGCCAGGGTTTTTCTACTGCCCCATTAATGGGACAGTATTAAGATTTAAGGGAGTTTAATGGTCACTTACCTATTCCAATCTGATCATTTAGCAAATGGGGAAATTAGTGCCCATAGAAGTTAAGTGACTTGCTGAGAATGAAACAGGGAGCAAGTAGTAGAGTCTCTTGTCTCCAAAATCTTTATTCTTTCCATCACATCACATGTTCATCAATAAAGTTGCTGCACAATGAGAAAGTAATGCCCTTAGCTCATGAATTAAGAATTTGATAGATATTCAAATAGTTAGAAAGCATAAGCTAGCATAGACCAACAAGTAAACCAGACCAGGAGTGCCTGAAAAGTACTATCTTGAATAAGAAATGTGTCTATGCCCTTGAAAGCTTCCCCAAAACAAACAAGTCACAGTTTGATAACTTCACTTCTATTTCTCTTCTTATTAGTGAGAAGTTTATGAATTAGTTATAATGGCTGTAAACTTTATTTTTGCACACAAATAACTATGGGGACATACATCCACAAATAAAGTTAAACAAATGTGTCAACAAAGAATCTTGAAATAAACAAGAATTTTCCATTTGGGGTGATCCCTGAACTTAATTAGTCTCAATCGTTGTTTAGAAGGGATGTATTGAATAAAACATTTTTCTATAATGTAAGTTCTGGGGGAAATGACAGAATTGCATTTATTTAGAGCTGGAAATTATTTCAGAAGTAGATTAAAACTTATGTCCGTTATTTTCCCAAAATCTTTTCTTCTACAGGCTAAAACTTCCCAATTCCCTTTTCCAGTCTTCATATGACATCAACTTAAGGATTTTCACCATTTTGACTGGTATCATTTTCTAGACATTCTCTATGCTTTCAGGTTCTTCCTAAAATTCCTGTCCAGCACTAATACATTGTTGGTGGAATTGTGAATACATCCAACCATTCTGGAGAGTAATTTGGAACTATGCTCAAAAAGTTATCAAACTGTGCATACTCTTTGATCCAGCAGTGTTACTACTGGGCTTATATCCCAAAGAGATCTTAAAGAAGGAAAAGGGACCTGTATGTGCAAGAATGTTTGTAGGCAGCTTTCTTTGTAGTGGCCAGAAACTGGAAACTGAATAGATGCCCATCAATTGAAGAATGGCTGAATAAATTGTGAATATTATGGAATATTATTGTTTGGTAAGAAATGACCAACAGGATGATTTCAGAAAGGCCTGGAGAGACGTACATGAATTGATGCTGAGTGAAATGAGCAGGGCCAGGAGATCATTATAAACTTCAACAACAATACTATATGATGATCAATTCTGATGGACCTGGTCATCTTCAGCAATGAGATGAACCAAATCAGTTCCAATGGAGCAGTAATAAACTAAACCAGCTACACCCAGCAAAAAAAAACTCTGGAAGATGACTAAGAACCATTACATTGAATTCCCAATCCCTATATTTTTGCCCACCTGCATTTTTTAATTTCCTTCACAGGTTATTGTACAATATTTCAGAGTCCAATTCTTTTTGTATAGCAAAATAATGGTTTGGACATGTATACTTATTTTGTATTTAATTTATACTTTAACATATTTAACATGTATTGGTCTTCCTGCTATGTAGGGGAGGGAGTGGGGGGAAGGAGGGGAAAAATTAGAACAAAAAGTTTGGCAATTGTTAAAGCTGTAAAATTACCCATGCATATATAACTTAAAAATAAAAAGCTATTAAAAATTTAAAAAAATAAAATAAAATTCCTGTCCAGAATTGAATACAATGCTTTGACTACAACAGAATTCTCCCTAATTGATGTAAACCATACTTTTGTAATTGAAATCTTAAACTGTAAAGTCTATATGAATCTTAAATCTGCCACTCAATATATCCCTATTTCTTCTAATTTATTGTTATCTGAAAATTTGATTAGCATGTTATCTATGCCTCAATCCAAGATATTGGTAAATATATTCATTTATTTATTTATTACATTTACTGAGGAGAATGCAGATAGGTCAGTTCTTCCTCACCATATATCATGTCCTCTTAAATCAAGCTACATTAAACTTAAATAATGTTGAATTACTTAAAAATAGTGAAACTGGAAAATGAGTACGATATCAGACCACTGGGAAGAACTTCTATGGAGAATCTGGATAATGCAGCTTCAGACAGTATAGCTAGGGAAAATATACATATAGTTATAAACAGGGTGGTTATCTACTTCTTTTTCAAATTACTACTGCTCTGCTTCACAGACACTAAAAAGATTCCTATAATGTATTTCCTTATAGGTTTCACAAAGAAAGTCTGAATTCAAGCTAAAGCACAAGGACTATATGTAATCTTAGATACAACTTTCTCCCCAATAAATGCTACAAGAAATTGCATTTTATGTTGCTAATTGATAAAGGATTAATGTCAATATTTGCAAAAGACACAAGATATTAAATAAATATCTTTCATTCATTGGGAAAATCTTTTAGAGACATAATTTTTTACTACTACAAATATCACAGCTAGAATCATTGCAGTATATTATCTTGGTTATAATGGAACCATATACAATTATTACTGTAGGTGATTTCAGTCAGTGTTCAAGGGACAAGGAAAGCTTTGTTGCAAAGGGCAGTTGGAAAGATAGGTAGAAAGATTACAATTAACATACAGGGGAAGGCTTCAGAGCTATGAAAACATTAGGGGCTTGATAATATGAATGAATACCAGGTAGGATATATTAGCTTTACCGAAGTTTCCTATTTCATACTCTAGCTTGTTTATAACTGTGGCCTGGCTTCCTTAGCAAACCTCCAATATCCACTAGAGGGTAAAAGTAGCCAAATTTCCAGTGGATAAACTGGGATTTTTTAGATAGCAAGGAGAGTGACATCTTAATTCAACATTAAACTTCAAAACTGAGACCTCAATAGCCAGGAAACAATTAAGCTCTGGCAATGTACAGATAGATAGATAATATCTTGATTTCTTCATGGCCAGCACTGAAACATGTCCCAAAGTTTCAATTTAATAAGAAAGGCAATGATAAAGGAAACAAACAACTTAATATTATTGCTATTTATTAAAGACAAGAATTAACTCAAATGCTTACATCCTTACATTTGTATTCATATAAACTGTTTGAAAAATAACCTTTTCATTCTTAATTTGTTTTACCTCAATATAAGATTCTAAGTTCATATTTTACCAGCCTATTTGTTTTGTTAGTAAGATTAAACTATTCTCCCCATGTTGTTTATGTGGCTTTTGTTGTTGCTTGATTTGAAAATCTTTCATTTAAGAATGATTTGCCAAAATTATCATAATCTTAAACTGCTGATATCAAGTGGTTCATTTAAATTAGATAAACACTTGACTTCCATTCAACTCAGTTTTTGCCATATTTGTTGACCATAATTAAGGTGCTATTCTGAAAACTGGCAAACAATAATAGCTAGTATTGTTTATGTTTTGCAAAGTGCTTTATATATGTTATCTTATTTGATACAACAATCCTAGGAGCTATGTGCTATTATTATTATTCCCATTCTATGGACAAGGAGTCACTAACAAGTGTATGAACTAGGCTTCAAACTCAGTTCTTCCTAGCTTCACATCTAATACTATCCAGTGTACCACCTTGTGGTCAAACCAAAAAATGGAGCTATTTTGAAATTGGACAGAATCAGGCATTTTTCTAGTGACTGTAGTGGAAATATGGTACCAGAACCAACCAGACATCACCTCTTACTCACTGTAAATGGATGTGGAATTAAAAAGGGGAAACAGCATAAGACTCCTGACCCAACTGAATTGTAACATTACTGTAATTTTAAAAAAATTAGGTTCCATGACAAATTGGATCTTTTGATTTTTTTTTTACAATGCAATTAGGACACTAGTAAACTTAAAATTTTCTTCAAATGTGTAATTGGATCATTCCTACAGCTCCTTTCAGTCTTTCTTGTTTGATCAGGAAAAAAGCTCTTTGGATGTAGAATTTCCAGCATTATTTTTTTTTCATAGAGCTCTACTTCAGTCCTTGGATTTATTGTAAATCTTCCCTAAACATAGATCAGAGTATGTCACTTCCTTTTTCCATAGATTTCAGTAGCTACCTAGTTCTTTTATTAACTATAACATCCTCTATTTGGTATTCAAAACTCTTTATACTCTTTTTAATCCCTAATATTTCCACATTCTTGAATTCCAGAATATCAAATAACCTTGTTTTCCCAGGTGGTTTCATATTTCTAACCTAAGGATTATGTGTCATATAAACGTTCCTGTGCATCCATCTCTTATATTGCAAACATTAACTCAACAAAGACCAAGCATACCTAAGTATATTATAATCAGTTTCTTTGTTCTATATATTCTTTCATTTGGTAAATTCATTAGCATTCATGGATTTAGTTATTATCTATATGCAGAGGATCTATATATCTAATCCTATTCTCTGCCCTAAACTTCATTCCCATACCACTAATTACCCATTGGCCACATTGAATTGGCTGTCCTGAGGGTATTTCAAACTCAATAGATACCATCAATTTTCCCCTAGAACTGACCTTTTCCTAAATTTTGCTATTTCTGTTGGAAGTCCTATATTGTTTTCAGTCACTGGGATGGATCTCATTGCTCAACATCATGTCTTCCTTTTTGTCACTCACCCTCACCACATATTCCAATCAATTACTGGTTTTTTGTTTTGTTTTGTTTTTGCCATTTAAATCTCTATCACATCTATCATACAAGTCTACTCTTCTCCACCTGCTCAATTAATACTTTAATTTAAAGCCTCATTATGTCATTCTTAGAATATAATAGTTTCCTAATTTATTTCCCCACCTTTGGTCTTTACTCCTTTTTGTCTTCTAAACCAGTAATGACAAACACTTTTGAGTGAAGCCTAATTAAAATGCAATTGGAAAATATTTAATAAAACAAATAGAAATATATCAAAACATAGATAACACATTTTAAAACTAAGTCAATATGTAGCCTGTAGGGATCTTTACATATAATTTGGTATTCTCCATTGTGATTTGAGTTGGACAATATGGTTATAAATCAAAGCTAAAGTAATTTTCCTAAAAAATAGGTTTCAGTACGATACTCTTTTTCTCCATAAACTTCAGTAGCTACTCATTGTTTTTTTTTTTTTTTATGAAATAAAATTCTTCATTTGACATTCAAAATGCTTTACACCCTGAGCACAACTTACCATTAAATCACTTTACAAGTGATTCTCCTTCACACACTCAATGATCTAGCCAAGCTGGCCCCCAAGTTGCTCCTCATAATCTTTTTACAAACTCCCTTCCTTTGCAATAATTGTCCCTCACTCCAGAAATGAATTTCTTCCCCATATCAACTTCTCCAAAATCCCTAATTTCCTCAAGACTTAGCAAAGATACCACTTTACATATGAAGCCTCATCTAATACCTTCAGTAACTAGGTCCCCCCCCCTTTACCAAATCATCTTTTATCTATTTTGTGTCCATATACATGTGCATTATTATGCTCATTTTATAGTTGAAGAAAATATGATAGACAGAGGCTGACTTGTCCAGAGTCACACAGCTGGTATCAGAGGCCAGATTTAAACCCAGGTCTTGCTGATTTGATTTTCACCATTGTATCATGATACAGCTTGTGATGAGTTAGGCCTGTATTTGATTCTAGGAGTACAAAAGTGAAAATACACCTGACTTCAAGGAGTTAGCTACTTTCCAAAGCCATTCTCAAAAGTGGCCATTCATATAAATGTCAGTTACAAAGGTATGACATCTTTGCTTCTCACTTACAACCCACACCCATATTCCTCTAGGACAAGATTGAGGAATATTATCCCTGATTTATTTCATCCACTGGATGTATTCTAGGGACAACTTGGCAGTTGAATAGAGCCCCAAGCCAGGAGTCAGAAAGACACTTTTTCCCTGAGTTCAAACCTGGTCTCAGACACTTAATAGGTATATGCTCCTGGGCAAATCACTTAACTCTGTTTGCCTCAATTTCCCCATCTGCAAAATGAGTTGGAGAAGGAAACAATAAGCCACTTTAGTATCTCAGTCAAGAAAACCTCCCATGAAGTCACCAAGAGTCAGACACAACTGAAAAATGACAGAACAATAATAAAAAAGATACATTCCCAAAAAACAAATAGAATGTATTTAATTAAATATTCAGTCAGTATTCATTCTAATATTGAAATCTAACAATTAGAAATTGTCTATGAAAATTTGAAATTGGTAAAATCTAAAATTCCAACAACAACAAATTACTCATTTTCAGACAAGTGGTATCAACTCCCTCAAACAAACATACCCAATGTTTCTGGATCTAATCTAGATCCCAGAATCATGGAAACTGAGTTGGAATATAATTAAAAAGTCTCTCCCAAGTTGTCTCTATTCCTCTTTTGATTCTTGCATTTCTGATGAATTCGTGCTGAGTTCCATTATGAGCTCTATCCCATCCATGGAGCATGTACCTCTGATGGTAATGGAGGCATTCATTCCACATTTATAAAAAGATCTTTTAAACAGGAAAATGGCAGACCTAGAGTGGTGGACATATATCTTTTCTCTGACTTTCAACAAAAATAGAAATAAATAAATGAAACATTCTGAAAAACTTTTTTTTTTGTCCTGGGTCCTGAATTTGTTTCTCTAATTACTCCTTGAATGACTTTGAGTGAGTCACCAGATCTCTCCTCTATAAAATGAAAGGGTTGTGATAGTTGTGTAGTTCAGTGGATAGAATCTTGCATCTAAAGTCACAAAACTCATCTTTCTGAGTTCAAATCTGGCCTCAGACACTTAGACTGTGTGATCCTGAGCAATTCACTTAACCCTGTTTTTCTAAGTTTCCCCATTTGTAAAATGAGCTGAAGAAGGAAATGACAGACTATGCCATCATCTTTGCCAAAAAAACCCAAAAAAACAAAACAAATGAGGTCACAAAGAATAGGACACAGCTAAAAACTTACCGAAGAGCAACAAAATGAAACTGTTGAACTAATCAATCTCTAGAGCTCTAACTCTAGAATTATGATCCCATTACTTATTGATTAATTCTTATAGAAGATCATTCATAAGGGTTCTCAATAGAGTAAATGTTATAAAATTGTACTGCTGGAGAGCTTATATTATGAGAACTTATGTTAGAATTATCATGGAGGGTGAACCCTTGTTAAATTATTGTGTCCCAAAGTACACTGAAGCTTTGTATTTGATTATCATACATATAGAAAAAGCCCTAGGAAGATCAAACAGTTTTTTCATCAACAAATATTTATTAAATATATATTATATGTCAGGTAGTATGCTAGGTATTGGTGATACAAAAATAAAAACTAAATCATTCCTGCCCATGAGGAACTAAGTTTCCAGGTTTTGTCACTATGTTTCCATCATAGTTTCAAGTTGGAAGCTCTCTGTACCTTGAACAAACCTTTTTCTACCATTGATGAGTAGTGCTTCCCCATTTTGAGGGAGGAGAAAACTAGCCAACTTTCATTTTTCCTATGACTGTTCTTAGGGATTTGTAAATATCAACATTTCATCACTGACAAAGTACATTCTTCCTTCTTCCTCTTTTCTCTCTGTTTTGTATATTGATCTTCCAATTAGAATATAAGCTCTTTGAGGGCTGGGGCTGCTTTCCTTTCTTCTTTTCTCTCTTCATGAAATGCTTTGCATATAATAAGTCCTTACTAAATATTTGTTGTCTTGCCTTGCCTCTCTCTGGAGAACTGTTTAATATCACTTGCAATGAATTGTTAAGAAGTATTAAATAATGATTTAGAAATCTGACCTTTAGCTCAGATTGCTAGCAGTTTTGTCCTCCAACATCAGTGATTTGTTTTAATATAGTTTGTGTTTTGTTTTTAACAGCCTGTAACTAGGGATTAAAGTTTCAAATACTATTTTCATCTATTACAGTGGAAAGAGCACTGAATTTGGAATTAAAAAAATTAAGTGGCAAATTGTACCTTTGCCATTTATGACCAATGTTGACTTTGGCCAGAACAAATGACTTTTCAAACATTCCAATCTCAGCAACAACATGGGGAAAAAAAAAAAAAACACTCATCATTCAGATTCTGAGACGTGTACACCTACAGTGAGTATATGTTATCTCATTTAGTCCTAACAGCAATAACAGTTAATAACAAATAATTGTTGTTATTAACCAGATGAGAAAATGAGCTGAAAGAGCTTAACTTAACTTGCTCAGGATCACTACAACAATAAAGACTTTGTAGCAAGACTGGAACTCAAGTATTACTAATTGTGTCACCTACGTTCATTCTTCTACATTTTGGGATCATAATTCTTTCATTAGAAAAGCAATCTATCCAAAATGACCAAACTGCAGTTTTCAAAAAAAAAAAAAAAAAAGAAAAGAAATCAAGCTATTTCTAGGCAAATACTATGGATTAGAGAAATGCAAATCAAAACAACTCTGAAGTACTACCTCTATACTATCAGATTAGCTAATATTTTAAAAAATGGAAAATGATAAATATTGGAGGGGGTATGGGAAGCAATTTGGAATTATGCCCAAAGAGCTATAAAATTATATGAACTCTTTCATCCAAAAATATCACTACTAGGTCTATGTCCTCAGAAAGGGATGGGGGACAAAAGACCTATTTGTACAAAAATATTTGTTGCAGGTTCTTTTTATGGTGGTTAAGAGTTAGAAATTGAAGGGATGTCCATTAATTGAGAAATGGCTAAATAAATTGTGGTATATGATTATGATGTATATGATATTATATAAGAAATGACAAGCAGGATGATTTCAGAAAAAAAACTAGAAAAATTTATATGAATTGATACAAAGTAAAGTGAATAGAATCAAGAGAACATTACAAACAGTAACAGCTATATTGTACAATGAAGAGTGAATGACAACTATTTTCAGCTATGCAACGATCACAGAACAATCCTAACGGACTTGTGATGAAGCGTATTCTCTGCCTCCAAAGAAATAACTGATATTGTCTGAATACTGACTGAAACAGGCTATTTTTCATTCTCTTTCTTTCATTCTTTAAAAAAAAAAGTCTTCTTGCACAATATAGCTAATTTGGAAATAGTTTACATGATTTCACATGTATAATCCATATCCTATTGCTTACCATCTCAGAGAGGGGGAAGGAGAGGAAGAAAAATGATATAATTTGGAACTCAAAACTTTTTCCAAAAACTGTCTTAAAAAACTTTGAGGAATATAAAATCCTATATTAAAATATATTAAGCAAAATGGTTAAAATGTGCAGTTTTCTCTTTTATTTGGATGGATGGAATAAGCATTCCCTACATATCAGGAACTGTGATAGGCACTTTATAAATATCATAAGATGACATAAATTATCTCATAATTAAATAATTAATGCTCACAACTAACCTGGGAGTTGTCATTTCATGTGGATTCTATTCTTTGCAATTTTTTTCAATGTTCTAAGTTGGACAGACTTTGCCCCATGAAAAAAAATGGATGCTTCATTATGTTTCTTCCCCAAACCTCCCTTCAGTTATTTCCTAAAAGGTTTAGCTGTTATACTTAAATGCAAAGGTGAAATACTGCTCCTAATTTTAAGCATGTCTCAAGCAAGTTTGTTTAACCTATAAGATTGTTGTTCCTGATTTTTCCCAACGCGCATGCACACACCCACACCCACCCCCACACCCCCACACCCACATATCCATACACACACACACACACACACACACACACCAGTAAAGCAGATGGTTTTTCTAGAATGCTCTGGATCATCTGGAGCTCAGAAACCAACCAAGTACAAAAAGGCTCATTAAAGATATCTCAATATATCCACTAATGCAGAGATGAAAGAAGTAAACAATTAGTTCTCTGATCTTCACATAGGTCATTCAGAAATAAGCCTTATAAAAGTGAGAAAGCTAGGTGAAAGGGTAGAAAAAGAACAGTTTATTTGGACAAGAGGCTATTCCTGTTCTACTAATTGGTCCCCTAATTTTTTTGTTTGTTCGTTTTTACTCAATAGCAATAAAATTCATTATTGAAGAGATCTGGTTCAATAGGTCAAATGAAAGACTTAAAACCAATAAATCCTTAGGCTGGAATCCCATTGAAGTTTACTAGCTCTGTGACCATGAATAAATTGATCATACTATATATTCTTCATATGTAAAATGGAGGCATCAGGATCTGTCATAAAGTGTTGTAGGGATCAAATGAGGTACTATGTATAAAATGGACAATAAAAGTTGGAGAGCTGTAGAAAAACACAATGGCATAATTTTGGAATCTAACATTTACCCTCTCTCAAAAGTTAATATAACTTCCCTCAGAATTTTTGTTGTTTAATTGTGTCTGATTTTTCATGACCCCATCTGGAGTTCTCTTGGCACAAATACTGGCATGGCTTGCCATTTCCTTCTCCAGCTCATTTTACAGATGAGGCAACTGAGGCAAACAGGGTTAAGTAATTTGCCCAGGATCACACAACTGAGACCAGATTTGAACCCAGAAAGATAAGTCTTCCTGACTTTAAGCACTGTGCACTATGGCTTTACCTAGCTACCCTTTCCTTATAATCATTTCTATCACAAGTAAAAAATTCTGAATGAAAATTTTAAACGTATACATCAAGGGCTTCTCTCCAAGGGCTTTTTGAAATTGGTGCCAACTGGAATTTTTTCCAGTGATTAACTAATGTTAAGGCAAAAACTTTACTAATTTACAAGTTTAGATGTTGAAATATGGCCTGACACAATGGACTAAATGATAAACATCCAGTCAGGAAGAAGTGGGTATAAAACCATGCTCACCTTCTGAGCTTCAGTTTCCTCATTACTAAAGTGGGGACAATCATTGTAGGTCTTAACTTAATGACTACAAAAACTTGGTGTTGGTTACATATACACAATGAAATCAGGAATGCAATCTTATGTGCTTAGTTTTGGGGTATATTCATAATCATTTGTATTTCAAGACTCAAGATAACTGGCAAAAGGGGATCAGATCCACCCTTCTATCTGAGACCGTTATGGAAAAATCTCCCCTGACATGGATTTGGGGACACAAAATTCCCAGAAAGAAAGTAAGTAGCAATTTTTAGTCTGATAGAGCCTTAGGACATTGAACCTGTGCTCATTAAATATAAAATGACTATTAAAAATATACTATAATACTTAGCTGGATTGTTCTTCAAAGTTCAAAAAAACCCAACTTCTTGGATGGGGACACTTTTTATAGAAAAGAAAAGCCTATCATTGCCAATAATGCTCTAAGGGTTGACAGATTCTTCTTGGGGGATGGGTAGGGAGAAGCAGTTTTCCTCTAGCTTTTTCTCTAGGTCTTTCTCCTAATCTACTGACTAAATGTGTAGGCTCTGCTCTTCTAAAAACTATATATATGTATATATATATATATATATATACACATATATATTAAAAACTATAAATTAAGTTTATAGATTTTATCTTTAAAAGGAGATGACAGAGATTACTGAATTTAAAAGGAAGAAATGGAAGTTCAAATTTCTTTTTAAAAATAATAATAGCCTTTTGCTTTTCAAAATATATGTGAAAATAGTTTTCAAGATTTGTCCTTGCAAAACCTTGTGTTCCATTTTTTTTCCCTTTCTCCCCTCTATCCCCTTCCCTTAGACAGCAAGTAATCCAATATAGATTAAACATGTGCAGTTCTTCTAAACAAATTTCCACATTTATCATGCTGCAGGAGAAAAATCAGATCAAAAGGGAAAAAAAACACAAGAAAAAAAAAACAAGTAAATTAACAATAACAACAACACTAAAGATAAAAATATTATAGTTTTATTCACATTCAGTCTCCATAGTTATCTCTTTGGAAGTGGGTGGCTCTTTCCATCACGAGTGTATTAGAATTGCCTTGAATCAACTTATTGTTGAAAAGAGCCAATTTCATTACAGTTGATCCTCATATAATATTGTTGTTACTGTGTATAATGCATTCTTGGTTATATTCACTTCACTTAGCATCTGTTTATATAAGTCTTTCCAGATTTTTCTAAAATCATTCTGCTCATCACTTGGCATAGAATAATAACATTCTATTACATTCATATATCATAACTTATTCAATCATTCCAAAACTGATGGGCAACCACTCAGTTTCCACTTCCTTGACACTACAAAAAGGACCGTTACAAGCATTTTTGCACATGTGGATTCTTTTTAATGATTTCTTTGGGATACAGGCCCAGTAGAGATACTGTTGGATAAAAGGGTATGCACAGTTTTAAAGCCCTTTGGGCATAGTTCCAAATTGCTTTCCAGAATAGTTGGTTCAGTTCATAACTCCACCAACAATGTACTAGTGTCCAACTTTTTCTATATGCCTCCCAACATTTATCATTATTTTTTCCTACCAGTTCAAATTTCTAGTTAAATTAGAAGTTGGAAGCAGACAAAGTCCATGCCTTCATATTTAGTGGAACTATGCCTGACTGCTAGTGTCCGTGGGACCCATAGAACAATTTCAATTGATTCCATGAAATCAAATAATATGTATTATTATTATATTATAATAAAGATTATAAGCCATTGTTCTTTGCTTTATAACTCAAGAAATTCCAAAATATTCATTATGAAAAATGTTATACACCTCCAGAAAAAGAACTGATGGAGTTTGAATGTATAAAACACACTATTATTTTTTCACTTTCTTTATTTCCCACCCCCTTTCTTTCTGTGTCTTCTTTCATAAGATGGCTAATGTGGTAATATATTTTGCATGATTGAACATGTATAATAAACTAAATCAAATTGCTTGCTGACTCAGGTGGAGGAGAGATAAGGGAGAGAGAGAGAGAAAATTTGCAACTCAGAATTTTAAAAAATGAATGTTAAAAATTGTCTTTACATATAACTGGGAGGAAAATAAAATATTATTTTTAAAAAGGACTCCAAGCCCTGCTTACATAGCTACTTGGCAAGAAACAAATGCTTGGCAGAAGCTGCATACCACTTGAGAGTATCACAGGGTGTTCTCAACAAGAGTAGCACAATGGCATCATTAGAATATACTGACAGTCTTACAACATTGGCCCCAGATATTCCTTTACACACATCTTTTTTACATGTGTAATTCATGACTCAGGGCTTCTGAGAGCTCGAGACTGGTACCTACAGGATCTGATCTTAGGGATTTGACCTTGACAAGATCATTTTCTCTCTTTGCAACATCTCTCCATCACAGAGTTTTAGTCTAAGCATATGTATATCATGAAGCTTAGGTCTCTGTCTCTTACATAAGCACTCAATGGATGGGTTTCAAGGTGTCTATAGCACAGCCTGGATTTCACCTAAAAGAAAATTAATAAAATGCCAGAGATACTGAAAAATAAAGCCTTTAAATCTCTCTTCGTACTCCTGGGAGAGAATTGAATTTTCATTTATTATTTTAGCAAGTGTCTGTCTTTTTGATTATTCCCTCTTCCCTAGAGTCCTAAAAGCCTCTCTAAGACTCTAAGTACCACTCTGTGGTGAGTTCCTAGAAGGTGAACATTCTTTGAGGCTTTCTGAATATACAAAGTTTTCCTAGGATCATTTTTCTGTAAGTAATTTATTAGTTTTGCTATTGAGCATAACTATCCAGGAACTGTGTAAACCTTCCCATTTTTTTCTCCTAGAAGACACATTAAAAAATCTGGGAGGCAATGTAGCACAGTGGTTTGAACAATAATTGGACTTAAATTTTAATCATATTTCAATTATTTCTTATTACCAGCATGACTTCAAGTAAGTCACTTCTTTGATTGTTTTCACATCTGTAGAATGAGAAGAATGGATTATATTACCTCAAAAATCCTTTCTAGTTCTAGACTATAATATTCTTTTTCCTTTAGAATAAGGGTTCTTAACCTAGGACTCCTTCACTTTTTATCTTTTTTTAATAATAATTTAATACATTTTTTCTTTGTAATCTTACTTATTTTATACATTTCAAAATATAATTCTAACAAGAAGTCCATAGACTTCACCAGAATATCAAAAGGATTCATGACCTTGACCTAAAGAACCATGACCATGATCTAAAAAAGGTTATCCCTTGCTCTAGAAGATTCAGTAACCAAATTCTGGTCTCAAGAACACTTGAATTTGGGATTATCAATAAAGTAATTCCCAAAGCAGATGCTATTCAATAATCTCCCTTCTCGTCTTAGAAGGCTAGATTCTGGGATCATATTACCAAAGGTGTTCAAAATCTACCTTGCTCTACCCAGGAGGGTAAGATCCTTAAATAATCCTTAAATTAAAGTATTCTTGAATTTCCTTTTCATGACATGTGCAAGCACATATATTCCATCTTGTGTTTACATATGATTCTATTGTAAGTCACTGGTCAGAAGAAAAAAAAAATCTTTCTACCTATTCTGCATTTGAATTCCATGAGAAGTCACTAGGGGAAAAGAAAAGATCAAGTTCTGAGAAAAAGAGGGAAAAAAGAGTTCAAACAACTTGCTTTGATAGTCCCTGGAGAGGGACAGTTGATCTTCAGTTAGTCAATTACTTGAGGCACCCCTTTAGTTGCTTTCAAGGACCTATACCTTATCATTTTACCTACTCAAATCAATCAGTGACTCCCCTGCTACATTATTATTTTTTACCCCGGCCACACATACTCCC